>NC_086328.1:36970889-37594461 GCF_036172605.1 Pelobates fuscus
CATTCATATAAAATGTAAGTTACTTAGCTAGTCAATGGAATGACAGGAATGAATAAGTAGATAACTCCCTAATTCCCACGGTATTAGGGAGCTATCTACTAAAAGGCTTAAAGACCTGAATTGGTCTTTCAGCCACATTTACTAATACTATGTAAAGATTACTTAGTATTAATAAATTATGCCCATACTCGCTATACCGCGAGTAGGGGCATGTCTAGTAAATAGTGAGCAGCCTGTTGCTGCTCACTGTAAAAAAACAAAAAAAAACTATTGCTCCCCCCCCCCCCCCCGCCCGAACAGCAGGTAAAAGTAAAATAAGTTGGGGGGACCTATTGTCCTCCCCCCGGCCCCCACCCCTGAGCGGTGGGTGGGGGCCCTAAATTAGATTAAGGGGGGACCTAATGTCCTCCCCCTAGCCCCCACCCCTGAGTGGTGGGTGGGGGCCCTAAATTAGAATAAGGGGAGGACCTAATGTCCTTCTCCCTGGCCCCCAACCCTGAGCGGTGGGTGGGGGCCCTAAATTACAATAAGGGGGTGGCCTAATGTCCTCCCCCCTGGCACCCACCCCTGAGCGGTGGGTTGGGGCCCTATATACCAATAAGGGGGGGACCTAATGCCCTCCCCCTGGCCCTCACCCTTGAGCGATGGGTGGGGGCCCTAAATTACAATAAGGGGGGGACCTGATGTCCTCTCAACAGGCCCCCACCCCTGGCCCTAAATTAGAATAAGGGGGGACCTTATGTCCTCCACTCTGGCCCCCACCCCTGAGCAGTGGGTGGGGGCCCTAAATTACAATAAGTGGGGGGGCTAATGTCATCCCCCCGGCCCCCACCCCTGAGCGGTGGGTGGGGGCCCTAAATTACAATAAGGGGTGGCCTAATGTCCTCCCCTCTGGCCCCCACCCCTGAGCGGTGGGTGGGGGCCCTAAACACCAATAAGGGGGGGACCTATTGTCCTCCCCCCTGGCCACCACCCCTGAGCATCACCAAACCCCTAATCACCCCCTTCCCCCAAAAAATGAACCCCTACCTACCCCCCTCACCCTAAAAGTACCTGTAAAAGAAAAAAAAGAAAACTTACCATTTGATGTCTTCTTTTTTCTAAAATCTTATTTTTTTAGCCCCAAAAAAGGCCAAATAAAAATCCATAATGACCGTCGCAATTAGAAAAAAAAAAAAAAACCTGAGCGCAAAAAAAAATAATCCATCTTCACCCATGGAGGGCTCCGCGCAGACTGCAATTAGGCTCAGAGAACTCTGATTGGTGGGTTTAAGCCATCCAGTCAGAGTGCTCTGACAGGTAAATGAAGAGACTGACAGGTAAGTCTCTACATATACCTATCACACCACTCTGATTGGTTAGCTTAACATCCACGAATCAGAGTGCTCTGTGTCATTTTACACAGCGTGGGAAAGTTCTTTTGAAAGTAACCAATCAGAGAGTTATGAGTCAAATTACACAGCGTGGGAAAATTCCAAAAGAACCAATTCAGGTCTTTCAGGCTTTTGGTAGATAGCTCCGTGGGAATTAGGGAGTTATCTACTAAGCGGCTGCAAAAGAACATCCGAAGTCAAGAAATTCCGATGTCCCGAAGTTCCAAAATTCCGAAGTGCCGAAGATCCGAAGTTCCGAAGTTGCCGAAGTACCGAAGTTCCGAACTGAAGTTCCAAAGTGCCGAACTGAAGTTCCAAAGTGCCGAACTGAAGTTCCAAAGTGCCGAACTGAAGTTCCAAAGTGCCGAAGTCCTGAATTTCGGAATGCCTAGCCGAACCAAATTTTTTCCCTATGCACATCCCTAACAAATAGGACAAAATAACAGAACAAGTCAATGTGCATAACTTTTTACCCCCTCCAAAGTCAATACTTTGTAGAGCCACCTTTTTGCCCATTCCTCCTTGCAAAACTGCTCCAACTCCTTCAAGTTGGATGGTTTGCGCTTGTGAACAGCAATCTTTAAGTCTGACCACAGATTTTCTATTGGATTAAGGTCTGGGCTTTGACTAGCCCATTCCAACACATTTACATGTTTCCCCTTAAGCCACTCAAGTGTTGCTTTAGCAGTGCGTTTGGGGTCATGCTGGAAGGCAGGGCCGTCTTTAATATCACTAGGACCCTGGGCAAAACATTTTCTTGGGCCCCACGGGCAAGGCATTTTCTTGGGCCCCATGGGCACCCCCACTCCCTGGCATGCAATTGCACTTTTCACATACATACGTACACAGACATACACATGGACAGACATACTGACACACACACACATATATACTGAGAGGCATGCTGACATCACAGACACAAACACACAACCTGACAGACATCCTAACATACAAACACAAAGACATACACTGACAGACATACTGAGATACAACCTACTGACACACATACACTGTCAGACATACTGAGACACACAGACAGACACACACACATACTGACAGACAGAAACACAGACATACTGACAGATTCACACTTTTAAATCTACTCCCTGTTTCCTACAAACGCCCACCGGGTGGCCCTTACTGCATGGGCAACCCAGTGGGCCTCCTTAATGTGCGTCCCCAAGATCCTGTGGATACTTAAAAGATCACTATAGTGTCAGGAAAACAAAGCGGTTTTCCTGACACTATAGTGCCGTGAGGGTGCCCCCACCCTCAGGATCTCCCTCCCGTGGCGATGAAGGGGTTAAACCCCCTTCAGCCACTTACCTTAATCCAGCGCTGGGCTCCCTCGGCACTGGTGACCTCTCCTTCCGTCCAACGTCAGCTTTCTGGTCCAACGTCACTGGAGCTGAATGCGCACGCATTCAAAGCGTCCATAGGAAAGCATTTCTCAATGCTTTCCTATGGACGCTCTGTGCGATGGAGGCAAAATTTGCCTCCAGCGTTGCAGATGCGCCTTTAGTGGTTGCCTCTAGTGGAGGCAGGCTTAACCCCAAATGTAAACATAGCAGATTCTCTGAAACTACTATGTTTGCTTCTGAAGGGTTAAAACCTGAGGGACCTGGCACCCAGAACACTTCATTGAGCTGAAGTGCTCTGGGTGACTATAGTGTCCCTTTAATATCAAGGAAGCTGCAATCCAAACTGGTTTTGGGATGCTTATGGCTGTGTGAGAGTCCCTTACAGCATGTGGCCCTTTAAGTGCAACATATAGCTCTGCATTTAATACTGGAAATGCTTAGAGAGACATTTTGTAAACCTGAGTTAACCCCTTGAGTGCCAGAGGCATGCCCAACGTATTGCAAAACATGCATAGGGCTAATGTTTAGTTGCCACCAGATTTCCCCTTTGAATTGCAGACTCCCATGCCAAGCCTAGGGGTGGGCAATGTGTTGTTTTGCGGTTTAATCTGCACTTTTTATTATCTGAACTGAAATCACTGCTGCTGTTTTGTAATTTTTTTTTAACCTGTTCAGTGCTGGAAGTCTACCCATTACATACCCTAAAAGTTCCTGCCAGGCAATGTTTCACCAGGCGTTCTCTTAACCACTAAGTGACAAAGAAACATGTTAACTATTTGTGCACTGCTTGTTATTGTGCAGGGAGCACACTGACACTTGAAGGGTTAAAGCCACTATCAGTAAATACTTTGCTTGTATGGAGAAAAGGATATCTACTTTCAAAATGAAAAACATAAAATAAAAATGTATGTAGAACCTTAAAGGAAGAACAAACACATTGTGATCTATATCCTAAGCAGTGAATTAAAAACAGAGAATGATTTAAATTTTTTTAAAGTTTTGGCCCCAAATATAGCATATTCCAATTTACACATAATCCCAGCTTGAATATTTCAGACTGAACATTTGCAAATTAGCTTTTCAGTGAAATTCACTGTTTAGTGAAAATACCCCAAAGTGATTTGTGATGCTTATAGGTTGCAAACACTGCAATAAAATGGCAATATTATTAAAAATAAATAAAGGACTTGCTCTAAGCAATATATATATATATATATATATATATATATATATATATATATATATATATATATATATATATATATATATATATATATATATATATATATATATATGAATGATCATGAGATGCTTGCCAGAACTGGTAGAGAATTTTGCTTCAGTAATAAAATAGCATTTATATTTGTTTTAACTCTTAACTTGAGTGTCAAATGCTTTTCTCAGACACCTGGTACATACAGGGTTAATAGTGACTTGTTTATAAACTGAATATAGGAGGATTATATTAGGAATATTGGTCTTACTGCATGGTACAATAAATACATTTACATGGTCCAAATGTTCTTCCCCCAGCACTACACAATCCTTCTCTTTTCCCCTTTACATAAAATCTTTTTAAATGAAATCCTGATTAAATATGGTGTACATCACTGGGTTCAAAGAGCTGTTACAGTATCCAAACCAGAAGAAAAATTATCAGGGGTGAACAGCTCGTACATATAGCAGAGAGGGTGTATATAAAAAAGAAAGGGAACCAGCAGATGACAAACACCTGAATGACTACAGACAAGAAAAATGTGAACCTCTTCTCACACTTTTAAGTTTACTCCCCGTTTCCTACCTTGAAGGATTGCTTCCCTGGTGGCCAGAGTGGTGGCTGAGGCTGTTGGGGGTTGCAGACTGGCAGTCTGGACCAGCCCTCCTCCTCTCTGCTTCCCTGGTGTGGTCACTCCCGCGCGGCTCTCTCTGGGAGGAAGTGACTCACGCAGTCACTTCCTCTCATGCTGCCGAAAGGAAAAGGGGCCCGGTCGTGCTGTTAAAGGGCCACAGAGTGCGACCGGGCCCCTGCTTACAAACGCCCACCGGGTGGCCCTTACTGCATGGACCACCCGGTGGGCCCCTGTGTGCGTTCCCAAGATCAGCATGCACTGGGGGCCCATGGGTGGAGGGCTGGAGGGAGAAAGTTGTTAAGGGCAGCGGGGCCCACGTGGCAGCTGCCTTGGGCCCCCACAGGTAAAAGGGCCCGGGGCAGCTGCCCCGTTTGCCCCGCGTTAAAGACGGCCCTGCTGGAAGGTGAAGCTCCATCCTAGCCTCAAATCACGCACAGAGTGGTACAGGTTTTGCTCAAGAATATCCCTGTAGTTCGCACCATCCATCTTTCCCTCAAATGTGACCAGTTTCCCAGTCCCGGCTGCTGAAAAACATCCCCACAGCATGATGCAGCCACCACCATGTTTCACTGTGGGGATGGTGTTCTTTGGGTGATGTGATGTGTTGGGTTTGCGCCAGACATAGCGTTTTCTTTGATAGCCGAAAAGTTTAATTTTAGTCTCATCGGACCAGAGCACCTTCGTCCATACATTTTGGGAGTCTCCCACATGCCTTTTCACAAACTCAAAACGAGCCATTTTGTTTTTTGATGAAAGTAATGTCTTTCTTCTGGCCACTCTGCCATAAAGCCCAACTCTATGGAGCGTACGGCTTATTGTCGTCCTATGTACAGATACTCCAGTCTCTGCTGTGGAACTCTGCAGCTCCTCCATGGTTACCTTAGGTCTCTGTGCTGCCTCTCTGATTAATGCTCTCCTTGCCCGGTCCGTGAGTTTTGGTGGGCAGCCGTCTCTTGGCAGGTTTGCTGTTGTGCCATGTTCTTTCCATTTGGTTATGATAGATTTGATGGTGCTCCTGGGGATCATCACAGATTTGGATATTTTTTTTTTTATAACCTAACCCTGTCCCTTACTTGTTTGGAGAGTTCCTTGGTCTTCATGGCAGTGTTTGCTTAGTGGTGCCTCTTGCGTAGGTGTTGCAGCCTCTGGGGCCTTTCAAAAAAGGTGTGTATATGTGCTGACAAATCATGTGACACTTAGATTGCACAAAGGTGGACATCATTTCACTAATTATGTGACTTGTGAAGGTAATTGGTTGCACCAGAGCTTTCTATGGGCTTCATAACAAAGGGGGTGAATACACACGCACATGGCAATTTTCTGTTTTCTATTTCTAAAAAATAGTTTTATGTATATATTTTTCTCATTTCACTTCACCAACTTAGACTATTGTGTTCTGATCCATCACATACAATTCAGAAACATTGAACTTAAGGCTGTAATGTAACAAATTTGTAAAAAGTCAAGGGGGGTGAATACTTTTGCAAGGCACTGTAGTTTTAACCCTGCAATGTAAAATATTGGCATTCAGTAGATATGGCACTGCATACAATGTAGGGTTAAAATGTGTTCCTGACAACCACAAGCTGTGCTTACATTGAGTCAATTTTACAGCTAACCTCCATTTGATTGAAGTAAGGATGCACTGGAAGCACTTTTGTGGCCCTAATTCTCCTCTGTGAGAAACATTGGATTGGATGAGAAGAAGAGAAGGCGTGATATCACGGAAGGCGAATCAAGCAGATACAAGGACTTAATCTCTGCACTGGAAAAAGGGGGGAAAAAGCGTAAAATTATTTCGTTATATTTTTTGTTTAGATTTAGGGGGATGAAGCTGACACTAAATATACAATGCCATATTAACAATAACCCATATACGGTGATCAATGTTTATGGACCTAATGTGAAACGCTTTTCATGAACAATGTTTGTGCACTGTCTCAGATGTATGTAGAGAAGAACTACAGACATATTTTGACATCAAAAATATATCTGTAGCATCAACAGAGAGCATATGGTTGGCACATAAAGCATATATGAGAGGGTCATTAATCAAACACGCTAGCCACGACAAGAAAGACGGAGAAATTGAGTATACCTCCATCATTATTTGCCCAACATATGGCTTTATTATAAAGTAACAATCTTGGCATCGGGGGTTACCCTACACTCACTGAAGGGCACCCTACAATGGGTTTCAGGTGCCTGTGGGTGCGATCTAGCAGTAGTTCTGCCGGTTCCAGGGTAGGTATCAAGCTCTTGCGGTTTTACTGTCTCCGGGACCCCTCGGATTCTGATGTTGTTGTGTCGATCTCTATCTTCATGGTCGGCTATTTTTTCCTCCATTTTTCAGCAATTTGGCCTCTACTGTGATATAGTCGTCCACTAGCGAGTTATGCGCCTCAATGATTTCTTTGGTCCTGTCTTCCAGTCTGGCGGTACGTTCGCCTATGGCATGGATGTCGGCTCTTATATCTGAGAGACACTTTGTGGATGTGAGTGTTTTAGCTCTCTTAGCATAGGTTGGACAAGAGGTCTGTAGCAGGGCTAGCAGGTTGTGTTGCTGTCGGGGCCACGTCCCTCACTTCCGAGTAAGAGGCCGGCGAGTCAGGCCTCTCTACGCCATCGTGAATGGTAGGCCTCGATATTGCTGGGTGTAGCTGCAGCATTTTTTGTTTAAGCTTTTTGGCAGATTTCCTAGCCATTGCAGTCAAGGGGCTGCAATGTTGCGTTCAAATAGTTGTTTTGCCGATATTTTGCTGTGTAGCAGGCTGTAATTGCCGTCAGCCGGGAGAGCTCTCAGCTCACACGTCCACTCTCATGCACTTCTAGGCCACGCCCCCAAAAACTATTTTTTAAAATTGTTTCACAGTTAATTGGGCAGACCTATATAGATATGGACAGGAACACTAAAGTGTTAGGAATGCACATTTTGTACTTTTAAAACAAAAAGTGATAGAGTCCCTTTAAATTTTATAGATTATAAATTCTCTACTCACATGCAGGCAAGCTCTATTACTAATACTTTAATCATAGAATCTTATCAAATAAATCAGATGATGTGCTGATGAAATGAAGTGTAACTACCAAATATGGTATGTGTATACTTTTCTAGCTCAAAGTTCAGATTTTCTGTGTAGAGCACAAAGATCACCAATACTTTGCTACAGTACACATGATTAAAGGACAGGAATTGCAATATGAAACCCTCTGAATTGACCATATTTGGGCACCAACAAAGGCATAATTCAGAAAATCGTTGGACATGTTTCATGACTGCTGATGCATGCTAATTTTGCTGTGGTACGTCAGCTATTTGTACAGCTGGTTAAAACAGATATGTCACTTCTGATAATTTCATGAAGATATACAGGGTTATTCTCTAAAGTGGAAATTCAAAATTAATTTCAAACTTAAAGGGACACTATAGGCACCCAGACCACTTCAGCTTATTAAAGTGGTCTGGGTGCACCGTCCCAGATCCCTTAATCCTGCAAAGGTAATTATTGCAGTTTTTCAGACAGCCACTAGAGCAGGGGTTCTCAACCCAGTTCTCAAGGACCCCTACTAGTCCAGGGTTTAGGGGTAACCCTGTTGTGTCTAAAGTGTTTGTCCCCCCCCCCTAAAAACACATTAGACACAGCAGGGTAATCCCTAAATCCTGGACAGTTCGGGGGTCCTTGAGGACTGGGTTGAGAACCCCTACACTAGAGGGACTTCCGGGCTGTTAGGCGACTTTTGGTCGCCTAACTGATGCAGGACATCCTCACGCTATGCATGAGGACTTCTAGCGTCCGTGTCCCAGGGGGTTAATGATGGGCGCGGTTAAAGACGATGGAGGCGGGGGGAGATATAGTGCCAGAAAACACGTTTGCTTTCCTGGCACTATAGTTTCCCTTTAAGTGCAGAGTAGACAAACTGAACAGCTATTTTTACCTTTGAATTGGATTTATAATTCACTTTAAAATTCCCACTTTAGTGAATAAAAATTATATTCTTTATGCAATGGTCATGCTGACAGCGTTACCAAAAGACAAAGTAGGATCTGCCTTATGGACTTATGGACAAGCCTGATGTTGACAAAAGCCAGAGCTCTGCTGTCAACTTGTGTCCAATCCCAGCAGTTGTGGGAGTGATGGCTGTAGGATTCAGGCATCGTCTTGCTTATCGCGAGACACGATTTATGAAGGCTTCCATAGACCAAAGTGTTGTACATTCGTGCATGTGCAAGAGTGCAGTACTGAAGTGAACCCTGGCAGATGCACCGCTGAAGAAGGTGGTGGCTGCTGCAAGGGACAGCCTTCAAGTAAGTGAATCTACCATTCACTGCACCTCATGGCCAAAGATTCTAACCTGAAGTGCCACCTTCAAAGGAGTGTGGTCTTTGCAAAATATGCAAAGTTACAGATCTGTATTAAAGGGTAATACTAAGCACCATAACCACTAAAGCTTAGTAGGCTACAGGTACCTCCTCTGGTTCTGTGTTGAACAGTTTACAAGCTTTGACCAAAAAAAAATAAATACAAAATAGGTGTCTCCCAGGCATTCATTGCACACCCCAGCACCTGCCATAGTGCTAATACGGAATTCACACTTCCTTATTCGTAATATCAATTTCATCCATATTTAGATGGTAGCGATTGCTTGAGCACAAAAACTGATACAAAATGGGCTATTTAACAAATTTGTTTGATAAGTGGCGATTGTCATTATTTTCATAGTATTCATTAAAGTGATCTAAAAAGTAACAGTTTTCTATACAATAAATTCCACCAGTTTTTGCCGAAATCTTCATTTGAGAAGACCAAAATAAATCTATTGCGTTGGCCAACAATGGTGACGATCTTAAACTTCTAGGGTGCAACACAGAAAAAAGAAATCCTTCTCCCTTCGATGAATATACTACAGAATCTGTACATTTGCTAGCACTGTAAATTACGTTTCATATAATGTTATTTTTTACAAAGTTATGTTTACCATGATATATACACTTTATTTTGAAGTTCAACATTTAAAGAGGTCAAAAATCAGTTGTGGCAAAAGTGACCTCGCCACTGGTTTTTGGAGAGGCCTGCTTGCCAGCCTCTTGCCCTGTGACTATGGTCCCTGTGATCTATTGCCCTTTAAAAAAACTATTTGGGCATATTGGGATTTGGCACAATGCCCCTTTAAACTTTTGAAGTGGTCGAAGTGAAACTTCGAACTACCGAACAGCCGGACCACACACAAGTGGAGTGTGCCGCCAATTTACCTCCCAGGCTGGGAGCTAAACCGCAGCCAAATTGACTAACGGCTGGGTGGTCGCCGTTCGTATAGTGGAACACATGGCGGCGGCCATCTTGTTTAGTTGAACGTGTTTTGTCGTTGAGTTCATGGAACTCAAATCTGACACGCGACGGCATGAACACCGCTAAACTTTACCTTCTCTGGAACTTCGACTCTTCGACGGGAGTCAAATAGCGTTCGACAATTCAAACGGCACTTTGACATTGCCGATGTGCACGAACGGTCCCCGTTCGACTATTCAAACGGAACTTAGACAACGGAAAATAGACCGACTGCACAGCCTAATTCTCTAAGAACTGTTTTGGGCATGAAAATGTGCGTGCGTGCGGTCGGTCAAAAGAGACTTTCAGGAGTTTCCTAAACCCCTGCTCTGATCTTGGTTATTTTTGGATATATTGTTCATCCAGATCAGGGCTATCCAGGGATGTATAATTTATGCGGATATGTTGAAGTTTTGGGGTGTTTCTGTACTTTGGGTAAAAATGTGTGTTTTTTTTTATTGTATCACAGGCGGGGGGGGGGAGGGTTGTGTGCAGTAACTGGGAGTGTTCAAGTGTAAAACTCTGTTTTTATTGGATTGTGAATTTCATGTCCTGTGCCCCACAAGGTCCACCTGGGCGGTAACCTTGTAGGGAAATACTGTATAAAAGAAGCAGCTGTACCATTAAACCTTCTGTTCTACTTCACCCTCAATCTAGAGTCCTGTCTCTTATTGGGGGAATCTGCTACAAGGGATTGCTATGCTCTTCATACTCCCTTGAATAATCACTAAGCTCTTGTAAGAGCTTGTTCCGGTTCCTGCTTCATTCTCTGGGGAAAGAGTGGTTCACCCACTTGAACCTGGAGCCTTGTCGTAGGTCCAGGGTGGGTAGGAGACGGCGAGACCCCAACCAAGCTGCGGCGGTTCGAGGGGTCTGCAGTGCTTATGGTGTCAAGTGGAGTGCTTGGAGCCCTCGGGAAGCACTAGGAGCATCCATCAACGGAGGTGCCCAGTCGGGGTGCCAGGTGATCCATTACATCAGTCATGGATAAACAATGTAACAATGTAGTTTGTGTATTTTCAATACATATACAAGTTAAAGAGACCATAACAGGTTGCTCAATATTTGTGTATTTTCAAGACATATACAAGCTAAAGAGACCTGTACTTCTGCTCAATATTTGAGGCTTCAGTTAGCCTCGGAAGGGACTCCACTCATTGGAAAAAGATTTAAAAAATTTGTACCTCATCACTTTCTTTCTCTCAATGGAGAGGTACTGATACACTATCTAAAATCATCAGCTGACCCGGTTTCTCATTGGGGAGGTACGGATAGGGAGGAAGGAGAGAAAAAAAATATATATATATATATGAGTTTATTGGAAGGTGGGGAGATCTGAAGTCAAGAAGGGAGGGAGGGATGGAGGGTATATCCACATGCAGGCTCTGCCTGCAAGGGAGAAGGACAATGCATCCATTGCCAGTGTGCAGTGTGCGCTAATGACAGATGTAAAATATGCACAGAATTGAAAATCCCTCACTGATATAATGCCTTATTATATACTGACATTACGCTGTCCCTCGCTGATATAGTGCCTTATTATACACTGACACTACAATGTCCGTAACTGATATAGTGCCTTATTATATACTGACACTATGCTGTCCCTCACTGATATAGTGCCTTATTATATACTGACATTACGATGTCCCTCACTGATATAGTGCCTTATTATACACAGACACTACGCTGTCCCTCACTGATATAGTGCCTTATTATACACTGACACTACACTGTCCGTCACTGATATAGTGCCTTATTATATATTGACACTATGCTGTCCCTCACTGATATAGTGCCTTATTATACACAAACATTTCAAACTTCCCTTGCACACTCATGCAGTGATAACACCTAATGCAGGAATCAATCTATCCATATAGTACATAGTACTCACTCACCTCCTTCAGACCCTGAAGGGGATTGTTGAAGTCCATCTGTAATAAGTTCCCTACGATGGGCAGAGCCAGGGGACCTGGAGGGAAGGACTTTGGGCGAGTCACCTTCCACCATAGGTAGCCCAACAGGACCAGAACAAGAGACAGGACTGTGCTGAGCTCCATGGTGGCTGGATTCTTTATGAAGTGATTTCCTGCTGCTGACACAAACACAAAGTACAGCCCACATCCTCCTCCCAGAATGGAGTCTGGTTACTGACATAGTGTCATGCCTTACTAGCAGGCTTTCTCACTGCTGCTACGGAGTTCAAAAACTCTCAGCATTCTCGGCAAGCCTGGTGATGGCTGACTGAGCATGATGGGGGTGGTAGAATACTGCAGATGTAATGGTGCCAGATTCTGCAAAGACACACTCTATCTATGAGGCACTGAATCCATGCTCTTACTGCAGCCATCAATTTATTCTTCAGACCGGGGAGAATTGGCTCATGGTTCCAGTGGTGCATGTCTGTTTCTACTATACTACCAATCAGGGCATGACAATCATAACGGTTGTCATGGGCCCGGCGGTCCTGGGGGGCCCGAGCCCAACATTCATTATGTGCACACACATATATATATATATATATATATATATATAGCGATTTTCGCTATATATATATGTGCACAGAGGGCACCTTGCTACCTGTACATTGCAGAGGGGGGCCCAGCAGCACACTCTGTCCTCCTTTCCAGCTGCTCTCTGTCTAACTTTCTTGCGCCCTGCGGCCGCCAGAGCATTGCCATGGGTTACTATGGCAACGCTCCGCACAGCATGCAGGCCTGTGTTGCGAGAGTTAGTCAGAGAGGAGCTGGAAAGGAAGACAGTGTGTGCTGTTGGGCCCCCTCTTCAATGTACCGCGGCTGGCTCCCTCCACCATGCCACTGGACCAACAGGGAATGTGATCTCCCCCCTCCCTGGCACGGTAAGAACCAGGGAGGGGGGAATAAATATTTATTTTTTTTAAATACTCCCCTCCCCCCTATTTTACACACACACTGAATCCTTACAAGCACACTCTGCACTACACACACACACTACGTTCACTAAACACACTCTGCACTACACACACACTACATTCACTAAACACACTCTGCACTACACACACACACACACTACATTCACTAAACACTCTCTGCACTACACACACACACACTACATTCACTAAACACACTCTGCACTACACACACACTACATTCACTAAACACACTCTGCACTACACACACACACACACTACATTCACTAAACACACTTTGCACTACACACACACACACACACTACATTCACTATACACATGTTTCACTCACTACACACTACAGTTACTAAACATGCTCGGTACTACACACAGACACACACTACATTCACTAAACACACTTTGCACTACACACAAACACACATACACTGCATTCACTATAAACACGTTGCACTCACTACAAACACACTGCATTTACTAAACACACTTTTCACTCAATACAAACACACTACATTCACTACAAACACACTACATGCTTTATACACACTACATTCACTATACACACTACATCCACTACAAAAACACACACTCTGCATTCACTATACACACCTACATTCACTACACACACTCTGCATCTAATGCATGCATACAAACATTACATACATTACACAAAATGTACAATCTGCATCCACTATACACACTGCATCCATGACACACATACTGCATCCACTATACACACTGCATCCATGACACACATACCACATCCACTACACACATTCTACATCCACTATACACACTGCATCCATGACACACATTTTACATCCACTATACACACACACACTTCATCCTTGTGGGCGGACTCGGGGCTGGCCCCGGGGGCCCAGATCTTGATCTGTGTCAGGGGCCCTAAAATTTCTGATGGCAGCCCTGCTACCAAGCATGTTTATGCTCTTTTTAACTACTGTCTTGGATCAAATATCATAACCTAGCAAGGGTTCTAGCATTTTTACCCTAATACCATGCTGTCTAGTTAGACTTACCTTTCCAATAATCTCAGAATCTACCTACCACCTAGACATGCTTTACCTAACTACCTGGCGATCTCTAATAAGCTTGATACTAACCCTGTGCCCTCCTAGCTTTATTCAATATTATATTTTATTTTACAGATGGTTTGTCTCTCAGTTAAGCAAAACCAAAGAAACTTAGGGTTTTGTTTGTGCCTGTCAGCTGTTTGCATTTTTTTTACTTTCTTTTTTCTTTTCTTATTATTTTAATTAAATAGTGCAAGGAATGCTTGATATTGCTGCCGTAGCAATGCAAGTATGTCTCTAACCATATGCACAAAGAAAATAAAGATTGACAATTTTTTTTTTACAATTTTGAAGAGAAGATAACGCCAGTTTCAGGATGTAGTTCAATAAAGCGACCTAGAAAACTGAATAAATGTACTATGACAAATTGTAGACAATCTGACACGTAATTAATAACATATTTTTAATTTGTTTAATTTCTACATACTAATTTTGGGCAAGAAAAAAAAATTAGGATGACTTCAGATTTTTTTTACCTCTTTTTTTGAGAAACTTTACTTGCGCTTCAAAAATATAGACATAGTGACAAGCTATATTACAATCTATTTTCTTGACACAACATAAGTGAAAGTTGTTTTGCTGACAGCCACCAGAAACACTGCCACTGCACTGACACATAACACAGAATCTCATTGGAATGCACCGAATTTAATGAAAGGCATGTCCAACAAAAGTTTTTCTTCATTTACTTTGGTTTGTATACTTGTTTAAAAGTGTTTGCTTGCAGGTTTAAAAATTAACTGTCAAGTGATGCATGCCCCTTTAAAAAAGTGTTTTTAATTACCTTTACTCCGAGATCCCTTTGACTCTGCCAGCTGCTCTGTCTCCTATGTCGCCATTTGGCTCACTAATGAACAGTGAGCACCGCATGCACATCCAAATGCTTCACATAGATAAAAATAAAGAACACAAACTCACTAGCACACACAGAAAAGCTCACTGGCACACACTATCCTACTGCAGACAAGCTCTCTTACACACAGAAGGTGCATACAGACAGACTCCGTGAAGTACACGTAAGCTCTCTGACCAACACAAGCTCACTGAAACAAACACAAAAGCTCACTAAAGACAAGCTTACTGACACACACACACACACAGGCTCACTACAGACAAGCTCACTAACACACACAAGCTCACTATGGACATGCTATCACACACACACACAAACTCGCTACAGACAAGCTCACTGACACAAACACACAAGCTCAACAAAGACATGCTCATTGACACAAAAACACAAGCTTGGGCATCCGCAGGAATTTTTCAAGGGGGAGGAAGGCATAATTGTAATTGACATCCATGTTCGGCCCCATTTTGCAGGGCTGGACTGGGGATACAAAGCAGCCCTGGAAAAAAATGTATGACAGCCTCATAAGTCATTGTGCCATGTAATGTGTATGTATATGTATATGTGTTTGTGTATATCTATATATATATATATATATATATATATAAACACATATATAACTCTAACACTCACACAAGGTTACTACAGACAAACTCATTGGTATACAAACACAGACTTTCTATAGACAAGCTTACTGCCACACACACGCATGCTCACTGACACACACATGCTCACTACAGACAAGTTTACTGTCACACATTCGTGCTCCCTACAGAAAAGCTCACTAACACAAACATGATCACTACAGACAAGCTCACTGTCACACATACAGATGCTTACTATAAACAAGTTCACTGACACATATGCTCACTCCAGAAATGCTCACTGACACACACATGATCACTACAAGCTCACTGACACACACATGCTTACTACAGAAAAGCTCACTGACACACATGCTCACTACAGACAAACTGTCTTGGGTAATTAGTAAGAAATAGAACCAGGGCCAGACTGGCCCACCGGGATACCGGGAAATTTCCCGGTGGGCCGTCGGCACCTGGGGCCGGGCAGACACCTGGGTCTTCTGGCGGCCGCTGGGGGAGGTCTTCTGGCAGCCGCTGGGGGAGCTGTTCTGTCTCTGCTCCCCAGTGTGCAGCTTAATGAGACCAGGGACGGAATATGACGATTCCGGTCCCGGTCTCATTCAGCAGCGCACGAGGGCGGGAGAGCAGAGACAGAACAGTTCTCCCAGCGGCTGCCAGAAGACCTCCCCCAGAGGCCGCCAACAGACCTCCCTCAGCGGCAGCCTTCAGCACAGACAGCCGTCTGCACTTCACAACCCCCTGGCAGGTAGGAGTAATGTGTGTCAGTGTAAGTTTGTCTGTCTGTCATGGTGTGTGTGTCTGTCTGTTTCATGGTGTGTGTCTGTCTGCATGGTGTCTGTCTGTCTGTCTGTCTGTGTCATGGTGTGTGTGTCTGTCTGTCCGTCATGGTGTGTGTGTGTGTCTATGTCATGGTGTGTGTGTGTGTTTGTCTGTCGTGGTGTATGTGTGTCTGTCTGTCTGTCATGGTGTGTGTGTGTGTGTCTGTCTGTCATGGTATGTGTGTGTCTGTCTGTGTCATGGTGTGTGTGTCTGTGTCATGGTGTGTGTCTGTCTGTCTGTGTCATGGTGTGTGTGTCTGTCTGCCTGTCTGTGTCATGGTGTGTGTGTCTGTCTGTCTGTGTCATGGTGTGTGTGTCTGTCTGTGTCATGGTGTCTGTATGTATGGTGTGTGTGTGTGTGTCTGTCTGTGTCATGGTGTCTGTCTGTCTGTCTGTTCACCTGTGTCATGGTGTCTGTCTGTATGGTGTGTGTGTGTGTGGGTGTGTTTGTCTGTAATGGTGTGTGTGTGTATGTCTGCCATGGTGTGTATGTGTGTATGTGTAAAAAAACACAATAATAGGTCGCGCTGTACAGGAAATATTACAATAAATAGATAAAAATATATATTTTACTCACATATGATAAAAAGGACAAACAGAGAATAAAAATAGATATGTGCATAATAGTCCCAATATATAGTAAACTTCTTGTGGGTTCCAATAGGCTAATAGCGACTTGATAGTGTAGTCAATGAGAGGCTGGATCTTCTATAGCTTAGGAAATCTTGACTCAATGACGGACATGTGAATGAAAAAAACAGAAAGACTCCAATAGTGCAAACTGTGTTTGAGTAGATGGAATAAAGTGTATGTTAGGGAGGTATTTCACTCACCTATTCAAGAGCATGTACTTGCTCAAGTGTGATTAGCATTCAGTGGCGTTGTCCACCCACTATCGGGATATAGGTGTAGATAATTCCTCGATATGAAAGAAAAATAGAAACCAAATATAGTGCTCACTGTATTAATAAAAGTAAGTCTGAGAAGTAGAGGGCGTACTCACATTTGAACGAGCAGGATATACTGCTCAATATGATGGCGTGGGTGGTATAATCCCCACCTAGGATTCTTTGGATGATTGTCTGCTCCAAAGTGACGTATGACCAGGTTAAAAAAAAATTATAAATAAATAAATAGGAATAATAAAATGAAATAGAATAAAAGGTATATGGCAAATAAATGGTAAAAAAGCCAATATTCCTTTATTAATACAATAAAAATATATATAAAAATAGCCAAAACGCGTTTCGCCACACAGGGCTTTGTCAACTGGCAATAATAAAATTTGACCTGGTACATAGAAGCTTATATAAACTTAGGGGATACATGATTTTTCAAATGTTGGCGCCAAAATGACGTCATCAATACAGTGAGAATAATACAAGGATATTAAAAAACATAAAAAACATAAATATAACAAGAACATAGTTTAGTAATTAAAAGGGTAACTGAAAGCTTTATAAATAGCTTAAAAACAAGTGTTTTTATTGATGAATGGAAGTAAAATAGATAGTCATGTGATCGCGAGCTGCCGCGATCACATGGTACATCCCAGTGCTTATTGGGAAATGTAGTGTGACGGTGAGCGTTCCGGGAGACCGGAAGGGGGAGAAAAGTGAAGATGTGGTGTGGTATAGGGTTTTTGGGAAATTGAGTATCTGGATAGAGGCCAGCCTCAGAGGGCACGCCTCCGTCCAATGTCGGCCGGTGGGCGTGCGAGACACGTGAGCGCGATCACGCGTGATCACATGTCCTGGCGCAAAGCATCTTGGGAAATGTAGTGCCTAAAAGGGCACGCCCCCATCCGGAAAAAACGGTTGCCTAGTGAAAAATAAAAAGTATATGGGACAAAATGCCAAATAACAGTAAAAGTGAATAAAATAGAGCTAAAAAAAGAAGAAAAAAACCTAAGGGAGACTGTGGAATAAGTGTGTAAATATGTAAGAATACACAATACAATTGTAGAATATGTAAAGTTAAATAGGGGTGTAAAGCAAAAATGGTTAATAGAGATATAGAACAGGAAAGTATGTTAATAAGCAAAGCATCCTATACTAAATTAAAAAAATAAAAATAATAATGTATGGGATATATGTGAAGATATAGCGAAATAGTAAATGATAGACAGTATAAAACATACAAGAGTATCAAAAAATAGAATAACAGTTATAAAAATTTTTATATTATAAAAAATATGAAAAATGATTATAAAAAAATAATTAAAGAAAATATGAAAAATGATTATAAAAAATTAAAAAGATCGAATTCAGCATTAAGTCCTTCTGGAGCAAGAGTTTTCAGTTGGAAAACCCAATACATTTCCCTTTTTCTTAAAATGTTTGTAATGTCTCCACCTCTCCAAGGAAGGGTAACCTGTTCAATCCCAATAACTTTTAAAAGTGTCCGGTCTTTATTGTGACTTATGAAATGTTTGGAAACTGAATGATTATCGTAGCCTTTCTTGATATTACGGCAGTGTTCTGCCAATCTTACTTTAAGGCATCTTTTGGTCATGCCCACGTACTGTAGTCCACATGGGCATTCCAAAAGATATATATATATATATATATATATATATATATTTAGTGTTACATCCAATAAAGTCTTTAATGGGGTAGGAGATTTTGGTTGTGGTGGAAGAAAAATGGGTAGATTTGGAATTTACAGTACCTTTTGTGGTTCTACACACAATACATTTATTGCACTTAAAAAACCCTTTAGGCCTGGATAAAAAGTGTTATTTTTGGTGTACGTTTTGTTTAGTGTAGTTTTTGGTTAGGATTGATCTAAAATTGGGGGCTCCTCTAAATATAACATTAGGTCTGTCTGGAACTTGATCCTTTAAAAGATCGTCTTGTTTCAAAATGTGCCAGTGTTTGTTTATGATTTTTTTTTAAATGTTATTCTTATTATTAAAATCTAAGATAATAGGGAGTTGTGGAGGGTCTACTTTTTTGGCTTTGTATTTTAAAAGCTCCGTTCTTTCCTTCTCTTTTACCACCTCTAAAGCTTTATTTAATTTACCTGCTTCATAGTTTTTTTCTAAAAACATATTTTTTAATGAGGTAGATTGGTCATCAAAATCGGCCGTTGATGAGCAATTTCGGTGGAGGCGGAGAAATTGGCTTTTTGGAATGCCGTCCAACCAAGGTTTATGATGGCAGCTGGTTTGGTCTATTATTGTATTGGTGCAAACCTCTTTAAAAAAAGTTTTGGTTTGAATGCGCCCATCTTGAATAAAAATATTTAAATCTAAAAAGTTAACTGACACATTGCTAAATTCTGATGATAAAACAATACGCCTATCATTGATATTTAAATGATCTAAAAACAATTTAAGAGATGTAGCGGAACCTTGCCAAATAAAAAACAAATCATCAATTTAACGAAAGTATGAGACCAGGTTTGCCCGCCAACCATGATCACCCCAGACGTCCGAAGACTCCCAATCTGCCATGAAGAGGTTAGCATAGCTAGGGGCAAACCTGGTCCCCATAGCTGTACCCTTCTTTTGTATGTAAAATGAATCAAAAAAAACAAAATAGTTGTTGGTGAGTATGATGTTAATACCTTGTATAATAAAATCAATTTGAGAATTTGGAATTGAACTGTTTTGTTTTAAAATCCTTTCGACTGCTTGGCATCCAATATTGTGGGGAATTATGGTGTACAGTGATTGCACATCGCAAGTTACTAGTATATAATCTTGGCACCAATTAAAATCACTTAAAAAGGATAAAAGAGTAAGGGGATCTTTAAGATATGACCTAGTTTCTTTGACAAAGGGTTGTAATAAAATATCAATATATTCGGAGAGATTGGATAAAGCAGAATTAATACCAGATACTATGGGTCTTCCAGGAGGTTCAGTTGCATTTTTATGTATTTTTGGGAGAAAATAAATTACTGGGATTTTAGGATAAAGAATATTAAGATAATCGAATTCGTGTTTGGTTAAAATACCCGTATCTAGTCCTTTTTGTAGGAATTCACTTAAAATCTCTTTAATATTGGAGGTAGGGTCAGAGGATAATTTATTGTATACCTCAGGGTCATTAAGTTGACGATTAGCTTCTTTTATGTACAATGATTTTGATAAAATGACTAAGCCTCCACCCTTATCGGCGGGTTTAATAACAATTTTGTCATCTTTTTGGAGTTCCTTTAGGGCTTTCCATTCCTTCTGGGTGAGGTTCTGTGGGTCATACTTATTGTATTTGATCTTTTCGAAGTCCTTTAAGACCAATTTTTCAAAGACTTCAATGGGCCCTGACTTAAAATTAGAAGGATAAAATTTAGAAGGATTTTTTAAAACAGTATGTGTGGTGGGGCATTCAATAGAGGTGTCTGGATTCTGAATTTGCGGAACTGGGTTTGATACGGTGGGGACATTACTATTTTGAGTAAAAAATCTTTTTATAGTAGCTTTCCTAACAAATTTGTTAATGTCCAGAAATGCTTGAAATGGTTTGAAAGAATTAGTAGGAGCATATTTAAGACCTTTGCTTAAAACTAAAATCTGGGTAGAGGTTAAAACTTTATGAGAAAGGTTAAAAATTCCAAATTTTTTCTCATCTATCGTACTTATTGTCTTTCCTTCCTTTCTCTTTTGTAATCTTCTGCCACCTCTCCCTCCTCTATACTTAAGCTTCTTTTCCTTGCTCTGGGTAGGTTTTTTAAGTGCAATAAATGTATTGTGTGTAGAGCCACAAAAGGTACTGCAAATTCCAAATCTACCCATTTTTCTTCCACCACAACCAAAATCTCCTAACCCATTAAATACTTTATTGGATGTAACACTAAAGGTGTAATATATCTTTTGGAATGCCCATGTGGACTACAGTACGTGGGCATGACCAAAAGATGCCTTAAAGTAAGATTGGCAGAACACTGCCGTAATATCAAGAAAGGCTACGATAATCATTCAGTTTCCAAACATTTCATAAGTCACAATAAAGACCCGACACTTTTAAAAGTTATTGGGATTGAACAGGTTACCCTTCCTTGGAGAGGTGGAGACATTACAAACATTTTAGGAAAAAGGGAAATGTATTGGGTTTTCCAACTGAAAACTCTCGCTCCAGAAGGACTTAATGCTGAATTCGATCTTTTTAATTTTTTATAATCATTTTTCATATTTTCTTTAATTAATTTTTTATAATCATTTTTCATATTTGTTATAATATTCAATTTTTTATAACTGTTATTGTATTTTTTAATACTCTTGTATGTTTTATACTGTCCATCATTTACTATTTCGCTATATCTTCATATATATCCCATACATTATTTTTTTTTTTATTTAGTATAGGATGCTTTGCTTATTAACATACTTTCCTGTTCTATATCTCTATTAACCATTTTTGCTTTACACCCCTATTTAACTTTACATATTCTACAATTGTATTGTGTATTCTTACATATTTACACACTTATTCCACAGTCTCCCTTAGTTTTTTTTCTTCTTTTTTTAGCTATATTTTATTCACTTTTACTGTTATTTGGCATTTTGTCCCATATACTTTTTATTTTTCACTAGGCAACCGTTTTTTCCGGATGGGGGCGTGCCCTTTTAGGCACTACATTTCCCAAGATGCTTTGCGCCAGGACATGTGATCACGCGTGATCGCGCTCACGTGTCTCGCACGTTTTTTGGACATTGGACGGAGGCGTGCCCTCTGAGGCTGGCCTCCATCCAGATTCTCCATTTCCCAAAAACCCTATACCACACCACGTGACCGCGAGCGATCGCGGTCACGTGCTCTTCACTTTTCTCCCCCTTCCGGTCTCCCGGAACGCTCACCGTCACACTACATTTCCCAATAAGCACTGGGATGTACCATGTGATCGCGGCAGCTCGCGATCACATGACTATCTATTTTACTTCCGTTCATCAATGAAAACACTAATTTTTAAGCTATTTATAAAGCTTTCAGTTACCCTTTTAATTACTAAACTATGTTCTTGTTATATTTATGTTTTTTATGTTTTTTAATATCCTTGTATTATTCTCACTGTATTGATGACGTAATTTTGGCGCCAACATTTGAAAAACCATGTATCCCCTAAGTTTATATAAGCTTCTATGTACCAGGTCAAATTTTATTATTGCCAGTTGATAAAGCCCTGTGTGGCGAAACGCGTTTTGGCTATTTTTATATATATTTTTACTGTATTAATAAAGGAATATTGGCTTTTTTTTACCATTTATTTGCCATATACCTTTTATTCTATTTCATTTTATTATTCCTATTTATTTATTTATAATTTTTTTTTAACCTGGTCATACGTCACTTTGGAGCAGACAATCATCCAAAGAATCCTAGGTGGGGATTATACCACCCACGCCATCATATTGAGCAGTATATCCTGCTCATTCAAATGTGAGTACGCCCTCTACTTCTCAGACTTACTTTTATTAATACAGTGAGCACTATATTTGGTTTCTATTTTTCTTTCATATCGAGGAATTATCTACACGTATATCCCGACAGTGGGCGGACAACGCCACTGAATGCTAATCACACTCGAGCAAGTACATGCTCTTGAATAGATGAGTGAAATACCTCCCTAACATACACTTTATTCCATCTACTCAAACACAGTTTGCACTATTGGAGTCTTTCTGTTTTTTTCATTCACATGTCCGCCATTGAGTCAAGATTTCCTAAGCTATAGAAGATCCAGCCTCTCATTGACTACACTATCAAGTCGCTATTAGCCTATTGGAACCCACAAGAAGTTTACTATATATTGGGACTATTATGCACATATCTATTTTTATTCTCTGTTTGTCCTTTTATCATATGTGAGTAAAATATATATTTTTATCTATTTATTGTAATATATCCTGTACAGCGCGACCTATTATTGTGTTTTTTTTGCTATTTCTTTTCTGAGCACGTTGAAGGGAACCTCATACCCATAGGTTACAGCTCTCTACTTGTTTATTTCCCTCTAGATCACTCAGCGCTGATCCTATACCTTTTTATGTGTGTATGTGTGTCTGTCTGTCTGTCATGGTGTGTGTGTGTGTGTCTGTCTGTCTGTGTCATGGTGTGTGTCTGTCTGTCCATCATAGTGTGTGTTTCTGTCTGTCTGTGTCGTGGTGTGTGTGTCTGTGTCATGGTGTGTGTGTCTGTGTCATGGTGTGTGTGTCTGTCTGTGTCATGATGTGTCTGTCTGTATGTGGTGTGTGTGTCATGGTGTGTGTGTGTCATGATGTGTGTATGTCTGTGTCATGGTGTGTTTTTCTGTCCGTCATGATGTGTGTGTGTGTCTGTGTCATGGTGTGTGTGTGTCTATCCGTCATGGTGTGTGTGCGTCTGTCTGTCATGGGGTGTCTGTCATGGTATATGCGTGTGTCTGTCAGTGTCATGGTGTGTGTGTGGGTCTGTCTGTGTCATGGTCTGTCTGTGTCATGGGCTGTCATGATGTGTGTGTGTCTGTCATGGTATATGTGTGTTTCTGTGTCTGTCATGGTGTATATGTGTGTTTAAAAATAGTGTTTTTGCTCACCTTTTTTTCCCACACGCAGCGTGCTGGTCTCCCCTCGACTGGCCCTGCCTCTATGGCTGAGATCATCAAGCTTGATGATCTCAGCCAATCCAATGCTTTGCCATAGGATTGGCTGCAAAACGCTACACCAATCAGCATCTCCTCATAGAGATGCATTGAATCAATGTATCTCTATGGGGAACGTTCACCACCTACAGAGTGTGGAGGCCCTGAATGTAGGTGCACTGACACAGGAAGCACCTATAGTGACCTTCATAGTGACTGTCACTAACAGTTTCACTTTGAAGCAATTTAAACACTGCCTTTTCTCTGAAAAGCCTGTAGGGACATGCTATAGACACCAGTACCACTACATTAAGCTGTGTGTGTGCGTCTGCTAGTGAGTGAGCTTGCTTGCATGTGTGTGCCTGCTAGTGAGTGAGTTGTGTTTTTATGTAAATTAGCTAATGTATATCAATGAGATTGTTTGTCTATGAGGCTGTGTATCAATGAGCTTGTGTGTGTCATTGAGATGTCAGTGAGATTGTCTGTGTCTGCATGTGAGTATGCTTACTGTATATTTAAACGTTTTACTCTGAAAGGACCAATATTTTATATAAGAAAAAGCAAAATATATATATTTTTTGCTTTTTCTTATATAAAATATTGGTCCTTTCAGAGTAAAACGTTTAAATATACAGTTATATACATATATATAGTAATATTATTCAATCATCTGTCATGGCAAGACATAGCCTTACACATGCGACAATATATGGCCCTGAATAGAACACAACTGCAGAAAATGAAAATAATGAAACTTTCCTTTTCCTGACTTAACCTATCCAGAATCTTTCTTGATTATGAGACAAATGTTTGATGAAAAAACACAAATAATCCAGACTTTAGTTAGGATAGTTGGCAAAAAAAAAAACAGTACAGCAAGCATAAATTATTAAGCAGATATAGCTTTAAGAAAGTGATCCAGCAAAACAGATATTGGCTTTTACTGAGTAAATTTGTTTCAAGCAAGTCTTTGTATAGGAGAAGTGAAATATAGACACAAAAAAACAGCACGTTTTAAGTAACAAGGTTAGAATAGATCCAGCACAGGATAAAGCAGGTAAAGCTGAATAAATTGCAGAACATATAATTTGTGTCAATATTTAAGGTTAAGTGGTGAAGATTCCAGCAGAGAGAGATTGGTCATTAAACAAACTGGTTCTTGGGGCAGGAGAGGTCACAGAAAAGGCAAACAGTCCGGGTCTTTGGGTTGGGAGAAGACGGCAGTAACAATTTGACAGTCCGGTTTAGTGCGCATTAGAAGGCAGCAAAATCCCAGAAATGACCAGAGTTTGGTACACAAGTAATTCAATCAGAAGAAAGCTCAGACAGCACCATGCAACATAAGGTTACAAATTAACTAAGCATCATTCACCTGATGCAGCTTCCCTTTAAGGCAGAGATAATACATTGTCATAGATGTGGGAGGAGCAAAGTGAAGGTAAGACCTGACACAAACACTCCCTACCGAAAAGCTCACCGACAAACAAGCTCACTGACACATATACACATGCTCACTACAGACATGCTCACTGACACACTTATCCTTACTACAGAAAAGCTAGCTGACACACACAAGCTTGCTTACACATAAGCTTACTGACACACACATGCTACCAAGAGAAAATCTCACTGACACACACACACATGCTCACTGTAGAAAAGTTCACTGACACACATGCTCACTACAGACAAACTCACAGACACACAAGCTCACTACAGACAAGCTTACTGACACACACACACACACACACACACTCATTGACACACATACACATGCTCACTACAAACAAGCTCACTGACACACACATGCTCGCTACAGACAAATTTACTGCCACACACATGCTCACTACAGACAAACACACTGACATACACCAAGCTCACAACAGACAGCTCACTAAAGACAAGCTCGCTGACACACACATGCTTACTACATACAAGCTCACTGATACACACACATGCTCACTACAAACTCACTGACACACACACAGACATGCACACAAGTTCACTACAGACAAGCTAATTGTCACACACATGCTCACTACAGAAAAGCTCACTGGCACAAACAAGCTCACTTACAGACAAGGTCAATGACACACATACACATGCTCAATATAGACATGCTCACTGACACACACATGCTCACTACAGAAAAGCTAGCTAACACACACAAGCTTGCTTACACATAAGCTCACTGACACACACTCACAAGCTCACTGACACACTTACCCATGCTCACTGCAAACAAGCTCGCTGACACACACATACTTACTACAAACTCAAATGCTCACGTACAGACAAGCTCACTGTCACATACACATGCTCACTTACAGACAAGCTCACTGACACACTTGCTCACTACAGAAACACTCACTGACACACACACACACACAAGCTCTCTACAGACACACTCACTGACACACACACACAAGCTCACTACAGACAAGCTAACTGACACGCATATGCTCACTACAAACTCACTGACACACACACACACACATAAAAGCTCACTCACTATCAGACACACACACACACAATCACTGTCATGGGCTGAAGCCTACCTGTCACAGAAGGCTGTGGGAGACTGGGAGCACTGCGACATGAAGTCTTCCTTCTGGCAAGGTCAGCAGCATACATGCGGGGGCGGAGCATGTGGGGGTGGGGCTTGCATGCGGGAGATGGGGCCTGAATGTGGGGGCGAGCATAGCAGCATCAAATTGCTAGGGATTCCAAAGGGAGCCTCACAGTGTTCCTTCCAGCCCTCTGTCACCCTAAATGCGGCCACTAGCACCTCCCTCCTTCTTTTATTTTTAGGTATCCTGATACCTGTGGGAAGGGAAGATGATAAAAAAATCCAGGGGCCTTGGCCCCTCCTGTGGACGCCCATGTACACAAGCTCACTACAGAAAAGCTAACTCACACAAACATGCACTCTCTACAGAAAAGCTCACTGACACACACACAAGCTCACTACAGATAATCTAACAAAAGACAGGGGGTGACCTGGAGGGTATATGTTACAGCACTGTAGCACCCATGGATTGTCTTGCTCGAGGGGCTTCAGGTAAGTAACAATATAACAGCTCACAAAGCACATAAATATTATGTTCAATCACTATAATAAATCATATATTTAGTGCATTGTGGGTGATATTTAAGATCTTAATTGAGGATGATAGGCACCCTATCGTCAGGAACCACATATTAGTCCATTAATGCCTAGACATAACTAGGTGAGAAGCCTGGAGAATACACTCAACATTATCCCTGTTTACCAGCAAATCCACCACCCTTCTAGTAGCATCAAAGGGCTGTTGACCCTGCACAAATCCAAGCTGATTTTAAGCTGAAACAAACCCTAGGAACCAGGTGATGCTAAATTGGAGTCGGTACTGATGGGATTATGGTGTTACTACCATCTGAGGCCTACCCCAACATGTGAGCCTGACATGCGTAACTGAGCTGATCGTACACAGCATACATTACGTCTGCACATGGAATGGAAGTCTCACCCCTTGAAATCAGGGACTGCTTAGCACCAAAAGTTATGGAAATGGCTTGGGTGACCCCGCCCATCCCCCCCCCCCCCCCCCCATTGGCCAGGGGGGTGGCTATCCCTATCAAAAGTTACATGTTACCCATTTTGAGTTCCTTACATAAGATGGACACCGTTACTTATCACTGTCGCTAGACTGTCCTGTTAGGAAATGTGGTCAAGGCCTGAGGCACCACTAACAATATTAGCCCCTCCTTGCTGGAGGTCTCCCACTCCCTCCTTGGATGCAGCATGCGGATTCACCAATTTGCAAATTTACCATTTGCAGTAAAGGGCCACAGCTAACAATATTGGTACCCTCGAGGGGTGTCTTCCTGCCATGGGTACACAGGCCCCTGACCTCTGGAGCTGTGAAGACCTCGCTCTCTGGGCTTAAGGAGGGACCTAGAGTGACCTGTCCCTGACTCTGCGAGCCCTGTGGGGCCGGTTTGCATGGGCCTTAGGTGTATTGGTGACTGGAGGTGACGTGCGGTGCGCCTGCACTAAGAGTATGGCCGGAGTTGGAAGAGACTTGAGGTGATACACACCTGACTGGAGCTGAATGGCACAGAGGAGGTGCAGGGGACGAGCAGTCTACAGATTCTAGGTGGGGGGGTCCAGTGGAGTGTGACAGACGCCGAGCACCCACTGTGCCATGGACTGCACCGGAAGGGGAAAGAGATTGGCTTGGGGGTCTGGGGGGCTTTATGCTTCAACACTGTGGATGGCCCTGATGCACCTGTTTTCACGTGCAATATTGTTCTGATGTTTTGCTTTCTCGGGGGAGGTCCCTTGGTCGGAGTTGCAATGAAAAGTATGTTTCTGGTTGTTGTTTTGTGTTTTTATTTATTTATTTATTTATTTATTTATTAATTCCCATAATGTCTGGCTGAACGTGCTTGGTCCAAGATCCCTGCGGCTTTTGGGAAACACTCCCATAGACACCCGAAAGAGGGTCTTCATGTAATAGGCCTTACTCCTTTTTCTCTTACCCGCCTGTTTCGCGGGGCATCTGCCACTATAAAGGTGCCGTTTTTTATTCTTTTCTCCTGTTTGTTTATTTTTCAACAAGACAAACTGGCCAATAAGCCCTGCTACATACTGCATGTTACTCTATCTGAGGGCACGTGATTTCATTTATTTTTGTTTATGACGTCATCTAACAACTCTGAGATATTAAGTGTTTTAAGTTTGCGTAACATATATTATGCTGTAATACTGTTTGACTGCATTCTGTTCTATATATGTATTCCTGCCTACATAATTTGGTTAGCAAAACAGTGATATTGTAATACTATGATATATTTTCACTCACTACAAGTTTAACCACACTCCGTATAACTACAAAACTACAAAAATTTCGGTCCGTACTTCTGAAATTATGGACTTCAGGAATTCGGCACTTCGGATTTCTGAAAAGTGGCAAAACAGGAGACAGGGGGGGGGATTAGGACCCTACCCCTAACCCTACCACTACCCCTATCCCTATCCCTACTCCTACCTCTACTTGAGCTAGGAGTAGGCTTAGGGGTAGGGTTAGAGGAAGGTTGGGGTAAGGGTCAGGGGTAGAGTTTGGGTTAGGGTTCGGGTTAAGGGTAGTGTTGGATTCATGTCATCATTCCCTTAATTTTCCCTCGCTCTCCTGTTTTGCCACTTTTCAGAAATCCGAAGCACTTTGGCATTTCCGAAATTCAGCACTTCAGCAATTCGGTTCGGTTTGGCACTTCCGAAATTCTACACTTTGGAAATTCAGACCAACAAATTGCACATGTCTAGTATTGCCTAATCTTGACTTGCTATGCCTGCATAGGCAACCAAAAACCTATTTTCGCAGTCAGTAGAATGTATGACCCCAAATGGCATTTCTAAATAAAAAAAAACTATTTCAAACTAATCACACATGATCATAGAATATCAGACTAGGTAGCACAGCTAAGAGCTGGGATGCCAAGATTTTGGTATATATTTTGTAGTCTATGTTTAATAGAGATATTGGTTGCAGGTTTGCAACATTTGGAAATGTAACTATGTGTGCATATAACATATCCTGTAGTAACATCCCATAATTGTAATAGTTTATAAACAGTCAACAGCAGGGCTAAGGTCTTGGCTGGCTTAGCTGGCTGTGTAGTCGTCTGGAAACTGAGTTTTTCCCTCTGGCAGTGACTTTTTGTATTGGAATAGGAGCTGATATTTCCTCTGCTTGGGAAGGAATGACTTTAAAGTATTAAAAAAAAAAAAATCTCTACTGGTTGAAGTTGATGATCAGTGGAGGCTCATTCATACAGACACTTGTGCCAGTGCCCCGCTAGCTAAATGAATATGAAAACAATTAGTGCATCTTTAAATCTGAAATAGGTTTTAATTCTGCACCCTCCCCTCCCCCCCTCCTCATTAGTAGCTGTTTGGAGAAGTTTACTTGAGAGCATCTAGGTATGTTAACAAAAATGGGCAGGTTTAAAATCTAATTAAGTGTTCTTGCATAGCAAGACCTCTTAATGTTATCTCACATATATATTATTCGTATTCTTATTATAGCCAAATTTGCCACCCTAACTCCTCCCACAGTTTTTACACTACATAGACAGTAATATACCGAAATGTGCGTATTGTTCCCGATTGGTGTGCTATTACTTTGGGAACGTTTCGCGGAATGGTTCACGGAATATCGTCGTTCTTGTGGCGAAATTTGTCCCATAGGAATGAATGGCAAAGCTAGAGTGGGAGCTGGCAAAAGCTGAAAAATCAGGACATGATTTCTAAACTGCCACCACTCCCTAATTTTCAGGCCCACCTACACAAATCTTATATCAAAACGTTCAGCTATCCCTGCTGCCACTAAAAATGTCCACGGCTAAGCCATAGTCCTAATAGTTTTCACAATATGACCATTTCTTTGCAACTCACGCCGTCCATTGACATTCATTGATACTCTACTCTAGCAAGCTCAAATTGAAGGGCAATTTCTAAACTGCGACTGTGCCTTCATTATTAATATTTCAGAGACATACTATGCATCAAAATGTAGGTCTGGGTCTTGTGATTCTCACAATATAAAGCTCTTCGCTGTAGGATTTTGAAGATGGCAACCGCCAGTGAAGTGAGCAATTTGGAGCAGTTTGTTTTGTTTTGCCCTATTTGAAATCTATTAGTTCCTGTTGGCAGTTGGTGGAATGTTCGAGGGATTTGAAAGATTTGAAAGCTCTTCTCTGCCCTATTTGGAATCTATTAGTTCCTGTTGGCAGTTGGTGGAATGTTCGAGGGATTTGAAAGATTTGAAAGCTCTTCTCTGCCCTTGCTGTAGAGTGAGTGAACCACACTCCAACCTTTCCACAGTTACTCCAGCCACTCCAACCACACAACAGTTACTCAAGCCACTCCACCCGGTTACTCCGCCCACTCCAGTTATAGATTACTGGTGGAGGCAAGAACACTTCACACAATTTCCTCAGAAATTGTAGCTTTTCTAGTTGCTGTTTGTTTTTGGTTTTTATTACATGCACATTTGAGGTACATTTCCTTTAGGTTAGCACTTATTATGAGATCTTAGAAAGATATTCATAGGATAGCCCAAAAGCGGACACACATTTAGATAAATAGGATGCTTTTTGATAAGTTGATGATTAGATATATTTTTATAAATATGAGGATTCAGTTCCACCATATGGCCATATTGTGTTAAGCCCACCACTACTTCAAAGTACCCCAATATCACTGGGTCCTACACTAATTCTACCATGGGAGAAAAATTAAATAGTGTGAGTGCTAAATAAGCAAAAGTGTATTTTAATAATCTGTTGTAAGAACTTTTGTATATATTATTCCTCAGGGGTCACCCCCACTCATGAGTTTTACAGTTACCAATTTCTGTTCTTCATTTTTATTGTAAGAACGTTTACAACAGATTATTAAAATACACTGCAACGTACTTAGCACTAGCACTCTTTGATTTGTCTCCTGCACTGGAATTAGTGAAGGACCCACTGATATTGGGATACTGTGAAGTAGTGGTGGGCTTAACACAATATGATATGGCCATATGGTGGGCATGAATCCCCATATTTGTTTGCTGAGATACGTGATTTTAAGTAGCCTTATAAAATAAAAAATAGATTTGTATGTGTGCCCTGTTCCTTCTGTATGATGTATATATTTTGCCCTCTATGGAAGCACCATTTCTGTGACATGCATGTTCTGGGTGTGCACGCAATTTCCTTTTTGTCTTTACTGTTTAGTGATTGATAGAGTTCATAGTATGGTGTTTAGACATTACTCCCAATCATTTAGCGCAATCAAGATTAACATCAGTATTTTTCTTTGAATTGCTTTGCAGGAATACACATGGTACAACACGCAAATACCAAGAAACAAAGCAAATATCATTTTCAAATATTTTTTATTAACCCACAATTGAAGAATCCCTGATGACATGAATGCCCGATTTTATGAGTTAAAATATGAAGTTTGTGCTTATTTGCCTTGTGTATAATGGTACCAGCAAACACCTCGAATTGTATCTGATTAAAGGCCAATCTGTATGAATTTTTTTTTTCAATTCTTTATTTATGTATCGACAGGCATTCAGTACGACATTATTGTTGGTTTACGCAGAAGCCTAGTCATCCGCTATTGCTCAAATGGTGTTACAGAAAGGAAGGTTAGGTTAGTAGCGTGCATAACATATATTGGTGATACCATTCAAGCGGCTTACGCAGAAGCCATTGTTGTGGATTGTTTTGCTTTGCGGTTTTTCGTGGTTTTTCTTGTACTTTAAGTAAACAGGAAGATATATACAATAAAAGAACAAAATAAAAGAGAACTGCGGGTAAAGCTAGATGTATTACCCTGTATTGCACGAGTGAATATCTGTCTGTAAGTGAGCGCTAAAACGTCTTGTTTCTATATATCGTATTGTTCCCAGAGCGCCCATACCTTTTGGAATGTGTTGTTGGTGTTGCGGACCTGTGCTGTCATCTTGTCCATTAAATAATTGTCCCTGATTTTGGAGATTACTAGAGAGATTGGGGGTACTTCGGGCTTAATCCAGTATTGTGCCAATGCTCTTCGAGCTGCTAAGTTTAGCATATTCAGTAGTCTTTGGTCATGTTTGTCTAGTCCCTCCGTTGGTCGTGTCAGTAGGCACGCCCAAGCGTCTGGTGTTATTCGTCGTTGTAGGATTCTGGTGGTCAGATCTGCTATTTTTCCCCAATACTCTTTAACTCTGGTGCACTGCCACCACATGTGGATATATGTACCTTTTTCTCTGCATAGCCTCCAGCAGGTGTCTTTGGGGCTCAGTTGCATGTGGCATTTTTTGACTGGGGTTGTGTACCACCGTAGCATTATTTTGTATGCTTGTTCCTGTAGGGCCGTGCATATGGACACTTTTGCGTTTGCCTCCCAAATGTCCTGCCAGTCTGTCCCCTCTAGTGTTTCGCCTAGATCTGCTTCCCATTTGTCTGGGTATGTCTGTGTGCCCCATGTTCCTGATTCTAAGCATATGTGGTTGTATAGTAGTGAAATTAATTTCGCTGGCATTTTTTCTTTTAAGCAGATTCGTTTAAAGAACGTAGTGGGTTTGGCATTTGCGGTTTTAACCTCTTTGGTTTGTGCGAAATCTCTAATTTGAACGTATCGGAAGAAGTCGAGTGTTTTTAGTGGGGGCAAGGGTTTGTAGGTGTTGGTAGGATACTAGTTGGTTGTCTATATATAAGTGAGTGTAGTGCTGTAGGCCTGTGGCTTCTATGCCTTTAAAGTCTCTTGCCCTAAGTCCCGGTGGGAATGCTCTGTTGCGTAGGACAGGGGTCATTGAGGACAATAGGTCCGTGAGTTTGAATTTCCGTGCGACCTGGTCCCATAAGCTGATGGAGTTTAGAATAGCTGGGTATTCTGTGTATGATTTTTTATATTGTTTGTTAAGGTAACACTGGAGGAAGGCACTAAAACCGCTTAATCTCATTACAATAGATAAAGTGCTTGGAGTACCTGGGCGCTGAATCGTTTTCAATTTGTTAAACACTGAATGAAGGTCCCCGGACGCCTGCTGTCCAGCCCCTCTCTACTGCTTAGGCTCATACTTAAACATTAGTTCAAGCAGCAATAGTTGGCAGTGATAGGAACGCCACCTGCTGGCTCTCAGAGTATCAGACATCTATTGCTGCTATACACTGGTATAGCTAAGGTGGAGTTTAACTACTCCAAGCAAGGGATGTGCAGTAGGCCCCTCATTAGGTGTTAAACTATTCGTGATTTAACATTAACCATGGAATAGGTGCCGTGGATTGCAGACGCTACAACCAATTAAATTAGACAAAATTGTTATAGTGCTAGAGTGTTTCTTTAAATAAAATTTCATATTTTAACCCACATGTTCGTATGATGACATTTTTTCATATGTTCGAACTGTTTTGCAGGAAATCACATGTGGCAAAATCGTCAAGTAATAATGAACTTTTATTAAGAAGTATGTTTTCTAACTAACTTGGGATTATCATTGGTCGAAGACGAATTTTCTCTATCTTGTTTCTCTAACTTCTAAAAAACAAACAGATTATTATTATTTATTCATCTTTTTAAAATTGTTTTTAATTTGAGTAGCTAAATATCATCCCACTGAAAATTACACTTTGTCTACTATGTTGACTGTTTTTTGCTATAAATCTGAATCCAACTTACATTTTTCATTTTCTTTCTATGTATGCTTGTGAGGTACTCCCTGTACTCATTATAGTCTTTTAAAGAGCAAACAACCTAAACAAGAGATTTTCTTTTAATTCAATGTCATTCAGTTAAATTTATGTATGCAATATATGTTAGTGTAAAATTAAATGGTAGTGGCATGTTGCTTGTTTTTTTTTTTTTCTTTATCCTACCTTATCATCGCTGGTAATAAATCCCTGCTGACGTATCCGTTGTCGAGGTATTTTACTTTGGTAATATTCTTTTAAGTGTGGGTCATGCAGGTTATTGTAGGTTGTCCTCATCAAACGACAATATGGATCCTCAAGGTCAAATGATGGACTTGGCTTATAAAGCTGCAAAAACATTATAACATAAAACATGTGTGCACTCATTCTGTAAACCTATTCTGAAGAACAATCATTAGCATAAAACAACCAATATATAAAATAATTGGGGATTGTTTGAAAGGTTAAACATAGTAGGTTAAACATAGTAGACTAATGCTTATCCACTTCAGCTATTTTGTTATATGGTAGAAGAGTTAATAATCTACAATAGAGCTAATGATTGATGTGAGATAGTAATTTATAAAATCTTTTAATGCTTACTTTAATTGATTATTTCCATGGTTTGGCATTAAATATACAACCTTTCATATCAATCAGTAGCCCTATTTCAATTGTCTTGAAAATATCTGCTTACTAGTCTGGATTAGTATTAAATACCTTTTCCGAGAGCTTGGTGGTACAGAACTGGACAGGTTGTTTAGGACTCACTGGGAATTTCACTCCAGAAGGAACGTTCACAAATTGTTCTGCTGGGGGTGCTCTAATGAAATCCACCTAAACAAATAGAAATTCAGTTAATGTAGATTGCAGAACATATGTAATATACATATTAATGTGATTTTTTATTTATTTATAATTTATACTTTGTTGGAGAATGACATTCACAATAAACTAAAAAAAAAAAAAGAAAAGCATCAAGAAAATGACGATGTAAAAAAAATCTCAGGTTCACAGCCTGTGTCTGTAAAATGTTCCCTTCCTAATATGAATCGGACTATGGATTTAAATTGGAGTGTATACCTTTTCCGAGGGTTTTGTGGTAAGCATTGGGATCCGATTATTAGGACATGGTGGGAGTTTGATCCCCGAATACGTATTTCTTTGTGTTGGCCTGGCTCTGATGTTAGATGCCTAAAATAGAGAATCATTTTATAACGATTTTATGCATGCATATATAGGTAAAGTAATCCCTTCTATGACTATTCACATTCCATTTTATTTTTTCTGATGATGAGGCATCAAATTAGTCACCAAAATTATTATACTTATATGGGGGTTGGGGGGTCCATATGGATCTTGGGCATAAAAAGGAAAGGAACTGGGTTAGAAGGTCAAATGGGCAGGGGGGTGCATGGATTTAGTGATTACATAACCCCCATTCACCTTGCCATGTGTTGTTTCTCTCGAAAGAGCTGGAAACATCTGATTCTTCTCGCTTGCAAATCTTTCTGCCATGGTTATACAGTAATAACTGTTAAGGTAGGTCCTGGGCAGCAGATATATATAGCCTAAATTGTCAATGACATCACCACAATGCTGTGACCTCATCAGATACCTTAAAAGGACATCCCACTGCCCGAATACAAAATTCATTAAAAATCACTGTTAGATATACCCCAAATTAAAAACTGCATATATTTTATCATGCATTCTTTCATTGGGGATATATCTAAAAACAGTTTGCAAAACCTACAGTTCTCTGTCCACTGCATATGGAAGTCCTCTCCTTCTAACCGCGCCCAGACTTTCTGGGCTGTCCAATCATAGACTTCCCAAAACAGCTCAATGAAAAGTCTTTGCAAGACAGGTGCTCTGATTAATTGCTGCCTCTTGAGTTTAGCTACTATAATCTTTCACTATTAAAGGCAGGTAGTTAGTAGCAGCTACTAATTAATAACTGGCTTAAAAACTTGTTGCAATTTTTTTCTGGCTGTCCATTAGTAATGTCTGCTTGCAGTGATACCAACCACTTGTAGATGTGTTGCTCATTGGTAAAACACAAAAACATGTAGTTTGTAAGCTGTTTCTAACCACAATGTGCCTGTAAGGGATCCCCGTGAGCTTACTGTACTCTATGATTAGCCAGTTAAAGTGTATGGCATTACACTGTACACATGGTTGCTAGTATAGGAACACTCAAGGCACCATAAAAACTTAATCAAAATGGTGCCAAGAGGCCCCTAGACACATTCTTATTTCAAGTGGTTTCACCCCTTTAGGTATGAGTGTGCCAGGGGCCTCTGGCATGCTTGTAGCTGGTAACTCGCTGGAGTTATTGGGCAACACACACTCTGCATTCACTACACTAACACACACACTGCATTCAGGGGCGGACTGAGAACCCTCAGGGCCCCCGGGCAAAATAAATCAAGGGCCCCCTTACAGGCCCCACCCATACTCCGCAGCAAGCGCCACCCATGTCCCGCCTCCATGCACTGCCTCCAGCCACACCCTACACAATCTTTAGACACACGGAACAAAAGTGCAATAATCCCTTCAAGGCCCCAGTAGAGACTACAATTGAGGGCTAATGGGCCATGGAGGGGGGTCTTTCTAGCAGAGGCTATCTCAGTGTCCTTTAGAGAGTGTGTTAGAAAGAATCCCCTCCAGGCCCTATTAGAGACTACAATGGAGTCTAACAGGCTTGGAAGGGGGTCTTTCTAACAGAGGCCATCTCAGTGTCCCTGCTGGAAACAGTCGCCTCCAGGCCCCAGTAGAGACTACAATTGAGGGCTAATGGGCCATGGAGGGGGGGAGCATTCTAGCAGAGGCTATCTCTGTGTCCTTTAGAGAGTGTGTTAGAAAGAATTTCCTCCAGGTCCCATTAGAGACTACAATGGAGTCTAATGGGGCCTGGAGGGGGGTCTCTCCAACACTCTGGTTCCTATTCACAATATAGCAACACAACATAGCTGATACCTAGGCCAAGTTGGCTCCTCTTACCTTAATTACTGTTGCTGGCTGGCAGTCTGTGGGCTTGCTGGAAGGCTGTGGGCTTACTGGCTGCGGCTGGCAGGCTGTGGGCTTGCTGGCAGGCTGTGGGCTTGCTGGCTACTGCCGGCAGGCTGTGGGCTTGCTGGCTGCGGCTGGCAGGCTGTGGGCTTGCTGGAAGGCTGTGGGCTTACTGGCTGCGGCTGGCAGGCTGTGGGCTTGCTGGCAGGCTGTGGGCTTACTGGCTACTGCCGGCAGGCTGTGGGCTTGCTGGCTGCGGCTGGCAGGCTGTGGGCTTGCTGGCTGCGGCTGGCAGGCTGTGGCTTGCTGGCTGGCAGGCTGTGGCTTGCTGGCTGCGGTTGGCAGGCTGTGGGGTTGCTGGCTTTAAGCCTAACTGGTGGCCTGTAGGCTGGCTGGCTGTCTACTGGCCAGCCTGTGGGCTGGCTGGCCTGTGGGTTGGCTGGCTTGCTGGCTACTGGGGCACTCGTAGATTATTTAAAGAAATAATCCATGCACAATAACCACTACTACTCTGTGTAGTCGTTATGGTGCCAGGAGGGCCGGGCCCCCCTCTCAGAGTAAGTAGTCAAACCGTTTAAGAACAGTTTGACAACTTACCTGGGGTCTGCTGGGATATGAGGCTGTAGTAGGGTATAGGAGCAGTGGTGCAATGTGTAAGGGGTGCAGTCTGTGTGAAAGGTTCAGTGTGTGTGAGGGGGTGTAGTGTGTGAATGTGTAGGGTGTGTGGGGCAATGTGTGTACGAGGGGGCTGTGTATGTGTGTGGCAATGTTAGTATGGGGGGCTGTGTGTGTATGGGTGGGCAGTGTATGTGTGTGTGTGTGAGGCAATGTGTGTAAATGTGTATGGTGTGTGTGGGGCAGTGTGTGTGTATGGTGTGTGTGGGGGCAGTGTGTGTGTATGGGGGCAGTGTGTGTATGGGTGGGCAGTGTATGTGTGTGTGTGTGAGGCAATGTGTGTAAATGTGTATGGTGTGTGTGGGGGCAGTGTGTGTGTATGGTGTGTGTGTGGGGGCAGTGTGTGTGTATGGTGTGTGTGTGGGGGCAGTGTGTGTGTATGGTGTGTGTGGGGGCAGTGTGTGTGTATGGGGGGCAGTGTGTGAATGTGTATGGTGTGGGGGCAGTGTGTTTATGGGGCTAAAGTTCACTCTCACCACTGCGACCACCAGGAATACCTGGTGGTCACAGTGTTGAGAGTGAACTCTAGCCCGTAGCTCCAGGGCTAGAGTTTACTCTTGCAAGAGCCGTAACGTTGCCGTGGTAACCGCGGCAACGATCTGTGCTCGCGCAAGAAGGACCCAGAGGAGCTGCAGGCTGAGTTCCCGGGTCCTCTCTTCCTCCCTCCCCTGCCGGCTGCCCGCACGGTGCCTGCGGACAGGGGAGGGGGCAATTGCCCTCCTCTTACTCCCCCCTCCCCCTCTTCTTACCCCCCCTCCCCCTCTTCTTACCCCCTTCTTACTCCCACTCTCTTCTTACCCCCATTCTTACTCTCCCCTCTTCTTACTCCCCCTTCTTACTCTCCCCATCTTCTTACTCCCCCTCCCCCTCTTCTTACTCCCACCTCTTCTTACTCCTCCCTCTTCTTACTTCTCCCTCTTCTTACTCCCCCCTCTTCTTACCCCCTCCCCCCTCTTCTTACCCCCTCCCCGCTCTTCTTACCCCCCTCCCCCCTCTTCTTACTCCCCCTTCCTCTTTTTACTCCCCCCTCCCCTCTTCTTACCCCCTTTACTCCCCCCTCTCTTCTTAATCTCCCCTCTTCTTACCCCCTCCCCCCTCTTCTTACTCTCCCCTCCCCCTCTTCTTACTCCCCCCTTCCTCTTTTACTCCCCCTCCCCCTCTTCTTACTCCCCCCTCCCTTCTTACCCCCTCTCTCTCTTCTTACCCCCTCCCTCTTCTTACCCCCCTCCCTCTTCTTACCCCCTCTCTTCTTATCCCCTCCCTCTCTCTTTTTACCCCCCCTACTCCCCTCTCTCTTTTTACCCCCCTCCCTCTCTCTTTTTACCCCCCCTCCCTCTCTCTTTTAACCCCCTCTCTCTTTTAACCTCCCCTCTCTCTTTTAACCTCCCCTCCCTCTCTCTTTTAACCCCTCCTCTCTCTTTTAACCCCCCTCCCTCTTTTAACCCCCCCTCCCTCTCTCTTTTAACCCCCCTCCCTCTTTTAAACCCCCCTCCCTCTTTTAAACCCCCCCTCTCTCTTTTAACCCATCTCTTTTAACAACCCCCCCTCTCTTTTAACCCCCCCTCCCTCTCTCTTTTAACCCCCCTCCCTCTCTCTTTTTACCCCCCTCCCTCTCTCTTTTAACCCCCCTCCCTCTCTCTTTTAACCCCCCTCCCTCTCTCTTTTAACCCCCCTCCCTCTCTCTTTTAACCCCCCCTCCCTCTCTCTTTTAACCCCTCCCTCTCTCTTTTAACCCCCCCTCCCTCTCTCTTTTTACCCCCCCTCCCTCTCTCTTTTAACCCCCCCTCCCTCTCTCTTTTAACCCCCCCTCTCTCTCTCTTTTAACCCCCCTCCCTCTCTCTTTTAACCCCCCCTCCCTCTTTTAACCCCCCCCTCCCTCTCTGTTTTAACCCCCCCTCCCTCTCTCTTTTAACCCCCCCCTCTCTCTTTTAACTCCCCCCCTCTCTCTTTTAACTCCCCCCTCTCTCTTTTAACTCCCCCCCTCTCTCTTTTAACTCCCCCCCCTTCCCTCCCTCCCCTCCCCTCCCTCCCTCTCTCATTTTACCCCCTCCCCGTAGCGTGGCCGAGAGGCTCTGCGTCCTCGGTGCCGACCGGATTGATAGGAAGGTGCACACACACTGAGTGTGCACCTTCCTGTCAGTCCGGCCGGGTACAGGAAACAGAAACTCCTGTTCCCCGCGGAACAGGAGTTTCTGTTTCCTGTACCCGGCCGGACTGACAGGAAGGTGCACACTCAGTGTGTGTGCACCTTCCTATAACTCCGGCCGGCACCGCGGACGCAGAGCAGCTCGGCCACGCTACGGGGAGGGGAGGTGAGAAGCTGCAGCCGCCTGAGCGCTCTTAAGAGAGCGCTCAGGCGGCTGCAGCATTTAAAGGGGCGGCCGGGCCCCCTGATGGCGGGCCCCCCTCCCGGCCGGGCCCCCGGACCATGTCCGAAGTGCCCGACCGGTCAGTCCGCCCCTGACTGCATTCATTACACACTAACACACTCTCTGCATTCACTACACTATGCACACACTATGCATTTACTACGCTGACATATACTATGCATTCACTACACTGACACACACTCTGCATTCACTACACTAACACACACTCTGCATTCACTACAATAACACACACTCTGCATTAACTACACTGACACACACTCTGCATTCACTACACCAACATACACTCTGCATTAACTATACACACAGCATCCACTGCACAAACATCCTGTATTCACAGTACACACACTACATACACCGCACATTCAAACACTTTGCATTCACTATACAGAGACACTGCGTCTAATACACACACCACATCCACTACAGACACTGCATCCACTAAACACATTGCATCTAGCACACACAAACACTACATCCACTACACAAACACTACACAAACACACACTAAATCACTGTACACACACTACATCCACTACTCAAACACACTCTGTGTTCACTATGCACACTGCATCCGCTACACAAACACACACTCTGTATTCACTGCACAAACAGTATCTAATACACACAAACACTACATCCATTACACACATTCTAATTCATTTCCACTATACACACCACATTCAGTCCTGTATCATTGTCAGCGGACTAGGTAGGAGTCCTGTGGGTGTTATTAAGTGTTCTTGCATAGCAAGACCACTTAATGTTATCTCACATATATTATTCTTATTATAGCCAAATTTACCACCCTAACTCCTCCCCCAGTTTTTACACTACATAGAGAGTAATATACCGAAACGTGCGGATTGTTCACGATTGGTGTACTATTACTTTGTGGAACGTTTCGCCAAATGGTTTACGGAATATTGTCGTTTTTGTGGCGGAATTGGCCCCATAGGAATGAATGGTGAAATGTTCAAAACTAGACTGGGAGCTGACAAAAGCTGAAAAATCAGGACATGATTTCTAAACTGCCACCACTCCCTCATTTTAAGGCCCACCTACACAAATCTTATATCAAAACGTTCAGCTTTCCCTGCTGCCACTAAACATGTCCACGGCTAAGCCATAGTCCTAATAGTTTTCACAATATGACCATTTGTTTGCAACTCACGCCGTCTATTGACATTCATTGAAACTCTACTCTAGCCACCTCAAATTTGAAGGGCAATTTCTAAACTGCGACTGTGCTTTCATTGTTAATATTGCAGAGACATACTATGCATCAAAATGTAGGTCTGGGTCTTGTGATTCTCACAATATAAAGCTCTTCGCTGTAGGATTTATAGTTTTTAACCCCTTAAGGACACATGACATGTGTGACATGTCATGGTTCCCTTTTATTCCAGAAGTTTGGTCCTTAAGGGGTTAAAATACAACCGTTTGAAGATGGCAACCGCCAGTGAAGTGAGCAATTTGGAGCAGTTTGTTTTGTTTTGCCCTATTTGAAATCTATTAGTTCCTGTTGGCAGTTGGTGGAATGTTCGAGGGATTTGAAAGATTTGAAAGCTCTTCTCTGCCCTATTTGGAATCTATTAGTTCCTGTTGGCAGTTGGTGGAATGTTCGAGGGATTTGAAAGATTTGAAAGCTCTTCTCTTCCCTTGCTGTAGAGTGAGTGAACCACACTCCAACCTTTCCACAGTTACTCCAGCCACTCCAACCACACAACAGTTACTCAAGCCACTCCACCCAGTTACTCCGCCCACTCCAGTTATAGATTACTGGTGGAGGCAAGAACACTTCACACAATTTCCCCAGAAATTGTAGCTTTTCTAGTTGCTGTTTGTTTTTGGTTTTTATTACATGCACATTTGAGGTACATTTCCTTTAGGTTAGCACTTATTATGAGATCTTAGAAAGATATTCATAGGATAGCCCAAAAGCGGACACACATTTAGATAAATAGGATGCTTTTTGATAAGTTGATGATTAGATATATTTTTATAAATATGAGGATTCAGTTCCACCATATGGCCATATTGTGTTAAGCCCACCACTACTTCAAAGTACCCCAATATCACTGGGTCCTACACTAATTCTACCATGGGAGAAAAATTAAATAGTGCGAGTGCTAAATAAGCAAAAGTGTATTTTAATAATCTGTTGTAAGAACTTTTGTATATATTATTCCTCAGGGGTCACCCCCACTCATGAGTTTTACAGTTACCAATTTCTGTTCTTCATTTTTATTGTAAGAACGTTTACAACAGATTATTAAAATACACTGCAACGTACTTAGCACTAGCACTCTTTGATTTGTCTCCTGCACTGGAATTAGTGAAGGACCCACTGATATTGGGATACTGTGAAGTAGTGGTGGGCTTAACACAATATGATATGGCCATATGGTGGGCATGAATCCCCATATTTGTTTGCTGAGATACGTGATTTTAAGTAGCCTTATAAAATAAAAAATAGATTTGTATGTGTGCCCTGTTCATTCTGTATGATGTATATATTTTGCCCTCTATGGAAGCACCATTTCTGTGACATGCATGTTCTGGGTGTGCACGCAATTTCCTTTTTGTCTTTACTGTTTAGTGATTGATAGAGTTCATAGTATGGTGTTTAGACATTACTCCCAATCATTTAGCGCAATCAAGATTAACATCAGTATTTTTCTTTGAATTGCTTTGCAGGAATACACATGATACAACACTCAAATACCAAGAAACAAAGCAAATATCATTTTCAAATAATTTTTATTAATCCACAATTGAAGAATCCCTGATGACATGAATGCCCGATTTTATGAGTTAAAATATGAAGTTTGTGCTTATTTGCCTTGTGTATAATGGTACCAGCAAACACCTCGAATTGTATCTGATTAAAGGCCAATCTGTATGAATTTTTTTTTTTCAATTCTTTATTTATGTATCGACAGGCATTCAGTACGACATTATTGTTGGCTTACGCAGAAGCCTAGTCATCCGCTATTGCTCAAATGGTGTTACAGAAAGGAAGGTTAGGTTAGTAGCGTGCATAACATATATTGGTGATACCATTCAAGAGGCTTACGCAGAAGCCATTGTTGTGGATTGTTTTGCTTTGCCGGTCGTGGTTTTTCTTGTACTTTAAGTAAACAGGAAGATATATACAATAAAAGAACAAAATAAAAGAGAACTGTGGGTAAAGCTAGATGTATTACCCTGTATTGCACGAGTGAATATCTGTCTGTAATTGAGCGCTAAAACGTCTTGTTTCTATATATCGTATTGTTCCCAGAGGGCCCATACCTTTTGGAATGTGTTGTTGGTGTTGCGGACCTGTGCTGTCATCTTGTCCATTAAATAATTGTCCCTGATTTTGGAGATTACTAGAGAGATTGGGGGTACTTCGGGCTTAATCCTGTATTGTGCCAATGCTCTTCGAGCTGCTAAGTTAAGCATATTCAGTAGTCTTTGGTCATGTTTGTCTAGTCCCTCTGTTGGTCGTGACAGTAGGCACGCCCAAGGGTCTGGTGTTATTCGTCGTTGTAGGATTCTGGTGGTCAGATCTGCTATTTTTCCCCAATACTCTTTAACTCTGGTGCACTGCCACCACATATGGATATATGTACCTTTTTCTCTGCATAGCCTCCAGCAGGTGTCTGTGGGGCTCAGTTGCATGTGGCATTGTTTGACTGGGGTTGTGTACCACCGTAGCATTATTTTGTATGCTTGTTCCTGTAGGGCCGTGCATATGGACACTTTTGCGTTTGCCTCCCAAATGTCCTGCCAGTCTGTCCCCTCTAGTGTTTCGCCTAGATCTGCTTCCCATTTGTCTGGGTATGTCTGTGTGCCCCATGTTCCTGATTCTAAGCATATGTGGCTGTATAGCACGCCCAAGCAGGGCCGCCATCAGAAATTTTGGGGCCCCTAACACAGCTCAAGGTCTGGGCCCCCCTTCAAGCCCGCCCAGAAGGCCCGCCTCCAAATCCCGCCCACAGGAATACACACACACTAACATATACAAATACTGAAACAGACATACACACATGCATAGGGAGATACTGACACACACACACACACACATATACATGCAGACATACATACTGACAAACATACATATACATACACATACTGCATACTGATATATACATACATACATACATACACACACACTGGCATACATACATACACACACTGTGGCATACACACACACACACACACTGGCATACACACACTGGCATACACACACTGGCATACACACATACATACACTGGCATACATACATACACACACTGGCATACATACATACACACACTGGCATACATACATACATACATACACTGGCATACATACACTGGCACACTGGCATACACACATACATACACTGGCACACTGACATACACACATACATACACTGCCATACACTGGCATACACACATACATACACTGGCACACTGGCATACATACACTGGCACACACACACATACACTGGCATACACACATACATACACTGGCATACACTGGCATACACACATACATACACTGGCACACTGGCATACACACATACATACACTGGCATACACACATACATACACTGGCACACACACATACAAACACTGGCATACACACATACATACACTGGCACACACACATACATACACTGGCATACACACATACATACACTGGCACACTGGCATACATACACTGGCATACATACACTGGCACACTGGCATACATACACTGGCATGCATACATACATACACTGGCATACATACACACACCTCATTTTCAGCCACTCTCCTCTATTCCTTACCATTTCGTCGCAGGAGGGTGGCTGGGGATGATGTGCGTCGGCTGCCTCTCCTCGCGGCCTTTCTCTTCTCCTTCCCTCGCATAGCCTCCAGCAGGTGTCTGTGGGGCTCAGTTGCATGTGGCATTGTTTGACTGGGGTTGTGTACCACCGTAGCATTATTTTGTATGCTTGTTCCTGTAGGGCCGTGCATATGGACACTTTTGCGTTTGCCTCCCAAATGTCCTGCCAGTCTGTCCCCTCTAGTGTTTCGCCTAGATCTGCTTCCCATTTGTCTGGGTATGTCTGTGTGCCCCATGTTCCTGATTCTAAGCATATGTGGTTGTATAGTAGTCAAATTAATTTCGCTGGCATTTTTTCTTTTAAGCAGATTCGTTTAAAGAACGTAGTGGGTTTGGCATTTGCGGCTTTAACCTCTTTGGTTTGTGCGAAATCTCTCATTTGAACGTATCGGAAGAAGTCGAGTGTTTTTAGTGGGGGCAAGGGTTTGTAGGTGTTGGTAGGATACTAGTTGGTTGTCTATATATAAGTGAGTGTAGTGCTGTAGGCCTGTGGCTTCTATGCCTTTAAAGTCTCTTGCCCTAAGTCCCGGTGGGAATGCTCTGTTGCGTAGGACAGGGGTCATTGAGGACAATAGGTCCGTGAGTTTGAATTTCCGTGCGACTTGGTCCCATAAGCTGATGGCATTCTCTGTATGATTTTTTATATTGTTTGTTAAGGTAACACTGGAGGAAGGCACTAAAACCGCTTAATCTCATTACAATAGATAAAGTGCTTGGAGTACCTGGGCGCTGAATCGTTTTCAATTTGTTAAACACTGAATGAAGGTCCCCGGACGCCTGCTGTCCAGCCCCTCTCTACTGCTTAGGCTCATACTTAAAAATTAGTTCAAGCAGCAATAGTTGGCAGTGATAGGAACGCCACCTGCTGGCTCTCAGAGTATCAGACATCTATTGCTGCTATACACTGGTATAGCTAAGGTGGAGTTTAACTACTCCAAGCAAGGGATGTGCAGTAGGCCCCTCATTAGGTGTTAAACTATTCGTGATTTAACATTAACCATGGAATAGGTGCCGTGGATTGCAGACGCTACAACCAATTCAATTAGACAAAATTGTTATAGTGCTAGAGTGTTTCTTTAAATAAAATTTCATATTTTAACCCACATGTTCGTATGATGACATTTTTTCATATGTTCGAACTGTTTTGCAGGAAATCACATGTGGCAAAATCGTCAAGTAATAATGAACTTTTATTAAGAAGTATGTTTTCTAACTAGCTTGGGATTATCATTGGTCGAAGACGAATTTTCTCTATCTTGTTTCTCTAACTTCTAAAAAACAAACAGATTATTATTATTTATTCATCTTTTTAAAATTGTTTTTAATTTGAGTAGCTAAATATCATCCCACTGAAAATTACACTTTGTCTACTATGTTGACTGTTTTTGCTATAAATCTGAATCCAACTTACAGTTTTCATTTTCTTTCTATGTATGCTTGTGAGGTACTCCCTGTACTCATTATAGTCTTTTAAAGAGCAAACAACCTAAACAAGAGATTTTCTTTTAATTCAATGTCATTCAGTTAAATTTATGTATGCAATATATGTGCTTTCATTGTTAATATTGCAGAGACATACTATGCATCAAAATGTAGGTCTGGGTCTTGTGATTCTCACAATATAAAGCTCTTCGCTGTAGGATTTATAGTTTTTAACCCCTTAAGGACACATGACATGTGTGACATGTCATGGTTCCCTTTTATTCCAGAAGTTTGGTCCTTAAGGGGTTAAAATACAACCGTTTGAAGATGGCAACCGCCAGTGAAGTGAGCAATTTGGAGCAGTTTGTTTTGTTTTGCCCTATTTGAAATCTATTAGTTCCTGTTGGCAGTTGGTGGAATGTTCGAGGGATTTGAAAGATTTGAAAGCTCTTCTCTGCCCTATTTGGAATCTATTAGTTCCTGTTGGCAGTTGGTGGAATGTTCGAGGGATTTGAAAGATTTGAAAGCTCTTCTCTTCCCTTGCTGTAGAGTGAGTGAACCACACTCCAACCTTTCCACAGTTACTCCAGCCACTCCAACCACACAACAGTTACTCAAGCCACTCCACCCAGTTACTCCGCCCACTCCAGTTATAGATTACTGGTGGAGGCAAGAACACTTCACACAATTTCCCCAGAAATTGTAGCTTTTCTAGTTGCTGTTTGTTTTTGGTTTTTATTACATGCACATTTGAGGTACATTTCCTTTAGGTTAGCACTTATTATGAGATCTTAGAAAGATATTCATAGGATAGCCCAAAAGCGGACACACATTTAGATAAATAGGATGCTTTTTGATAAGTTGATGATTAGATATATTTTTATAAATATGAGGATTCAGTTCCACCATATGGCCATATTGTGTTAAGCCCACCACTACTTCAAAGTACCCCAATATCACTGGGTCCTACACTAATTCTACCATGGGAGAAAAATTAAATAGTGCGAGTGCTAAATAAGCAAAAGTGTATTTTAATAATCTGTTGTAAGAACTTTTGTATATATTATTCCTCAGGGGTCACCCCTGATGTAGAATTATTAAAAATCTTTATTGAACTTGTATTGAATTATTGCACTAACTCCGTTTTAACCTGATATTGTGACAAATCCTCCATTTTGTCCTCATAACCTGACTTCTCCATTTCAAAACTACATTACATGACAGAATTTCCCAGCACATCTAACACAATAGACAAAGACTGTATTTTCCATAAAGACATGACTACCCAGGAACTGCTGAATTTGCCCTAACTCGCAACATAGTATAATTTGAAGGCCATGAGAACACTGTAGTAATGAAATGTTCTATTCATAAGAGACCTTGCACCTGACCACAAGACCTGACATCACTGACTGTGTAAAATGACGCTCAAGCCCCCCTTTCCACCGAGTAAACCTCATGCTAAGGGAAATGGCGCTTGAGCCCCTTGTCCCCACCCGTGTCCAAAACAATACCACCTCTCGGTGGGTGGACACGAAGCTAACCACTTAGTTTTTGAGCCAATTAATTATATTGATAGGTGGACACTAATCCAGACACTTAACAATTAATCCAATTAATGATGTTTATTTACTGATATCTTGATAATCAATGATGACGCAAAATGCCTCTTAAAAGGGCCTGCGAGCCCACTCTTGCTTCACTTGCCAATAAATTTCCTCGAAGTTATTTTAACCTGAACTCCGTGTGTCAGACTGAATTACTTCAGCGTATATACGCAATTCAATTCTCTTTAATTTGGACAGGAACAGATAGACATTTAAACATTTTTGGTTTACTGAAAAAGTACCATAACAACTTTGGCGCCCGAACAGGGACCCCGGGCTATGTCTGGCCGGTGAGCCGTCCTAAGGAAGACGCAGTTGGACGGAGGAATCCGGGGGGAAGGAAAGGAGATTGATCACCTCCAGGTACACGGTAGAGACTTCTGCAGAGCCACCGGTATGTTCCGGCCCCTTTGATTGACCCGTCCACGTGTCTGTGACTGCTTCCCGGGAGGACATCAAAGACAGGTAATATCTTGCCCGGGGTCTCATTACCCATTTATTTACCTGCATTTAGTCTATCTGTTGCCTGGGTGTGTCTGTATTGGCATGGTCTAGTTTGAGTGCCCGGGCTGAGTGTTTATTTGTCTCCCCTTTTTGGGATAAAAGGGGGGTGGACCCGTGGTAGTTTGCCTGGGGGTCCTGTGTTTGTCTGTTGCCCCTTTTGGGATAAAGGGGGGTGGACCCGGGGGATTTGCCTGGAGTCCTGTTGCCTGTTTTACTCCTTTTAGGAGCCACGTGGCTGTGGCTGTAGGGAAAAAGGGGGGTTGACCTGTGGAAGTTTTCCTGGGGGTCTTCTTTGCCTGTTTACTTCTTTTAGGAGCCTCGTGGCTGTGGCTGTATGGAAAAAGAGGTTTGTTGGAACTGTGGGAACTGTGTAGACTCATAGTTTCCTGTGATCCTTCTTGTGTCACTTTGATAGCCTAGCTAGCTTCACTGTGCGCTTCGGAACCCTCCGGCTCTAAGTGTTGAGTTGGGGGCTTTCCTGAACCCGGAACCCTCCGGCTCTAAGTGTAGAGTTGGGGGCTTTCCTGACCCCGGACCCTCCAGCTTTTAGCGCTGAAGTTGGGGGCTTTCCTGATTATTTAATTTGTGGTAGGGGACTCAGTCTCCTGGGGGGATTCAAGTAGGCATTGCTTGTTTTCCGCATCACGTGGTAGTGAGACTTATAAGTGGGTTTTATAGGGGCACTACGGGAGTGAGGATAGAGGTGGCCACACTTTGTGGACTGCTGTACTGAGGGAGGCTAGACAGGATTCGGGTCGGAGATGGTTGCTGTTTCCTGTGGCCGCTGGTAGTGAGACTTACGAAAGTCGTTCTCCGAGCGGGGACACTACGAGGTTGAGGGAGGTGACTTGGGTCACATGAGTAAAGGAAAGGAATTACTGTTGATTTTATTTGAACTGTGATGCATGCACTGTATTTCAACTGTATTGTTGTCTTGTTTGTTTAATTAGGAGTCATTCAAACTCCTGTGTCTGTCTCTAAGGATTTTTCCTTACCTTTTTACCTTTTCTGCACTTCCTGTACTATTACACTATCCACTCCCATTCCTCTTAATAGAGAAGTGATTGGTCACACACTTCTCACCTCGCTCCCATCCGTGTCTACCACCCCGGGTAGGCGGATTCAGTGACTAGTCTACGTTTTGGGAAGACGCACTTGAATAGGACCCACCTTCCTCAAGTGGCAGTCGAGCATTGTAGACGTTCTTGTTCAATTTTCCTTATCTTTCCCTGTATCTAGGACGCTGGTGTAGGGGAAGGGTGAATATGGGGCAGGAATTGAGTAAGCCCAGTAAGGGCTGGCTAGCATGTGATTTAGTTGAAGACAGAGAGGGTGAGGAGATGGTTAAAGGTGTTGAAAAGATTGCTAAAGTGTGTAAAATTGCTGTGCCGACATGTGGTAGATTACAGCCAGAAAGCTGGCGTAGATTACTGATGGAGAAGAAAGGCAAGCTTGCAAATAATGATTTATTAAAGACAGCTGAAGCATGGTACAGAGTAGCGAAGGCTATTCAGCAAGAAGGTTGGGTTGAGGAAGAAATAATTCACAAGGGTGTGAAATTGTTTGTGTATCATAATAACTGTGTTGCTGGGGCTTTTCCTCAGCCAGCGCCCCAAAATGGCGCCCAGGGGATGTCTATCCCCAAGGTTCAGTCAGCAATAGGTGATAGCCAGCTGACTATGTTCCCCACTCCCAATCATCCCAACGCCCATCCCGCCACCTCCCCCGTTTGCCCGGTCCTGAATTATGATGGATCTTTCTTTTCCCCTTCTCCTTCCCTAACACTCCCATCATCCTCATCCATCCCTAAAACACCTTCTGTGTCTAACATCTCATCTGCCATTCCTTCCCTGCACTTTCTCTCCGTTGATAATCCTACCCTCCCATCTGCATCAGCCCAGTTAGCTAACCCCTCCTCCCCTGCCACTGCCAATCTTGCTGAACCCACTCCGGCTCCTCCTTCTTCACCCGCCTCTACTGATTCTTCTCCATCCTCTCCCTTGCCCGCCCCTACCACGGCCCAGGTTCCCACCCCCTTTGCTAATCCCTACCCAACTTTCCTGCCTTCTCCAGGTTCCGCCCCAGCCCCCACCCAGATGGCTTGGCCATACCCCTTCCCTTACCCCATGTCCATGCCCTATCCAAATTTTACATACCCCTTTCCCCAAGCCACTCCCCAGGTTCCGGTCATGCCCAGTCCGGTACAGTCTGCCCCGGATGTGCCCACATCCAACATGGCCGCCGCTTCTTCCCTTAACCCCATTGCAACTTCCTTCCCCGCCTCCAATATGGCGGCCCCCAGTCACTCAGCACCCCTGATGCCGGTGCTTCCCGGCGATTACCGATCCCAAGATTATGACCCAATGGCGACTCCCGCCTCCGGGACTCCTTCTCATCCCCCGGCTCTGTCACCTCAGGTGATCCCCTCACGCAGAAGGGCCCAGATCCTAGAATTAGATGAGGAAGAGGATGACAGGCTGTCTCAGGATTCATTTGACGCTGCGGGAGTCTCGGCCCACCGCTCTATTGAAGATCCCTTCGGCCATAAGGGTCGGGGAGAACGGGCCCCTCCTAAATATGTTGCCTTTAACCCCACACAAGCTAGTGCTTTAATGAAATCTCTCCCTGACCCAGAGAAGCAGCCTATGCCTTTTTACCGAGGGATAGTTCAGATTCAAAAGACTTATTCCGCCGCCTGGCGTGACCTACTGAGCATTTGTGCTATTAAAGCAGGGGATGCATATTGGCCCAGCATGGCCCGCCACCTCAGTACAGATCTGCTTACAAGTGATGTTGATTACCCCTCCGGAGTAACTTTTTGCAACCAATTGAAAGACTGGGCTAAAGATAAGCTTGCAGATCAGGCTGCTGGCCTTACTGATGTTGTGCAGGACAAAGGTGAATCTGTAGAAAGATTTCATGCAAGACTGTATCAAATGTTTACAGATTTGGGATTTGATCTTACTGACAAAATTCATTCACAAATGCTGTCAGGTGCGTTTGTCCAAGGTGTTAAAGACTCCATACGCAAGGGAATCATTGCTGCACGCCCTGAATATAAGGTTGTTCCTCTGGATACTTTACTCCTAGTTGCTAGAGGTCTGGAATCTGCTCAGACCCCCAGAAGACCCAATCCAGCTCCCATCATGGTGGCCCGCTCCTCCCCTGCCCCCAAGGGTGCTAAACTGGAGGATGTAACTTGTTTTAATTGCAAAGCTACAGGACATTATAGAAGTGGTTGCCCAGAACCTAGAAGGGAACCAGGGGAGCCCAGAAAGCCTTCCAAACCTGCCCCGGCCCCTAAGGCCGAGAAAACGGTTCCAATTGTTGAGGAACCAGATGATTAGGAAATTGGCAAACCTGTGTCACTAACCCCTGTCATGGCAGTGTCTACAGGGGATAAAGGGGGGGGGGGGCACTTGCCACAGTGACTTTACCCATTGAAGGCCAACCTACCACATTTCTTGTTGACACAGGTGCAGCCCGAAGTGTTCTAAGAGAACAAGACCTGCCAGACCCATCTTTCTTGTCAAATATTGATGTCTCTTGTGTTGGAGTGGATGGCCAACCAAGACACAGTCCTCTAACATCCCCTCTGCGAGTTGGCACAAGCCTACTTGCTCGTTTTGTAGTATCCTCCACATGCCTTATTAACCTGTTAGGCGCTGATGTCCTCTCACGCCTGCAGGCATCTATAACCTTCACTCCAGATGGACAAGTAGAAATGTCTACACCTCTATCTGTTTCAGACACCTCAGCCTTGTGCTCCCTACCTCTGATGCTGCAATTAGAAGAACCCCGTAGGGAAGCAGCAGAACCAAGGTCCAATTTCCCAGATGTGCTGAAAACACAGGTGCCTGCTAAGTTATGGTCCTCAGGCCCAGAGGACATAGGTCATCTAAATGTCCCACCTGTGGTGGTAAAGCTTATTCCAGGAGCTAAGTTACCAAGAAAACCGCAATATCCTCTAAAACCAGCACAGGCTGCAGCCATTTCTATCCAAATCAAAGCACTCTTAGAGAAGGGTGCTCTAGTGAAATGCAAATCAGAATGTAATACTCCATTGTTTCCTGTGAAGAAGAAAACTCCAAAAGGTGAGCCTGAGAAGTACAGGATGGTTCAGGATCTCCGTGCTGTCAATGAAGCAACTGTTCTGGACACCCCTCTTGTACCAAACCCTCACACTCTGCTCTCAGGAGTCCCTCCATCTGCAAAGTACTTCACAGTCATTGACCTGGCTAATGCTTTTTTCAGTGTTCCACTGGATCCTTCCTGTCAATACTTGTTTGCTTTCACCCATGAAATGCAACAGTATACATGGACTGTCATGCCCCAAGGAGCACAAAATTCTCCAAGCCAATTTGCAAAGGCCATGTGTACCATCCTTGACCCATGGCAAGCTGAACACCCAGAAGTTGTTTTGCTCCAGTATGTGGATGATTTACTGCTTTGTGGAGATGATATACCCACTACTGAAAAGTGTTCACTTAGTCTGCTTTGCTATTTGGCAGAACAAGGATGCAAAGCTTCACTTCTCAAGCTGCAGTTCTGCCAACCTTCAGTTATTTTCCTTGGACATTGCTTATCTCAAGGTACCAGACATCTCACTCGGGACCGAGTCAGAGCAGTTCTGGACATTCCACCCCCAAGGACTTCAAAATCTCTTCATGCCTTCTTAGGCCTCATTTCCTACTGCAGAGCATGGATCCCAGAAGCCTCTCTGTTTATGCAACCTCTCTATGATGCACTCAAGACAGACCCATTCTGCCTGACCAATGAAGCTCTGGACAATTTCAAATCTCTTAAACGTGCCATTGCTTCTGCTCCTGCCTTGGGCCTACCAGACTATACCAAACCTTTCAAATTATTTGTTTCTGAAAGACAAGGCCATGCTACAGGAGTTCTTACCCAAACTAATGACTTAAGAGGCCGCCAGAGGCCTATTGGATACTTCTCATGCCAACTGGACATTGTGGCCAGAGGGACCCCTTCCTGCCTTAGGGCTGTTTTTGCTGCAAGAGAACTCATTGAAAGAACTTCAGACCTGGTCCTTGGCCACCCTCTGGTTGTTTTGGCCCCTCATGACATCTCTGCCATTATCAACCAAGTCCAGCTCAAGCACGTGTCTCCTGCTAGACACTTGCGTCTGCAATGTCATCTTCTTCTGCCTGACAACATTTCTATACAAAGATGTCAAGTTCTTAACCCATCCACTCTTCTTCCACTCCCTGAGGGGGGTATCTACTACGGGTTTGTCACAGATGAAACCTACATCTACCTTCTCTGTGGATGTATCAAGAAAATAATGCATCCACATTTAACATTTTATAAAGACAAGACACCTCTCTGTGAAGGCCCGGATTATGCCTTCTGTACCATGTGGTACAAGCCAAACATTACTCCTGAACCTTGCTACGAAGATGAGCTTTACCACTGGATTGAAGTGAAGCTCACTGCTCAAGATTTCTATTGTGACTCTGAAGGCAATAGCATGGTCCTGATCCAACTGCCCTCAGAACTTAATTACCTGTACCGCCATTGGGATACTGCTATTCCACATATCCCTGTTACCAAGTTGAAAACAAGATCATGGAATGATCTTGGGCCTATGGCAAAATTATGGGCCACCATGGATGAATCACAGCTACAGGAAAATGGCATTGCCAAATACACAACAACTGACCTTCTTAAAGCATGGCCACGCCATTTCCTGGAAAAAGAATTTCAAGACCTGGTCATAGTGAATGACTATGACCCAGAAACTCCTCATGACTGTTTTGAACAGATGAAAATGGAAACAGTGCACTTACCAACTGTGCATGAGAATCCATTACCAAATCCGGATTTTACCCTGTTTGTGGACGGCTCAAGGTATGCTGATGAAGAAGGAAGATACCACACAGGATATGCCGTAACCACAACAGAGGAAGTTCTCAAGTCATCATCTTTACCGCCAGCAATGTCTGCGCAAGAGGCTGAATTACAAGCCCTGACCTCAGCATGCAAAATTGCAGAAGGAAAGTGTGCCAACATCTATACGGATTCAAGATATGCTCTGGGTGTGGCACATGACTTCGGCCTCATTTGGAAGACAAGGGGATTTCTTACCACTGCCGGTACACCAGTCAAACATAGCTCTGCAATCAAGGAACTAATGGATGCCCTCCTACTCCCTGAAGAAGTGGCCGTTTTGAAAGTCAAGGCACATGGGAAATTGGATACAGATGAAGCAAAGGGCAACCATTTGGCTGACCAGGCTGCTAAGCAAGCGGCCAGAGATTTGCAGGAAGTGGATGAAGAAGTGTCCGGTCAAGAAGAAGAAGTTCCTATCTTTACCTTGCAAACTCTTCCTACTGACCTAAGAATTTTGCGAGAACAGCAAGCTGCAACTACCCCTGAAGAAATCCAGAAATGGAAGAAGAAAGGAGCTGTCCTAAAGGACGGAATTTATTACAACAACTCTAAATTTTGCCTTCCAAAGAATTTATATCCAGCAGTTGTCCAATGGGCACATGGGCCTGCACATCTGTCAAAAGACCTAATGGCCGCCCTCATTCAGAAGTATTATGAAGCACCTGGAATCACAACATTGATCAACAGCTTCTGTAGGGCCTGTGTCATTTGTGCAAAATGCAATCCAGGAAGACCAGTCAAGGTGCCTGCAAAACACCTAGCAAAACCCATGTACCCATTCCAGAGAATTCAAATTGACCACATCCAAATGCCCAACAGTGGGCCTCATGAATACGCACTAGTAATAGTGGATATGTTCTCAGGCTGGCCAGAAGCCTACCCAGTGGCCAATATCACTGCCAAAACAACGGCTAAACGTCTACTTGCAGATATTGTGTGTAGATTTGGACTTCCAGAAGTCATTGAAAGTGATCAAGGCCCAGCCTTTACAGCAACAGTGACTAAAGAAATTTGGACTGCTCTGGGGGTGACCCTAGCATTTCACACCCCTTACCACCCACAAAGTAGTGGTAAAGTAGAGCGCATGAACGGCACTCTAAAAGCCAGAATGTTAAAAATGTCACAAGAAACAAAGATGCCCTGGCCAGAAAGCCTGCCCATAGCTTTATTCAGCGTTAGGCACACACCTAGAGGGAAGCATTCGTTATCCCCATACGAGATTCTATTTGGGACAGCACCCAGACTAGGTTGTTATTATCCGCAGCAGTTACAGCTTCAATCTGATGTTTTAGTAGACTATGTAACTGAACTTGCAAGTGCCTTGAACAAAATACATGCCCAAGTTTTCTCTTCAATTCCAGATCCTGATTTGGACACAGGTACCCACAACCTGCTTCCCGGAGATTGGGTTCTGGTTAAGAAGTTCGTGCGGAAAAATACCCTGGAACCAAGATTTGACGGGCCATTCCAAGTTCTCCTGATCACCGCAACTTCCGTCAAATTGGCCGGCAGGCCACATTGGATCCACGCTTCCCACTGCAAGAAGTCCCCTGCCCCAGAGGAAGCAGATACCGCACAACCATGTACCTCTGGTACATTGTCTCCTTAATTAGTTTAATTAAGGCCCAGCAAGTAGCCATCACTAAAGATGTTAGTGGGTACACCTTCTGGTATAATTCATCATGTACCCGCGTGGCTACCTATACCTTTGATTATTGTGACATCGTAGAATGCCCATTCCCTACATCACAAATCCAGAATATCTATAGAGATATCCCTCATGCAAAAGACCCATATGTTTGTGTAGTTTACAGACAATGGGGGCACAATTGTGACCATTGGGGGGTGGCGGGATGGAATGCCGGGCCTTCCTGGGGTTACAAGCCAAAAAGTGCCTTATCTAAAGTAGATGATCATGGTAGGTCCCTCCTTCAAAGAATGACTCTGAGAAAGCCTGGAGGAGGCACACCAATGAAATTAATTCTAAATATTGAGCATCCAAGTCCAACAGATGCAGACCGATATGTACTGGGAATGTATTGGAAAAAGGGTTCCTATACTAAATTAGGGCATTTCTACCTTAAAGATATGTGTAACTCTCCTGAGTGGCAAGGAGCTACTCACATGGTCACAAACCCATTAAAACCACACATTCAATCCTTTAAGGACATGATGGCCATTGCTAACCCCACCTTTGAAGATACTATGGCCGCTGAAACAGGTTTTAATGATGTTAACCTATGGTTAGAATGGATGAAATATAATGCCAACAAACATAACAGAACCGCATGCTATGTGTGTGGTGGTGCCCGGCCCCATCTGGGCACTGTGCCTTTCACCCTACCAGTAGATGTAGAAAATTGTGTTTTGAGTCTTTTTGCCTATCACTACAATTTTAACAGGTCCATATGTCAAGCATGGACAGCAGAGTATCCTCTTCTAGCCAAAGATGTCAAACCCCCTGATGGTATTACCGTATATAAAGGTAATTACACTTGCTATGCCATGTACGATGGGATTGGTAAATTTGTGGGTAACTTTTCCAAAGGTTATTGTGCTACATACAGAACTGTTCCTGTACACTTGCTGCAGCATCACACTAGGTCATTAGGAGACATTTACTGGTTGTGTGGGGATTTACAGCTAAGATCCAGAATGGACACGGAATGGTGGGGGGAGTGTACTTTGGCCAAGGCCATTATGCCTATACACATTATCTCTGACACACACCTCATCACCCATGAGTCCAGCCACACTAAGGTTAAGCGTGAAGCCCCAGTAAAAGGAAGTTTTGATCCTCACATTTACATTGATGCCATTGGGGTACCTAGGGGGGTACCCAATGAGTTTAACCCCTTAAGGACCAAACTTCTGGAATAAAAGGGAATCATGACGTGTCAGACATGTCATGTGTCCTTAAGGGGTTAAAGCAAGAGATGAAGTTGCTGCAGGGTTTGAATCACTTTTTACCATAGTTACCGCAAACAAGAATTTAAATTGGATAAATTACATTTATTATAACCAACAGCGTTTTGTTAATTACACCAGAGATGCCCTCCAGGGATTAGCCGAACAGTTGCAGGCCACATCCCAAATGGCCTTCCAGAATAGAATGGCCCTAGATATGATCCTAGCCGAAAAAGGAGGGGTATGTAAAATTTTGCCCGACACCATGACATGTTGTACTTACATCCCAGAAAACACAGGCCCTAATGGTAAAGTTACATTAGCTATAGCAAAATTAAATAAGCTCTCTGAAGAGTTGAAAAGGAATTCTGGGATAAAGGATCCCTGGGACAGATGGTTTGGTTGGATGACGGGTTGGCAAAAGGCTTTAATGCATATTGGTATGGCAATACTAATTTTTCTCTTTATCTTTGCTCTTCTCTTTTGTTGTGTCTTCCCTTGTCTGAGAAAATCCCTCACGAAGACTGTTGACCAAGCGGCACCCACTTTCACACATCTTGAAGTTGATGACCAAGATTTCCAGGATCTCAACTCACCCTGTTTGCCGCTGCAATCTATCCCTTTTGATGATAAAGTGCGAGAGTTCTAGGAAGGGACCATCTTAGGGACAGCATCTGTCAGTGAATGGTAAAGGCCCCGTGTGGAGAAGTGGTGGGCAAGCCGCCATGGGCCACCCATGGGTGTGAAGTGTTCGAGAGCCATACTGACGATGAGTTAGCCTATTAGGGTCAGAATTAGGGACTGTCAGGATCGGGACAGGGATCCAACACGCAGAGTACAAACAGTAGCCAGATACGTATACCGGACCTTAGAATGGCCGGACTAACGTAAGTAGTACCGTATAGAATGGTCAAAGACAAGCCGAGGTCGAGGGTAACAGAAGACAGGTAAGCGAGAGACAAGCCGAATCAAGGGTAACAGAGATAAGCAGAATAAGGTAAACAAGCCGGGTCAAAACCAAAAGGGAAAATAGAATACACAAGCACTGAGTGACTAGAACAAGCTAGAACCACGACAGGGCAATGAGCTAATGAAGGAAGCTCTGTTAAATACCCTGTTCAGAGCAGTAACCACACCTCCGAGACGTCCTGATTGGTCCTGCAGCAATTGACTGACAGGTCGATCCGGGGGAGTGTCCTGATGATGACTTCCTGCCTAGATGGTGTAAAAGGCAGTCACTCCCTCGCGGCCGGCCTTGCATGACCGGATAGACCGCGGGGAAGGGAGTCATCAGACCGTCTGGATGGTGGAACAGCTAAGTCTCTACCTCTTTTGGAGGTAGAGACCACAGGTACCCTGACAGTACCCCCCCTCTCAGATACGCCCACCGGGCGGAATGAACCGGGGCGAGATGGGAAGCGAGAGTGATACGCCCTGCGGAGACGGGGAGCATGAACATCCTCCTGAGGTACCCAACTCCTCTCCTCAGGACCATATCCCTTCCAATCAACCAGATATTGTACTCTCCCCCGGGAGATTCGAGAATCAATAATAGAGTTGACCTCATACTCCTCCTGACCCTCCACCTGAACGGAGCGAGGAGGGGCTATTGTGGAGGAAAATCTGTTACATATGAATGGTTTCAGCAATGAAACGTGAAACGAGTTCGGAATGCGTAAGGTATTAGGAAGAGCTAAACGATACGCAACCGGATTGATACGGGTCAGCACCCTGTAGGGTCCAATATACCGAGGAGCGAACTTCATGGAGGGCACTTTTAAACGGATGTTCCTCGTGCTCAGCCATACCCTATCACCTGGAACAAAGACCGGAGCCGCCCTTCTACGTTTATCAGCGTGTTTCTTGACCAACATAGAGTTGTGCACAAGGATTTGTCGAGTTTGATCCCACAACTTCCTCAAATTGGCAACATGAACATCAACCGACGGCACCCCCTGGGAAGGAGAATCCGAAGGAAGAATAGACGGATGAAAACCATAATTCATGAAGAAGGGGCTTGAATGAGTAGAATCGCAAACGAGATTGTTGTGTGCAAACTCCGCCCAAGGAATCAAACCGACCCAATCATCCTGGTGTTCAGAAACAAAGCATCGTAAATATTGTTCAATTTTCTGGTTGGTACGTTCAGCAGCTCCGTTAGACTGAGGATGATAGGCAGAAGAAAAGTTTAATTTAATACCAAGTTGAGAGCAGAAGGACCTCCAAAAACGGGAAACAAATTGGGAGCCTCTGTCCAATACAATTTGAGAGGGTATCCCATGTAGGCGAAAAATCTCCTTGGCGAATATCTCTGCCAATTCGGGAGAAGACGGAAGTTTAGGCAGGGGAATGAAGTGTGCCATCCTAGTAAACCTGTCAACCACGGTGAGGATAACAGTCTGTCTTTTAGAGATAGGTAGATCGACAATAAAGTCCATGGCCAAACAGGACCATGGTTTCTCTGGAACCTCCAAGGGTTGCAGGAGTCCACATGGAAGCGTATGGGGTTGTTTGGTTTTAGTACAAACTTCACATGCAGCGATGAACTCCTCAACATCCCTCCGTAAAGTAGACCACCAGAAGTCCTTAGAGATCAAGGCGTAAGTTTTGCGAATACCAGGATGTCCCGCCATCTTGCTATTATGTAAACACTGTAAAAGTTCCAGTTGAAAAGCAGGAGGAACGAAATGACGACCCGCAGGGGTCTGTTTAGGTGCGAGATGTTGCAACTTAATGATCTCGGCCAGTAATGGAGAATGAATCCTGAGATTCGTATTAGCAATGATATTGCACTTCGGAACTATAGAAGAAAGAACTGGTTCAGGTACAGTAGAAGGTTCATATTGGCGAGATAATGCATCGGCTTTAGAGTTTTTAGAACCAGGTCTGTAAGTCAGTACATAATTGAAGTGAGTCAGGAATAAGGACCAACGAGCTTGTCTAGAGGATAAGCGCTTAGCCTCCCCAATATATGACAAGTTTTTGTGGTCTGTCAAAATCGTAATAGGGTGCAGGGTCCCCTCCAACAAATGTCTCCACTCCTTTAAGGCTTTAATGACTGCTAACAGTTCCCTGTCTCCGATGTCATATCTGCTCTCAGCCCCAGAAAGTTTCCTGGAAAAAAAACCACACGGGTGTAATGGTTTATCTACCGCTAATCTTTGTGACAGAACCGCACCTACTCCTGTCTCAGAGGCATCGACCTCGAGTAGAAACGGCAAAGTCGTATCAGGATGGACTAATATTGGAGCAGAAGCAAAAAGTTCTTTGAGCCTCTTGAAAGCAGCGAGAGCTTCAGGAGACCACGTCTTAGTTTCTGCCCCCTGTTTGGTCATATTGGTAATGGGCGCAATAATAGACGAGTAACCCTTAATGAAGCGCCTATAATAATTGGAGAAACCAATAAACCTCTGAATAGCCTTGAGTCCCTTAGGTAATGGCCAATCTAAAATAGACTGGAGTTTGTCAGGATCCATCTTAAAACCTTCCCCAGAAATCACGTAACCAAGAAAATCTATCTGAGACTGATCAAAGCTGCATTTTTCCAATTTACAGTATAGACCATGTTGCAGAAGTTTCTGTAATACCGCTCTGACCTGTCTATGGTGAGTTTCAATCTCCCTAGAGTGTATCAGTATGTCGTCTAGGTAGACAATGACACAATCATGTTGAAACTCCCTAAGTACCTCATTAATCAGATCCTGAAATACTGCAGGAGCATTGCAAAGTCCAAACGGCATAACTGTGTATTCATAGTGACCGTACCGAGTATTGAACGCCGTCATCCACTCGTGTCCCTGCTGGACTCTCACCAAATTATATGCCCCTCTGAGATCTAACTTGGTGAAGATTTTGGAGCCCTTAAGACGATCAAATAACTCGGTAATAAGTGGAATAGGATAGGCATTTCTGACAGTTATTTTATTCAAGCCTCGGTAATCGATACAAGGTCTCAGCGTGCCATCCTTTTTCTTAACGAAAAAGAACCCAGCCCCGGCCGGGGAAGAAGACCTCCTAATGAATCCCTTTTCTAAGTTCTCCCGAATATACTCCTCTAGAACCAAGTTTTCCTGAACAGACAAAGGATATACATGGCCCCTCGGAGGCATAGTCCCAGGTAGGAGCTTAATTTTACAATCAAATGGCCTGTGTGGCGGCAAAGAATCGGCATTCTTCTTGTCAAATACTGCCTTTAAGTCTAGGTAAAGGTCTGGTATCTGTCTTTCTGTGGACTGAATAGGAGTCTCAGGTATGTTAACATTAGCTAATGGAGAAACCTTGCATAAACACCTATCCTGGCAACCCTGGCCCCACGAGAGTATCTCCCCTAACTCCCAATCGATAATAGGGTTATGTTTCTTCAACCATGGGTACCCCAGAACTATGGGAACGGAAGGGGATGAAATGAGCAAAAGAGATAAATTCTCCACGTGTAGGATACCAACATTTAAACTAATGGGTATGGTTTCACGAAAGATAACAGGGTCTAGTAGTGGTCTACCATCTATGGCCTCAACGGCCAAGGGTGTCTCCCTTAGCTGGGATGGGAAATTGTTCTTAATAGCAAATGCTTGGTCGATAAAATTCTCAGCAGCACCGGAATCTATCAATGCCATAGCCCTTACTCAGGGGAGGGCTGGCAGCCTTAGTCCTGGGGGGCAATCCCAGTCAAGTGGCCCATTGCACCACCGAATCAGCTCACCATCCACGCCCACCTTTTCCTTGTTTTATAACGGATATTGATGTTATGAAGCAAGACAAGTATGATACAATGTGGTTTAACATAATTTAATTGTAATGGCAAAAAATGATGTTTAACAAAAATAAAATCTACAGTAACAAATGAACAATGTATGGGCACAATACACTTTTTCAAAAAAATACAGAAGCCAGAGAAAGAAATATCTGTATAAAACTTTTAAACTAAATATTTGATCAAACGGTTAGCAAAGACCTCATCAAGGTAGAACTTTGACGAATAATTTCCAATACATCTGGAAACTGGACCTGTTCCAGAAGATCTCTCTCCACTGACATGAGCATTAGAGCATCAAGCAGTTCTTGTCCCATTGTGGCTCGCAGTCGGGTCTTGATGAGTTTTAGCTTGCTGAATGCTCTCTCACATGACACTTGAGTAAAAGAAAGGGTCAACAGGTACTCATAGGTGATAGAAAGATTTTCATAAGCTGCAGAATAAAGGTTGTATTTTATCAACAACCTGTGGCAGCAAAGAAAGCACTGCTTGCAAGAACCGCACTTTGATTCCTCTTGTACCTCAACTAGTTTGTCAGTAGGTGGAATCCAGTCATTAATCTCCTCCTCCTCCTCCTCCTCCTCATCAATAATTATTTCCACTTCCTGTGTCTCATCTTCAGAAAGACATCCTGTAAGACTTGGAAATAAGTTGGCAAAACTTATTAATTCAGTTTTGAGAGAACATTCATTTACTTTGGCTAACTTAGAAATTCTCTCTAGTGCCCCTCCATCTAGCACTTTGGGATCTGTCCTAATTTTCTGAAAAGTGCGAGGATCCAAGTAGTGGGAATCCATGACCAATTGCTTATTTTCTGAAAATCTCTCCGTCATGCTTTGTATGATTTGGTCCAGAATTGGTCTGAACACACTAGCTCGAAAACATTGCATTTCATCTTCAGGTCGTTCATCATGTGAAGATTCTCCAGCCAAGCGTTTCTTTCGTGCCACTCTTCGAACTGGAAGCATAGTCTCGACTTCCAAGGAGTTGAGAACATCACTTTCATCCATTAACTCGTTTGTTTTTATTGCAAAGTGTTCAGCCTTTTGTTTTAGATTGTTGAAATCAATTTTCTTCAGTTGCTCCACTGCACGTTCGACCATTTGCCATGCTACCTTGAAGTCAAGGCCACTGGTTTGTAGATACTTTGACACTGGCCCTATAACATCAAAAACCTGTAAAAATATGTTTGCTGTTAGGATAATCCTAAACTGACAAAGATTGTGAAAAAGGGATGAGGCCTCAGAAGTGGTTTTTGATTCAAACAAGTTACTCTGGGAAATTACATATAAAACTTCAAGGGTGTCAAAATAAAGAGAATGTTTTTCACCAAAAATCCAGTTAAGGGCTTTTTCTTTTGCCCACCATCTTGTCTCTCCAATTTTTTGTAGCTTTAAAAGTTTTTCCTGTCCATGTCTTCTATCCAGTTGGTCTTTCCAGATATTCATTCTTTTGTGTGAGTCTCCAATAAAGGTTGCCAAGCGATTTAGGAGACCAAAAAAATTTTTGGCTTCCAATACTTGACAGCAATCTGAGACACACAGGTTAAGGATATGACTATAGCACCAAATATAAACCGCATCTGGCACTACCTTTGCAATCTGTGCACGTAGTCCCACATACGCACTCCTCATATTTGCTGCACCATCAAATGATTCACCAGCAATTTTTTGGAAATCTAATCCAAGCATATCAAAACAGGACATTAGAAGTTCGTTAAATCCTTTTCCTGTAGCGTCTTTAACAGGAAGAATCGCCACAAGCCGTTCTTTAATGGCTTCATTTTGCACATATCTCACAACTACTGTTGCTTGATCTACAATTCCAACATCTTGTGTGGAGTCAACCTGTATACTGAATCGTTTCTCTCCGATTTCAGACACAATTAAGTTTTTCATGCTTCGGACTATTGCTGCAAATACTTTCTTTATTGTATTATTGGACAAAAATGTCACAAGAGATCCACGTCCAGTTGAATGTTTTCCTGATGTTTTTCTGTCTTTCAATCGCTGTTTTCTTTTTTCACTGTCCTGAACACATTTATCAAGGTGATTTTTAAGAGGAACATCATACTGTGATAGGAGTAGGACAATTTCCAGAAAGTTCCCGTGGTTTATTTCAACGTTATTTAAATTGTACAGCGATTCATTAGTGCCATGGGCACGAAATGGCAATCCCTGTTTTCCGAGGAGTTTTACAATATTAAATATACGGTTTAATACCTCAATATTTTGTAGTATCTCCTTCTTTCTTCTGGAGACTTGAGCCTGATTTATTAACGTGTCAATGCTTCTATTCGTTTTCATGGTAAAATAAGCACTAACGGCATCAGAATGACTTTTAGAAGATTCGTGCTTATTTGCTGCCTGATAGCAATGGCGAAAATTAGAACAACCACTAGTGAACGAGGAAGAGGAATTAGAAAAGGCAATGCATATGCTGCAAAAAAATGCTTCTAACTTTCGATCCTTTATCTTGCAACTCAGCCATGAACGCTTAATACGATCCCCATTAGACTTTTTGCGGTAATAAAAGTCTGCTTCTTGAAATGGAAGATCTGCGCATTCAGTCCTGGTTGGCTGAAAAGGGTGCTTTTCAACAAAATTAATTTTTTCTGCTATGGAGCATGCAGGAGGAAGACTAAAAGATATTTCTGATGGATCATTTATAACGCTTCCTGACATGTCTTCAGGTGTGATACATTCTAATTCAGGAAGGTCTTCAAAAACATCTGGGTCATTCATCTGCGCTTGCTCTCTGCATTCTGACACCAGCTCCTCCTCAATCACCTGTTCTTCTGCTTGTGGGCTCACCTCATCTTCGACGGACACAACCGGCCTGCTTGAAGGAGCACTTGAGCCGGCAGAAACCTCATCAACAGGAATTCTTGGGTGTATACCACCAGCCTAAAACAACATTTTTTTTTTTTTGTCAACCTATTTTAATCTCCCCAAAAAAGATCTAGAGGTAACCAAGAAACTCCAGGAACTCCATGCATGGTAACAATAAAAAAATAAATTAAAAAAACCTCATGCAAACAAAGGATATGCAACTCATACTTACCTTACATGTAAGATTTTATGAGATTTCAAATAAGTAAAAATACATCTTAACAAAGAAAAACTGATCACTATGGAAAGTCAAGTATGCACACTCCTTGATAATCCATCATGAATCTTAACAAACGTAAAACTTCATCATGCACATGCAAACAGACTACCGTATATACTCAAGAAATTTTAGTTGTAAGCTTCATTTTAAAACGCAGATCCACGGGTCCATGCTAGTTTCGATAGAATTTAGTTCACATTGAATGCGGGGCAATATCGAGTTACCGGTAGTGCTAGTGTACTTAGCTGTACGTTGACCCAGATACCGGGTACACACACGGACAACAGCAGGCTGATTTAGAATACAGTGCAGCGATTGCTGATTACTGCCACCTATCTGTACGCTTTCCACGTCACTGTGGCTGTTATGAGCCACAAGCAGGACCACTAGCTGGCCAGATAACGCTAACCGAATGTGCCTTTGGAGCTGAGCGTGTGCACTGAGATGCAGAGGAGTAGTTACCGCAACAGTTTGATTGTTCCAGGATCTTTGCCGAGGTAATATCTGACAAAATAATAAAAATCCCAGGATTTCATAGCCCCAAGTTTTACCCTCGACTTATGCAAGAGTAATAGCATATTTTACAATTGTTGGTCAAAAAACAGCACTCGATTTATAGACGAGATCAACTTATAGACGAGTATATACGGTAGATATATTCATTCTTGTTATCAAAAGAGTGAATATACATTTCTGTGATATGAAATGTTAGAACTGGCCTTAACTTTTGAACTTTTAACATACCACCGAAAAAGATAGTTTCATTTGCTTAGGATCCCTTCCTGCTAACTCAAGTTCTTTGGACCGTTTTTCTCTCATTTTCTGAGCACCACCTTTCTCTTTAGATGTTGTTTTACTCTCCATATTTATCAATATGAAACCAACTGTAAAATTTATTTAACACCAAAACACGACAATGAGTTACATAAAAACAGCAAACATTTACTAATGTAGTGATTTAACTCCTAAATGGCAGATCTATACAGGGGCATGATCTATACACCAAAACTGCTCCATTAAGCAGGGGCATGATATATACACCAAAACTACTTCATTAAGCTAAAGTTGTTGTTTTGTTGACAAAAGTGTCCTTTTAAGTGAGCATTTTACAATCACTTAGCGCACACCTCACCTATTGTAAAATGAAAGAAGATTGCAGATTTAGTGTCAGGAGAGACTGGCCAGTGGCCAATATATTTATATTTAGTCAAATACATAATGGTGGCACTTTGCAAATTGACATGTTCGGCAATGACACAAACAAAGGGCACGGGGAGAGACAGACATAGTGCCTGTAATTTACACTAATTCTATGCTCTGGGGACCAATATACAGCCTGCTTTCTGCCAGAGGTAAAAATGTACAAAGCAGCCTGGTGTTTTACACCCAATAGACAGCAGCACCTGTCGGTAAAAGCCAAATTACTCATCTTTATATGGACACAAAAACAAAAATATAATTTCCTGGGATTTTGACAAATAAAACTCAAAAAGACTTTATCTGCATCTGATCATTAAGTACATAATGAGCCTGACAACCCTGGTTTGAGAATCAGATCATTTTAACTTGTCAGTTATAGCTATGTGTTTTAAAGAAAGCAGCTATGTGAGGGGTTTCATCTTGTATTAGTAGTTCCACAGCAGCGGCATGGACGGCTTCAATTATATTTTTGTACTGGGAAAGACTGCTGGCAGTAAGTTAATATTGGTGAAACACTGCAGCTCTCTGATTACATGGTTTAGGTGGCCGCGAGGATCTTAACGAGAGGCTGTCTAAATCGCCTAATTAGAGAGACGCCTCTGGCTAAGAGATCCGGTCTCTGTGCAGCATATCAGTGTATCACTGAGCTCTACAGCAATAGAACTCACAGTAATGTGCAATTTGTAAGTATATCACACATCACCTCATCAATACAATGCACAGGACTGGGCAGTGTTTGAGTATATCTCAGCCAATCCACTCCTTTCCTATAGGAAAGCATTGAGAAGCTATTGCGCATGCATGGCAAAATGCGATGCATTGAATTAATAAATCTCTATGGGGAGTGTACAGCGTGGTGCTAATCATCAGCGCTGCACATTATGCAGCACTGACCTAGAAAGCGCCTCTAGCGGCCATCTGAGGTGTGGCTACTAGAGGTGTTCCAAGGCTGTAATGTAAACAATGCTTTTCTCTGATAAGGCACTATTTACATTAAAATGCCTATAGGGAATGACTATATGACACCAGATCAAACACATTAAAGGACCACTATAGTGCCAGGAAAACATACTCGTTTTCCTGGCACTATAGTGCCCTGAGGGTGCCCCCACCCTCAAGGTCCTCCTCCCGCCGGGCTCTGGAGAGAGGAAGGGGTTAAAATCTTACCTTTCTCCAGCGCCGGGCGGGGAGCTTTCCTCTTCCTCTACTCCTTCCTAGCGACGTCATCGGCTGAATGCGCATGCACGGCAGGAGCCGCGCGCGCATTCAGGCAGTTCATAGGTAAGCATTTACAATGCTTTCCTATGGACGCTGGCGTCTTCTCACTGTGATTTTCACAGTGAGAAGCACGCAAGCGCCTCTAGCGGTTGTCAATGAGACAGCAACTAGAGGCTGGATTAACCCTATGAAACTGCTATGTTTATAAAAAAAAAAGGGTCCTAGCTGGACCAGGCACCCAGACCACTTCATTAAGCTGAAGTGGTCTGGGTGCCTATAGTGGTCCTTTAAGCTGTAGTTGTTCTGGTGATTATAGTGTCCCTTTAATATTCCTGTGTACATTACTACGTTAAAACAGTAGATTTTATTAGCAGGGATCAGTATTTCTATATCTACATGGCTCCCTTCTTAAGTAAAAAAAAAAAATTGTTAAAGGACCACTATAGTGCCAGGAAAACACTCGTTTTCCTGGCACTATAGTGCCCTGAGGGTACCCCCACCTTCAGGGTCCCCCTCCCGCCCGGCTCTGGAAAGGGGAAAAGGGGTAAAACTCTCTGCCTCCTATCCTCCTCCGTTCCGCCCTGTCGGCTGAATGCGCGCTTGCGTGCATGGACGCTTGCGTGCTCTCACTGTGATTTTCACAGTGAGAATCACGCAAACGCCTCTAGCGGCTGTCAGTGAGACAGCCACTAGAGGCTTTGGGGGAAGGCTTAACCCATTTATAAACATAGCAGTTTCTCTGAAACTGCTATGTTTATAAAGAAATGGGTTAACCCTAGCTGGACCTGGCACCCAGACCACTTCATTAAGCTAAAGTGGTCTGGGTGCCTAGAGTGGTCCTTTAAGATTTAATCTGCTAATCAAATGTCACTTTAGTGAGAGAGAATCCTTAATGATATAGAAAAAAAAAACTGAGCAAATTTCTAGATTTTTAGAACACTTTAATTTGCAGATTATTTGTTTTTATAAATGTGCACATTACAAATATTGTACTGTCCCCCACCCCCCAAAAAAGATCTCCCTCATTACAAGATTTTTCTATTTTGCAGATTATTTTTTTTATATAGGTACACATTGCATTTATTGTACTGCTCCCCTCCCCCCAAAAAAGATCTCCCTCATTACAATCTTTTTCTATTTTGCAGATTTTTCTTTTTTTAAATATATAAATGTGAACATCATGCATTTATTGTACTTCTCACCCACCCCCTACCCCTAAAAAAAATATCTCCCTCATTACAATCTTTTTTTATTTATTATTTTGCAGATTTTTATTTTTTTATTTGATAAATGTACACATTGCATTTATGGTACTGCCCTCACCCCCTCCCCCTAAAAAAGTATTATCTCCTTCAATACAATCTTTTTTTATTTTGCAGATTATTTTATTTTTATATAAATGTGCACATTCTCGCATTTATTGTACTTCCCACCCCTTAAAAAAAATATCTCCCTCATTACAATATTTTTTCATTATTTTGCAGATTTTTATTTTATATATGTACACATTGCATTTATTTTATGGTACTGCCCCCACCCCCTCCCCCTAAATAATAATATCGCCCTCATTACAATATTTTTTTATTATTTTGCAACCTTTTTTTTTTATATAAACACATTGCATTTACTGCCCCCCTTCATTACAACTTTTATATTTCATTTTGGAGACTTTTAATTCTCTTTTAATATATGAACATATTGATTTACTACCCCTTCCCCCTAAAAAATATCTCCTTCATTACATAAATCTTGTTTTATTATTTTGCAACTTTTTTTTTTTTATATAAACACATTGCATTTACTGCCCCCCAACCCCTCCCCACCCCCTAAAAAAATATTTCTATCATTACAACTTTTTACTTTGCATACTTTAATTTTCTTTTATACAGGAACATATTGATTTACAGTAAATTTCTGCCCCCACCCCCTCCCCCTAAAAAAAAGAAGTCCCCTCATACAGTCAATATATAAAAAAACAATATATAAAAAAAACAAAACGAAAAAAAACACTTACACTTCTGAAGATACTGGCAGCTGCTCTCTCAGGGCTCGGATGCTCGATAAGGAAAGGGTGTGAGGGTGCTCCGTTCCGCCGGCCTTGAGGTGGAGGCTATGCGCATGCGCTGTTACCGGCCATGACGTCACGGTACGCGCTTGCGTATGCTCGCTCAGTCGCAGGGGAGGTCAGAAGGAGGAGCCAGTTCGTCCTTCACTATGCGGTAATGCCGACCGCATAGTGAAGGATCGGAATTTGGAACGCACGGCCGGCGGGGCTGAAGAGGCAGCTGCCTTGGTGGCCCCCAGAAAGAACTCGGCCGGCGGGGCTGAAGAGGCAGCTACCTTTAGCCCTGCGTTAAAGACGGCCAGCGGCCGTTTTTAACATGCTTTGGGGCGGCCTGGGGGGCAATTGCCTCCCTGCCCCCCGGCCCAGCCCGCCCCTGCCCTTACTACTTCCTTCTCCCAAGTTAAGGAAACTGGTAGCAGAAGCCTGTGATCTTTATAATTAGGAGTAGAGGACAAAATAGAAACACCCAAGGCTTGTCCTCTAGAGAGACTTAGGTGCGAGCGTTTCCCGGACGGTTAGGACAGTTCGAGAGTAAATGACCCTTGGCTCCACAATACATACACAAACCCTCTCTTCTCCTGTACTGTCTTTCCTCCTCAGAGAGGCGGGTATAACCTATCTGCATAGGTTCAGGAAGCAAAGATACCGTGGAGTCAGGACTTGGAAAAGCGGGGGCTAACCTAAAAGAAGGTCTCCGGTTCCTCTCTCGAGTGTTCTGTCTCTCTCTTAAACGTTCATCTATACGAGAGATGAACGAAATTAAATCTTCTAAATTCTCAGGGAGTTCTCTGGTAGCAACCTCATCAAGGATTACTTCAGATAGGCCATTCAAAAATACATCCATATACGCCTGCTCATTCCACTTGACTTCTGACGCCAGAGACCTGAACTCTAGTGCATAATCCACCAGTGTTCGGTTCTCCTGTCTCAGGCGCAACAGTAATCTGGCTGCATTAACCTTTCTACCTGGAGGATCAAATGTTCTTCTAAAAGCAGCTACAAATGCGTTATAGTTATACACTAATGGGTTATCGTTCTCCCATAGTGGGTTGGCCCATCTCAGAGCTTTCTCAATAAGTAGGGTGATAATAAATCCTACCTTTGCCCTATCTGTAGGATAAGAGCGGGGTTGCAATTCAAAGTGGATACTAATTTGGTTTAAAAAACCACGACACTTCTCAGGAGTCCCACCATAGCGTACTGGGGGGGTAATGCGAGAAGAAGCACCCACTGTGGCTACCTCTAGACCTAAACTGACAGGAGAAACAGGGGTGTTACGTATCTCCTCTGGTGGGTTATTGGCACGAGATAATAGAGCCTGTAGCGCAAGCGCCATCTGATCCATTCTGTGATCCATGGCTTCAAACCTAGGATCAGGAGAAGCCAGCTGACTGTTTGTACTTGCAGGATCCATTGGCCCTGTCGTAATGTCAGGATTGGGACAGGGATCCAACACGCAGAGTACAAACAGTAGCCAGATACGTATACCGGACCTTAGAATGGCCGGACTAACGTAAGTAGTACCGTATAGAATGGTCAAAGACAAGCCGAGGTCGAGGGTAACAGAAGACAGGTAAGCGAGAGACAAGCCGAATCAAGGGTAACAGAGATAAGCAGAATAAGGTAAACAAGCCGGGTCAAAACCAAAAGGGAAAATAGAATACACAAGCACTGAGTGACTAGAACAAGCTAGAACCACGACAGGGCAATGAGCTAATGAAGGAAGCTCTGTTAAATACCCTGTTCAGAGCAGTAACCACACCTCCGAGACGTCCTGATTGGTCCTGCAGCAATTGACTGACAGGTCGATCCGGGGGAGTGTCCTGATGATGACTTCCTGCCTAGATGGTGTAAAAGGCAGTCACTCCCTCGCGGCCGGCCTTGCATGACCGGATAGACTGCGGGGAAGGGAGTCATCAGACCGTCTGGATGGTGGAACAGCTAAGTCTCTACCTCTTTTGGAGGTAGAGACCACAGGTACCCTGACAGGGACAGACTTGCACTTTGCATTAACTCCTAGCTAGCGGCCATGGGGTTTCTGTGCCTTTGGGCTAACACGTCTTCTGGTATTAACAAATAAAGTTTTATCTCTTAGAATCTAACATTTCATAGGGGGGACTGATGTAGAATTATTAAAAATCTTTATTGAACTTGTATTGAATTATTGCACTAACTCCGTTTTAACCTGATACTGTGACAAATCCTCAATTTTGTCCTCATAACCTGACTTCTCCATTTCAAAACTACATTACATGACAGAATTTCCCAGCACATCTAACACCAGGCCCGGACTGGCCATCGGGCACACCGGGCAAATGCCCGGTGGGCCGCGGTGACCAGGGGCCGAGGCCGGCAGGGGAAGGTCCCATGATCTCCCCTGCCGGTCTATGCAGGGCCGGCACTATCCGAGCGCCGGCCCCGCTGTGTGCCATGGCGGGCCGGTGAGGAGATCAGAGATCTCCCTCACCGGCCCACTTGAATAGACCTGCGGCTGGGGAGGGAGGGAGAGGACCCGGCGGAGCTCTATCTTGCAGCTCCGCCGGGTTCCTCTCGCGAGATCGGGAGCGTTGCTATGGCAACGACCGGATCTCGCGAGAGTGAACTCTAGCCCTTAGGCTAGAGTTCACTCACCACTGGACCACCAGAGATCGTGTGCGACTGCCGGTCCCCCCCCTCCCAGGTACCACCATGCCTGTCCCCCCCTCCCCGGCTAAAGGTAAGAAGGGAGGGGGGATTTAATGCCTTCTTAGTTTTATAATTTGTTTTTTACCCCCCCCCCTAAGTTTTTTTATTTCTTTATTTACCCCCCTAGTTTTTTTATTTGTTTATTTACCCCCCCTGTTTTTTTTATTTGGTTATTTACCCCCCTTAGTTTCTTATTTGTTTATTTACCCCCCCTTAGTTTTATTATTTGTTTATTTACCCCCCCTTAGTTTTATTTGTTTAGTTACCCCCTTAGTTTTTTTATTTGTTTATTTACACACACAACATTTACACACAGCACTCTCACACACATCACACTCAGCACTCTCACACACATCACACTCAGCACTCTCACACACATCATACACAGTACTCTCACACACATCACACTCAGCACTCTCACACACATCACTCACACACAGCACACTCACAGCACACATCATACACAGCACTCTCACACTCAGCACTCACAACACTATCACACTCAGCACTCTCACACATCACACTCAGCACTCTCACACACATAACACTCAGCACTCTCACACACATCACACTCAGCACTCTCACACATCACACTCAGCACTCACACACATCATACACAGCACTATCACACTCAGCACACTCACACACATCACTCACACACAGCACACATCATACACAGCACTCTCACACTCAGCACTCACACTCAGCACTCACAACACTATCACACTCAGCACTCTCACACACATCACACTCAGCACTTTCACACACATCACACTCAGCACTCTCACACACATCACACTCAGCACTCTCACACACATCACACTCAGCACTCTCACACATCATACACAGCACTATCACACTCAGCACTCACACACATCACACACAACACTCTCACACTCAGCACTCACACACATCACACACAACACACACAGCACCCACACACACATCATACACTGCACCCACACACAGCACTCTCACACACAGCACTCTCACACACAGTACTCTCACACACAGCACTCTCACACACAGCACTCTCACACACAGCACTCTCACACACAGCACCCTCACACAAATCAATCACACACACCACCATCACACACACCACACCTCACACACATCACACCTCACACACAGCATCTATCACACACACATACTGCACCCCTCACATACACACACAACCCCCCCCCAATACACTGCATCACACACATACACAATACTTCCAAACATATTTATATAATATAGCACCCCTCACACACAGCACCCCTCACACACATACTGCACCCCTAAACACATTACATTCCAGACACACACTACATCCTTTACCCAGCTCTGGATCATCTACACACATACACACACTAGATCCCTATATACACTCTGAATCCGTTATATACGCACACCCACTAGATCTCCTATACACATTCTGGGTCCTTCAAACACACACTAGACTCCTATACATATATATAAATAAATAAATAAATATATATATATATATATATATATACACACACACACACACACACACACACACACACCAGATTCCTTGTAAGCAAACACATATTACACCCCTAAACACACACTCTCTACAAACACTACATCACCTATACACACACACACTATAGTCTGTATGCACACACTTGCTACATTCCCCTATACACACATTCTCTACAGTCCCTAGCCACATATGCATTACATTACACCACAAACACAACACGACTAAAACCGACCCTATTACACAATACCACACCACAATCAGCTCACTCTACACACACGTAATACCACAAGCAGGCTCCAAACACATGCACAATACTCTTTCCTGGCATTTTTGTCTCCTGGTATCCATTTATAGAGACACCAGAGACAAGTTGCAAGGAAACACCGTGCAAGCATGTTATTTAATTTTCTTGCACTGTGCAGAACAAATACAGGGCTTTTTTTCTCATGCTAGAGCTCTTTAGCAGAGCTCTGCGCATGGTCTGCCCTGGAAGAGCATTGAACCAACATGCTCACTTTGAGTGGGGGCGTGTTTGTCATTGGTGATGACAAAAACACACACCCTCTCTGCCCCGCCCCCTTCTTAGTGGGCCGCTGTGATTAAAAAATGCCCGGGCCGAATTTTCTTCCCAGTCCGGCCCTGTCTAACACAATAGACAAAGACTGTATTTTCCATAAAGACATGACTACCCAGGAACTGCTGAATTTCCCCTAACTCGCAACATAGTATAATTTGAAGGCCATGAGAACACTGTAGTAATGAAATGTTCTATTCATAAGAGACCTTGCACCTGACCACAAGACCTGACATCACTGACTGTGTAAAATGACGCTCAAGCCCCCCTTTCCACCGAGTAAACCTCATGCTAAGGGAAATGGCGCTTGAGCCCCTTGTCCCCACCCGTGTCCAAAACAATACCACCTCTCGGTGGGTGGACACGAAGCTAACCACTTAGTTTTTGAGCCAATTAATTATATTGATAGGTGGACACTAATCCAGACACTTAACAATTAATCCAATTAATGATGTTTATTTACTGATATCTTGATAATCAATGATGACGCAAAATGCCTCTTAAAAGGGCCTGCGAGCCCACTCTTGCTTCACTTGCCAATAAATTTCCTCGAAGTTATTTTAACCTGAACTCCGTGTGTCAGACTGAATTACTTCAGCGTATATACGCAATTCAATTCTCTTTAATTTGGACAGGAACAGATAGACATTTAAACATTTTTGGTTTACTGAAAAAGTACCATAACACCCCCACTCAAGAGTTTTACAGTTACCAATTTCTGTTCTTCATTTTTATTGTAAGAACTTTTACAACAGATTATTAAAATACACTGCAACGTACTTAGCACTAGCACCTTTGATTTGTCTCCTGCACTGGAATTAGTGAAGGACCCACTGATATTGGGATACTGTGAAGTAGTGGTGGGCTTAACACAATATGATATGGCCATATGGTGGGCATGAATCCCCATATTTGTTTGCTGAGATACGTGATTTTAAGTAGCCTTATAAAATAAAAAATAGATTTGTATGTGTGCCCTGTTCCTTCTGTATGATGTATATATTTTGCCCTCTATGGAAGCACCATTTCTGTGACATGCATGTTCTGGGTGTGCACGCAATTTCCTTTTTGTCTTTACTGTTTAGTGATTGATAGAGTTCATAGTATGGTGTTTAGACATTACTCCCAATCATTTAGCGCAATCAAGATTAACATCAGTATTTTTCTTTGAATTGCTTTGCAGGAATACACATGATACAACACTCAAATACCAAGAAACAAAGCAAATATCATTTTCAAATAATTTTTATTAATCCACAATTGAAGAATCCCTGATGACATGAATGCCCGATTTTATGAGTTAAAATATGAAGTTTGTGCTTATTTGCCTTGTGTATAATGGTACCAGCAAACACCTCGAATTGTATCTGATTAAAGGCCAATCTGTATGAATTTTTTTTTTTCAATTTTTTATTTATGTATCGACAGGCATTCAGTACGACATTATTGTTGGCTTACGCAGAAGCCTAGTCATCCGCTATTGCTCAAATGGTGTTACAGAAAGGAAGGTTAGGTTAGTAGCGTGCATAACATATATTGGTGATACCATTCAAGAGGCTTACGCAGAAGCCATTGTTGTGGGTTGTTTTGCTTTGCCGGTCGTGGTTTTTCTTGTACTTTAAGTAAACAGGAAGATATATACAATAAAAGAACAAAATAAAAGAGAACTGTGGGTAAAGCTAGATGTATTACCCTGTATTGCACGAGTGAATATCTGTCTGTAATTGAGCGCTAAAACGTCTTGTTTCTATATATCGTATTGTTCCCAGAGGGCCCATACCTTTTGGAATGTGTTGTTGGTGTTGCGGACCTGTGCTGTCATCTTGTCCATTAAATAATTGTCCCTGATTTTGGAGATTACTAGAAAGATTGGGGGTACTTCGGGCTTAATCCAGTATTGTGCCAATGCTCTTCGAGCTGCTAAGTTAAGCATATTCAGTAGTCTTTGGTCATGTTTGTCTAGTCCCTCTGTTGGTCGTGACAGTAGGCACGCCCAAGGGTCTGGTGTTATTCGTCGTTGTAGGATTCTGGTGGTCAGATCTGCTATTTTTCCCCAATACTCTTTAACTCTGGTGCACTGCCACCACATATGGATATATGTACCCTTTTCTCTGCATAGCCTCCAGCAGGTGTCTGTGGGGCTCAGTTGCATGTGGCATTGTTTGACTGGGGTTGTGTACCACCGTAGCATTATTTTGTATGCTTGTTCCTGTAGGGCCGTGCATATGGACACTTTTGCGTTTGCCTCCCAAATGTCCTGCCAGTCTGTCCCCTCTAGTGTTTCGCCTAGATCTGCTTCCCATTTGTCTGGGTATGTCTGTGTGCCCCATGTTCCTGATTCTAAGCATATGTGGTTGTATAGTACTGAAATTAATTTCGCTGGCATTTTTTCTTTTAAGCAGATTCGTTTAAAGAACGTAGTGGGTTTGGCATTTGCGGTTTTAACCTCTTTGGTTTCTGCGAAATCTCTCATTTGAACGTATCGGAAGAAGTCGAGTGTTTTTAGTGGGGGAAAGGGTTTGTAGGTGTTGGTAGGATACTAGTTGGTTGTCTATATATAAGTGAGTGTAGTGCTGTAGGCCTGTGGCTTCTATGCCTTTAAAGTCTCTTGCCCTAAGTCCCGGTGGGAATGCTCTGTTGCGTAGGACAGGTGTCATTGAGGACAATAGGTCCGTGTCAGGATCGGGACAGGGATCCAACACGCAGAGTACAAAGAGTAGCAGATACGTATACCGGACCTTAGAATGGCCGGACTTAACGTAAAACTACGTATAGAATGGTCAGGGACAAGCCGAGGTCGAGGGAACGAGAAGACAGGTAAGCGAGAGACAAGCCGGGTCAAGGATAACAGAGAAGACAGGTAAGTAATAACAAAGCCGGGTCAGAACCAAAAGGCAAGAGAATACAAGAGCACTGTGTGACTAGGCTGTCCAGGGGTTTTAGCAAGGAAACATGAAAGGAATTAGGAATACGTAAGGCAGAGGGGAGCGCTAGGCGATACGCAACAGGATTAATTCGATTCAGGACCCTATAGGGTCCAATGTAGCGAGGAGCGAATTTCATAGACGGTACTTTCAAACAAATGTTTCTAGTACTCAACCATACCCTATCACCAGGGACAAAACTAGGAGCCGGCCTTCTGCGTTTGTCAGCGTGTTTTTTATACAGTATAGAATTATGTAGGAGAATTTGTCGAGTCTGATCCCACAACTTCTTCAGATTGGCAACATGAGTATCAACCGACGGTACCCCCTGGGAAGAAGGAACCGACGGAAGAATGGAAGGATGAAAACCATAATTCATGAAAAAGGGGCTAGAGCGAGTTGAATCGCAAACAAGATTATTGTGTGCGAACTCTGCCCAAGGAATCAGACCGACCCAATCGTCCTGGTGTTCAGAAACAAAACAACGCAGATATTGTTCAATCTTTTGATTGGTACGTTCAGCGGCTCCATTAGACTGAGGGTGATAAGCAGAAGAAAAATTCAATTTAATGCCTAGTTGAGAACAGAATGATCTCCAGAAACGTGAAACAAACTGGGAACCTCTATCAGAAGTAATCTCGGAAGGTATCCCATGTAAGCGAAAGATCTCTTTAGCAAAAATCTCCGCTAATTCAGGTGAAGTCGGAAGTTTAGGTAAAGGCACGAAATGAGCCATCTTGGTAAACCTATCCACCACTGTGAGAATAACAGTGTGCTTTTTCGAAACAGGCAAATCCACAATAAAATCCATCGCCAAACAGGACCAAGGTTTTTCTGGAACTTCCAGGGGATGTAAGAGACCACAAGGAAGCGAATGAGGTAGTTTAGTCTTAGTACAGACCTCACAGGCTCCGATAAAATCCTTAATATCCCTCCGTAAAGAAGGCCACCAGAAATCCTTAGAGATCAAGGAATATGTTTTGCGAACGCCCGGATGACCAGCCACCTTACTCTCGTGAAGACACTGTAAGAGCTCCAGTTGGAGTTCAGGAGGAACAAAGTGTCTAGATGCAGGAGTCAGTCTAGGTGCCAGATGCTGCAAGCTCCTGATCTGATCCAGAAGCGGAGAATGGATTTTGAGAGTTGTGTTAGCGATGATATTACACTTAGGTACTATAGAGGATAAAACCGGCTCAGATATGGCAGAAGGTTCATGTTGGCGAGACAAGGCATCAGCTTTAGAATTCTTAGAACCAGGCCTATATGTGAGTATGTAATTGAAGTGAGTGAGGAATATAGACCAACGGGCCTGTCTAGATGATAATCGTTTAACCTCCCCAATATAGGATAAGTTTTTATGATCCGTCAAAATGGTAACAGGATGCAAAGTCCCCTCCAATAGATGTCTCCACTCCTTTAAAGCCATGATAACCGCTAGGAGTTCCCTGTCACCAATGTCATATCTGCTCTCAGTACCCGATAATTTTTTGGAAAAATACCCACATGGATGTAATGGTTTATCCACACCCAACCTTTGGGACAGGATGGCACCTATACCCGTCTCAGAAGCGTCAACCTCGAGTAGGAAAGGTAGAGTAGTATCAGGGTGAACTAAAATTGGTGCGGAAGCAAACAGCTCCTTGAGAGTCTTAAAAGCCAGAAGTGCTTCAGTAGACCAATTCTTAGTGTCTGCCCCTTGTCTGGTCATATTGGTGATAGGAGCAATAATAGAGGAGTAACCCTTAATGAAACGTCTGTAATAATTAGAGAAACCAATAAATCTCTGAATGGCCTTGAGACCCTTAGGTAAAGGCCAATCTAAAATGGATTGGAGTTTCTCCGGATCCATTTCAAACCCCTCTCCAGAAATCACGTAACCAAGAAAGGTAGTCTGGGATTGGTCAAAGCTACATTTCTCTAATTTGCAGTACAAGCCATGTTGAAGAAGTTTGTGCAAAACCCTTCTGACCTGTCCGTGGTGAGTCTCAATATCCCTGGAATGTATAAGTATATCATCGAGGTATACAATAACACAGTCATGCTGAAACTCCCTAAGAACTTCATTAATAAGATCCTGAAATACCGCCGGGGCATTACAGAGACCAAAAGGCATTACAGTATACTCATAGTGCCCATAACGAGTATTGAACGCAGTCTTCCACTCGTGTCCCTGCTGAATTCTCACCAAGTTATAAGCACCTCTGAGGTCTAACTTAGTGAAAATCTTGGAACCCTTTAATTGATCAAAAAGCTCGGTGATCAAGGGGATCGGATAGGCATTTCTAATGGTTATCTTGTTCAAACCTCGGTAGTCAATGCAAGGTCTTAAAGAACCATCCTTCTTTTTAACAAAAAAAATCCAGCCCCAGCAGGGGAGGAGGATCTCCTAATGAACCCTTTGTCTAGGTTCTCACGAATATACTCCTCTAAGACTAAGTTCTCATTCGTAGACAAAGGGTATACATGGCCCCTGGGAGGCATAGTACCAGGAAGTAAATTAATTTTGCAATCAAAAGGCCTGTGTGGTGGTAAGGTATCAGCCTTTCCTTTGTCAAATACCGCCTTTAAATCTAGATACAAGGACGGTATCTGTACTTTAGTAGAGTCGGTAGAGTTATTAAGTGTGTTAACAATACAAAGGGGTGACACTCTCTTTAAACATCTCTCTTGACAACCCTGACCCCACGAGACTATTTCCCCTGATTTCCAATCTATAATGGGGTTATGTCTCTTCAGCCAGGAGTATCCCAGGACTATGGGAACAGAAGGAGATGAAATGAGTAGTAGAGATATCTCCTCCGTGTGTAGAATACCAGTAGTTAAGTTAAGAGGTGTGGTCTCCCGGAAAATCACAGGCTCAACTAAAGGTCTACCATCTATGGCCTCAACAGCCAAAGGTGTCTTCCTTAACTGGGATGGGATAGCGTGTTTGGTGAGAAAAACTTGGTCGATAAAGCTCTCAGCAGCTCCGGAGTCTATCAATGCCACAGTCTCTAAAGTTCCCTTCTCCCAAGTTAAAGAGACGGGTAATAGAAGCCTGTGTTCTTTGTAGTTATGAGTAGAGGACAAAATAGAAACACCCAAGGCCTGTCCTCTAGAGAAACTTAGGTGCGAGCGTTTCCCGGGCGATTGGGACAATTCAAACGTGAGTGACCTCTGACTCCACAATACATACACAGTCCCTCCCTTCTCCTGTACTGTCTCTCCTCTTCTGAGAGGCGAGTAAGGCCTATCTGCATAGGTTCTGGAAACTGTGGAGTTTTGGTTTCAGGACTTTGAAATGAAGGAGCTAGTCTAAAGGAAGGTCTACCGGTTCTATCTCGAGTGTTCTGCCTCTCTCTTAGACGTTCGTCAATGCGAGAGATAAAGGAAATTAAGTCCTCCAAATTCTCGGGAAGCTCTCTCGTCGCTACCTCGTCAAGTATTACATCGGATAATCCGTTTAAAAATACGTCTATATAAGCCTGTTCATTCCACTTAACCTCTGCCGCTTCCGGGAGACCACACCTCTTAACTTAACTACTGGTATTCTACACAAGGAGGAGATATCTCTACTACTCATTTCATCTCCTTCTGTTCCCATAGTCCTGGGATACTCCTAGTGCGTAATCCACAAGTGTTCGGTTCTCTTGTCTAAGGCGCAACAGTAATCTAGCTGCATTGACCTTTCTGCCAGGGGGGTCAAAAGTTCTTCTAAAAGCAGCTACAAAGGCATTATAGTTATAGACTAATGGATTATCATTCTCCCACAAGGGATTAGCCCATCTCAGAGCCTTCTCAATGAGTAAGGTGATAATAAATCCCACCTTTGCCCTATCAGTAGGGTAGGAACGGGGTTGTAGCTCGAAATGGATACTGATCTGGTTCAAAAAGCCACGACACCTTTCAGGAGAACCAGCATAACGTACAGGTGGGGTAACTCGGGAAGAAGCACCTACAGTGGCTACCTCTAGCCCTGAACTCACAGGAGGAATAGAAGTATTACGCATCTCCTCAGGTAGATTATTAGGACGTGATAGTAACGCCTGTAGTGCCAGTGCCATCTGATCCATTCTATGATCCATGGCGTCAAACCTAGGGTCAGGAGAACCAAGCTGACAGTTTGTACCTGCAGGATCCATTGGCACTGTCGTAATATCAGGATCGGGACAGGGATCCAACACGCAGAGTACAAAGAGTAGCATATACGTATACCGGACCTTAGAATGGCCGGACTTAACGTAAAACTACGTATAGAATGGTCAGGGACAAGCCGAGGTCGAGGGAACGAGAAGACAGGTAAGCGAGAGACAAGCCGGGTCAAGGATAACAGAGAAGACAGGTAAGTAATAACAAAGCCGGGTCAGAACCAAAAGGCAAGAGAATACAAGAGCACTGTGTGACTAGGCTGGCTAGAACCACGACAGGGCAATGAGCAAATGCTGAGAGCTCCCTTAAATACCCTGGTTCTGGAGACTAATCACGCCTCCGCCGAGACCTGATTCGTGTCCGGGATTTGACTGACAGGTCGGGCTAGAATAGCGTCATGACGTCGACTATTGAGCGTCACGTTACAAAAAGGCATAGTTCTCTCGCGGCCGGCGTTTACATGCGCGAGGGGACCGCGAGGAACGGGAGAATCATGCCGTCTGGATGGAAAAACGTCTACGTCTCTACCCGTCTCAGGGGTAGAGACTACAGGTACCCTGACAGTCCGTGAGTTTGAATTTCCGTGCGACTTGGTCCCATAAGCTGATGGCATTCTCTGTATGATTTTTTATATTGTTTGTTAAGGTAACACTGGAGGAAGGCACTAAAACCGCTTAATCTCATTACAATAGATAAAGTGCTTGGAGTACCTGGGCGCTGAATCGTTTTCAATTTGTTAAACACTGAATGAAGGTCCCCTGACGCCTGCTGTCCAGCCCTTCTGTACTGCTTAGGCTCATACTTAAAAATTAGTTCAAGCAGCAATAGTTGGCAGTGATAGGAACGCCACCTGCTGGCTCTCAGAGTATCAGACATCTATTGCTGCTATACACTGGTATAGCTGATGTAGAATTATTAAAAAATCTTTGTTGAACTTGTATTGAATTATTGCACTAACTCCATTTTAACCTCATACTGTGACAAATCCTCCATTTTGTCCTCATAACCTGACTTCTCCATTTTAAAACTACATTACATGACAGAATTTCCCAGCACATCTAACACAATGGACAAAGACTGTATTTTCTATAAAGACATGACTAACTCAGAAACTGCTGAATTTCCCCTAACTCGCAACATAGTATAATTTGAAGGCCATGAGAACACTGTAGTAATAAAATGTTCTATTCATAAGAGACCTTGCACCTGACCACAAGACCTGACATCACTGACTGTGTAAAATGACGCTCAAGCCCCCCTTTCCACCGAGTAAACCTCATGCTAGGGAAGATGGCGCTTGAGCCCCTTGTCCCCACCCGTGTCCAAAACAATACCACCTCTCGGTGGGTGGACACGTAGCTAACCACTTAGTTTTTGAGCCAATTAATTATATTGATAGGTGGACACTAATCCAGACACTTAACAATTAATCCAATTAAAGATGTGTATTTACTGATATCTTGATAATCAATGATGACGCAAAATGCCTCTTAAAAGGGCCTGCGAGCCCGCTCTTGCTTCACTTGCCAATAAATTTCCTCAAAGTTATTTTAACCTGAACTCCGTGTGTCAGACTGAATTACTTCAGCGTATATACGCAATTCAATTTTCTTTAATTTGGACAGGAACAGATAGACATTTAAACATTTTGGTTTACTGCTAAAAAGTACCATAACATAGCTAAGGTGGAGTTTAACTACTCCAAGCAAGGGATGTGCAGTAGGCCCCTCATTAGGTGTTAAACTATTCGTGATTTAACATTAACCATGGAATAGGTGCCGTGGATTGCAGACGCTACAACCAATTCAATTAGACAAAATTGTTATAGTGCTAGAGTGTTTCTTTAAATAAAATTTCATATTTTAACCCACATGTTCGTATGATGACATTTTTTCATATGTTCGAACTGTTTTGCAGGAAATCACATGTGGCAAAATCGTCAAGTAATAATGAACTTTTATTAAGAAGTATGTTTTCTAACTAACTTGGGATTATCATTGGTCGAAGACGAATTTTCTCTATCTTGTTTCTCTAACTTCTAAAAAACAAACAGATTATTATTTATTCATCTTTTTAAAATTGTTTTTAATTTGAGTAGCTAAATATCATCCCACTGAAAATTACACTTTGTCTACTATGTTGACTGTTTTTTGCTATAAATCTCAATCCAACTTACATTTTTCATTTTCTTTCTATGTATGCTTGTGAGGTACTCCCTGTACTCATTATAGTCTTTTAAAGAGCAAACAACCTAAACAAGAGATTTTCTTTTAATTCAATGTCATTCAGTTAAATTTATGTATGCAATATATGTTAGTGTAAAATTAAATGGTAGTGGCATGTTGCTTGTTTTTTTTTCTTTATCCTACCTTATCATCGCTGGTAATAAATCCCTGCTGACGTATCCGTTGTCGAGGTATTTTACTTTGGTAATATTCTTTTAAGTGTGGGTCATGCAGGTTATTGTAGGTTGTCCTCATCAAACGACAATATGGATCCTCAAGGTCAAATGATGGACTTGGCTTATAAAGCTGCAAAAACATTATAACATAAAACATGTGTGCACTCATTCTGTAAACCTATTCTGAAGAACAATCATTAGCATAAAACAACCAATATATAAAATAATTGGGGATTGTTTGAAAGGTTAAACATAGTAGGTTAAACATAGTAGACTCATGCTTATCCACTTCAGCTATTTTGTTATATGGTAGAAGAGTTAATAATCTACAATAGAACTAATGATTGATGTGAGATAGTAATTTATAAAATCTTTTAATGCTTACTTTAATTGATTATTTCCATGGTTTGGCATTAAATATACAACCTTTCATATCAATCCGTAGCCCTATTTCAATTGTCTTGAAAATATCTGCTTACTAGTCTGGATTAGTATTAAATACCTTTTCCGAGAGCTTGGTGGTACAGAACTGGACAGGTTGTTTAGGACTCACTGGGAATTTCACTCCAGAAGGAACGTTCACAAATTGTTCTGCTGGGGGTGCTCTAATGAAATCCACCTAAACAAATAGAAATTCAGTTAATGTAGATTTGCAGAACATATGTAATATACATATTAATGTGATTTTTTATTTATTTATAATTTATACTTTGTTGGAGAATGACATTCACAATAAACTAAAAAAAAAAAAAAGAAAAGCATCAAGAAAATGACGATGTAAAAAAAATCTCAGGTTCACAGCCTGTGTCTGTAAAATGTTCCCTTCCTAATATGAATCGGACTATGGATTTAAATTGGAGTGTATACCTTTTCCGAGGGTTTTGTGGTAAGCATTGGGATCCGATTATTAGGACATGGTGGGAGTTTGATCCCCGAAGACGTATTTCTTTGTGTTGGCCTGGCTCTGATGTTAGATGCCTAAAATAGAGAATCATTTTATAACGATTTTATGCATGCAAATATAGGTAAAGTAATCCCTTCTATGACTATTCACATTCCATTTTATTTTTTCTGATGATGAGGCATCAAATTAGTCACCAAAATTATTATACTTATATGGGGGGGTCCATATGGATCTTGGGCATAAAAAGGAAAGGAACTGGGTTAGAAGGTCAAATGGGCAGGGGGTGCATGGATTTAGTGATTACATAACCCCCATTCACCTTGCAATGTGTTGTTTCTCTCGAAAGAGCTGGAAACATCTGATTCTTCTCGCTTGCAAATCTTTCTGCCATAGTTATACAGTAATAACTGTTAAGGTAGGTCCTGGGCAGCAGATATATATAGCCTAAATTGTCAATGACATCACCACAATGCTGTGACCTCATCAGATACCTTAAAAGGACATCCCACTGCCCGAATACAAAATTCATTAAAAATCACTGTTAGATATACCCCAAATTAAAAACTGCATATATTTTATCATGCATTATTTCATTGGGGATATATCTAAAAACAGTTTGCAAAACCTACAGTTCTCTGTCCACTGAAAGTCTGGGCCTTCTAACCGCGCCCAGACTTTCTGGGCTGTCCAATCATAGACTTCCCAAAACAGCTCAATGAAAAGTCTTTGCAAGACAGGTGCTCTGATTAATTGCTGCCTCTTGAGTTTAGCTACTATAATCTTTCACTATTAAAGGCAGGTAGTTAGTAGCAGCTACTAATTAATAACTGGCTTAAAAACTTGTTGCAATTTTTTTATGGCTGTCCATTACTAATGTCTGCTTGCAGTGATACCAACCACTTGTAGATGTGTTGCTCATTTAAAACACAAAAACATGTAGTTTGTAAGCTGTTTCACATCTTATTTCAAGTGGTTTCACACTCTCTGCATTCACTACACTATGCACACACTATGCATTTACTACGCTGACATATACTATGTATTCACTACACTGACACACACTCTGCATTCACTACACTAACACACACTCTGCATTAACTACACTGACACACACTCTGCATTCACTACACCAACATACACTCTGCATTAACTATACACACAGCATCCACTGCACAAACATCCTGTATTCACAGTACACACACTACATACACCGCACATTCAAACACTTTGCATTCACTATACAGAGACACTGCGTCTAATACACACACCACATCCACTACAGACACTGCATCCACTAAACACATTGCATCTAGCACACACAAACACTACATCCACTACACAAACACTACACAAACACACACTAAATCACTGTACACACACTACATCCACTACTCAAACACACTCTGTGTTCACTATGCACACTGCATCCGCTACACAAACACACACATTCACTGCACAAACAGTATCTAATACACACAAACACTACATCCATTACATCCATTACACACATTCTAATTCATTTCCACTATACACACCACATTCAGTCCTGTATCATTGTCAGCGGACTAGGTAGGAGTCCTGTGGGTGTTATTAAGTGTTCTTGCATAGCAAGACCACTTAATGTTATCTCACATATATATTATTCTTATTATAACCAAATTTACCACCCTAACTCCTCCCCCAGTTTTTACACTACATAGAGAGTAATATACCGAAACGTGCGGATTGTTCACGATTGGTGTACTATTACTTTGTGGAACGTTTCGCCAAATGGTTTACGGAATATTGTCGTTTTTGTGGCGGAATTGGCCCCATAGGAATGAATGGTGAAATGTTCAAAACTAGACTGGGAGCTGACAAAAGCTGAAAAATCAGGACATGATTTCTAAACTGCCACCACTCCCTCATTTTCAAACCCACCTACACACATCCTATATCAAAACGTTCAGCTATCCCTGCTGCCACTAAAATGTCCACGGCTAAGCCATAGTCCTGATAGTTTTCACAATATGACCATTTGTTTGCAACTCACGCCGTCCATTGACATTCATTGAAACTCCACTCTAGCCACCTAAAATTTGAAGGGCCTTCATTTCTAATATTTGAGAGACATACTATGCACCAAAATGTAGGTCAGGGTTTTGTGATTCTCACAATATAAAGCCCTTCGCTGTAGAATTTATAGTTTTTAAAATACGACCGTTTGGAGAAGGCAACCGCCAAAATACTCTGACCTGTGCCAGGCTGGAGCAGCAAGTGATATCATAGACAGGGCCTTTTGTACACCTGCTAATGTTTTCATAAATGTATGTTTTAATGTAACTGTGAAGCACTTTGGGCAACAACGTTGCAATTAAATGTGCTATATAAATAAATAAAAGTTGAAATGCATTTCTCACTCTATCAAGCTTGCCATGTGCACTTTTTAAATTTGATCAATCAATTGGTTAGTGTAATGTTTACTATCTTTACTCACTCCAAACACTCCACACAGTTACTCTGCCCACTCCATAAAGTTACTCTGCCCAGTCCAACCATTCCACAGTTACTCCAGCTACTCCAACCACACAACAGTTACTCAAGCCACTCCACCCAGTTACTCCGCCAACTCCAGTTGTAGACCACTGGTGGAAGCAAGAACACTTCACACAATTTCCCCAGAAATTGTAGCTATTCTAGTTTGAGTTGTTATTCTGGCATTAGAGCCTATGAGTGTAGCCATGCTATTGGCCTCCTTATTCAGGGTCCATCATTGACTGATAGCACCAGGGGGTGGGTTACAGTGCCCAAAGGAATGAGAAACAAGTAGCCATCTTAGAAGTGGAATATAGGGAGTGGAACAGCAGGTGCAGATAATGCCCCCCAACAAATATAAGTGTATAATATTATCTTTGTCTCTCTCCCAATAGCCTCAGTGGCTGTCTGTGGGCCAATTACACAAGGGAATTTAAACAAATGTATACAGAAACATAGAATGCAACGGCATATAAGAATCATTCGGTCCGTATAGTCTGCCTAATTTTCTAAATACTTTCGTTAGTCCCTGGCCTTATCTTATAGCTGGATAGCCTTATGCCTATCCCACGCATGCTTAAATTCCTTCACTGTTTTAACCTATAGATATAAAGCCAGGGTTTACAAGGAAATTGACATTTCTGACACACAGCACCGTGCTGCCTGTCCTAATAGGGACACTATAGTTGCCAGAACAACTACAGTGTATTGTATTTGTTCTGGTGAGTTTAATTATTCACTTCGGGCTTTTTGCAGTAAACAGAGTAAATTCAGAGAAAATTGAGTGTTTACATTACAGACTAGTGATAACTCCACTGGCCACTCCTCAGATGGCTACTAGAGGTGCTTCCTGGGGCAATGCTGCAGACCATTCAGTGTCTCCACCCTCTGCATGCAGACACTGAACTTTCCTCATAGAGATGCATTGATTCAATTTATCTCTATGAGGAGATGCTGATTAGCCAGGGCTGTGTGTGACTTGTGCTGGCTCTGGCTCTGCCCCTGATATGCCTACTTGATAGTCCCAGCCAATCCTATGGGGAAGCCATGTGATTGGCTCAGACCACCACTTCTGATGATGTCAGCAGGCAGACAGGGCAGAGGCAGCACCTGCCGACTTGAATACAAGTAAGATTTTACTATATTTAGGGAGGCAAGGGTGGCGGTGAGCAGGGGGGCTAGATGGTGGTTTTAACACTATAGGGTCAGGAATGCATGTATGTGTTCCTGACCCTACAGTGTTCCTTTAATAACTCCCACAGCATATACTCATAATCTCCTTTAAAATGTTTAATCACTCTACAACTGAGACCTGTGGCCAAGGGTGTATTTCCCCCTAGGCAAACAAGGCAGTTGCCTTGTGCGGCACTTTCTGGGTGGCGGCAAAACAGCCGTCCCCCAATCGCCCTGGCAAATGCCTTGCTAGCCTCTTGTCCTGCGGGGCCCAGGAGCTGGCCGGGTAGCCACCTCTGGGCTCCCAAGGCTGGCAGCGGCGGAGCTTTCCAGACGGGCGGCGAAGGAAGAACTGATCCTTCTGTTCAGCTCCCTCGCGTGCACCGCAGTGATGCCGGAGCCGGAATATGACATCATTCCGGCTCTGGCATCACTACGCGGCGCACGAGGGAGCTGAACAGGAGGATCAGTGCTTCCGCGCAGACTGCAGTGACCGCCCGACCGCCCAGCAGCCCAAATGGACACCATCGGAAAGTGATAATTCACCCCAGCATTCCCAAAGGTAAGGAGGCTGGGGGGATTGAATTTAAAAAAAAAATGTGTTAATGTGTCTGTTAGTGTGTGAGTGTGTCTGTTAGTTAGTGTATGTGTGTCTGTCAGTGAATGTTTGTGTCTGACACTGAGTGTATGTGTGTCTGTCAGTGAGTGTGTATTTAGAACGCGGGGGGAGGAGAGTTGCCTGAGTTTTGTCATGCCTAGGGCAGCACAAAACCAGGATACACCACTGCCTTTGGCCAGGGCCGGACTGGCCCACCGGGATACCGGGAAATTTCTGTGTATGTGCCACCGGGTGGCCGGTCTGGTGGCACACACTCTGAGGGGGCCGGCGGCCGCATTCCACGCTGGAGCCGCCGGACCGGGTGGCAGCCTCGCCAGTCCGGCGGCACTCCTGTCAGGCTGTCACTAGCGCTGGGGGCTGAAGGAGGAGGGAGGAGCATGTCTCTGTACCATGCTCCCTCGCGGTTCCCACAATTCCCAGCACAGAAACCGCGAGGGAGCATGGTACAGAGACATGCTCCTCCTTCAGCCCCCAGCGCTAGTGACAGCCTGACAGGAGTGCCGCCGGACCGGCGAGGCTGCCACCCGGTCCGGTCGGCTCCAGCAAAAAACCCTACTCACTACTCGCAGGTAAGGGGAAAAAAAAGAGAGAGAAGGGGGAAAAAGGAGAGAGAAGGGGAAAAAAAGAGAGAGAGAAGGGGGAAAAAAGAGAGAGAGAGAAGGGGGGGAAATAGAGAGAGAAGGGGAAAAAAGAGAGAGAAGGGGGAAAAAGAGAGAGAGAGAAGGGGGGGAAATAGAGAGAGAAGGGGAAAAAAGAGAGAGAAGGGGGGAAAAAGAGAGAGAGAAGGGGGAAAAAAGAGAGAGAGAAGGGGAGAGAGAGAGAGAGAAGGGGGAGAGAGAGCGAGAAGGGGGGAGAGAGAGAGAGAAGGGGGGAGAGAGAGAGAGAAGGGGGAGAGAGAGAGAGAGAAGGGGGAGAGAGAGAGAAGGGGGGAGAGAGAGAAGGGGGGAGAGAGAGAGAAGGGGGAGAGAGAGAGAGAAGGGGGAGAGAGAGAGAGAGAAGGGGGAGAGAGAGAGACGGGAGAGAGAGAAGGGGGAGAGAGAGAAGGGGGGAAAAAGAGAGAGAAGGGGGGAAAAAGAGAGAGAAGGGGGAAAAAGAGAGAGAAGGGGGAAAAAAGAGAGAGAGAAGGGGAAAAAGAGAGAGAGAAGGGGGGAAAAAGAGAGAGAGAAGGGGAAAAAAGAGAGAGAGAATGGGAAAAAAGAGAGAGAGAATGGGAAAAAAGAGAGAGAGAAGGGGGGAAAAAGAGAGAGAGAGAAGGGGGGAAAAAGAGAGAGAGAAGGGGGAAAAAAGAGAGAGAGAAGGGGAAAAAAGAGAGAGAGAAGGGGGAAAAAAGAGAGAGAGAAGGGGGAAAAAAGAGAGAGAGAAGGAGAGAGAGAGAAGGGGGGGAGAGAGAGCGAGAAGGGGGAGAGAGAGAGAAGGGGGAGAGAGAGAGAAGGGGAGAGAGAGAGGGGGAGAGAGAGCGAGAAGGGGGAGAGAGAGAGAAGGGGGGAGAGAGAGAGAAGGGGGAGAGAGAGAGAGAAGGGGGGAGAGAGAGAGAGGGGGGAGAGAGAGAGAAGGGGAGAGAGAGAGAGAGAGAAGGGGGAGAGAGAGAAGGGGGAGAGAGAGAGAGAGAAGGGGGAGAGAGAGAGAAGGGGGAGAGAGAGAAGGGGGAGAGAGAGAAGGGGGGAGAGAGAGAGAGAGAAGGGGGAGAGAGAGAGAGAAGGGGGAGAGAGAGAGAGGGGGGAGAGAGAGAGAAGGGGGAGAGAGAGAAGGGGGGAGAGAGAGAATGGGGGGAGAGAGAGAGAAGGGGGGAGAGAGAGAGAGAAGGGGGAGACAGAGACAGAGAGGAAGAGAGATGTGGGGGAGAGAGAGACAGAGAGGAAGAGAGATGTGGGGGAGAGAGAGACAGAGAGGAAGAGAGATGTGGGGGAGAGAGAGACAGAGAGGAAGAGAGATGTGGGGGAGAGAGAGAGACACAGGGAAAGGGGGGAGAAAGATGTGGGGGAGAGAGAGACAGAGGGGAAGAGAGATGTGGGGGAGAGAGACACAGGGAAAGGGGGGGAGATGTGGGGGAGAGAGACAGAGGGGACGAGAGATGTGGGGGAGAGAGAGAGAGACACAGGGAAAGGGGGAAGATGTGGGGGAGAGAGAGACAGAGGGGAAGAGAGATGTGGGGGAGAGAGAGACACACACAGGGAAAGGGGGGAGAGATGTGGGGGAGAGAGAGACAGAGGGGAAGAGAGATGTGGGGAGAGAGAGACAGGGAAAGGGTGGAGAAAGAGACAGAGGGGAAGAGAGAAACAGAGGGAGAAAGGAGAGAGACACACAAGGGGAGGAAGAGCCCCACGAGGCTCTTCCCTGCCAGCCAATCTCCCTCCCCGTTCCACAGGCACCGTGCGGGCATCCGGCAGGGGAGGGAGGAAGAGAGGGCCGGGAGCTCAACCTGCAGCTCCTCTGCGTCCTTCTCGCACGAGCACAGAGCGTTGCCGCGGTTACCACGGCAATGCTCCGGCTCTCACGAGAGTGAACTCTAGCCCTGGAGCTATGGGCTAGAGTTCACTCTCACCACTGTGACCACCATGAATTCCTGGTGGTCGCAGTGTTGAGAGTGAACTCCAGCCCATACACACACTACCCCCCCATACACACACTACCCCCCCATACACACACTAACCCCCCATACACACACTACCCCCCCATACACACACTACCCCCCATACACACACTACCCCCCATACACACACTACCCCCCCATACACACACTACCCCCCATACACACACTACCCCCCCCCATACACACACTACCCCCCCATACACACACTGCCCCCCCATACACACACTACCCCCATACACACACTATCCCCCCCATACACACACTACCCCCCCATACACACACTACCCCCCATACACACACTACCCCCATACACACACTACCCCCCAGACACACTACCCCCCATACACACACTACCCCCCATACACACACTACCCCCCCATACACACACTACCCCCAGACACATTTACACACTGCCCCATGCACACATTGCCCCCCACACACATACACAGCCCCCATACACACACATTCACAGCCCCCCCCCCATACACACACACACTGCACCCCTCACACATTGCACCACTGCTCCAATACCCTACTACAGCCCCATATCCCAGCAGACCCCAGGTCGCGACGCATTATGGGGCTGGTAAATATTTTTTTCCAGGGCTGCTTTTAATTCCCAGTCCGGCCCTGCCTGTGGCTAGTTGAAGAGTTCTGCAACTGCACTCTGACTTCAATCTGTTGTAATCTGTATTGATTGTTGATTATGTTAATCATGTTTTGGCTCCAAATTACCACTGCACCTTAATTATATTGACAGCTGCAACGGTAATAAGTAATCTATCAGTTTTCTGCTGCTTTAACCCTGTGTACATTGTGTGCTGAGAGCGAATAGTGAGTCAGAAATGGCTGACATATTTGGAGTCTATCAGAATCTTGATGCTTTAACCATGTGCACACTGTGTGCTGAGAGCTACTGGAGTAGCTAACATGTTTCATAACAGCAGCAATATCTAATAGAAAGCTAAAGTTATCATAGCAGGATCCCTACTGAAGAAGTGATCATAAGTGGGAGAGCTACGAGAGGGTTAGAAAGATAGAGAGAGAAAGAGCTAAAGCATTTTACATAGACATGTACTATGTGAGATTTTCTGTATTGCGGTTCTGTGTAATCCATCACAGTGATCCTGGCTTTATGTGATAACTCAGAGTACCTCCTTATTGTGGCCAGCTCTGTGTGTTATTTGCCTGTATTTTACTCAGCTCTACTTTTGTAAGAGTATCTCTGTAGTCCACCCAGCTCTGTGTATTATATCTCTATTTTTTATCAGCTTTGTTTGTGGTAAGGTTATCTCTGTATTGTACTCAGCCATTTGCATTTTTTAAGATATATTTATGTTGTGCCCAGCTTGTTTAATTCTATCAGTATCTCTGTATTATGCTCAGCTATCTGTACTCTATGAGTATCTCTGTACTATATAGGGAGGAGTAGAATTCTGGGGGAGGAGTCTGGAGTCACCAGACACCACTGGTCTAGTGTCCGCCGGATCTCGGAAATATTGTTAACGGGTACATGACATACCCAACGTAGATCCACTCTTAATACAGCTATACCTCAATGTATAAGATTCATAGGAGACACATATACATCTCACAAATTAAAAAAGAAAAAGAGAGAATAAAATATAAAATGTAGTTGAAGCACTTAAATCTTCTTCACCACAAATGGCAGTGATGGGAAAAGCATAATTCTAAACATCACACAATCTCAGCTGGGGGCGGGGGAACTTCTCCCTATCCTCCAGAAAGAACGAACCAAGTTCTGTTTGCAGCTTTCCATCTTTGGTTAAAAAGAGTTCTGATTGGTCTAAGAATGGCTAGAGAAACTTAAAATTTGCCCCATCTTGGGTAATCTATTTTGGGGTACACCAGAGGCATTTAACATTTTTATACTGTAGTATATGGCTCAATGAGGGGAGAGATTGACAACACAGAAGCATAGAAGAGTACAAATACATTTAAAAAGGTTAGACAACCTCAAACAGGTAAATGAATTATCATAATCCTTGTACTGTCATCACAGTCAATTTGTCAATCAGACTTATATATTTCATGATGACGTCTTGATGAGGAGAAGATGTTGCATTGTCCAATTTATTTATATGACAATTGACACAAGCATTGTGTGCTTAGCTTGCTTATGTTGGTTTGAATAGTCTGAGAAGAAATTAGACATCTACCAATGGATTCCATAATATGGTAGGTATTTTACATTTCTGCTAGTTTTTTTTAGAGAGATGTTCATATAAGTGGTGAAGAGGTTCTCCTCTAATCTTCCAATGGAGAGAAGATTGTTGAGTATGGATATTTTTTGGATATTTGTCTAGACAAATAGACTCAAAAAAGGCCTAAGAGTCCAAAGAATGGAGATCTCTCCAATAGATAAAATAATAGTAGAACACTTTATTGAAATATTAGAAAAATTAGAATGGGAGACAATATAGTACACATTAAAAAGTCATGTGGCTGTGGTGCATGATGGGATCAGATCAAAGTAGAAAATACAAACACATTTGATGAGCTAAAAATAGCTTAAATTACCAACCATTTCTCAGAAGGAGTAATTCACCAGGGTCTTATACAAGGATGTCCCATGATCCCAACAATAGACAATAAAAGGTTAATTGGCTTAAACATTTAGAAAAAGCTACTTGAGACCGCTCTTCTGGTGATATATCAGATGTAAACGGTAAAGTGGAAAAAAGCTCCTATGGATCTAATAACCAACTTTTATTCAGTTAGACATATAATAACAATAATATTAGAGGGATAGGGACAGGGTCAACGATAAACGTGTTTATTGTATACTATATTGACTCCTATTCTAATTTTTCTAATATTTCAATAAATCTATTGGAGAGATCTCTATTCTTTAGACTCTTTGGCTCGTTTTAGGTCTGTCTATTTTGTTATATAATAAAATCAGCTTAAAAAAGTTTCTTAGATTCATTTTAATAAAAGCAATGAATTTCCGTTAACTTGATATTTAGTTTAGTGCTCATTGTTACTGTTTCCCTTTTGGACCTGAGAAGACCTGCTGTCCTGGTTTTGGACATAAGATTGATACATCAAACATTGTACTAATACTTCCAGAGTGACAAATGTAAACTTTTTAAAATCTTTTTTCACATTTTATATTGATTGGCGTCATATATTCCATTTGCCCTCTGATGTGTTGGGAGAATTACATGATTCGGTTGTGCATACACATTCATTTCCTTTTTTTATGATCAGATTTAGCAACGTGATACAAGGCGCATCTTAAAGCGTTTTGGGACATGGGTGATCCCAAACACTGGTGTGAGGTCTGGAGGGGATGTTGGGTCTGAGCAGTGGAATTCAAAGTGTGTCAGGAAAGCGGTAAAAAATAGGAATATTTCCATACGAGCAAGATTTTCCCCAAGACAACTTCGCGGGCCTAAGAAGAGATATTACATAGTGATCAGAATGGAACAATGGGCTAACAACATATACAATGTGTTACATATTAAAAAAAAATAAAAAGGAAAGGATATTCTTCATATTTTAACACTTTAAAGTCGTAACTATTTTCCTACACGGTCTAAAATGTGTCCCTATGTAAGAGCTAGTCATAGTATTTACAGGGATCTACATTTCCACTTGTCCACTAGCCATTCTAGAGTTAAGATTCAGGCAAGTAAAAATGAATCTCTAATGAGTGTGCCATGTGCCTAATGAGTAACTTCAAGTGCAAGTAACTTCTAAGTCTTCAAACAGGAGTGAAACCATAAGAAATTATAAATACTGAAAAGCCATTAGCTATTTAGATGGCATTACAGTTTTCCAGGTAGTGGAGGATGGAGAAAGGGCCTTTAGCCAGTCCCCTAACCAGTATATAAATTCGCTCTACACCATTTCACATGGGGTGGTTGAAGGGGTAGAGGCTTTTTGTGGCAGACCCATTCCCAGTAAATAAGTTCCCTTTGCACTATTACATGTAGGGTGGAGAAGAGGCTAGGGGCCAATTGCGTGGTCCCTACCTGAAAAGTATACACTAACCCCCACACGCAGAGTGGGGGAATAGAGGAGAGGGACACATTTCCCCATTTATTCAGTTCTTTCATGCGGGCAATTTTTTATATGCATAATTTAAATAGAGATCTAATGGCAGCAAGCTGTGGCTATAATTAAAATGACATTATAGTCACCAAAACAACCTTAGTTTAACAAAGCAGTTTTGGTGTATAGATCATGCCTCTGCAGTCCCACTTCTCATTGCTCTGACGTTTTGGAGTTACTTTTTTTTATACAGCCCTAATCACCCTTCCCTCCGTGTAATGTTCACAGCCTTCCTAAACACTTCATGTAAAGTGAGATATAATGTTTACACTTCCTTTATTACACAGTCTGTTTTAGAATTCCTTATTTCCTACTCTGTTAATAGCTTACCAGACTTTGCAGGAACCTACTGTGTGTGTGTTTAAAGTTCAATTTACAGAGAAGGACATATAATCTTAATATAAAGAAAGTTAGGTCTGATTAAAAATGAAAAAAAATAAATCATGCAGACCATGTAAATCACAGGCAGGGGAGCTGTGGCTAGCAGGGCCAGACTAGGGATACAAAGCAGCCCTGGAAAAAAAATCTGTGCCAGACCCATAAGTCATTGCGCCATATATTGTTGCATGTAATATGTAAGGCTATGTCTTGCCACCCCAGATGATTGAGTAATATATATATATATATATATATATATATATATATATATATATATATATATATATAGTATATATTGCTTTTTCTAATATAAAATATAGGTCCTTTCAGAGTAAAACATTTAATTATACAGTAAGCATACTCACATGCAGACACAGACAATCTCACTGACACACACAAGCTCATTGATACACAGCCTCATAGACAATTTCACTAATATACATAAGCTCATTGACATAAAAACACAAGCTCACTCACTAGCAGGCACACACACACATTGTTTTCTCCAAAGATTACCATATTGTGATCACTATTTCCCAAATGCTCCTCTACTTGAATGTTGATCAAAAAATCAACATTGTTTGTTATAAAGAGTTTAAAATATCCTCCAAACTTCTAGCCATCTTATCCCCAGCACAGCAGACCCTCTTCCGTTTACGTGCAATCCATCACGACTATACATGTTGTACCCAAGCACAAAATTGGCCCAGTGCTTTAAAAACCCCAAACCCTCTTTCCTGCACCAAGTCTTCAGCCATGCATTGACCTTTCTAATCTACCGCTGCCTTTCTGCTGTAGTGCGCGGCACAGGTAATATTTCTGAAAATATAACCTTGGAGGTCCTTCTCTTTAGCTTACTTCCTAGTTCCCTGAACTCATTCTTTAGGACCTTCCATTTTCCTCTGACTTCGTCATTGGTACCAATATGGACAATGACAGCTGGGTCATCCCCAGACCCTCCTAATAATCCCTCCACTCGGCAACATTCTGGACCCGAGCACCCGGGAGACAGCAAACTGTCCAATTGAGACGATCAGAGTGGCAGATTACCCTATCTACTCTCTTAATAATAGAGTCATCTACCACCACAACCTGTCTAGCCTTCCTTACACTCTGAACCCCAACCGTACTAGAGAGGCTGTTCCCACAGCTGTTGGAAGGAACAGCTTCCTGCAGTACAGCTACTCCTGAGCTGATGCTCCCAACATCTTCACTCAAACGGGCAAATCTGTTAGGCAGCACTAGATCAGGACTAGCTAAACCTTTTCTCTTCCCTCCCTCCCTGCTTCCTCGCCCCACTGTTACCCAGCTATGTGCCTGCTCACCAACTGTCTCATCTCCTCCCACTCCACTACCTGCACCCACTAAGCAGACTCCTCTCAGTGTTTGCCTCTCCAGAACTCCAATCTGAGCTTCCAGAAAAGCCACTCGCTCACACCCACCACAGAGGTATGGACCATGGACAGATTCATCCAGGCATGCATACATGCAGCAGGAAGTACACTGAGTAAAACTCGCAATCTTGCTAGCACTCATCCCCAGTTACCAAGAGCCCATTGAGCAAAACAATATTTACCATCTTGGTTTAAACTCGCTTATAGTTTAAACTCCTGTTGTTTCAACTCCTACTTGAAATAAACGACTTAAAATAGCCTACTTTCAAGCAAACTCCAGTGAATAAGCTATGTGAGTCAGTAGTGGGTTTATATTGGCAATACAAATCCCACACAGGTAGAAATTAAAGGGACACTCCAGGCACCCAGACCACTTCTGACTGGTCTGGGTGCCAACTCCCACTACCCTTAACCCTGCAAGTGTAATTATTGCAGTTTTCATAAACTGCAACATTTACCTTGCAGGGTTAACTCCTCCTCTAGTGGCTGTCTTGTAGACAGCCACTAGAGGGCACTTCCGTGTTTATAGCACATGAAAAGTGTAGTATAACGTTGCTGGACGTCGTCACGCTATGAGAGGACCCCCAGCGTCGCTGAAATCACAATAGGAAAGCAGTGAAAGCATTTTTCAATGCTTTCCTATGGGGAGGTCTAATGCGCATGCGCATACGCGGCATTGGCGCACATGCGCATTAGGTCTTCCCCGCCGGCGGCCTCGCATGCTCAATAGGTCTCCCCCGCCAGATGATGTCGGCGGGGGAGGAGCGTGGGCGGACCCTGACCCAGCGCCGAGTGACATCGGCACTGGATACAAGTAAGTCACTGAAGGGGTTTTAACCCCTTCAGCAACATGGGATGGGGGGTGGAAGGGAGTGGGGACCTGCAGTGCCAGGAAAACGGTTTGTTTTCCTGGCACTGGAGAGTCCCTTAAAGGGGCACTCCCCCTTATTAGCTCAGCAACAGCAGCGCCCACAAGGAGGGGAATATAAAAAGCAAAAGAAAAAAAAAAGAGGGAAAAAGTTTTAAATAAAAATAGCAAGGAGAAAAATATAAATAAATAAAAAAGAGACAAAGTTAGAAATACAATCAGCAAAGATTAAAAATATCTATAAAACAGACAGACATATTTTTTAAAGGCTGATGTACATAATTCACCTGTGGCTCAGCAATTTACCTGCAGAGAAAGGTAAGAATGATTCTGCTTTCAGTAGTTCCCCATCGTCATTTAGGAAATTCTCTGGATTAAACTCATGTGGATATTTCCAGCAAGTCTCATCACTGTGCAGTGAAGATAGATCTGTCATAATAAAGGTTCCCTAATATAAAAAGAAGAAAAAAGGAGGCATGTATACAAGTCATAAGGAACACTGAATAAATAACATCTCTTCCTTTAGCCGAACATGTGCCGATTTCCCACACAGATGCTGTTCAGGAGCCTTGCTCACTTTGAACTTTGAACTCCTGTAATGAACAAGGGCTAAGGCAGTAATGTAATGTAAATAAATGGATTGAAAAAATGTGATTCTCAATTGGAGCAGACAAAACGGAGGTTGCCACAGCAGGTCACGATATACGGCTTACTGCCCTAGAACAGGAACTCTCCACGCTATGGCGCGAACAGGCGCAGACACAATACTGCATTGCGGCAATGGAGTACCGGAGGCGGTGGAAGAATGTAAAGGTGACACTGATCCGGAGGCTTCTAACCCAACTATTCACTGCACCAAAATAATTGCATTGGACGGATGCTACAGGCTCCCAGCTCCTCCGGGAAGTGCTACAGGAGTGCACAGGGACGTCATAATCCGCTTCCCAAATTTCCCTGACAAGCAGACGATCATGACATCATGACAATAAGTCACGCTAAAACTAAATCAGCTGGCATTCTTCCCAGATCTATCCAGAGCAACCCTGGACTGGAGAAGGTCCCTGAGACCGTTAACTCTGTAACTTACAAAGCACAAGGTGCCTTATAGATGGGATGCACCAAGGAGTCTTCTGATCCCCCTCGAATCCAGGACATTGAAAGTACTGGAGGCTACAGAAATACCCAACATTCTACAGAAAATCGGGTTGCCTGCTGCTTATGTTGTGTAGTGTACAATGTTATTTTAACCATGCTCATGCCTGAACAAGGCCTGTACTTTTTATGGATTAATTTTATGGATTAAGCAAGCAGTTAGAATAAAAAAATAAAAAAATAAACAGTTGTGCAAATGTAATATACAGTATGGAATGCCAATGTCATAACATGTCAATAGTTGCTTTGCCCTCAACGGGTTACTCCAAACAAATAACAAAAAATATCTGAGCATCAAGGCCATGTTCTCTCCTCAGCCTGAACATTCTCTGTTGACACCACTCACTCTAGCTGCGGGGGGAGAGATGTAGAGTAGGATGGGCTAAGTGGAGGTCATGGGCGGCATGGAAGTGGGACAACATACAACCATTGGCTGTCTTTTGCCAGATTGCTGTGTGTCCTAATGACAGACACCAAATTTGCACAGAATTCACATTAGCCATCCTGGAATCTCCTTCCTATTGAAGCCCCAAGACACTGCTGGAGTTGGAGTCAAACCTTTGGCAGCAGAGGGCTTAAACCTCCTCTGATGTTATGTCTTATGTTGCAGCAAAGCGGTTAAACCTCTTAAACCTCTGCATGTTGCTTGGAATAACCCTTTAATATCATCTCATTGAATATTTTTCTTACCTTCGGTATGGTAAAACCATTCAATTCCACACTCTTTTGTGTACTGTGAGCCACTCCTAGTGGTACAATGGTGGTAAAACGCTGTACTTCTTGTAGGACAGCCTGTGTGTACGGCATGCTCACTCGATCTCCATAATCAAGCCGCTCTCTATCTCCCCGAACTTTATCTATTTCATTGCGACATTTTTCTGAAACATTCATTTGAAAATGCAATCACTTCATTAGTAACGTTCTAAAGAGCTCAACTCTGATCAGTTGTAAAAGAAATTGGGTGTACCTTGAATATCTGGAAATGCCATCATGTAGAGCAGAGCCCACTTCAAGCTAGCAGATGTGGTCTCCGTCCCAGCCACAAACAGATCCACCAAGCAAGAAAAGAGATTCTGATTGCCAAAGGTCTGTTTATTGTTACTTTCTTTTTTCTCCTAAAAAGAAATTAAGATAAGATCCTATCAGTCTAATGCATACCTCCCAACATTTCAAATGTACAAAGAGGACACTTTTATTTTAGCAGTGTGGCCAGGGGCTTGGCTGTTATGAAAATGTTTCAGTGACTACTAATAACAATTTATGAAACTAAAATGTAATTTAGAACAAGAACAATGTATCTTATTTACACAGACTTGTTTCTAAACACATGTATTGTAGAGTCAAAAAAAACACATTACTGTTAGTATTATTGCTGTGCAGCTCTGTTATACACTCAGACAAACCAACTGTATGGAGCTCCTAGAAGAGAGGGATATTTAACATAAAAAAAAGTGACTGAGAGATTTGGGCCCAACATAGGGATTGTCCACCCTAAATCGGGACACTTGAAGCTATGCTAATGCATTCGAAAACATACCAAATGTAATATTTATGACTAAATCTTAAACTAACATTTTATAGTCTAGTACAGCGGCTCCCAACCTGTGGCACGCGTACCCCAAGGGGTACAATACAGTGCCCCTGGGGGTACGCAAAACAATTTGGGTAATGGCGGCGGTGCTGCCCGCCACACAGGCAGGGAACTGTTGGCTGAGTCTATTGGGTAGCCCATGCACTTTGAGCCACCCGATACACATGTGCTTTCAGGGACCCCTGTGATACCTGCAGCCAGAGCTGGGAGGAAGTAAAAGATTGCAACTACTTCAACTAAAACGGAGTGTTTGTCTCTTAGTGAGTGTCTGTTTAGGTGACCGGTCCCCCTCTGATTACAAAGGAGATTTTACTTACCTGCTTTTCTCATGCCGTGATGCACTCGCTCTGGCTGATCCTTCTCCATGGCTGAGATATTCAATCTTGATGATCTCAGCCAAGCAATGCTTTCCCATAGGAAAGCATTGGGAGGCTATTGTGCATGCACTCATCTGAATCTCCTCAAAGAGATGCATTGAATCAATGCATCACTATGAGGAACATTGAACGCCTCTATGCCGAGCGTGGTTTGAGTGACGGCCACTACAGGTGTTACTAAGCAGCAATGTAAACACTGTCTTCTCTCTGAAAAGGCAGTGTTTACATTGAAAAGCCTGAAGGGACAAGCTATAGACACCAGAACCACTATATTAAACTGCAGTGGTTCTGGGGACTAGTGTCACTTTAAGAATTCTATATTTGTATTAAAAAAAAAAAGACTTGCTCCTAACTTTTTTAGCTGGCTCCTAGATTCCAAGCAAATTTGTCAAGCCCTGGTGTATTTGCATGTGTGTCAGTGTAGCTACGTATCAGTGTATGTATCTGTGTGTCAGTATGTGTGTCAGGGTATGTATCTGTGTGTCAGTGTGTGCATCTGTATTTGTGTCCGGGTATATACCTATGTGTCTGTGTATCTGTATGTATGCCTAAAAACGGCCTTTGGCCCCGCCTTCATGTCTTTTTTAGCCAATCCAAGGCTTTGCCTACAGGAAAGCCTTGGATTGGCTAAAAATAAGGCATTTTGATGATGTCACAAAGGGTTTTATTATAAATTATCCCCCATAGCCAGTAACCTGTGTTTATTATACATTATTATACATAGCCAGTAACCTGTGTTTATTATACATTATCCCCCCATAGCCAGTAACCTGTGTTTATTATACATTATCCTCCCATAGCCAGTAACCTGTGTTTATTATACATTATCCCCCCATAGCCAGTAACCTGTGTTTATTATACATTATCCTCCCATAGCCAGTAACCTGTGTTTATTATACATTATCCTCCCCATAGCCAGTAACCTGTGTTTATTATACATTATCCTCCCATAGCCAGTAACCTGTGTTTATTATACATTATCCTCCCATAGCCAGTAACCTGTGTTTATTATACATTACCCCCCCCATAGCCAGTAACCTGTGTTTATTATACATTATCCCCCCATAGCCAGTAACCTGTGTTTATTATACATTATCCCTCCCATAGCCAGTAACCTGTGTTTATTATACATTATCCTCCCATAGCAAGTAACCTGTGTTTATTATACATTATCCCTCCCATAGCCAGTAACCTGTGCTTATTATACATTATCCCCCCATAGCCAGTAACCTGTGTTTATTATACATTATCCCCCCATAGCCAGTAACCTGTGTTTATTATACATTATCCTCCCATAGCAAGTAACCTGTGTTTATTATACATTATCCTCCCATAGCCAGTAACCTGTGTTTATTATACATTATCCTCCCATAGCCAGTAACCTGTGTTTATTATACATTATCCTCCCATAGCCAGTAACCTGTGTTTATTATACATTATCCCCCCATAGCCAGTAACCTGTGTTTATTATACATTATCCTCCCATAGCCAGTAACCTGTGTTTATTATACATTATTCTCCCATAGCCAGTAACCTGTGTTTATTATACATTATCCTCCCATATCCAGTAACCTGTGCTTATTATACATTATCCCCCCCATAGCCAGTAACCTGTGTTTATTATACATTATCAACCCATAGCCAGTAACCTGTGTTTATTATACATTATCCTCCCATAGCCAGTAACCTGTGTTTATTATACATTATCCTCCCATAGCCAGTAACCTGTGTTTATTATACATTATCCCCCCATAGCCAGTAACCTGTGTTTATTATACATTATCCTCCCCATAGCCAGTAATCTGTGTTTATTATACATTATCCCCCCATAGCCAGTAACCTGTGTTTATTATACATTATCCTCCCATAGCCAGTAACCTGTGTTTATTATACATTATCCCTCCATAGCCAGTAACCTGTGTTTATTATACATTATCCCTCCATAGCCAGTAACCTGTGTTTATTATACATTATCCCCCAATAGCCAGTAACCTGTGTTTATTATACATTATCCCTCCCATAGCCAGTAACCTGTGTTTATTATACATTATCCCTCGCATAGCCAGTAACCTGTGTTTATTATACATTATCCCCCCCATAGCCAGTAACCTGTGTTTATTATACATTATCCTCCCATAGCCAGTAACCTGTGTTTTTTATACATTATCCCCCCATAGCCAGTGTCAGGGCTCCGCGGGCAGCGGTGAGGGGAGGCTGCAATCCTCTCGCAGCACTCACCCTCGGTCCGTCGCTGCCCGCGGTCCCCTCTCCCCTTACCGTTAAGCGAGCGGCGTCCTCTCCTCCTGACACGCCGCTCGCGTCGTCCTCTCCTCCTCCCAGCGGCAGCATGTCTAACGCTGCACGCTGGGAGCCGGCACTATTATCTAAGCGCCGGGGTCACGCACGTGACCCGGCGTTAAAGCTACAGTGCAACAAACACAGTGGGGGGTATAGATATCCTCCACATGTGTTTGTTAATACTGATTGGTGGTTAGCCAATCAGGATTCAGGCTAGGATTTAAATACTTACCTTTCCTGTCTATCTGTGCCCTGTTGTGGTCTTTGCTTTATAGTATTGATTCTGAACGTGTGATTTCTGGTTACGTACTCTCTGGCTTGTTATACTGACTTTGTGACTTTCTCCTACCCTTTGACCTCGGCTTGTTTCTCGTTATTCTGTTTTCTGGTTCCCCTTACTCGGCTTGTCTCCTGACTATTCTTTGTGTGCTTAGCCCGGCCACTCTAAGGACCGGTACAGCACACTTTCTGTGTGTGTGTCTGTGTGTGTGTTAGCGTGTTGGGTTCCCCGGGATCGTGACATTACAACAGGGCCATAATGGAACCTGCTGACATACCACAGCTCCTAGTTAATCAGGAGGCTAGAATGGATGGCTTAGACCACCGTATGGATCAGTTTGCTCCAGCTTTGCAGACCATACTGGCTCGTACTGCACACCTGCAGCCTGCCGTCCAGGAGGCGGTTGCTGCTGTGTCCGAACCCATTGCCACTCCAGTACCCGTTCCTGCTCATATAGTCCATATGACACCGCCACAGCGCTATAGTGGTGACCCAGCTTTGTGTCGTGGTTTCCTCAATCAAATTGACATCCATTTGGCAATGAATCCACGTTCCTATCCCACTGACAGAACTAAAATTGCCTTTTTGATAAACCACTTGTCAGGGAGAGCTTTAGCATGGGCTAATCCCATGTGGGAGAATGCTTCCCCAATGTCCTTTGCAGACTTTTTGACCGCATTCAAACGCACATTTGATCAACCCGGTAGGGTTGCTTCTGCTGGCAAAGCTCTGCTTAGGGTCCGACAGGTTAACAGATCTGTAGCGGATTACACTATCGAATTCCGCACTCTAGCAGCTGAGGTGGTTTGGAATAATGATGCCCTTGTTACAGCCTTTCAGGAGGGTTTGGCTGCTTACATCCTGGACGAAATAGCGTCCAGGGAATTGCCTGTCCTTCTGGATGATCTTATAGATTATATCATCCGTATTGATAATCGTATTAGAGAGAGACGTAGTCAGAGGCGTATGTATACACAGATGTTACCTGCTTTACCCAGTACTGCGTTACTGGCATTACCCCCTTCTAGCCAACCTCCCCCTGAAACCTTGCAATTGGGTGTTACTGGGTTAACTGAGGTAGAAAAATCATACCGAAGAAGGGAAGGGTTATGCCTTTACTGTGGGAAAAGGGGACATCTTCTAAGAACCTGCCCTGAATTGCGGGGAAAACTGCAGCACCCAAGGCCTAAAGAGGGGTCGACCTCGGGTGTTATGTCGTTTACCCCTCACGTCCCCATTACTAGACCGTTTATTACGGTTACCCTTTTTGTTGGTAATACTACCGTGATTACCAGAGCCTTGATAGATTCAGGGGCTGCTGACAATCTTATGGATGAGAGTTTTGCTAAAACCGCATCTTTGACTCTGATCCAAAAGGTTACTCCCTTGGCTGTGGAGGCCATAGACGGTAGACCACTGGAGAAACCTCTGGTGACCCATGAGACCAAAGAACTGGTTATGTCTGTGGGTGCCTTGCACAAGGAAAGATTGTCCTTTCAAATAATCAACTCCCCTACAGCCTCTGTCGTTTTGGGCTTTCCCTGGTTGGTTAAACACAATCCGATGATTGATTGGGGTTGTTTGGAGATTCTCTCCTGGGGGAAATCTTGTCAAAAGGAATGTATGACTCGTGTTTGTCCTGTTGGCTTGCTTAATGTACCCACAGCCAAGCCACTTTCTGTTTATGTTCCTCCTGTGTATGCAGACCTAGCTAAGGTGTTTGAAAAAAGGGAGGCAGATAAACTACCCCCTCACCGTGAATATGATTGTGCCATAAACCTCTTACCTGGTACTATGCCGCCTAGGGGTAAGGTATACCCTCTTTCTGAAAAAGAGAACCAGGTAATGGAGGAGTACATACGAGAGGCCTTAAGTAAAGGTTTTATTAGAAGGTCCTCCTCTCCTGCTGGTGCTGGTTTCTTTTTTGTGGCAAAAAAGGAGGGCGATTTGAGACCGTGTATAGACTACAGAGCCCTAAACAATATAACGATTAAAAATGCCTATCCGATTCCCCTCATTACCGAATTGTTTGATCGTGTCAAAGGTTCTAGATATTTTACTAAACTAGACCTCAGGGGGGCTTATAACCTTGTTCGTATTAAGGAGAATGATGAATGGAAAACGGCGTTCAATACGCGTAGTGGGCATTACGAGTATCTGGTCATGCCTTTTGGATTGTGTAATGCTCCTGCCGTTTTTCAGGACCTCATAAACGATGTCCTTAGAGATCTACTGCATGTCTGTGCTGTAGTCTACCTAGATGACATACTTGTATATTCTCCAGATTTGAAGACACATCATACTCATGTTAGGATGGTGCTTAAAAGGTTGTTGCAGAATGGTCTTTATTGTAAATTAGAGAAATGCGTATTCGACCAAACCTCTGTACAATTCCTGGGTTATGTTATTTCTGAACAAGGATTCAGCATGGATCCTTCAAAATTGGAAGCTATACTGTCCTGGCCCCTTCCCCAAGGACTTAAGGCAATACAGCGATTTATAGGGTTTGCCAATTATTATAGAAAGTTTGTTAAAAACTTCTCATCCATTATTTCCCCTATCACTAAACTGACAAAAAAGGGTTTACACCCCAGGGTTTGGAATCCTAATGCTATTGTGGCCTTCGAGACTCTAAAAAAGGCATTTGCCACTGCCCCTGTGTTACACCATCCTGATCCTTCCCTTCCCTTTGTACTGGAAGTAGACGCCTCTGAATCAGGTATAGGAGCAGTGTTGTCACAAAGACAATCGTATGACGAACCCCTCCTTCCCTGTGGTTACTTTTCAAAACGCTTGTCAGAGTCTGAAAAGAATTACGACGTTGGGAACAGGGAATTATTAGCTATAGTGATGGCATTTAAAGAATGGAGGTACTTGTTAGAGGGAGCTAGACACAAGATTTTGGTTATAACCGATCATAAAAATCTATCCTATATCGCAGATGCTAAGAGGTTATCCTCTCGTCAGGCTAGATGGTCTTTATTTCTCTCACGTTTTCAGTACATAATCACATACAGGCCTGGTTATCGAAATGTCAAGGCTGATGCCATCTCCCGCCAGTACGAACCTGTAGATTCTATTACCTCCACTCCTGAGCCCATTGTACCCACAACTAATATAATAGCTACTACCCGTTTGGTTATCTCGTCTCTTTTTCTTGATGGTATCAAGTCATACCAACCCCAAGCACCCTCTGAGACCCCTACTGGTAAGCTGTACGTGAAAGTAAAAGACAGAAAGAAGTTGTTGACTTTATTTCACACAGCCAAAACGGCTGGTCATCCAGGGGTTACCAAGACTTACAAGGGTCTTTTCCAACAGTTTTGGTGGCCCTCACTCAAAAAAGACGTGGTAGATTACGTGCAGGCTTGCCGTGTCTGTACACAGTGTAAGTCCCCTAATGTTAAACCCCTGGGACTCCTTATGCCCCTATCTGTACCCAAGAAACCGTGGACACACTTATCCATGGACTTTATTGTGGATCTTCCTTCATCTGATGGGCAGACAGTAATTTTGACTGTAACGGATAGGTTCTCCAAAATGGCGCACTTCATTCCGCTTAAGAAGCTACCTTCTGCGGTTCAGTTGGCTCAGGTGTTTGCCAAAGAAGTGTTCCGCTTGCATGGTATACCACAAGATATCGTATCTGACAGGGGCCCTCAGTTTGTCTCTCGGTTTTGGAGAGGCTTTTGTGCCGAGATGGGGGTCTCCTTATCGTTTACTTCCTCCTATCATCCGCAATCTAATGGAGCTGCCGAACGAGCAAATCAGTCTGTGGAGTTGTATTTACGCTGTTTCACGAATGCACACCAGGACAACTGGTCCCGTCTCCTTCCCTGGGCTGAGTTTGCCAGGAACACTGTGTCTCATTCTTCTACTGGCGTAAGTCCTTTTATGGTGGCTTATGGGTTCCAACCCGCTGTCCTTCCCGGTGTATTCTCCGACAAGGGAATGCCCGCTTTGGACGAGCACCTCGCCTCCTTACGGAAGATGTGGAATCAGGTCCATGCTGCTCTTTGTCGTGCTGCTGCTACTCAAAAGAGGTTTGCTGATCGTCGTAGGTGTGCGGCTCCTTCTTATGCTCCGGGTGATAGGGTTTGGTTGTCCTCTAGGAATCTCCGCCTTAGGGTTCCCTCGATGAAGTTCGCGCCCAAGTTCCTTGGTCCCTATAAGGTGTTGCGTAGGGTGAATCCTGTATCCTACTCCCTGGCCTTGCCCCCTTCCATGCGCATACCTAACACCTTTCACACCTCCCTTTTGAAGCCCTTGCTCTGTAATCGGTTCTCTGGCTCTCTCAGGCGTTCCGATGCCCTCCGCGCGGTCTCTAGTGACGTATATGAGGTGGCTGCTCTCCTTGATTCTCGTTTCTCTCGAGGTCGGTTGCAGTATCTGGTTGATTGGAAGGGTTATGGCCCGGAGGAGCGGTCGTGGGTTTCTGTCTCTGACTTGGACGCCCCCTCCTTGATCCGCTCCTTTCATGCGCGGTTTCCTTTGAAGCCTTCGGCTTCCCGCCCCCTGGGCGGTCTTCGAGGGGGGGGTTATGTCAGGGCTCCGCGGGCAGCGGTGAGGGGAGGCTGCAATCCTCTCGCAGCACTCACCCTCGGTCCGTCGCCGCCCGCGGTCCCCTCTCCCCTTACCGTTAAGCGAGCGGCGTCCTCTCCTCCTGACACGCCGCTCGCGTCGTCCTCTCCTTCTCCCAGCGGTAGCATGTCTAACGCTGCACGCTGGGAGCCGGCACTATTATCTAAGCGCCGGGGTCACGCACGTGACCCGGCGTTAAAGCTACAGTGCAACAAACACAGTGGGGGGTATAGATATCCTCCACGTGTGTTTGTTAATACTGATTGGTGGTTAGCCAATCAGGATTCAGGCTAGGATTTAAATACTTACCTTTCCTGTCTATCTGTGCCCTGTTGTGGTCTTTGCTTTATAGTATTGATTCTGAATGTGTGATTTCTGGTTACGTACTCTCTGGCTTGTTATACTGACTTTGTGACTTTCTCCTACCCTTTGACCTCGGCTTGTTTCTCGTTATTCTGTTTTCTGGTTCCCCTTACTCGGCTTGTCTCCTGACTATTCTTTGTGTGCTTAGCCCGGCCACTCTAAGGACCGGTACAGCACACTTTCTGTGTGTGTGTCTGTGTGTGTGTTAGCGTGTTGGGTTCCCCGGGATCGTGACAGCCAGTAAACTATGCTTATTATACATTATCCCTCCCATAGCCAGTAACCTGTGTTTATTATACATTATCCCTCCCATAGCCAGTAACCTGTGTTTATTATACATTATCCCCCCCATAGCCAGTAACCTGTGTTTAGTATACATTATCCCCCATAGTCATTTATCGTTGGACCTAGGCAGCATGAGAGTGAGTGAGTGAATAATATAATATATATGTTTAGGATCATATTAGTAATATATGTAAATCGGGTTCATGCAAAGAGGGTGAAAAGGTATTAAAGAAAAACACACTTATTGCATCAAATTGACAAAGCCAAACTTTTAAAAGCTTTCCTCATTTCTTTCTCGGGATGAGGAATATATTGGTTGTAGACTGAGGATTTCCATCTGCCCAATCTTTTAATCATATGCACTGTAGTCCTCTTATCTTAGGAGTAGTGTTCTGATGTAGAAGATGAATTTAGCCGTAGTCAGAGGGATTCAGTGAGAGTAGTGGTGAAATGTGTGTGTGTCATGACTGAGTGTGGGTAAGTAAGAGTCAAGTATTTTAACTGGGCACTTGTTCTAGGTGGGATAAAGTGGTATAGCGGATGGATGAGTAGTTTGGTTCGTTTTAGAGGTTTGTCGAGAAAGTATATAGTGATCATGATTTTTAGCAATATCCAATATTTTTAAGGTGGTCTCAAACAAACATAAAATGCTATATAAAATTTGTGGGAATATCGAATAGTCATGTACAGTAAATCAGAGAGGGCTCAGAATATCGAACCATCGATCGGTATCCAACCTTGTGCAAATGGGGAGTTTGCGGTTGTGCAAATGGACTGTTTGCGGTGCGTTAAACAGGGAGTTTGGTCTGTCACTGTGAAGCGGGCGTAACACTTACACTACCTGATCGATACAACATCATATGGGCATTCGCCTGCCCATTGAAGTCTATGGCGTTTCACCCGGTTCGCCCGTTCGCGAACATTTGCGGAAGTTTGCGTTCGATGTTCACGAACGGAAAATTTTATGTTCGCGACACCACTAGTCAGGAATACATGTTTGTGTTCCTGACCCTATAGTGATCCTTTTATTAATTTCCAGATAGGAATCCCAATATTAATATTGACACTCATTTAAATACAAACAAGTGCAAATAAAATATCCAAGTCAGCAATTTTGGCCTATATTTTGCAAATCTTTAACAAATAAAGGGACACTGTACGCACTGTAACTGCTGTAATTGAAGAGGTTTTAGTATTTATAGTCTCCAGGTGCTTCTGTTTTGAATGGAATAATGTTAACAAAAAGTTCCCAGCAGCCTATTTCCTCTGCATTGCTCAAGCAAATGAGGAAGTTATATCCTGAGCGGCAATAGGCACTAGTGTAGCTGTGTCAGCTGACCACTTTCAGCCTTTCATGGCCACTCATTGCAAGTGTACATTGGCATGAACAACAAAGTGTGTAATCTATGCCTTAGCCATACCTTCAGTGGGGCAAGGTTTCGGGTGGCCAATTAATTTTTTTTAAATTGAATGGAGGAATGGCATCATGGTGCGCCCAAGCACTAAAACTGTGGTGGACTCTGTCCTGATACCTAGACTTTTTGCCAAAATAACTATTCACTGTCCCCCTGGGGTTTGATGCCTTCTCTTCTCCCGAACGGTTACTGCCAAAAGGACCCTCCCTAGCAGATGTTCGGCAATACAAACTCCCGAATAGTCCCCAGCGGTACTTAGCCGCAAACCTCCTGGAACTCGATTACGGCTACTGGGCCTCGCAGTCCCGGTCACCCGGTCACAGCCTCTGTTTTACCCCATTTGCCGACATACTAGGAGAGCGCTTTTTGGAGGGAAGGTGCAACAGACTAATTGGAACAAGCAATGAGAACCAGGGGGAGCCCTTCTTCATTTGACCGGAGGAGCTCCCGCTATTTGACCAGCCCTAGCCACAATTAAGTGTGAACTATTTTGGGCTTAGTCGTCGTGTCCGGCCGGTTAAAAATTTACCCCGGTGGTGATCGGACAATTCTTTATGGATCATGGCACTATTTTCCTGAATTGGGCGTTTGGACGAGAGCTATCCGGGATGTATGGTATGTGGGGTTTCTGTGTGTTTTAACTGTGTTTTGGGGCGTTTTTCATGTTTGGCACTCTGTATGAGGAAGATAATTAGTTTAACAGTCAGCAACTCTATTATTTCCCAGAGGTGTCTGGACGGGTACTGTATGTATTGAATGGAGGCCCCATGCTGGGGGTCATTCGGTCCAATAAAACCAGTTATACTCCCAAAACTATGTGTTGTCTAGTTACTGGAGGGAAGAACTATATACTAACAGCGCTTGTTTCAGCTTTGAGAGGATTCAGCGGAGACACCTATGTCAGGTACCAATTTCATGAGAAGAAATGGTTGTAGTGCTTCTAGAAATCGGCTATGTTACCAAGAATAAACTTTATTTAATCTCTTTCAGTATCGTTCCCTATGGTTTTTTTTCCTGAGTGCAAGTACCACAAATTTTAATGTAATTGGGAGGAAAAAATGGTGACACGTTAAGCCACAACAGGGCCAGTGCTTACTATAGGCCAATTTGGCGGCCGCCTAGGGCACTGCTTGAAGGAGGTGCCGCTGGCCATGTTCCCTGGCACTAGGGAGCACTTACATTGCTGCTCACTAGCACCCAGTAAAACACCGGTCCGGCGGCATATGCATCCCACTCAGCCAGAACCCCTCCCAGACATCCATTGCGGCAAGCAGCAGCAGCGTGAGGGTGCTTCAGTTGCTCACTCCTGCCTCTTTCCCCTCTATGCGGTGACAAGTGGGCAGGAGCATGTCAGGAAATGTGCAGAGAAAGGTAATTGAAGGTAAGATGTGTGTCAGAGAATGTGTTAGTCTGCTTCAGTCAATATGTTTGTGTATGTCAATCTGTATGGGTCAGTGTGTGTCAGTGTGGGCTAGTGTGTGTCTGTATGGGCCAGTGTGTGTCTGTATGGGCCAGTGTGTGTCTATATGTGTCTCTGCATGGATCAGTGTGTGTATATGGGTCAGTGTGCGTCAATCTACATGGGTCAGTGCATGTGTGTTAGTCTGCATAAGTGGGTGGGCGGCAAAAATGCTTGTACCGGCCCTGAGCCACAATAAACACCATATGAAATATGCTGAAGTTGGTACTTTAACAAACGGTAGGCCTTTGTGGAGTGATTTGGACAGGCAAACTGCTGCATTGAAACGAGACATAGGTCCATCAAAGCCATCAACGTTCTAAGTGTAAAAACTGAAATTGTCAAGTCTCTTAAGTGGCGCTGTAGCTTCACAGGAAGTGGCAAAAGCATACATTGAGGGATATTGTTGTACTCAGAAGAGAGCTGAACAAGATTTGGGATTTTGTACAGAAGTAGAACACATCAGGTTTATAAAAACCTATAAAAAATCTTGAAATAAAGAGCAAAACCAGAATATGGATACTCTGAATATAAGACCAGGAGCTGATCTTAGAAATGGCAATATGTATATATGATAATAAAAGAATGAATAAAAAAGCAGCAGGGTGTCCAGTTCATTTGATCATAACAAAATATATGTATTTCAACATGTCCAGAACAAAACAATGTTCAATCTGTGTTATGTAGTGATGTCGCAAACATAAAATTTTCGGTTTGCGAACGACGAACGCGAACTTCCGCAAATGTTCGCGAAGGGGCGAACTGGGCGGACTGCCATAGACTTCAATGGGCAGGCGAATTTTAAAACCCACAGGGACTCTTTCTGGCCACAATAGTGATGGAAAAGTTGTTTCAAGGGGACTAACACCTGGACTGTGGCATGCCGGAGGGGGATCCATGGCAAAACTCCCATGGAAAATTACATAGTTGATGCAGAGTCTGGTTTTAATCCATAAAGGGCATAAATCACCTAAGATTCCTAAATTGTTTGGAATAACGTGCTTTAAAACATCAGGTATGATGTTGTATCGATCAGGTAGTGTAAGGGTTACGCCCGCTTCACAGTGACAGACCAAACTCCCCGTTTAACGCATCGCAAACAACCGCAAACAGTCCATTTGCACAACCGCAAACTCCCCATTTGCACAAGGTTGGATACCAAGCTAGCCATGTCCCGTTCCTTGTCCTCACTGATGTCATTGAAGGTATCTCTTTCTCCACCCAGGAAGCGGGAAATGGAAAAAGATGCTTGGTCGGTCCTCCTACTTCAAATTTGGGGCACTGCGCGTGCAATCTAATGTGCCACCAGATAGGAGTAGTGTGTTAAGTAGTACTATTCTTATCAGTTTAATCCCTGTTATGTCCCCTGTCAGTGGACGTGTATATAAGGCATCGATTTTTAGGAAGCGGGAGATGGAAAAAGATGCTTGGTCGGTCCTCCTACTTCAAATTTGGGCCACTGCGCGTGCAATCTAATGTGCCACCAGATAGGAGTAGTGTGTTAAGTAGTACTATTCCTATCAGTTTAATCCATGTTACGTCCCCTATCATGGGACGTGTATATAAGGCATCGATTTTAGGAAGCGGGAGATGGAAAAAGATGCTTGGTCGGTCCTCCTACTTCAAATTTGGGGCACTGCGCATGCAATCTAAAGTGCCACCAGATAGGAGTGGTGTGTTAAGTAGTACTATTCCTATCAGTTTAATCCCTGTTACGTCCCCTATCAGGGGACATGTATATAAGGCATCAATTTTAGGAAGCGGGAGATGGAAAAAGATGCTTGGTCGGTCCTCCTACTTCAAATTTGGGGCACTGCGCGTGCAATCTAATGTGCCACCAGATAGGAGTGGTGTGTTAAGTAGTACTATTCTTATCAGTTTAATCCCTGTTACGTCCCCTATCATGGGACGTGTATATAAGGCATCGATTTTAGGAAGCGGGAGATGGAAAAAGATGCTTGGTCGGTCCTCCTACTTCAAATTTGGGGCACTGCTCATGCAATCTAATGTGCCACCAGATAGGAGTGGTGTGTTAAGTAGTCCCCCTCATCAGGCCTTTTTTAGTCGAATGTATCGCCCAGTGTCAGTCCCTTCGGGATCCATCCCTCATTCATCTTAATAAAGGTGAGGTAATCTAGACTTTTTTGACCTAGGCGACTTCTCTTCTCAGTGACAATACCTCCTGCTGCACTGAAGGTCCTTTCTGACAGGACACTTGAAGCGGGGCAGGCCAGAAGTTCTATCGCAAATTGGGATAGCTCAGGCCACAGGTCAAGCCTGCACACCCAGTAGTCAAGGGGTTCATCGCTCCTCAGAATGTCGATATCTGAAGTTAAGGCGAGGTAGTCTGCTACCTGTCGGTTGAGTCGTTCTCTGAGGGTGGACCCCGAAGGGCTGTGGCGATGCGTAGGACTTAAAAAGCTCTGCATGTCCTCCATCAACAACACGTCTGTAAAGCGTCCTGTCCTTGCCGGCGTGGTCGTGGGAGGAGGAGGATTACTTTCACCTCTTCCCCTGTTAGATTCCCGTTGTGCTGTGACATCACCCTTATACGCTGTGTAAAGCATACTTTTTAATAGATTTTTGAACTGCTGCATCCTTTCCGACTTGCCGTAATTTGTTAACATTTCATGCACTTTCTGCTTATACCGGGGGTCTAGTAGCGTGGACACCCAGTACAGGTCGTTCTCCTTCAGCCTTTTTATACGAGGGTCCCTCAACAGGCACGACAGCATGAAAGACCCCATTTGCACAAGGTTGGATGCCGAGCTACTCATGTAACTGCAATTACATTACACAGAAAAAAAAAAGACCGATGTTCTAGCCCTAAAAAGGGCTTTTTGGGGTGCTGTCCTTACAGCAGAGATCAGATGAGTCCTTCAGGACTGTAGTGGACACTGAATACACTAGCCTAGCTATCAGTTTTCCCTATCAAATCAGCAGCAGCTACACTGTCCCTACTCTCACTAAGAATGCAGCTTCACAATAAATGTAAAATGGATGCTGTCCAGGAGGTGGGAGGTCTGGGAGGGAGGGTCTGCTGCTGATTGGCTGGAATGTGTCTGCTGACTGTGAGGTACAGGCAGGGTCAAAGTCGTCAACTCAATGATGACGAATAGGGGGCGGACCGAACAGCGCATGTGTTCGCCATCCGTGGCGAACGCGAACAAGCGATGTTCGCCAGGAACTATTCGCCAGCGTACAGTTCGGGACATCACTAGTGTTATGTGCTACAGTAAAAGATAATGCAGCACACTTAAAACACAATACATATTATATTACCCCTAAAGAATATGTACACATATGGGACAATCTTTCAAATCAAAGAATACATCTTTCACCTTAAACCATAAGGAACCATAACCCATAAATATCTAAGACCTTAATTTTTTTAGCGTTGGGTTTTTTATTTTTCATCAGATTTTTTATTTTATTTCTGGGGCTGAAAAATTAAGATTTTAGAAAAAAGAAGACATCAAATGGTAAGTTTTATTTTTCTTTACAAGTTAGTTAGGGTGAGGGGGGTAGGTGGGGTATAATTTATTATTTGGGTGTAGAGAGTGACTAGGGGCTTGGAAGGGGGGGGGAATTTTCATTTAGGGCCCCCTTATTGTTATTTAGGGCCCCCACCCACTGCTCAGGGGCGGGGGCGAGGACAATAGGTCCCCCTTTAATTGTTATTTAGGGCCCCCACCCACTGCTTAGGGGTGGGGGCTGGGGAGGAGGACAATAGGTCATCCCTTATTGTTATTTAGGGCCCCAACCTGCCGCTCAGGGGTAGGGGCCCTGTGGGGGCCCTGCCATAGGCTGCTCACTGCTTAGTATACATGCCCCTACTCGCTATACCGCGAGTAGGGGCATTCGGGAGATTTTAATCTCCCTTATGCTATTATGGGGGTCATATTGACCCCCATAGAGTGAGGGAGGATATGGGGGGCTTAGGAAGTGGCGAGAGCACTGCTCCCTGCAGCTTCTATCTTTACATATCACAAGGAGGGAGCTGCGCGCCGGTAGCTCCCTCTTTGTAATAAACTTAACAAACAAACGAACACTGATATTCAGTGTTTGTTTGTTCGTCTGAAATTTCTAGTCATTCATTCATCTTTCTGACAAATTAATGAATAGATGAAATTCCCTTTCGCATGCCCAAGTGTTTAACTGGTCATGTGCGGGAATCTCACAGCACTATCTAGTGTGGGCAGATGACGTGTCCCTTAGGGACTTCATCTACCTACACAAAGATGGCCGCGCCCTGAATATAGGTCAGGGCAGAAAATAAAGATAAAAAAATAGGTAATATGGGGGGCTTAGAGGGATTTGGGGGTGACTAAGGGGTCAGTTAGATGTAATGCGCTTTCGTCAATGTTTATATAGTACAGGACGTGAAATAAAGAAAAGAAAATTGCTGCATTAACTGGACCAAAGTGTATTGCCCTTCACTCCCCGTTGTGGTAGTATTCCGCACTTGGGCAGTTAATTGTCCGTGAGGTAATTGCCCTGTAGTGTGTTTTACAACCACCTTGTGTATCTCTTACTTCCCCCAGTCACTTAGTATGTCTCTATTTCCCCCAGCTCTTTTGTGTGTCTCTTTTTTTCTCTCAGCCCCTTTATGTGTCTTGTGACAAAATGGCCTTTTGTCACTGGGTCTGCATGTGACAAACTGCCCTACCCCCCTATCGCTTGGAGGAGCCGGATTGCTAGCTTCTTACCCTGGGATGCTGGCCCGTTAAGTCATGGGGTCTTAAGGCACTTGGGACAGAGCCCTCTGTCTCTGGATCACATCATTCGCCTTACTTGCTTGGATTGTACATTTCCCCTGTTACACTCGTATGTGGGTTCGTGCAGTTTAACTTCCATTACAGCTGGTGAACTTAAACTTTACTTGACGTTATTGAGAACTGTGTTCGTGGGATCTGAGCGCTATTCGCCTATAATATGCGCTCAGATCCAAGCTATCTGGGGGTGTGTGGAACATGGGGACTTCGTTCAGCGAAACATGAGTTATTGATTTTAATACAGTTTTGTTAAAAGGTAAAAAGCACATGTTTCTCTCTGCCCGGAGATAATTAGGTTCTCTGCAACCACTTAAGTTAATTATCTCCAGGATAGAGAGGAGGGGTAAGTTAATTATCTCCAGGATACAGAGGAGGGGTTACACTCTTCCTGTGGGTGTGTATAAGAATTGTACTGTATACTGATTGGTTCTGCATATTTTGTTACAGTCTTCCACAAGGTCCCATGTGGGAGTTCCCTTGCTGGGAGACCATCATAAAAAGGGCTGAGTTTGGCCATCAATAAACACATTCGTTTTACCCCTTCATGAAGTCTCGACTCATGTTTGGGGAATTGGGAGCTATAATCACTACTTCACTCTTTTCAGCTTGGATTTCGGGAGACGCTACAAGGATCAGCGCTGCACGGATAGCAGGATCCTTTACACTGGTGGCAAGCGGCGGGATTTTCTCCCGAATGGATATACAGAACCGAATCAAGTAGTGAATAACATCCCAGCGACACATGGATTTATAATTAGGGCAACACTAGTATTCGTACAGTGCCCCTGGCTACAGCAGCATGGAATCAGCGTTCCATGAGGAGGAGCACCCGGATTACAGGGATGCAGCCCGGAAAGGCGTATGGCACGAGGCCATGGAGGACGTGCAGTGACAACGGAGCGAGAGTCTCCCTAGCGAGGAGCAGAGGTTGCGAATGTGATTGGCGCTGCAAAAGCCTCTGCTGGGGGAGCAGCCCCTGAAGGAGTGGGTGTCGGAGCTCGAGACCCTAGTATGGCAGGAGACCTGGTTAGAGGACGCATACCAGGCACTATGGTGGGACACAGTGCGTCAGGCTCCCTGGATGGAGGAATACCACAGACCCAAGGGTGAGGATTACAATGGCCCTGGTCTATTATGGGAGTCTTTTGATGAAATGGATTTTGGGAGCACGGGAGAGTCCAGATTCTGGGACCTTATGGACTACAGGAGAGACCTACACGATTGGCCTCCCGAAAGGGGGGTGAGAGCAGATCTAACATTCCTGGTCAGAAGGGAGTGGGAGCTGGAGCAGGACTACCAACAGCTGTCCAGCTTGATCCACTCACAGCCTAACCTGCAGCACTACCACTGGCAAGACCCGGCTGAGGTACACCCTGCTCCACTACCAGCTGCAGAGGTAGGGGACCTCATAGACTGGTCCGGGGAGGATCCACAGTCGGCAGGTGGAGATGGGACCGAGGTCTCTTCACCGGTCCAGCAGGGAATAGAGAGCCCAGTCTCCTTTCCCCAGCAGCAGGACACTGTATTAGGAGTAGAGACCAGCAGCAGAGCTGTACAGCTAAAGGGGAGACAGTCGGTCTCCAGCAGCAGAGCTGTGCAGCTAAAGGGGAGACAGTCGGTCTCCAGCAGCAGAGCTGTACAGCCAAAGGGGAGACAGTCGGTCTCCAGCAGCAGAGCTGTACAGCTAAAGGGGAGACAGTCGGTCTCCAGCAGCAGAGCTGTGCAGCTAAAGGGGAGACAGTCGGTCTCCAGCAGCAGAGCTGTGCAGCTAAAGGGGAGACAGTCGGTCTCCAGCAGCAGAGCTGTACAGCTAAAGGGGAGACAGTCGGTCTCCAGCAGCAGAGCTGTGCAGCTAAAGGGGACACAGTCGGTCTCCAGCAGCAGAGCTGTACAGCTAAAGGGGAGACAGTCGGTCTCCAGCAGCAGAGCTGTGCAGCTAAAGAAGAGACAGTCGGTCTCCAGCAACCAGGTTTCAACCAGACTACTCCCGTAGTAGTGCTGGTACCAGTACCGCTGGTCTCTGCCCACTCAGCCACCCACCAAGGCAGCCTACCAGTCCCCCACACAGCCGTGGTGAGGCACCTGGACATGGACAAGTTTTTCCCTCACTCAGGTGTAGTAACCAGTTTTTGTGGGAGGGCTGTACTGCTGTTTATGTTTTGTGGGTGGGCTGCTGGACTAACAAGGGCACTGACCGGCAGGAGGTCAGATACCCTGTTAGTCCGTTTGGAAAAGGGGAGATGTGTGACAAAATGGCTTTTGTCACTGGGTCTGCATGTGACAAACTGCCCTAGCCCCCTATCGCTTGGAGGAGCCGGATTGCTAGCCTCTTACCCTGGGATGCTGGCCCGTTAAGTCATGGGGTCTTAAGGCACTTGGGACAGAGCCCTCTGTCTCTGGATCACATCATTCGCCTTACTTGCTTGGATTGTACATTTCCCCTGTTACACTCGTATGTGGGTTCGTGCAGTTTAACTTCCATTACAGCTGGTGAACTTAAACTTTACTCGACGTTATTGAGAACTGTGTTCGTGGGATCTGAGCGCTATTCGCCTATAATATGCGCTCAGATCCAAGCTATCTGGGGGTGTGTGGAACATGGGGACTTCGTTCAGCGAAACAAGAGTTATTGATTTTAATACAGTTTTGTTAAAAGGTAAAAAGCACATGTTTCTCTCTGCCCGGAGATAATTAGGTTCTCTGCAACCACTTAAGTTAATTATCTCCAGGATAGAGAGGAGGGGTAAGTTAATTATCTCCAGAATACAGAGGAGGGGTTACACTCTTCCTGTGGGTGTGTATAAGAATTGTACTGTATACTGATTGGTTCTGCATATTTTGTTACAGTCTTCCACAAGGTCCCATGTGGGAGTTCCCTTGCTGGGAGACCATCATAAAAAGGGCTGAGTTTGGCCATCAATAAACACATTCGTTTTACCCCTTCATGAAGTCTCGACTCATGTTTGGGGAATTGGGAGCTATAATCACTACTTCACTCTTTTCAGCTTGGATTTCGGGAGACGCTACAAGGATCAGCGCTGCACGGATAGCAGGATCCTTTGCATGTCTCTTTCTTTCCCAGACCCTTTCTGTGACTCTCTCCCCTCAGCCCATTTTGTGTGCCCTACTAGGGCCCTTTGTGTTTCTATTTCCTCCCATGCCATATAGACATAGGTATATAGCAACACACAATCGTTCAGGCACACATACATAACTATTTAAAAACACAGTTAAATAGATATTCAGGCATACAATCAAACATTCACAGTCATACAGGAACACAGTCGTACAATCTACACATACAGGAACAATGTCATACAAACACAGACATACAGTCATACAAACACACACAGAGACATGCAGACACAGTTAGGGTATGTAGTAGGGGTAAGGGCTGCACATGGGGGGATAGAGGCTGCAGTTGTAGGGATCTGTAGTAGGCGATTTAAGGACTGTAGAGGGAGGCACAGGGGCTTTTGGAGGGTGGACAGGGGGCTGTAGAGGGGGGCAGAGGCTATAGAGGGGGGGTCAGGGGCTGTAGAGAGTGGGACAGGGGCTATAAAAAAAAGGGCACCGGTGATATAGAGAGGGGGCAGGGACTTTAAAGGGGGTGTCAGGGGCTGTAGAGGGTGGGTGGGGGGGCTTGAGAAGATGGCGCAGGGGCTGCTTATAAAAACAAAATGATAAAAAAATAAAAAGTAAAGTGTATTCCCCTCTTCCTGAAGCTTATGTTGGGCCAGGGAGGTGAAAACCTTATCCCTGTTCGTCAGGTGGGACAGGAGCTGCAGTCAGCACACAGCAGCCAGTGAAGTGAAGTCGGCCAGCCGCCTCTGATGATGCCAGCCTTTTCTGATGACTATTCTTCTCCCAGACTCCCCAGCCGACTTAACTAGATGCTGTGTACTGGCTGCACTGAAAATTAGAGAATTTGAAACATTTGAGTCCTTAGCCAGAGGCAGGGGATTCAGATTTTTGCGCCCCCCTGCTCTGTGGCCCTAAGGTGGCCTCCTTATGAGTGTGCCGACCCTGCAGTAATTGAATACCACAGCTCGACTATATGCAGTCCATAGCCCATACTGATTCCCTCAGTGCTGGCTTACTGATATCAGGGTAAGTAGAAACTGAACAATATGGGCTCCAATATTGTGCATTCCACTGCTCTGCCTTCCTGTTTTCCAACTTAGCAACCTCTGATTTGGTCCTGCAGGCAACTCTGTCTTATGCGTTTTGTGACTCTCGTTCACTGCTTCAAAGGCTGGAATCCCATTATCATACAGCAGGGGTGCCCAAAAGATAGATCCATAGAAATTATAGAACTACAGCAAGCATGTCAAACTCACGGCCCACAGGCCGCATGTGGCTCTCAATGAATATCTTTGCAGCCCAGCGGGCTGCGAGTACATGCTTACTGTAAAGGCAGAATAGGCACCTGCTCTCCCCACATTGCAGGTGTCTACTCTGCATAAAATTTATCAGGCTGGGTGGAGAGGAAACAGGAAGCTAGCGGCACTAAGGGAGCACAGTCTGTTCTTCCTGCTCCTCGCTGCTCAGTGCGCCCTCGGTGGTGATGTCGGGTGCCGGAATATGACGCCATTCCGGCCTGGGAAAAAAACTGAACTGCGTGCGTAAGGAAGCAGTGAGGAGCAGGAAGGGAAACTTTCAGACTAAAGATCCCCACTGGACACCCAGCTAGTGTGTGTGTGTGTGTGTGTGTATGTGTGTGTCTGTCAGTGAGTGTGTGTATGTGTGTGTCAGTGAGTGTGTCTGTCTGTCAGTGAGTATGTGTGTATGTCAGTGAGTGAGTGAGTGTGTGTGTGTGTCTGTCAGTGAGTGTGTGTGTCTGTCAGCGAGTATGTGTGTGTGTGTGTATGTGTCTGTCTGTCAGATTTAGATTAAATTATTCTATTTATTCTAAAAAGTATGCAGATTTGTTCTTGGCAGGATAGAGCTTTAGTTTGCAAAGCTTTATAATATATTATATACCTTACCTGTTCAAGCTCTTCCAGATAACAGTCTATGTAGTCTCTGGGCTCTCCGACTATCCTGCTTCTCTTGTGCTCCTCCAAGACATTTCCAAGAAATGCATAAATAGTCTTTATATTTGAAAACAACTTCCGGTGTGGCAGAGGGAGATATTTAATGAATTCCAGAGCAGTATACAGCTGGAGGCAGATAAAACACATAATGTTAAATAAGAACTCATAATTTCTCTTATGTGAAGGTGCAGGTGTGTGCAGCACAAGTTTATTTAGAACAGTAAGTGATAGCAAAGCAACATTTTTTTTCTTTGTAGAATAAAGTACTGGCACCACAGTATTTAGGTCAAAATAGAGATGGAAAACATTTTTAAAGCTAAGGCTAGCCTATTTTAGGTATTTAAATGGACACTCTCCTACAGCTCTAATTTCCTAATCTCATTTCACATTGCCCTAGACACAAGGCTTCAACATGTAATCTATAAATATGACAAAGGATTCTTTTAAGCAAACAAATATGTTTGAATGACTATCTGTTCCTGTCCAAATCTGAGATGATTAAATTGCGTATACGCAGAAGTAAATTCACACTGACACATGCAGTTCAGGTTAAAATAACTTCAGAAAATTTAATGGCATCTGGTCCAAAAGTGGGTATGCAGACCCTTTTAAAGGCAATATTACATCATCATAGAATATCAAGATAACAACAAATAAACATAATTAATTGGTCTATTTATTAAGTGGTAAGTTAAATGCCCTCCCATCTATATTAGTAATTGGCTTAGGGGTTTGAGTGGCTAGTGGGGCATCCTCCCATCATGGGATGTCTGACAAGGATGAGACTGAGATTCAGTCGCCATTGCTCTTTAGCACGAGGCTCACTCGATGGGAGGGGGAATCTGGCAGCCAGCCATTTTGAGTACTTGGCACCGTTTTAGCTTCAAGGTTAGTTTCTCAGGCTTTTTAGAGAATGGACATTTCATTAGCATGGGCTAGCTATGGTATACATTGTTACATATTACAGGAACTTGATAATTACGGTGTTAGTCATATTTTTCTAGAAAATACATTCTCTGTCTAATATTCTAAAATCTGTCATATAATGAAGTTAGATGGAGTTAATGGAGACATTTAATACAGGTTTAATAAAGGTTTTTTAATAATTCTACATCAAATACATAGCTAATTTTAATTTCAATATACTCATCGCCAAACTTCCAGTCTTTGGGGCCATACCATAAAGCTCTGTATGCATGACCCACCACCAAAACAGCATTTACATGCACATTCTTGTCAACTTTGTTATGTTTAAAGCCAAAATAGGAAGAGGCAGCCAGAAACTGGGCTAACAGTGCTGATAACGAAAGCAAGCAGGCTTGGTTTAATAACTGTGTCAAAATGCTAAATCCTGTATACAAAGCGAGAAGTTGGGAATAACAAAACAGAATAGGAGTCCACAAATAATTGAAGAGAAATGTAAGAGAAGAAAAAAAGGGGAGCTGATGTGAAATATACAACGTACAGTAATAAGTTGAAGACTTCATATCAGTGTTAACAATCTATTCAAGCCATCCAAACCTTATTGAAGGAAGTATCATTTTGGTTAAAAAGTGCAGTAAATGTATCCGTATGCATATCATCTTTTATTTGAAGGTCAACTTTAGCTAATGAGGGAGGAGCAATGTGGAGCCAACATTCAATGAAGACCGAGCTTTATGTACTACAACAATTACTTTCAGAATCAGGATGGAAATCTGAGCTCACTGTTCTGATGACCACTTTATTGTCCATAGCCCAGACAATCCAGAGAAACTCATACCTGACCCCAAAAACTTGTCATCAGCGTCATTTGTTCATGGACAATATTAAGAATTGTCCTGAAGGTGTTGTCATCATATTTGTAACGTCTTCCGAACACAAGGTAACAAATGATGTTCGACACAGCGTTGTCAACTATATAATGTGGGTCATACAGGATATCTGGAAAAACATAATTGTTTACTGTAATTTACATAATCAATAGAGATAATATAATATGACCAATCTAAATAATAGATACATATAAAAAGATACAAAACTCTAGCAAATATTTAGCTACTTAGAAAACAATATTGAGGACAGCAAACCTGTTAGAACCTGGTAGAATATATATTTTTGGGTTCGAGAGCGATACCAAATATCAAACTCTCCCACAAAAAATGTTGGTATATTAAAGAGTGATTTCAGTTTTGTACTGAGTTGTCAAATGCAAAGTACGGGAGAAGGAAGCTTAAATTAAGCACTGATAATTTCAAGTTTTAGAAGGGAACCATATCAGACGTAAACATTACTCCAAACGCTATGTCCACTTCTGCTTTTAAAAGTGATAAAATGTGCAGCATTTTTGCTTGAAATTATGTACATACAGAAATATCTGCACTTTTGTGCTAGGGGCTACTTGCACCCCTGGCACACGTGATTACCGAATGTGTTTCTTTAAATATTTCCCTTCATACACCTCCCACTCCCTCCATGCTCTCTGCAATGGTGAAAGAGTCCAGTGAAATGCTTCTCTATGAGGGAAGAAGTGACGTCAGACAGAGAGTACCAAGCAGCATGGAGAGCTTTGCCCAAAGCTGGATTACAGATACATTTCTTGTCATTTTGCAACATGGCTTCCATAGCTGTTAAAGTGTTACTCCAACCCAAAGCAGTGGTTCCCTAACCAGTACTCATGGCCCACCAACAGTCCAGGATTTATACATTTCTCTTTTTTATTCCAATGGAGATACTGGCAAAACCTGGACTGTTGCTGGGCCATGAGGACTGGTTTGGGAACCACTGCAATACGACATTATAAATGGAAAAAACAAGTTTGTTAAAAAAGGATTGAAGCAAATTTTTAAAGGGGAACTGTCCCACTCTTCCCTCTCTTTCCCACTACCTCTTTTATTCAACTATATCATTTTCCCACCTCCCACTTTTTAATCATTGACTCTAGTTGAAAGCCAAGCAAGTTGCTGTAACCACAAACAGGTATACCTCACATCAGTGGTGGAACTAGAGAGGGCCCTGGTGCAAGAAAGTTTTTTAGGCCCCCCTCTAGTGCAAGGGTGGGAAAAAAGTAGATTGTCATCTGTTGTACAACTCCAACGATGCTATGCCAGCTGGGAATTTATAATTTGATCATCCATGCAGGGTTGCATGTGTAAGCAATGTTTGTGAGTTTAAATATAAGCATGTTTTTGCATTGAGTATGAGTGTGCATATAGGAGTGTATCTGTATGTACTACTGCCATTGGAATGCAGTGATGGATTTGTGTGTAGTGTTTGCATTTGAATGCAGGGGTGTGTTTTTATGTAGTGTTGGCTTTTAAATGTAGGCATGCTTGTGTGTAGTAAAAAACAAAGGAAAAAAGTTACCTGCGCTCTTTCCACATCCCTATGTATTTTCAAACAAATGGAGGTTTTTGTTACCTCCAATGGCCATGACCTCTTATGTGATATTTTTGCCAGAAGCTCAAGCAAGCAAGGCGAATGGTTAGAGTTAGGACCCACCTAAGAGGTCTGCCTTGACGTGGCAGGTGGGCATACCCTCTCATGGTCATTGGAGGTAACTAAAAACCTCCATTTGTTTGAAAATACATAGGGATGTGGATTAGAGCGCAGGTAACTTTTTTTTCTTTGGTTTTTACTATGTATTTTGGCTGATGTGTACTATAGACTATATTGCTGAGCACAGGACTAGTTTCTTTGTGCTTGTGTGTAGTGTTGGTGTTTTCTTGAAGGGGTGTTTTCATATAATTTTAGTGCATTAATACAGGGAAGTGTGTGTAAGTAAAGTTTGATTACTGGGGTGTGTTTGTAAGTAATGTTTGCATTTGATTGCAGGGGGTGTGTTTGGATGTAATGTTGGCTTTTAAATGCAAATGTACATTTGTGTGTAGCATTGGGGTTTGAGAGAAGGGATGTGTTTGTATTCAATATTGGAGTTTGAATGCTGGGGTGTGTTTGCATGTAATATTTGTGTTAGATTGCAGAGTGTGTTTGCATGTTGTGTTGGTGTTTGATTATACACACATACACTGCTACATACATACACAGATATAATAAACATTAGCCAAATAAACACACTGACATAGTCACACTGACATGTACACACACAGGCACATTTCCTGACACACAAATACACACACTGACCTATAGACACACACACACACACACATACAAACACACAGATGTACACCCTGACACAGAGATACACACCCTGACACACACATATACCCTGACACACAGATGCACGCGCACACACACACACACACACACACACACACACACACACTCACTGACATACACACACACCTTGTTATACGTTTTATATTTGCAGCCACCCTCCTGTTAACATACATTTAGTGTGCAGGATGGCTTGCTTGGGGCCATGCTGCTGGCTGGGTATCATGGGATGTGGGATCTGGAGCAGCTTTCTTGTTGTTCCTCTCCCCACTGTTGTCTGTGCTGCTGTCACATCCTCCCTCTCTCCCTCCCGCGCGGTGCACTCAGTAAGAAGCTGGGAGGAAGTGACAAGCTGACACTTCCTCCTAGCCGGCCAATATCACAGGGGTCTGGCCCCAGAACCTGATTGGGCCCGTGTTCAGCAAAAAAAAAAAATAATGCCCGTCTGGTGGCCCTGAATCCACGGGCCACCCAAAGCATGTGGGCCTCGGTGCAGGTTCCGCCATTCCCTAACCTATGTTTAAAAAAACTTTTGTAAATGTTTATCTAGCTTCATGCACAGTTGTGGTGTGTATTTATCAATTTTACGAAGATTGCTTTTTATGATCTATTGAGAAATTCTCAAGCGTGTTCCACTTTTCTGTTGTGAAATTATTTAACAATCAGGGTTGTGTAAAAAGGAGTGAAACCATCACTTCCAAGGATTTTTATTGTATATTTAACTTTTATATGTAACATTATAGACAAAAATGAAATGCAGAAATCTTCACCGCTGTAATTACCTCTATTCTTAAACTACAGGTGTGTCCTACTTGGCTCCATGTCAATCAGTTATAAACTTTGCCTTCTGCCAGCCAGCGTAGAGATATCAAAAAGAAAGAAGGATAAACCAAAACAATCTTTCTCTTGTGTCTCAACGAGTTGGTAAGATAATGCAAAAATATGAACTTCTAACTCTTGACATTTTAAAAATTAGTAGTGGTTATGGTGCTTAGAGTTTCCCTTAAATGAGAAAAGAGTGCATGATTTATGGCTCCCTTAAAAGAGGGCATAAGATATGGTTCCATTTAAAGGCTGACAAATCATCACGCAAGTTGCAGAGCTGAGAGTTAAGTTTTTAATCAACCTGTGCTAGCATACGGTAAAGCCAAAGTATTGGAAATTGATTGGAAAATTAAGGACTCTGGAGAAAATATATTTTACCAAGCATTAATAATAGCTTTTTACCTTGGTTCTTTTTGAATTCCTGGATTAAATATACACTCTCGTTGGCAATCTTTTCCTCCATCGAATTTTTACCAACACCAAAATCTCGTAGTGTGGACAGGGTGAAGCGCCTGTGTTCTTTCCATGCCCGGCCATAAGGTGCCATCACCAAACCTGGAGAAATAACAAATGAAACCAAGAGAAATGGGCAGTACACAAATCGGAACTAACAGCTCTAGTGATATTCCCACTACCAATCAGCTATATTTCAGTTATATCAATGCTAAGAGCAAAAATCAAAGAGCAAACTATAGTCTATTTTATATTAATAAGGTTTTAAAGTTCTGTGCACCAAAAGTCTTAGATAGCTTGAATATTAGTTCTCACTGTGAGTCAGTGCCTGTATTACATATTGCTACATGTTTTTTATTTAAAACGATATTCCAAAAAAAAAAAAAAAAAACGTAAAACAATGCTTCTTGTAAGCTTGTATAGGTTATATAATTTGCAATTTGTATCTGTTCTATTTACAGTGATGCTAACCTCAAGCATTTCATCTTGGACAATGTATCTACTAGGTCAAATTAATACTTAAAGGGACACTATAGGCACCCAGACAACTTTAGCTCATTGAAGTGCTCTGTGTGCAGTGTCCCAGGTTCCTTAACCCTGAGCACATAATTATTGCAGTTTGAAAAAAATAAAAAAGCAATAATTACCTGCTAGAGTTAACCAATAGATGGACTTCTGGGCTGCTAGGCAACTTTTGGTCACCTAACTGATGCTGGACATCCTCACACTATGCATAGGGACATCCAGCATCACCCAAAACCCCATAGGAAAGCTTTGAATATTGCTTTCCTATGGGGGAAATTCTAATGCGAACGTGGCCATTACCACGCATGGGTATCCCCCTCCGGCTGACGTTGGCGGGGGAAGAGAGAAGGTGGACTCGAGCCAGTGCCAAGGCACTGGACCCAGGTAAGTGAAAGAAGGTTTTTTTTAGCCCCTTCTGCACCACAGGGAGAGGCCGTTACTTTGTATTCTTGGCACTATAGTTTCCTTTTAAGTATCCACCAGAGGAGGTTTGTGCTCAATGAAAAAAAAAAAGATAACCTTAAATCTTTATTAGTCATTTACATATGAGGGCACTGACTCCAATAAGTATTGTAAGTTAGTAAGTGCTAAATGTAAACAGTGTGGAATAGTGGCTGTTACCTCTGTTTGCCAACTTAGTGGATGCTAACATTATATTTGATAATATATCCAGTTCACCTGAAAAAAGGTAGCCACTCAGAGGTATAAGTAGAAACCAACAGGCCCCAGTGCAAAAATTGGCATGGGGACTTCCCATGTGTCTCATCCCCACCCCATCCATGTGTCTCCTTTCCTCCTCCAGACCCTTCATGTGGCTCTTTCCCACAGCCCATTCATGTGTCTCCTTTTCTCCCCAAGTCCTTCCATGTGTCTTCTCCCCGCTCCATATGCTTCTCCCCATCTACCTCATCTCCATCTAGCATAGCAGAGCGGACTGCGGTACCCGGTCTGATTGCAAATGCTTGTTGCGCCTCATCCCCCCAGCCACTCCATGTGTCTTTCCCTCCCAGTGTTTCTCTTTTTCTCCCTTCAGCCCCTCCATGTGTCTTTCCCTCCCAGTGTGTCTCCTTGTCTCCCCTCAGCCCCTCCATGTGTCTTTCCCTCCCAGTGTTTCTCTTTTTCTCCCTTCAGCCCCTCCATGTGTCTTTCCCTCCCAGTGTGTCTCCTTTTCTCCCCTCAGCCCCTCCATGTGTCTCCTCCACTCCCCAGCCTGGAACACCATTAAAAGAGGTATAGGTGCAAAGTAGTTTAGAGGTGCTAAAAATTTAATTGTTTACTGTTTTCAGTACTGAGATTTACATAACCAATAGTGATAAAATAATATGACCAGTCTAAACAATAGATACATATAAAAAGATACAAAGCTCTAACAAATATTTAGCTACTTAGAAAACAATATTGAGGAGGACAGCAAACAGACCGGGTAGAATATATATTTTTGGGATGGAGAGTGATACTAAATAACAAACTGTCCCACAAAAAATGGTGGCATATTAAGGGGTGATTTTAGTTTTGTACTGAGTTGTCAAATGGCACTGGTAATTTCAAGTTTTAGAAGGGAACCATATGAGACGTAAAGGTTACTCCAAACGCTATGACCACTTCTGCTTTTAGAAGTGATCATATATGAAGCATTTTTTTACATACTTAGTAATTTGTGTATATCACAAGGCTTCTTCCCATTTTGAAAAGTTGTTGAATTTCTTGTGTAACGTTATTAATTTCTTATCCATAATTAGTTAAAATAAATTGTTATTATTTTTACCTACATAAAATCTCACATCAATGATTTTCAGTTTGGGTGAACTCATAACATTAACAGTCTTGTACATTGCATACATAGAATTGGCACATGACCATTTTTGCTCCTACCTCTTCTAAGAAGACCCTACCACTACAACCTCCTATTCTGAGATTATATATACTTATTACATCCCCCTAGATAAATGGTAGAGCTATAATTCATCATGTGCTTATTCCATGCTGTTTGCATGAGCTATCCATGATATTCGTTTAATAATTGTCAATATTTAATTGGTAATTAATATTACTGCCCCTAGACTCCCCTTTATTGCATGCTGTAGCGGGCCCTTGGTAACCCGGCTGGTTACCTCTGCTATTAATGAATGAAGAGATCCATTTCCCCCCAGTAGCTGGACGACACACAGTTCCAGGGGAACGTTCTGTATCAACATTCTAAATGAGGTTTCGTGGTGGTACCCGTTCGGGAGGTGAATCGAGTCCCTTGGTGGCGGCACTCCCAAACTGGAAGCAGACAGCTGAGACGAACACATAGAGTGGAATACATGACTAAAATAGGGAAAATACATGAAAGGGATGCTAAGAGAAGAACACACATCACAGAACAATCTGGTCAGTTCACTGTTTAGCGGTGGTCCCGCTACACATGCTACTATAAAACCTTTGTTTTCTGAACTGACTCCCTTGTAAGTCTCAAGACTGTCCCCAAATACTTGGGGTGTGGCACGGTCTGGATAGAGCTATACTTTGAAGTCCATGGCAGTGAGGTCTGGTAATCACCTAGGAGTATCTTCCAGCAATCAACAAGTACAGTGAGACAAAAGTATGTTATTTCATCCAAATATCTTACCTTTATCATGAAAAAATTCACGTGATGTTTTGTTCTGAGGTCTATCTGCAAACTCGAGACCTCTCACAACTAGAACATCTTTCATGGCTGTAAGACCTCTGACAAACACAACTGGTGTCGAACCCATAAAAATGCTGTACACAGGACCGTACACCTTAGAAAACTAGTTGGAAGACAGAAATCTGGATTAGAGAGATAATATAGCAATTTCATGAACTACAAGAAATATGTAAATACAGATTTAAAGGGACACTATAGTCATCAAAACAACTTTTGCTTAATGAAGCAGTTTTGGTGTACAGATCATGCCCCTGCAGTCTCACTGTTCAATTCTCTGCCATTTAGGAGTTAAATCACTTTGTTTATACTGCCCTAGTCACACCTTCCTGCATGTGCCATTACACATCCTTCCTAAACACTTCCTGTAAAGGGTCATCTAATGTTTACACTTCCTTTATTGCAAATTGTGTTTAATTTAGAATCTCTTATCTCCTACTCTGTTAATAGTTTGCTATTCCTTGCAGGAGCCTCCTCTGTATAATTAAAGTTCAATTTACAGAGTAGGAGATAAAAACTTATAAAGTAAGTTACATCTGATTGAAAATGAAACCATTTTGTTTTCATGCAGGCAGTCAGACAGTCAGACAGTCAGACAAAAATGCTTTTTCAAAAAAACTGAAGGAAACAGCTTCATTCATAGGAAACGTTGCCATCATAATAATTGGCTAGATTCAATATCTAAAAGTCTACTAACTAGAATCAAACGTAATTGTTCTAATAATTCAGATTTCAAAAATCAAGCACAATATTTGAAAAATAAATTGGTTTCTAAGAAATATAATAAAAGGCTTTTAGATGAAGAAATAAAAAGGATTGGCACTTTAGACAGAAAGGACTTATTAATAAAAAAGAAAAAAAGACAAGAATGGGAAGAGTTTAAGTTTTCTTTTATCACACAATTTAGCATGCAACACCAACAAGTCAAAAGGATTTTAACCCCTTAAGGACCACACTTCTGGAATAAAAGAGAATCATGACATGTCACACATTTAATGTGTCCTTAAGGGGTTAAACAAACTTTGGAATATTTTTTTAAGAGATCCCATTTTAGTGTCCCTTCTTCCAAAAAAAGGTACCCATTATTTTTAGGAAGGCAAAACATTTTAAAAATATTTTAGCACCAAGTTATGCCATAAAGGAATCTTTGAACCCCTTTAATAGGGACAAAAAAGGTTTTAAATCATGTAACACGTGTAAGGCATGTAAAGCCCAAAGGCTACTGAAAATTGAAAAGATACAAGGTACAGTTATGAGTAAATATTTCAACATCCAATCTAATATAAATTGCAACACTAGAAATGTTGTTTATATGTTACAGTGCCCTTGTGGCAAGCAATATGTGGGGCGCACCTGTAGAAAACTGAAAGAAAGGAATTCTGGAACATATGAACAACATTAATAAGAATTCAAATAAACATATTGTCCCTATACATTGCAATAGTTGCCCAAAATTTAATTGGAAAGAGTTTTTTTTTTTTACAGGAGTGGAACATATAGAAAGGAATTGGAGAGGAGGAAACATAACCAAAAAGTTATCCCAAAGAGAAACATATTGGATTAATACCCTTAAAATGCTACAGCACAGGGGGTAAATATAGACATAGATCTAACAAATTTAAACCTATTTAGTTTAGAAAAACGTCGCCTGAGAGGGGATATGATAACATTATACAAATATATTCGGGGCCAATACAAACCATTGTGTGGAAATCTATTCACAAACCGGACTTTACATAGGACACGAGGCCATGCGTTTAGACTGGAAGAAAGAAGATTTCGTCTAAGGCAAAGGAAAAGTTTTTTTACTGTAAGAACAATCAGGATGTGGAATTCTCTGCCTGAAGAAGTGGTTTTATCAGAGTCCATACAGATGTTCAAACAGCTACTAGATGCATACTTGCAAAGACAGAATATTCAAGGATATAATCTTTCAATGTAGGGTAATAACTGCTTGATTCTTTTTTTTTTTTTATAGTCTTTTTATTGGGTTTATCACCATAAATCTTTTACAAAAAAGTACATAAAAACATTCATACACAATATCTATAAATAATATTCATACACATAGACACAAAGACTTCCCCCCCTCCCTCACGAGAGCTCATCATACTTCCAATTTCTAGTTACTTTTTGCAGATGGTAATCTCATTACCTTTACATTTGTATTAGTTTTTCTTCCCAAGTTGACCATAGGCTCAAATTATCATCCAGGATCCTGCAGTGATCCTTTTCCATCTTAATTTGATAGATCATCTGTATTATTATCAACTTTATATTGAAGACGGTGTTTCCCTTCCAATTTCTAGCTATTATTATTTTACATGCTATTAAGCAATGAATAGTTAAAAATTGATTTATTTTGTTTAATTTTGGCCATTGATAATGTAATAGCATTGTTTCTGGTTTTAGAGGTATTTCGACACCACAAAGTGTGTGGATGATAAGTTGAGCCCACTGCCAAACAGCAGTCACTTGTCTACAGGACCACCACATATGAATGTAGTCTCCTTTTTCCTCTCTGCACCTCCAGCATTTCACATCCTTGAATGAATCAAATTTAGCTATTTTAGTTGGAGTCATATACCATTTATTAACTAACTTAAAGTGTGTTTCTATTAATATAAAGGAGTGGACAAATTTACTGATTTTTTGTATATTATGTAACCATTCATTTACTTCTATATTTATTTTTAGTTCCATGTTCCATTTTTTTATAGCATTGGGGAGGGCTAAGTCCTCCTTTTGTTCCAACATTCTAACACACCTAGAGAACATTTGCTTTTTTTTATTCTGATGTAACATTGGTTTTAAAATTTCATACATCTTACCATCTTTTACTATCTCAGCTTTCTCCAGAAAGTGTTTTACTCTAAGATAGGTATATACTTCATTTACAGGAACCTTAAACTCTTCTATCAATATTTTATATGGTTTAATTTTGCCCTCCTTAATCAGTTCTTTTATTGTATTTATTCCCTTTTCCTTCCATGTTTTTAAGGAGATGTTCTCTATACTTGCTTCTATTATGTCTATTGTTTGGAAATCAAATATTTTATTGGTTAAATCAATTTTCTTCCTTATCTTTTGCCAGACTGGAATAATCTGGTCTAGAATATATGATCTAAAGAAGTTGTCTTTTTTATTCTTCCAGACTAGGCTTAGGGAGTCGCTTAATTGACTTGATTCTATTTCTGACCACCACCATATTTCCTCTTTATTTTGATTAATCTGGGTAGTCATGGCATGCATTATGATCCCTGCTTCATAATATTTTCTTATGTTTGGATATCCCAAACCTCCCTTCTTTAGTCCTTTTGATAATATTCCATTTTTAATTCTGGGTTTCTTTCCTTGCCATACGAAACTAGAAAAGGAAGTATTGACCATTGTCAGCCATTCATTCGGGATGCTTAAAGGAATCATTCTAAAAATGTAAATCCATTTTGGTAGAACGTATGATTTCAAGATGTTAATTCTTCCTCCCCAAGATACTTCTATTTTTCTCCATTCTTTCAAATTCTTATTAGTTTCTTTTAAGAGGTCCATAAAGTTTGTTCGCATAATATTTTTTGGATTTTTACATATTTTTATTCCTAAATATGAAAACGTTTTAGCTTTTATAAAGTTATAGGTTTTTTGGTAAAGATCTATTTCTTGACTTGATATATTATTGTATATAGCTATTGATTTTGTTTTATTCAATTTGTAATTTGATACTGAACTATACATTTCAATTTCCGCCATTGCGTTTGCTATTGATGTTGACGGGTTATTTAGAAAAAGAATGGTGTCATCAGCATAAAGGGAAATTTTCAATTCTCTCTGTCCTACTGTATATCCCTTGATGTTTTCGTTGTTTCTAATTCTATTAGCTAATACTTCTATTGTCAATATAAACAATAGGGGAGACAGTGGACAGCCTTGTCTGGTTCCGTTGTTCAGTTTGAACCAGTCTGCGCATATGCCCGGGCCAATTGTTCTCGCCATTGGATCTTTATATAGCGCCAAAATTGCGTCAAACAGCCATCCCTGTATGCCCATTTCTTCTAAGGTAAGCTTCATAAAGTCCCAGCTGACCCTGTCAAAGGCTTTCTCGGCATCTAAAGACAGGATCAGCATGGGACTTTTTTTACGCTTTGATGTATCTAATGCATCTATCAGACGTCTGATGTTATTGCTTGACATTCTGTCTGGGACAAAACCTGTTTGGTCAGGATGAATGATTTGATTTATTATTTCTTTTAATCTACTGGCCAAAATAGAAGAGAATATCTTTACATCTACATTTATTAATGATATTGGCCGATAGCTCTGTACTTTTGTTGGGTCTTTCCCTGGTTTCAATATAGGTAGAATGTTTGCTTTGAGCATTTCTTCTGGGAATCTGCCCTTTTTAACTGCAGTATTAAAGGTGTTTTTTAAATGACCTATCAGTTGTGATTTCATTACTTTATAAAATTTGTTTCCAAATCCATCTGGGCCTGGGGTTTTGTAGGTTTCTAATCTATCTATTATTATATTGATCTCTTCTTCTGTAATTTCTTTATTTAACTTTTTTACTTGTATTTCTGTTATTTTATTCAATTTTGCTGTTTTAATATATCTTTTTATTTTTTCTGAAGAAGTGATTGTTGATTGACTATATAAGTTGGCATAATACTCATTGAATGCTTTCCCTATGTGTTCTGGAAGAAGGGAGATGATATCATTAGTTATTATTTTGTCAACCTTATTTGATGTATTTTTTTTTTCAACATATTCGACATGATTTTGTCTGCTCTATTGGATTTATGATAATATTTAATTTTAAGTTTATGCATATTTATTTTAATTTTTTCATAAATTTTTTCCTGTATCTCGGATTTAATCTTCTCTATTTTTAGTTGATTCTCCTTTCTTGGTTTTACATTGTTTATTTTATTTAAATTATATAATTCAATGTAGAGATCTTGTACATTTACACCTTTTTTTTTCCTCTTTAATTTATTGAGCATTATGCAATGTCCCCTTATTACTGCCTTAAATGAGCACCATAAAGTATCGTTCTCCACTTGTCCGTTATTATTTTCTTCAAAATAGCAAGTAGTCATTTTATCTATATAGTCTTTATATTCTTTTTCTGCCAGTATTGATTCATCTAACCTCCAGGTTGTATACTTACAGCACTTAGATCTATTGCTTTTTAATTCCAGGCACACGCTATTGTGGTCTGACCATATTACTGTTTTATTTTCTATTTTATGTATTCTTTCTATCAGTTTTAAATTCCCAAAAATAAGATCTATTCTAGAATACGAATCGTGGGGCCAGGAATAAAATGTAAACTCTTTTACTGTGGGATTGTTAAGTCTCCATATATCAAATAGACCTTCTCTTTTTATCACATTACTAAAGTTCCTTGCGTTTTTTAATACTTGTTTATCCCAATTATTATTTTTTTTTTCCAGAGAACTTGTCTAATGATGGATCTTGTATACTATTAAAGTCTCCTGCATATATCTTTATTCCCACTGCTACTTTTTCAACCTTATTTAATATTTTTCTCAATAGGCATACGGGATTTTTATTAGGCAAGTATACATTGATTAGGGTGAAAAGTTCATCTTCTATTGTGACTACTAAAATAATATATCTCCCCTCCAAGTCTGTTTCCATGTATTTTATGTTTATTTTTAGATCTTTTGCAAAAAATATTGCTACTCCTCCTTTTTTTCCCTCCTCTCTAGAGGAACAAATTTTTAAGGGGAAGGACCTGCTATTCCATCGTTTTTCATCCTGTTTACGCCAGTGTGTCTCTTGGATCATGGCAATTTGAACCTGTTCTTTTTTTAAGTAATCTTGGAAAGCTTGTCTTTTTTGGGGGATATTTAAACCTTGAATATTTAACGTAATTATTTTAACCATTTTCCGAAGATTTTTTTGTTTTAATTAACCTACTGAGCTCTCGTGAACAATACAATACAATACAAACACTTGACAAACACTTGACATTACGATACATAACTAAAATATCTACAAGTATCTTCAGCACTTGGAGTATATTTCCACTCATTCCAAGACTCTAAAAAGAGTCAAAAAACACTTTTCTAAGTGGATCTTACTATCCACTAATAACCTTTTCCAGGTTACAGCAGGGGAGGCTGTTTCTCGGGTTTGGAGGAACCCACCTGAGACTTTTCATTTTCCCTTTTCCTCTCTCTTCTCAACACTCATCACTCCCTCTCTTCCTACTACTCTCTAAAGTATTTACTTTTACTCTGCTTTTTTCCTTGATGAGAGGGATAAGGGGTCGAAAGAGGGTGAGGGAGAGAAAAAAAAAAAAAAAAAAAAAAAAAGAAAAAATACTCTGGAGATTATCTTACTTTTTCTTATTAGGTTATTTTCTATTTCCCCCTTTTACCTTATTTTCCTACTAATCTGGAAAAACTCATCTCTTTGTTTCTTTTAGTCGTTTAGACCCTTTTAATTTTTCGCTGTTGTTCTTATAGCTTTTAAACAAAACGACACTTCTATATTGCTATACTTCCCTTCTATTCCCAATCCCCTCTCCTTCCCTCTCCTATATACATTTAATTTTCACACCTCTCATTCTCTTTTTTTTTCCCTTTTTTTTTCCCTCTCCTCTCCACCTTATATTGTGTTTCAGTACTCTTTTAATTGGTACACCTCTTTTGTGATTTGAAGTGCCTTGAGTATTTTAATTCTTTCTAATTGTTATTATGCAGATTATATATCTAAGTGTTCCATTTCCTCTTCATTGACTTTAATGTTTCCCATTTAATATCGTGTGAGTTACTTTGCCTAAATCTTAATTTAGAGAAAAAAAAAAAAAAAAAAAGTGGCCATTTATAATTTCTCTTCCCTTTACTTTTCCCTCCCTTCGCTTTTCCCTTTTAACTGTGGATTCCATCTTATGCTATCTCTGTGTATATCACAATATTTCTATCATTCATTTTATTTCTTTCTGTCAGTGTGCAAGTTGTGTTTCTGAGTGCGCCATTCTTCTTAAATTTTAATATATCCTACTTAATATCAAGTGCTTTTCCCCACTTAAAAAAAAAAAAAAAAAAAAAAGGAGAGGTTTAAGTCCAGAAGTTTTTTTTTTTCTTTTTTTCCCCTTTTTCTTCTAGTTGCTTTCTTCCTTTTGAGTACAGTCTATTTTGTGCTTTTAAATATTTTGTTTTTATATATTTCAGCGTCCTTTAGAAGTTTCTAAATGTCTTTGGGTCAACTGATTTTTTTCTTCTTCTGATGATCTCCAGCAGCTTCCTTCTTCCCTCTTCTTTCCCTCTCGCTCCCCCTCATCTCTCTTCCCTTTTTTTTCTTCTTCTTGCCTTCTTTATTGAGTTATTTCTCTTTCTTCTTTATCCATTCTTCAGTCTGGGATGGAGTCGTGAATATCTCAGTTATTCCTTCTGTGATAATTTTTATTTTACAGGGGTAGATCCAGGAGTATTTGATATTTGAATTTCTTAGTGTATTTGTAACTGACATGAATTTCTTTCTTTGTTGTCTAGTGTAGAAAGATAAGTCCTGAAATATCTTGATATCACCAAACTTTTCTGTATTAATCTGTTTTTTTCTAAATGCATATAATATTGCTTCTTTAAACTGGAAGGACTGAAAATGGATTATTATATCTCGCGGTGATTGTTGCGGAGCTGTTCTAGGTTTGTTTAAACGATGATATCTCTCCATTTTGGTATTTAGGGTCAGCAAATCTAAGTTGAGTGTTGCCCATAGAGTATCCAAATACTCAGGTATTTTATCTTGTGTTACTGCTTCTGAGACATTTCTTAATCTCAAATTATGTCTTCTTGACCGGTCTTCTAAGTCTCCTAGTTTTTCTTCTATTTGTCTCACTTGCTTATTCAGCTCATCATTTTGTTCTTTATATGTTCTGCTTTCAAATTCTAAAGCAGTGATTTTATCTTCGCTTTGCTTTAGTTGTTCCAATATTTCTAAAAATTGTTTTTTTGTCTCGGCTGTATTTTTATTAAATTCAACTGTTATTGCTACCAGTTGCTCCTCTAAGCACTGTTTTAGAAAATCTGCAGTAATATAGTTTTCTATTTGACTGGACAGGCTTTGAATTGATTCTTCACCCTTTGATGAGTATATATTTGAGATATCAAGATTTTTTTCTTCGTTAGGTTTCTGTCCTGGTGAGAAAAAGTTTATGGAGGCTTTTTTTTTTTCTTGTTGTAGATCTTGTTTGGTTGCTTTTTTAATGGCAGCTTTTCCTGACGACTTTGTAGCCATACTCTCTCTGCCTTTGTTTCACTCTTCACTTATTGTTTTTTTTTAAAGTTTTCCCTTCCTTTACCCCCTTTTTCTCTCCCCTATTCCGTCCTAAATAATAATAAACAATATTTTCAATGCCAGTTTTTCTCCTCTTTTGATCTCTTCTCTTGGTTCTACTCCCGTTCTACCCCCGTTCTATAGTTATGTAAAGAAAGAGGAAGTACTTAGCTTGTCTTCTTTTTCCTTCTCTTTGAAGCCAGTTGTATGCTGTTAATTTTTCTAGGCGTCCTTTAACTTTAAGGCATCCGGGGATTTTGCTCCTGTTCGCGCTCACGTTGGTCGGACCGGTAACTCTGTACACTCTCCCACAAACTCACGGACTCACAATCACAATCGGTCTGTTTGCTCTCTGTCAGCACTTTATTCGCTCTCCTGCACCGGGCTCAACTTATCTTCTTGCGACTCCCACGACCCTTGCAAACGGAGCACCTTACTTCTGTCGCTGCCACAGAACGCCGCGTTGATCCTCCATTACGAGTTCAGCCTCCCCGCCTCAGAATGCGTGCGTACCACCGCCCACTTCTACGTCATCACGCAATCCCGACACACTTGTCACTGCGCGTGATGGCTGTGCAGTGTCCCACAGCTCCTTGTGAAACAAATGATCACTTTCTTGGCTCAGGAGCTGACAATTCACAGCTCTGGGAGAAACTGCTTGATTCAAGGATAAATCTGACTGCCATTCTGGGGTCAAGAAGGAATTTTTTTGTCCTAGCTTGTTGCAAAATTGTGCTTCAAACTGGGGTTTTTTTTTTTTTTTTTTGCCTTTTGGATCAACAGCAAAAAACAAATATGAGGAAGGCTGAACTTGATGGACGCAAGTCTCTTTTCAGCTATCTAACTATGTAACTATGTAACTATGTAATCTTTGGTCCTTTTTAGATGAGAATATCATCTTTTATTCCTATTCTCCACCCTCTCTTTTTCACTTTTAATGTTAGCATAGATTTACATTTTTAGATGTATTTGTATGTTTTTATATGTGTCTTTATACATGTCTTCTAGATCTTGCTATTATATCCTACAAATTCATTAGGGATCTTATGTATATCCTATTTTAGATCAAATTTTATCATATTTGAACTCCTATATATTATATTACATACTTTTATTTTATTAGATTTATAATTGCATGTTTTCCCCACCCAACCCTCTTCTTTTGTCCCAATTTTTATATACATTATGTATGAGAACTTTCAGATTGCTACCTCCATCCATATCATTGGTGGCACAGACTCTGAGAGGTTAAAAATCTGATAGACACCAGTAATGCTGCCCCACCCTGCACACCATGACATCCTTCAGAATAATAACCTGGAAACCAGGAGGAGTGAAATCAGCTGGAAGATATTTTAGCCAAGCAAAGAACTAATTGGACAATTTTGGGATTTTGAAAGGGAGGAGGGTTTGTTTATAATTGTTTTCATTCTGTTGCGTAGGACTACAATACTTACAAGAAATCCATGATTTTGACTTCTACACCTGCTGTTTTAAAATGTAAGCAAATAGACAGGGGCGGAGCTAACTGCCGAAACGACTGGTCGCATTTTCTGAGAGCTCCGAGAATTAACGGAGAAAAAGGCACAAAAAACAACGATTTTACCGCCCAAAAGGCAAACAACACTGCCCCACTATAGCAGGCTCAACATCAATGGGCAGGAAAAACAAAAAAACAAAACAAGAACTGCCCCGGCAGGGCACCAGTATAGGGGACCTATGGCGGCGAGCACATGGCGCCTTGGAACCCACTATGGACGCCTACCTCGACGACCTTGACGACTCCAATGAGCGACTCTCGGAGCAAGAAGTCACACACTTACCCGCAATGCAAGAGGCAGTGCAACCAAGAGCGCAGCTGGACACGGCCCCGGTTACAAAGGCCGAAATGAGAGAGCTGCTGGCGGAGCTCCGCCAGAATATCCAAGCGGATGTAGTCGACATGAGGAAAGACATACAAGGTCTCACAAACCGCATGGGAATCGTAGAACACGACTCCCTCAACCACTCGAGGATCGTAGCCACGCTCCAGCAGGAGGTGAAAACGCTGCAACAGGAGCACCTGAGAGTGGAACAGAAAATGGCGGTACTGGAAGACTCACGCAGAGCCCAAAATATAAAAATCCGTGGCATAGTGGAGTCGGTCTCAGACTCGGAACTCCCTCACCTCATGAGGCGCCTCGTAGGCAAAATACTCCAGCCGAAACAAGCTAAAGCGGTAGGCCTGGATGGCATATTCAGAATCCCCAAACCGCCAACGGCTCCTTCAGCGGCACCCAGGGACGTAATTGTTAAATTCCAAAAGCGGCAGGACAAAGACGCGGTTATGATCACCACCAGGGGAAACACACCATACCCCTTCGAGGACATGGCCCTCTCATTATACGCAGATTTATCCAGAGGAACTACGGCCTGGCGCTCAACCATGAGACCCTTCACCACCCTACTCCGCGCCCATAACATTAAATATCACTGGCGCTCACCACACAGGCTACAGGTGTTCCAGGGAGACAACACATGCATCATAGCGGACCTGCAGGAGGCGAAGACACAACTGGTTACCTTGGGCCTTCCACCTGACGCTCTGCAGCAACCAAAGATCCCCTCCAGACCACATATCTGGAACCCAGCCGACTCTGAGACTTTCGTCCCAAGGGGATCACGGACAGTGGCCCCGACCTGAGTGCCCTTAGTGGGCCAACTGAGCCGCACCATCCACTCACAAATCTGCCCCACTGTTGTAGGAACTGTGTAAATAAGGTTTGAATATAAGGTTATGTTTTAGCATACACTATTAGTCTATAACCCAGCCGCGGACACCCAGCAATATTTTGTACCTCCTCACCCTGCTCAGTTGTTCACCTTACGTTTAATTTACAACCAGATTAAGCACAAGCCCTAGTGGGCGAGCCAGGCAGTAACCAGAAGGCACCTGATGTGACCCAGCACCTGTATGGTCTCCCTGGTAAAATTCAACCTTACTTGACCCAACAAAATTCATAGTACAAATGCCGATATGCCCATTGTTAACCAACGACTATCTCATCTTATGTTATATTAATCAATTTTACTCTGGCTTGTATCTTACATGAAAAAAGAGGGCATGAATGTTTATAGTAGAGTATTGCTTTCACATATTCTGTGTAACCCTGTCTACCAAAGCTGTCAGGATGCTACAGGTATATTTAATCTTAACTAAGTGGTCATCGTTCAGACATACCTATGTAACTACTATTACCTTTAAAAATGTGCAAGTTCTCAGAGCCACTGCTCCACCTGTCTATGTTTCCATATTATTCTACGCCGTTGTGGCGCATGACTATGTTTTGTCCTCACCTGCACAACAAAAATAAAAAATTTTAAAAAAAAATGTAAGCAAATACATTTGTTACGCACTTTATTTTCAAATTTGTACTACAATTTTTGCACTTTCTCTTCCAATAAATGATCATGAGACTGTCAAGGCTCTGAAGCAAGATATTGATCTCTTTAAAGATTATATGAAAGCTTAAAGTTGGCATTAAAAAATTGAGTGGCCAATTGAACTTTTTTAACAAAGATTTATACACAGTGAAACACCATGTTGTGCCTTTCTTATTTCCCCTAGCAAAATCACCCCTACTTTCTTGTTTTATGTCTGTGGTTGAAGATTTTCAACTGAAATCTTCAGGGTGGATTCATTGCTGAAGGGAAGTTTTATTGATTTTTATATTCATAATTTTTTGCACATAGTATTTGCAATTTTTGCACATGTCTGTGCACTTGCATAATGTAACGGAACCGCTTGGCACCCCGACCTTCCGTTGACGGATGCTCCTAGTGCTTTCCGAGGGCTCCAAGCACTCCACCTGACACAATAGCCACTGCAGACCCCACGAACCGCCGCAGCTTGGTTGGGGTCTCGCCGTCTCCACCCACTCTGGACCCAAGACCAGGGTCAAGCTTCCAGTAGGTCAACCTCTCCAGAATTCCAGAGAGCAGGAACAGGAACAAGAACAAGCTCTTACAAGAGCTTACTCTGGGGAGTATAGTGATTATACCAATCCCCAGAGTGTAGGCAGTTCTCCAATCCCCCAAACATGAGCAGAAACTTCATGAAGGTACAAGATGATCTGTTTAATGTGCACACAGGACTTCTTATATACACATTTTCCCACAAGGTTACCACCCATGTGGACCTTGTGGTACACAGGACACAAAGTTACAACAGCCAATCAACACAGTACAGTACATTCAGACACTCCCAGCTAAGGCACACAAACCCTCCCCTCTGCCTGTGATACAATTACTGAACACAATGGGCTAACTTAATAATCACAGGCAGAAAATATACAGTTTTTACCCAAAACACAGAAACACCCCCAAAACAGCAACATATCCCCATAAATACATCACGGGATAGCCCTGATCTGGGTGAACAACATATCCAAAAATCACCCTGATAAGAGCAGGGGTTCAGAAGTTTTATGGAAATCATATTAACCAACAGCAAGCATGGTTTTCATGCCCAAAACAGTTCCACAGATTTAGGCTGTGCGGCCAGTCTGTCTTCTCCTCTATCCTGGAGATAATTGGCTTAAGTGGCTGTGGTAAGCCAACTATCTCTAAGTCCAAAAACTGTTACAAAAACTACATAAAATACACATTTCATATAATACAATGTGTAACCTATATGACCAACATATCCCCAGATAGCTTGGATCTGAGCGCTCAATATGTCCGAAAAGCACTCAGATCCCACGAATACAGTTGGACAACGCCCTGCTGGAGAACAATAGGACAGGAAAAAGGGGGAGGGGAAGAGGCACATTTTCCCATGGAATTAAAGGGGCAGAAAAAGTGTCTTAAAATCCAATAAGCCCAAAAGGGCTTTTAAAGGGCCATACATCCCAGGGGCCATAGTCACATGGTAAAAGGCTAGCCATTAGTCCTCTCCAAGAACAAGTTGTCAGGGTATTTATATCGGCAGACATTTTGTGCTATGATAGAAATTAAAAGTGTATATTCTGAGTCACTCTGAACAGACCAGACTCCATTTTGTTATTTTCAAGTTAACAATGAGACACAAAATTTCTATCCTTTCTGTAAAACTAACCCCTTTGCCTGAGCTAAAGCAATGTATAGTATAAACAAACCAAGTGATAAGAGACTGTCTAAAATGCTGATGGAATGGAATAAATTCTAAACCCAGACATTTGTGACAGAGAAGAGTAAATAATTTAATTTTATTTTCTATATGTACAAGATCCCATTGTATTGAAAGGTGATATCAAGTTTAAGAACTGTCATATTAGAAATTATAGCAGAATTTGCCAGACACATAGTCTGGACAAAACTTAAAGAAACTGTTTGATCTGACAGAAAACGTGAAATATAGCAATCATATAGATAAGCCAAAATGACGTCAAAATAGCCACCAGGAAAAGTTAACTCTTTCCTGGATAGGTATGTTTAGTGGGACGAGACTGCCCTCTATAGACCAAATACTAAATTTTTATTTGGAAGGTAAGCACACCTCTAGTGTTTCTATTGGTCTACTACCTAGTGACGAACAGAGAATCTTTCCCTTTAAAAAGTTAAGACAAAGGGAAGAGAGAGGTAGGAAGATGTATGCAGGGGATGCAGAGGATGCAGAGAAGGATGCAAAGCAAGCAGAGTCAGAGCGAGAAAGAAACATTCCTTGACACTTAGCTACCTGAGAACATCTGGTGAGAACATCTCTTTAACTGGTAAATATACTGGTTGCATTTAATTAATCTAATTTAATAAAAATTTTCTAATAGCATGGTATATGACTGGATAAATCACGATCAGATTTCGATATTTAGAAATCTTAGTTAAATAAGAAGTACATTTATAAACTTTCTATTCTGCAGATAGAAATGAATAAGATGTATTTATGTGACATATCACATGTTAGCATATCGTGATATTATCCAGGTGTATTGATTTGCTCTAAAATAAGATAAAATATCTGTTTAGGCAAATTAAAAATTCAGCTTATAGAACATAGTAGATTTCTCTTATTGGATGGTTCCAGGAAATGACTAATGAACTGGTTTAAATGTTATTTTATTTAAAATTACATAAGAATAGATCTTAATTACCTAGGAGGTCTAGCCAGCATTGAAAGGGTTATTCTAACTGTCAGCTAAACTTTTACAACTTTACGCTGCAGCTCTGTCTCTATGTGAAACTTTCTTTGTCTCTGTGAAAGACATAAAGTCATAAATCTTCTTGACAGCTAATGTTGTAGATTATAAGCTGTGTTAACCGTTGGAAAATACATTGCCATATTGTATTGCATATTCATGTTATACTAAAATGTAATTGATTATTATCACGCATATTACTTATTATTATTATTTTAAAAATGTCACAATAAATTAATTCTATTTTTATAACAAATTGTGATTTTATTTATATGAAATACATTTCACTTACACAATAACGATCTTTGGGATCTGAGAATTGAAATAGTGGGCAATTCTCAACTGTTTACTATTATTATCCTATAAATATCCCCACAAAGTGCTGAAGGGCAGTTCGTCACACATTCTATACCAATATGTCAATAGTTTATAGCTCAATTCCTGGAACATTGAGCTAACTGAACACTTGAGTCAGCATCAAGATTTTGTCCCATTCAGTGTCACCTCCACTTCTCTCTCCGATATAGAAATAAATCCCAGTGGTATTTTATCACTTCCTGTCAGCAGCATGGTATAGAGGACATAGATTCCCTTGTAGATGTGTTCTCTAGCAGTACAGAATCTCTCAAATTGTGTGAGAGCGTTATATGAAACTGTAATCATCCTTTAGCAGATGTGTAGTAAGATTGTATTTGTTGGTAGCGGAACGTTCCGAGCCAGACAACTGCCTGTCTGGGGTCAGGTCAGATAAGGTCTCAAATTGAATTGCAGAGCAACATTTGTAAAAAAAAAAAAATATGCCCAGTCAGAGACCTGAAATCCTACCAAGTTGGAAGGTCGTAGGCCATCCGCTTGGCCTGGGTTTTGCAATTTGGGAGTCAATGGGTTAGGTGACCTAGTCTGCTGCTGCGAATACGAATAGAACACCAGATTTTAAGCATATTCTGTCCTCTGATGGTTGGTTTTCCATAGTCACCCAAAGTTTAATCGGTGTGCAAACATACCAGTCAACTAGTCTTTGTAAATGTGTACCTTGGTAATAATTAATGATGGATGGGAGTGCCACTCCCCCGAGTGTTTGGGAAGAATCAGGTGATATCTGCGTATCCACTTACATGTTGGTTCCATACAAATTGTCTAATTGCCACAGAAATGGATTGGAAAAAGGCTCCCGGAATCATTACTGGTAAGGCCTGAAATAAGTACAAAATTCGTAGCAAGATATCTTAACTGCGTTTATACGGCTCAACCAGGAAATTTACTGATCTGACCAACGGGGCATGTTGGATTGTAGCGTGGATAGGATAGGGAGAAAATGCAGTTGATATAGTTGTGTGAGCTCCCTGGTTAACAATGTGACAAGTTTAAAATCACACCAGGCAAAAAGGAGCTGTGTGCATAGGTGAACCATTGTCTCTTTTGGGAGCGTAATGGCCAATGCCTTGGACATCTTCATATTTAATTTGATGTTTGAGAACTGGCCAAATGTTTTAAAAAGACCTATGAGGTTGGGTAGGGATACCACTGTATTCTCCAGAAAGAAGAGCATATTGTTGACATACGCCCTGATGCAGTGTTTTCCTCGACCTATGGTGAACTCCATTTTATGGCTGTCCCATCTGTCTGCCTCCAGAAATGGCTCTAGAGAGAGGGAAAACAGGGGGAGCCAGGGGACAACCCTGTCAGGTTCCGTTCCTAATAGAGAATGGGAAAGAGAGGGCACCATTGACACAGATGCGTGCCAAAAGGGCTGTGTAAAGTGAGAACACCCAGGACCCCATATGTTACAGGGTAGCTATGAGGTGGCCACCTGGTTGAATGCCTTTTTCAGCATCAGTGGAGAGGATAAGAATCTCCCTCCCCAGCACCGGGCAGTCTTGATGACATTGAGTGCTCTGATGATACTGTCTCTCACCTCCCTTCCTACTCAGGATAAATCCAACCTGGTCAGAGAAAACAAGATATGACAAGACCCGGGATGTATGTCTCCTCCCAGCTAACACTGAGAGTCGCACAGGAGGAAGCAGAGGGAGTCAGAGTAGGAACTCTGACTCCCATCCACCTGAGCCACCACTGGACCCCAGGGAAAGTCACCCTCCAGCATCTAAAAGGTAGGAAACAGGAGGGTGACTTAAACATTTTGTGTGTGTGTGTTTGTATGTATGTGTGTATGTGTGCCTGTCTGTCTGTATGTATGAGTGTGTCTGTATGTATGTGTGCCTGTTTGTATGTATGTCTTTGTATGTATGTGTGTCTGTATGTGTGCCTGTCTCTGTGTATGTATGTATGTATGTATGTGTGTCTGTTTGTATATGTGTCTGTCTGTATGTGTGTGTCTGTATGTGTGTGTCTGTCTGTATGTCTGTGTGTGTCTGTCTGTATGCCTCTGTGTGTCTGCCTGTATGTCTCTGTGTGTGAATGTGTGTGTTTGTGTGCTTGTCTGTTTGTTTATATGTATGTGCATCGTGTGTGTGTGTGTGTGTGTGTGTCTGTATGTATGTGTAATGCCATGGCTTTGGCGAATAGTTTTAAGTCTGCATTCAGGAGAAAGATTGAGAGGAATTACAGTCACTGTCGCAGCTAAGGAGTCATTGGAAATTAGGCTTTCGGATCGTATAGAATTTAGTCTGTTTTACGAATCTCGTTAGAAGTATGTCCCTAAAAGTGTGTATGTAAAATATTTTGTGTGGTCTAGGAGTATGATGAGACTTGAATAGTTTTAGGGCTTCATTAAGCTCTTCAAATGTCCAAGGCTGTCCCAGTTCTTCAGCCATGTCTGGCGATAGCTTACGAGCTACATTCTGCTCTAGGAACTCAGAGATTCTACGCCAATGCAGCTGCATGATTACTTTGCATGATTGTGCGAAGTTGTACAAGTCAGAAAAGAAGGTTTGGAACAATGATGATAAAATATTTTAAAGTGCAGCAGCTCTAAACACTTTGTGGGCACTGGCGTACATACTGCGGTCGCAGGGGTTGCAGCTGCGAACGGGCCGTCACTCCAGGGGGCCTGGCTGCCTTGCGGACCTCTGTGACTGGGTACCTGCCATCATCTTTTGCGGCCCCGGCCTGCGCCGCAAACCGCCGGGGCTGCAAGGGGTCCATCGGGTGGCCCATGCTGTCAGGGCCACCCGATGGATATGGATATGGGGCCCGGTCAGCGTTGGGCGCTTTAACAGCGCGACCGGGCCCCCTGCCATTACATCACACGCTGGAAGGAAGTGACTGCACGTCACTCCTCCCAGCTAACACTGAGAGCCGCGCGGGAGGAAGCAGAGGGAGTCAGAGTGGGAACTCTGACTCCCATCCACCTGAGCCACCACTGGACCCCAGGGAAAGTCACCCTCCTGCACCTAAAAGGTAGGAAACAGGAGGGTGACTTAAACATTTTGTGTTTGTATGTATGTGTGCCTGTCTGTATGTATGAGTGTGTCTGTATGTATGTGTGCCTGTTTGTATGTATGTGTGTCTGTATGTGTGTCTGTCTCTGTGTGTGTGTACGTATGTGTGTGTGTCTGTGTGTGTGTGTGTGTGCCTGTATGTATGTGTGCCTGTTTGTATGTATGTCTTTGTATGTATGTGTGTCTGTGTCTGTATGTATGTGTGTGTGTGTGTGTCTGTATATCTCTGTGTGTGTAAGTGTGCGTGTCTGTTTTTGTATGTATGTGCGTCTTGTGTGTGTGTGTGTCTGTCTGTATGCATGTGTATGTATGTATCTGTATGTGTATGTCTGTATGTATGTGTCTGTATGTGTGCCTGTCTGTATGTATCTATGTATGTCTGTCTGTATGTGTCTGCCTGTCTGTATGCGCCAGTCTGTTTGTATGTATGTGTCTTTGTATGTATGTGTGTCTTGTGTGTGTGTGTGTGTGTGTCTGTCTGTATGTGTCTGCCTGTCTGTATGTAAGGGTCTGTGTGTGTCGGTCTGTATGTGTGTGTCTGTCTGTATGTATATATGTGTGCCTGTTTGTTTGTATGTATGTGTGTGTGTCTGTATCTGTCTGTATGTGTCTCTGTGTGTGTGTCTCTATGTATGTGTGTGTGTGTGTGTCTGTTGGGGGGGTAGTGGGAGGAATAGGGGGGGGAGCCCACAGATCAGTTTTGTACCATGGTCCCATGGATTGTGTGTACACCACTGTTTGTGGGCACTGCAAACAACCCACCAGAAACCAAAATATGTACTAATATGCACTCAATATTTAGATAATAGATAAACTAAACTTAATTATCTCCAGGCACAGAAAACACACATTTGACAACCTCCCAAAAGCACCCCCAAAACACATAGAAACCCCACAAAAGTCACATCCCCTGATAGCCCCGATCTGGGGGACCAACATATCCAAAAATCACCCAGATCGGTTCAGGGGTTAGGGATTTCCATGGAGGTCATAAGTTAAGTTGAGTTCCATGAAATCAGGCTGTGCGGTCGGTCTGTTTCGGGAGTTCACAATACAACAGAAATATGAATGCAACCAGTTTGTATGTACACTTAGTCTGTGTCTCTTGTTCGGGAGTGTGTTTCCATTGAACGCCACTCTTCTCAATGCATCCAAATGTACGAAGAGATGGAAGTCCCAGCGGTGTTCACGTCATCGAGTGTCTGATTATAGTTCCATGCACTCGATGACCAAACACTGCTGTATGTGTTTGTTGGAACAAGATAGCCACCACCTCATGTTTGTCCATATGAACAGCGACCACCCAGCCGACCATTTAGAATGTTCAATAAGCCCCATATACCAAATCACATAAAGGAACAGGCATGAACAAAGCCTTTCCACAGTCCTGAACCAAGGTCTAATACATGGGCCATGGTCCTGGGACAAGAGGTGATTCCTAAATACTACACCTAAAAATGTTTATCTAATGTTTTAACTTACATGTATTCCACTTGGAGTTGCTGACACAATACCCATTGAAGAAAGGTTGTGTATGCCACCTTAAAGGCACAGAGGTAGCAGAGTTTAGCCTATACCTAAAATGTCACAGTGTGTTTATATGTTGTTTTTTTATCATTCTTAATTTTTGATGTGCAGGATTACTTACAAAGATTAACAATGACATTAGATGTTTAACATAATGAGGACGAACAGGCTTGAGATCGGAGCCCAATATGTCATGAAATGAGCACATTTTTTATAGTGAAAACAAGATAATTTCTAGTAGTTTAACTACAGAGTGAACCCTGGAAGGCTCCCAAGTGAGTAGTATGAGAAGAGAGAAGAATGTAAGGCAAGTCACAGTAGGGAAAAAGAGGAGTATAACATGCTTATACCAACTTGCACCACGTTAGTGATCAGGGGTTGATCAGGAAATCATCAGAGAGACTGTTTCACCCGACACCCTCTATGGGTCGAACACAGTCCTGCAACATAGGAGCATTCTTCGGGCCCCCAAGCCCATATGGAAACAAGTGGGTCTAGTAGATTGAGAGGATCTGGGTTCCCAGCCGCACCTCAGACACTCTGTGTGATCTTGGTAAGGTCTGCAATGGCTCCATCTCCCATGTCGACCAACGCTGAGGCACTGGATTGAGGAAAAGAACAAAAGGGTGTATACCGCGCCTAGAGGTTAATATATACAAAAATATACGTACACATCATTTGCAAATATATCCAGAGTGGAGAATAACCTAAAAAAAAAAGACAAAGAAATAATAGTGCAATACAGTAAATTAATCCAATAGAAAGTGAATATAACTTTGCACAGTCCACTCACATTTGGATGAGCTATAACAGAGCTCGGCTGTGATACGCTTGGACGGTACAATCCCCGTCTTAGGATATGTGGTTGTGGTGGATCCAGATATTTCCAAAATGCAATATGCGCAGTTAATATGGAAAAAAAAGAATATTGCAGCAAATGGTGAAGTAAGTACTGATAGTTGAAAAGGAATAAATAGTAATGTACTTACAATTACTAGAGCATAAAGCCTGCTCTAGTGTAAACAGCTTGGGTGGTATAATCCCCACCAAGGATATGCAGGATCCAGGAGGTAAATAAAATGGTAAGTAGTGTTGTCGCGAACCCGGAATTTTCGGTTCGCGAACGGCGAAAGCGAACTTCCGCAAATGTTCGCGAACCGGCGAACCGCGCGAACCGCCATTGACTTCAATGGGCAGGCGAATTTTAAAAACAACAGGGACTCTTTCTGGCCACAATAGTGATGGAAAAGTTGTTTCAAGGGGACTAACACCTGGACTGTGGCATGCCAGAGGGGGATCCATGGCAAAACTCCCATGGAAAATTGCACAGTTGATGCAGAGTCTGCTTTTAATCCATAAAGGGCAGAAATCACCTAACATTGACACCTGTCCTCAAAGCCCAGCGCTGATACACATTGACACAGAGCAGAATAGAGACTGTTCCCCCTACATAGGGTCACTTGGCAGATATGGATTGACACCTGTCCTCAAAACCCCTGATACACACTGACACAGAGCAGAATAGGGACTGTTCCCCCTACATAGGGTCACTTGGCAGATATGGATTGACACCTGTCCTCAAAACCCCTGATACACACTGACACAGAGCAGAATAGAGACTGTTCCCTGTCCACAGAGACCATGATACACACTGACACAGAGCAGAATAGGGACTGTTACCCCTACATAGGGTCACTTGGCAGATATGGATTGACACCTGTCCTCAAAACCCCTGATACACACTGACACAGAGCAGAATAGGGACTGTTCCCCCTACATAGGGTCACTTGGCAGATATGGATTGACACCTGTCCTCAAAACCCCTGATACACACTGACACAGAGCAGAATAGAGACTGTTCACCGTCCACAGAGACCATGATACACACTGACACAGAGCAGAATACAGACTGTTCCCCCTACATAGGGTCACTTGGCAGATATGGATTGACACCTGTCCTCAAAACCCCTGATACACACTGACACAGAGCAGAATAGGGACTGTTCCCCCTACATAGGGTCACTTGGCAGGCAGATATGGATTGACACCTGTCCTCAAAACCCCTGATACACACTGACACAGAGCAGAATAGAGACTGTTCCCTGTCCACAGAGACCATGATACACACTGACACAGAGCAGAATAGGGACTGTTACCCCTACATAGGGTCACTTGGCAGATATGGATTGACACCTGTCCTCAAAACCCCTCATACACACTGACACAGAGCAGAATAGGGGCTGTTCCCCCTACATAGGGTCACTTGGCAGATATGGATTGACACCTGTCCTCAAAACCCCTGATACACACTGACACAGAGCAGAATAGAGACTGTTCCCTGTCCACAGAGACCATGATACACACTGACACAGAGCAGAATAGGGACTGTTACCCTTACATAGGGTCACTTGGCAGATATGGATTGACACCTGTCCTCAAAACCCCTGATACACACTGACACAGAGCAGAATAGGGACTGTTCCCTGTCCACAGAGTCCATGATACACACTGACACAGAGCAGAATAGAGACTGTTCCCCGTCCACAGAGACCATGATACACACTGACACAGAGCAGAATAGGGACTGTTCCCTGTCCACAGAGACCATGATACACACTGACACAGAGCAGAATAGAGACTGTTCCCCGTCCACAGAGACCATGATACACACTGACACAGAGCAGAATAGAGACTGTTCCCCCTACATAGGGTCACTTGGCAGGTATGGATTGACACCTGTCCTCAAAGCCCATGATACACACTGGGGGGAGCTACTGTCCTCCCCAACCCCTGCGCGGTGGGTGGGGGCCATAAATCACAATGGGGTGACCTACTGTCCTCCCCCCCTCGGCCCCCACCCCTGCGCGGTGGGTGGGGGCATAAATCACAATGGGGGGGCCTACTTTCCTCCCCCCCGGCCCCCATCCCTGCGCGGTGGGTGGGGGGCATAAATCACAATGGGACGGACCTACTGATAGGAGTGGAGTATTGTTCATATCAGTTTAATACCTTCCGCGTCTCCTATCAGTGGACGTGTAAATGGCAGAGATTTTTAATTGTTGAATCACCTCCCCTTTTTAGGCCAAGGTGGGAAGATGCTTAGACCACTGGTATATTGGTGCCATCTTGGAGGATTTTAATTTTTGGTTTGGTTTTTGAAGCCACAGTGCTGCACCAGTGGGCCTAAAAATTAGGCATGTACACATGCCTGAAAAATTTGTTATTGTTGCAGCCGCTGCTGTAGCAGCGGCCAGAAAAATTGATGTTTGTTTCACAGGCAGAAAGTGCCCTAAAACATGGCGGCTTGAACCCTAGTTGGTGGCGGATAAGTCACGCAAGTCAAACGTCATTCAGAGCTAAAATACAGCAGCGTGTGGACCATTTTTAGCCCAAGGCAGCTCATCTCATCAGGCCTTTTTTAAGCGAATGTATCGCCCAGTGTCAGTCCCTTCAGGATCCATCCCTCATTCATCTTAATAAAGGTGAGGTAATCTAGACTTTTTTGACCTAGGTGACTTCTCTTCTCAGTGACAATACCTCCTGCTGCACTGAAGGTCCTTTCTGACAGGACACTTGAAGCGGGGCAGGCCAGAAGTTCTATCGAAAATTGGGATAGCTCAGGCCACAGGTCAAGCCTGCACACCCAGTAGTCAAGGGGTTCATCGCTCCTCAGAGTGTCGATATCTGCAGTTAAGGCGAGGTAGTCTGCTACCTGTCGGTCGAGTCGCTCTCTGAGGGTGGATCCCGAAGGGCTGTGGCGATGCATAGGACTTAAAAAGGTCCGCATGTCCTCCATCAACAACACGTCTTTAAAGCGTCCTGTCCTTGCCGGCGTGGTCGTGGGAGGAGGAGGAGGAGGATGACTTCCACCTCTCCCCTTGTTAGATTCCCGTTGTGCTGTGACATCACCCTTATACGCTGTGTAAAGCATACTTTTTAATTTATTTTGCAAATGCTGCATCCTTTCCGACTTGTTGTAATTCGGTAACATTTCCGCCACTTTCTGCTTATACCGGGGGTCTAGTAGCGTGGACACCCAGTACAGGTCGTTCTCCTTCAGCCTTTTTATACGAGGGTCCCTCAACAGGCAGGACAGCATGAAAGACCCCATTTGCACAAGGTTGGATGCCAAGCTACTCATTTCCCGTTCCTCCTCCTCACTGATGTCATTGAAGGTATGTTCTTCCCCCCAGCCACGTACAACACCACGGTTACCAGATAGGTGACAACGAGCACCCTGGGATGCCTGTTGTGTTTGGTCTTGCTCCTCCTCCTCCTCCTCAAAGCTACAATCCTCCTCTGACTCCTCTTCCTCACAATCCTCTTCCAGCGTTGCCGCAGGTCCAGCAAGCGATGCTGATAAGGCTGTTTCTGGTGGTGATGGTGACCACAACTCTTCCTCTTCACGCTCATCTACAGCCTGATCCAGCACTCTTCGCAGGGCACGCTCCATGAAGAAAACAAATGGTATGATGTCGCTGATGGTGCCTTCGTTGCGACTGACTAGGTTTGTCACCTCCTCAAAAGGACGCATGAGCCTACAGGCATTGCGCATGAGCGTCCAGTAACGTGGCAAAAAAATTCCCAGCTCCCCAGAGGCTGTCCTAGCACCCCGGTCATACAAATATTCATTAACAGCTTTTTCTTGTTGGAGCAGGCGGTCGAACATTAGGAGTGTTGAATTCCAACGTGTAGGGCTGTCGCAAATCAAGCGCCTCACTGGCATGTTGTTTCGCCGCTGGATATCGGCAAAGTGAGCCATGGCCGTGTAGGAACGCCTGAAATGGCCACACACCTTCCTGGCCTGCTTCAGGACATCCTGTAAGCCTGTGTACTTATGCACAAAGCGTTGTACGATCAGATTACACACATGTGCCATGCACGGCACATGTGTCAACTTGCCCAACTTCAATGCCGCTATCAAATTTTTTCCGTTGTCACACACCACTTTGCCGATATCCAGTTGCTGCGGAGTCAGCCACTTTTCCACCTGTGCGTTCAGGGCGGACAGGAGTGCTTGTCCGGTGTGACTCTCTGCTTTCAAGCAAGTCAAACCCAAGACGGCGTGACACTGCCGTATCCGGGATGTGGAATAGTACCTGGGGAGCTGGGGGGGTGCCGTTGATGTGGAGCAAGAAGCAGCGGCACAAGAGGACTCAGCCGAGGAGGTTATGGAAGAGGATGGAGTAGGAGGAGTAGAGGAGGTGGCAGCAGGACTGCCTGCAATTCGTGGCGGTGTCACCAACTCCTCTGCAATGCCATGCATTCCTTGCTTGTCAGCCGTCAGCAGGTTTACCCAATGCGCAGTGTAGGTGATATACCTGCCCTGACCATGCTTTGCAGACCAGGTATCAGTGGTCAGATGGACCCTTGCCCCAACACTGTGTGCCAGACATGCCATGACTTCCTTTTGCACAATCGAGTACAAGTTGGGGATTGCCTTTTGTGAAAAGAAATTCCGGCCGGGTACCTTCCACTGCGGTGTCCCAATAGCTACACATTTTTTGAACGCCTCAGACTCAACCATTGTATGGTAAAAGCTGGCGGGCTAATAGTTCGGACAAGCCAGCTGTCAGACGCTGGGCAAGGGGGTGACTTGGTGACATTGGCTTCTTACGCTCAAACATGTCTTTGACAGACACATGACTGTGGGCAGATGAGCGGGAACTGCTCAAGGCGGGAGACGGAGTGGCGTATGGTTGAGAGGGGGCAAGAAGGACAGCAGTGGTTGATGTGGCTGAAGATGCTGGACCAGGAGGAGGATGGCGGCTTAGAGTAGGCGTGCTGCTTGTACTCATGTGTTGATCCCATAGGCGTTTGTGATATGAGATCATGTGCCTACGCAAAGCAGTTGTACCTAGGTGGGTGTTGGACCTCCCACGACTCAGTTTCCTTTGGCACAGGTTGCAAATGGCATCGCTGTTGTCAGAGGCAGACACACAAAAAAAATGCCACACTGCTGAGCTCTGCAATGACGGCATTCTGGTGGTGGACACAGCATGCGTTGATTGGCGTGCTGTCGGGCTGACCCCGGGTGCCGATGCATGCTGTCTGACTGTGCCACTAGCTCCTTGCGACGACCCCCCCTGCTTCCAACTCGTCTCCTCCTCTCTGTCTCCCCATCTGAACTTTCGCCCTGTTCTTCTTCTTGCCGAGCGGGCACCCACGTGACATCCATGGATGCATCGTCATCATCAACCGCTTCGCTTGTATCTGACAACTCAGAAAAGGAAGCAGCAGCGGGTACAACATCATCATCATCACACCGTACCTCCATGTGTTTAATGCTGCCTGCCTGAGACATATCCCTGTTATCTACATCCTCTAGCAATAATGGTTGCGCATCACTCATTTCTTCAAACGGGTGTGTGAATAACTCCTCTGACATACCAAGTAAAGCGGACGTGGTGCTAGTTTTGGTGGTGGCGGCAGGCGGGTGAGTGCTATCTTGAGAGGTGCCTGAAGCTAAGCTGGAGGAGGATGGTGCGTCAAGGTTCCGAGCGGAGGCTGTACAAGATTGGGTGTCCTGTGTTAGCCAGTCAACTAAGTCCTCAGAACTTTTCAAGTTCAGGGTACGTGGCTTCTGAAAACTGGGCATTATTCTAGGGCAAAAGGGAATCACAGCACCACGACCACGACGGCCCCTGCGGGGTGGCCTGCCTCTGCCTGTCATTTTTTTGGGGATTAGTGGTACTATGCGTGCAAGCTACTGTGAGACCAGATATGATTGGCAATGTGAACTGTAACAGTTCTGCAGAGCACACACTGTAGGCCTGAGACACCCGCTTGAAGACAAGTAACTGCTATTCAATCTATAACAGTGAAAAACAAATTTTGGTTTTAAAAGCACGCTATAGAGACACCAGATATGATTGGCAATGTGCACTGGAACAGTTCTGCAGAGCACACACTGTAGGCCTGAGACACCCGCTTGAAGACAAGTAACTGCTATTCAATCTATAACAGTGAAAAACAAATTTTGGTTTTAAAAGCACGCTATAGAGACACCAGATATGATTGGCAATGTGCACTGGAACAGTTCTGCAGAGCACACACTGTAGGCCTGAGACACCCGCTTGAAGACAAGTAACTGCTATTCAATCTATAACAGTGAAAAACAAATTTTGGTTTTAAAAGCACGCTATAGAGACACCAAATATGATTGGCAACTGTCAAAGCACGCTGGAACAGGTCTACAGAGCACACGCTGAAGTAGGCCTGACACCCAGACGCTTGCAGACAACTAACTGATCTTCTATTACAGTGAAAAAAAATTATTTCTTTAAAATCTAAAGCTTAAGCTATTGTTAAAACAGATATGAGTGGTGGCACTGACTGTGCAAATGGGCAAGGCATCCAACCTGACACAGAAGCTGGCAGGCAGGCAACTGCTCTTCTATTACAGTGAAAACAAATTATTTATTTTAAATGTAAAGCTTAACCAATTGTTAAAACAGATATGAGTGGTGGCACTGGGCAAGTAGGCACAGTATCCAATGTGAACCTCACACAGAAGCTGGCAGGCAGGCAACTGCTCTTCTATTACAGTGGAAACAAAATTTTGGTTGTAAAAGCACGCTATAGAGACACCAGATATGAGTGGCAACTGTCAAAGTACGCTGGCAGGGTTGTGCAGGGCACACGCTGAAGGAAGGCCTGACAGAGCCGCTTGAAGGACACTGACTGTCTGCTATTAGCTTACACTGGAAACCTTTTTTCTTTGTAAAAGCACGCTAAAGAGACACCAGATATGATTGGCAACTGTCAAAGCACGCTGGCACAGGTCTGCAGAGCACACGCTGAAGTAGGCCTGACACCCAGACGCTTGCAGACAACTAACTGCTCTTCTATTACAGTGAAAAAAAAATATTTATTTTAAATGTAAAGCTTAACCAATTGTTAAAACAGATATGAGTGGTGGCACTGGGCAAGTAGGCACAGTATCCAATGTGAACCTCACACAGAAGATGGCAGGCAGGCAACTGCTCTTCTATTACAGTGAAAAAAAAAATATTTTAAATGTAAAGCTTAACCAATTGTTAAAACAGATATGAGTGGTGGCACTGGGCTAGTAGGCACAGTATCCAATGTGAACCTCACACAGAAGCTGGCAGGCAGGCAACTGCTCTTCTATTACAGTGAAAAAAAATATTTATTTTAAATGTAAAGCTTAACCAATTGTTAAAACAGATATGAGTGGTGGCACTGGGCAAGTAGGCACAGTATCCAATGTGAACCTCACACAGAAGCTGGCAGGCAGGCAACTGCTCTTCTATTACAGTGAAAAAAAAATATTTATTTTAAATGTAAAGCTTAACCAATTGTTAAAACAGATATGAGTGGTGGCACTGGGCAAGTAGGCACAGTATCCAATGTGAACCTCACACAGAAGCTGGCAGGCAGGCAACTGCTCTTCTATTACAGTGAAAAAAAAATATTTATTTTAAATGTAAAGCTTAACCAATTGTTAAAACAGATATGAGTGGTGGCACTGGGCAAGTAGGCACAGTATCCAATGTGAACCTCACACAGAAGCTGACAGGCAGGCAACTGCTCTTCTATTACAGTGGAAACTAAATTTTGGTTGTAAAAGCACGCTATAGAGACACCAGATATGAGTGGCAACTGTCAAAGCATGCTGGCACAGGTCTGCAGAGCACACGCTGAAGTAGGCCTGACACCCAGACGCTTGCAGACAACTAACTGCTCTTCTATTACAGTGAAAAAAAAATATTTATTTTAAATGTAAAGCTTAACCAATTGTTAAAACAGATATGAGTGGTGGCACTGGGCAAGTAGGCACAGTATCCAATGTGAACCTCACACAGAAGCTGGCAGGAAGGCAACTGCTCTTCTATTACAGTGAAAAAAAAATATTTATTTTAAATGTAAAGCTTAACCAATTGTTAAAACAGATATGAGTGGTGGCACTGGGCAAGTAGGCACAGTATCCAATGTGAACCTCACACAGAAGCTGGCAGGCAGGCAACTGCTCTTCTATTACAGTGAAAAAAATTATTTATTTAAAATCTAAAGCTTAACCAATTGTTAAAACAGATATGAGTGGTGGCACTGACTGTGCAAATGGGCAAGGCATCCAACCTGACACAGAAGCTGGCAGGCAGGCAGGCAACTGCTCTTCTATTACAGTGAAAAAAAATATTTATTTTAAATCTAAAGCTTAACCAATTGTTAAAACAGATATGAGTGGTGGCACTGGGCAAGTGGGCACAGTATCCAATGTGAACCTCACACAGAAGCTGGCAGGCAGGCAACTGCTCTTCTATTACAGTGAAAAAAAAATATTTATTTTAAATGTAAAGCTTAACCTATTGTTAAAACAGATATGAGTGGTGGCACTGGGCAAGTAGGCACAGTATCCAATGTGAACCTCACACAGAAGCTGGCAGGCAGGCACCTGCAATTACATTACACAGGAAAAAAAAAAAAAAAAAAAGCAGCCTGATGTTATAGCCCTAAAAAGCGCTTTTTGGGGTGCTGTCCTTACAGCAGAGATCAGATGAGTCCTTCAGGATTGTAGTTGACACTGAATACCCTAGCCTAGCTATCAATTTCCCTATCTAATCAGCAGCAGCTAAACTTTCCCTCCTCTCACTAAGCATGCATCTTCCGAATTAATCGAAAATGGATGCTGGGAGGGAGGTTGGAGGGTGTGGAAGGGAGGGAGTGCTGCTGATTGGCTGGAATGTGTCTGCTGACCGAGAGGCACAGGGTCAAAGTTTGCCCAATGATGACGAATAGGGGGCGGATCGAACTGCGCATGTGTCCGCCCGCCGTGGCGAACGCGAACACGCTAATTTCGCCGGGAACTGTTCGCCGGCGGACAGTTCGGTACATCACTAATGGTAAGTATAAAAGTAAGCTATAAAAAGTAGTACTTTAATATTAGACCAACATATAAAAAAATCATACAAATATGAAATAAAAGTCCACTTAACGCATTTCGCCTGGTAGGCTTCTTCAGGATTGAGCCTGCATCGCCGCCATTTTGGGGTCATGTCCACCACTTGAACTGTGGGCTCCCGATGTGGACAAAGGGATGGCACGCTGGGTTAGTTGGGACTTCCTTGTGGCGGGTCGTACTGGTGCATCCTTCATTCCAGCTTTCATCAGAAATCTTCAAAAATGCTGTCTAGCCTTGCTGAAATATCAAAGTGTTCTGAGCTGAAGCTGTGGGAACTGGCAGCGTGTATCTTGATGATGGAGTCTCTGCTTGCTTCATCCGCTCCTCCAGCTCTCCCCTGTGTTGCTTCCTGGACCGGATTGCCTCCCAGAAGTGGACCACGATAACCCCATCGGTCAATGGGGGGGAGGTAATGGGGCATTTGCTTGCTCTTGAGGGCTCTTGGGCACTTCCTGACATGGAGATCAGCCACCTTTCCCACCCGGTGCGCACTAGGTGCATGATCAATCAAGGCTCTGGTTGCATGGCAGACTATCGCAAGGTGAGGGTCTGATAATGCAGGGTTTTTTTTCTAAACACGGCCATAATAGCCTAGAAAATGCTCATTTCTCAGAATAGTGGAGAAGCTTGCTTAGGACTTGTCTTTCCACCATGATGGTCAGGCCCCGCCCCATTTACATGTTTTTTACAGTATCACATTATATTTTTTTTCTTGTCTTTTTTTTATTTTTATATATATCCCAACATTATTGCTTATTTGAGGGGTAAGTCACTGTTTTCAATTACGCGTTGCACTTGCACTATGGTTTAAGAAAGGGTGTACCACCTAAACATAGAGTGCATATTTGTGCATAGAAGGTTTGGAAAGCCTGAAGTATTTCATCTGGGTATTGTAACGAGTATATACCCCTACACGCAGGATCCAGCCAAACAGAAGACAGCACAGAGGAGAGATACGTCTACCGGACCTTAGAGTGGCCGGACTCGACGTAATAGGAGAAGTACAGAGTCAGGAACGATCCGAGGTCAAGGGCACAAAGAGACAGCGTAAACGAGAACTAGCCGGGGTCTGGTACACAGGAATCAGCAAGCCGGCAAACAGTACAGATAAGGATAAAGCGAAAACGAAGTCAGAATACAAAGCCAAGGTCAAATACGGAGAAACACAACTGAACACAACAAGCACTAAAGGGAACTGTAGCAGAAACCACGATAGGGCAAGGAACTAAGGGAAAAGGGTAAGTATAAATAGGTTCAAAACTAATGTGATTGGCTCCTGTCACTTCCACACCCCCAAAAGGTAAGTGTATGGGGTGTGTGGGATGACAGGGGCCAATGGGAGCCTTTTGGCAATTTAGGCTCCCACTGTCTCTTTAAGAGCGCGCCCGAGACTCGCGGCGCGCTCTTAGATTCAGGCGGGACATGTGACCGCATCTCGCGGTCACTGCCCGCCTTCCTGCCTGAAGCGTCGGATGAGCCGCGCGCGGCTCGTGCAGCCGCAGGACCGCGCGCGGCTTGAAGAGAGGACCGCGGCCGGCCCCTGGGAAAGGTGAGTAACGCTACAGGTATCTAGTTTTCCTCTGGCCTCTGGGCTTAATCGTATGTATGTGGTGGTGTTTCCTTTACTGCTGTAGCCTCCTAGCCAAAGGTCTCCCACATTTATTAGTGTTCATAGAAGAACCTAGAGGACTTTCAGAGGGTTTAGAGGGAAAGGAGAATCCTGAATTTCCTTTGTGCCTCCGTCAGAGTAAATTTTTTTTTCTGCTAGTGTTTGTTTGTGTGCCAGTTTCAGGTCTGCAATTTGGTTGACTAAGTCTGCTGTTTCTTGCCTGGTCTTTCTTGCATTGTGTGCAAACTGAGCTATAGTGGCCTCTGATCATGCATTTATGCGCTTCCCAGATAAGGGGTGTGTCATTTGAGGTATTTGTTTCAAAGTATTGGGTAACTTCTTGTTTCACCAGCTCTACATATGTTACCTTCAGCAGCATATTTTCATTTAGTTTCCACTGGCATTTCTTGAGTTTAATTAATGAAAACTTCATTTGGACAGAGACTGAGGAGGGATCAGAGCCACAAAGGAGCCTAGGAGCAGCAGATACTCCTGGTTGACTAGTATATAATACATGCGGCTATAGTTCCTATGAACCACAGAGAAAAAGGTGTAATCTCTATCATCGGGGTGTGCCACCTACAAGCAATCCACCAAACCCAGTCTCCGTAAGGCCACAAGGTTAAAATCCCCAGCCAACATCAAAATGCCTTCCCTAAATTTTCCCAGCTTGGTAATTGTCTTGGCCAGGAAAACATGTCCATGTACCATAGAGTCTGTATTAAGACCCCCGATGTTATTATTTCAGAATTTCATCAAGGCTGTTTAGAAGCCAGACATCATGATGTATAGTGAAAAAAAAATGGGACGGAGGGAGGGAGGGTAGAAGAGAAAATAAAAGGAAGGGAAAGACCAGGGAGGTAAGGTGTACTAGAAAGTATGTACAAGAAGCAACAATGATACAGTACCTGGTGGGACCTTGCGGCAGCGGGAAGGTCCAGAATGACCGGTTCACTAGTCTGAGTCTCAATCCTATTTACAGTGGAAGTCCGTTGTGTGGGAGGCTAGGTAGCCCAGCAGTAATTTGATTATAAACGACAAGGTATGAGCTCTATACGCATCCAGTCCACTCAACTGAGGCACACGGCAGTAGCATAAGTAGATATAGCCAATCAATGGGGAAAGCCTGTGCGGTCATGAGCAGGCATTACAGCATCAACAGTACTTCAAACATGTGAAATATTGCCCATGCCATCTCCCCCCAGGACCTCAACTCCCAAATTCCGGGGTGCGGGCAGTCTTAATTATGTCAGTGGCCATCATGAAGTCACATTGGGTCAATAGAAACCCATCCATGGGACCCAATGTGTGTCTCTGGGAACCCACGTGTGAGGGTCCAGGCGTCAACTGGATTCTTGTTTTCTCCAATGTTAGGGTAGGAATCACAATTTTAAAGGCTTTAGTGAGCTAGGGCCATGGAACTACTGCAGTGTGCATCCTACACCATCTCCAGGCAAGCCACGCCCCCTGAAGTGTTCCTTTAAATATAAATAATCTGAATTAAAGTGATAGATTCTGCTGTAACAAAATTAGTGTTTGGTGAACAGACCCCTAATGGGTACTATTTGCTGGCAGTTGCATTAATGTCTTATCATGAAAGATGGACTACGGCCCCCTGCTGGGCTGAAATTTAAGAGAAATGTCACTTTCTAAATTTTAGCACAACTAAATTGTTAACTAAAAGTTAACTATTGTTTGTGTTCATTTTTTTTTTATTCTATTTCTTCCTTTTATATATTTACTTACATCCTATACCAGCTAAAGCTTGGCAAAGTCTGTTAATTAGCTAATTGCTTTGTTTGCACATCACATATAGAGCTGCTGGAGAAAATTCTGAGCGCACATGCGAGCATACAGAATTTAGATGTACATTTTTTTACTTTCTTCTTCTGCATTATTCATCCCAGTAAATCCTGAAATGGTGTATACTGGGGTGAAGGAACTGTCACATCTATGGAAGTGACAGTTCTTCTTTAAATTATATTTATTTGTTTATAAAATATTTTAGCAGGATGGATACATTGAGATATACTATTCATGCTGATTTGCTGAACTGTTTCAGCTCCTCACGAAATTATCTCTACAGATGTTGCAGCAAATAAGGAAAGTGAAAGTGAGAATTATTAGTATTATGTTTTGCATTTTCGACACATCAACTTTATAATTGTACAGCGCTACAGAATCTGATGGCGCTATTTAAATAATAATAAATAATAATAATAATGTATTAATAGGGAAAACAGGTTGTCAGCTAGTCTGTATTGTCACACAAAAATATACAGACTGCAGTGCAATTTCTTTGTATCCATATTAGCTTTCAAAATATTTTACTTACCATTATAGGTTTGCACTAACTCATGTACGTACACACCACTTACATTCTGATTAAACAATCAAAACCCACCTCCTTTAAACTTTTGAGGAAATTGGAAAAATCCAGCTGCAGTAAGTTCCCTACGATGGGCAGAGCCAGGGGACCTGGAGGGAAGGACTTTGGGCGAGTCACCTTCCACCAAAGGTAGCCCAACAGGACCAAAACAAGAAACAGGACTGTGCTGAGCTCCATGTTTTCTGAATACTGTGCGTTTCAAACACTGGCTGTTGAATACAGTGTCATGTTACTTATACAGCACAAAGTACAGCCCATGTAACTCCCCTTTCTATCAGATAGGAGGTTCCACTTGTTCAACAGTAAGTTAGACATAAGCTTCCTGAAACATAAGTGCTATTATGTTCATCTAATCTGCTTAACATTCAGAAGTGCAAAGAGAAACGGCACATAGGAAACTGGTTGTACAACATCAGACTGTGTTCTTCTTTAACTCCTTAACCCCTTGAGGACAGAGCTTCAGCAGCTTGTCTTGCACTTAATGACAACAGCATTTTTTGCATAGTTGTATGCGTTCAACTGCAATTTGCATTTTACTTATTTATTGCACAGACACATATTATATACCGTTTTTTTAAAGGACAGAAAGGGCTTTAATTTGATGTAACATATATATATATATATATATATATATATATATATATATATATATATATATATATATATATATGCTTATTATAAAAAAAAAACAGTTTTTGCAATAATAATGTGTGCATAATTAGTGCAGGTTAAGGAAAGTAGGTTCCCTCTACACCATTACACATGGGTTGGAGAAGAGGCTAGGGGCCAATTTCAGGGTCCCGATCTGTAAATTATTCACAACCACGCCACACACAGAGTGGAGGAAAAGAGGGGAGGGGCACATTTGCCTAAGTTCTCCATTTATTCAGTTATCTCATCCAGACAAGGATGCTATGTATAATTTAAGTAGAGGTCTAATGGCACCAAGCTGTGGCTAAGGGAACCAATAGTCACCAAAACAACTTTAGTTTAATGAAGCAGTTTTAGTGTATAGATCAAGGCCCCAGGGAGCGTGTGCAGCTTAGCGGACAAGGGCACATGTATGAGTGTGGGAATGGATGAAACAGGATGGGCTGTGTTTATGTTGGGGGAGTGTTGTATGAGAGGAAGTGGGTGGTGACAATTGGAACTGACCTCAGTGCCACTTAGGAGCCTGGCCAGCAACAAGTTTCTCTGTCTCCTCCTGTTGCTGGGCCTGTTGGCCTGTGGGTGTCCTGGATGTTGAATGTTGGATCCAACCTGTAGGTCTGGGATTCCTTCCTGACCGAGTATAATGGGAGGTCATCTTGGCAGGCGCCAGAGGTGTCCAGTTAGGACTTGCACCGCTATACGGACGCTGCTGGCTCTGTCTGGTTTCGGGCGATATTAGGATCGCGCTGGTGTGCTGACACATGGCTGGCGGCGTGGTCCGTCTCCGGCTTGACCAAGAATCTTACCTTCCTGGAGCTTTTTTCCCATTGTGGTGGCATTGGAATTGTGGGGTCGGGAGCTACAGGACAGTCGGGACGTTTTTACTGTGACAACCTGGGGATTGTCCAGGGGATTAACCAGCTTTCGGCCTCTTCTCTTCCGGTAATGTGCCTGCTCCAGCGCCTAGTGCTCCAGTGCCTGTGTCTCAATGTGTCGGGTAGGTCCAGTTCCTCTTAGGCCGGGTACTCCAAGGAATGGGTGGAATAGCAGGCGCTGGAGTCAGAGGTGGGTATCTTGCAGGTTCGCCCGCTCGTTACAGGGTCTGTTGCGACTGTTGGAGCATTGGGGTTTCGGCGGGTATGTCACCCTCGGCGGTGTCCTCGCGCTTGCCTGGGATGAGTTTTCTGTTTATGCACCAGATTTGGGAGGATGTCACCACGGAGATTCTGGTGTGGCAGGTGGTGAAGGGCCTGCACAGGGGTCGGTTTACTGCGGATCCAAGGAGGCTATTTTCGATGGCCCTATTGGCACACTTGTGCCAGGTGCTCCCAGAGGTATGCTACTCGAACAACAAGGTGTGGCTTTTCACCTCACCTTTCATTTTGCCTTCTTTGGGGCCATGAGGATTGGGGAATTGGTGAGTCCGAGCAGGTCGGCCGGTGGGGAGGATCCTATTTGCGGATGTCCGGAGGGGTCAGGACCTGGTGTCCTTCAAGATTCATCCATCAAAGACTGACATCTTCGGCAAGGGCAAGTGGGTCCCGCTGGCAGTGGTCTCGGGATTGGCCACCTGTCTGGTCAGGGTGTTCGGGGAGTTCCACGAGGTGCGGCAGTTGCTGGCTGGCCCGCTCATGGTACACGAGGATGGGAGCTTCCTTTCCCATTTTCAATTTGTCCGGGTTTTCGCCGGGGGTTGGCTGCTTTGGGGGTGGACGGCGCAGTGTTTGGCGGGCATTCTTTCCGCATTGGCGCTGCAACGGAGGCCACTCGGGTGTGTATGCCGGATCGGGAGGAGCAGAGGTTAGGAAGGTGGGACTGTAGGATGTTTGTTTCCTATGTGTGTCCCGCTGGTTTACTCAGTTGATTGTTTTCTCCTTCTCGGGTGTGGTGCCCCCCAGGGTCTGGATGACTGAGCAGTTCTACATCCCCTGGACTCGGCAGCGTGCGGCGGTCCGGGAGGGGAGATGCTCAGCTTTATGCCTTCGAGGGTGGAGGTTCAGTGGTTCGGCGCCAGGGGCATGAGGTGATTGGTCAGGCTCTCTCGCTTGCTGGGGGTGTCATCGTTCTTTATCCCCATGGGGGTAGTGACCTGGGGACGGTGCCGGTCGGGGACTTGGTGGACATAGTGAAGCAGGACTTGTCCCGGATCCTTATCTTATTTCCGGGGGTTTTGCATAGTGTGGTCGGAGGTTGTGGCGAGGAGCTATTGGCGGCAAGCACATAGCCAGAGTGTGCTGGAGCACTGCCGTGAGGAGTTTAACCATCGGGTTTCACAGTTCGTTGTAGGGGTTGTGGGGATACCCATTCGTCACAGATTTGTTTCGGCCGGAGGTGGTTCATTTGACTGAGGTCGGGCTCGACCGTTTTAATCTGGCCATACAAGAGGTGGTGGAACAGGCCATGGTCGGTTTGTTTGGGGCCCCCTGCTGATTTTAGGCTTAAAACAGCGGGGGTTGTGGCAGGGGGTGTGTCCTTGCCAAGTAAGGGGTGGTGGCTTTTTGCAGGTTAGATGAAGGTGGGGGGTAATGGCCGGGTCTCAACCTCCCCTGTCTCTTTGGTGAATCTTAAGGGGTACCAAGTTGGACGTGTCCCTACCGAGCTAAAGCCAGCTGGTGGGGAGCATTATGGTCTGGCCCCACCGAGCTAAACGTCTGCTGGTGGGGTGCCAAAAAGGCAAGAGGTGTTTATTATGCCGAGGGGGGAGGTGAGAGCCTTTGGGAAATAGGAATGAGATTGGCAAGGACGTGTTGGACAAGTACTGTATAACATCATGCAGGTACTAACATGTTATTTATTTATGAGAATATTATGTAAAGTTATACGTTGAAGGAGTCATGCAGTATTTGTGTTTTTAATAAATTCTGTGGCCTGGTACTTCCAAGATTCGGTGTCTGTCTTTATTTGGGGGGAGGCTATGGTTTGGTAAAAGGTCATCCCATCCAATGCCCACTACGTACATACATGCCCCTGCAGTGTCACTACTCAATTCTCCACCATTTAGGAGTTACATTATTTTGTTTATACATCCCTAGTCACACCTCCCTGCATGTAAAGTGCACAGCCTTCCTAAAGATCATGTAAAGTGAGATCTAATGTTTACACTTACACAGCCTGTATCATTTAGAATTTCTTATCTCATGCTCTGTTAATAGCTTGCTAGACTTTGCAGGGGCCTCCTGTGTGTGATTAAAGTTCAATTTACAGAGCAGGATATAATATAAAAACATCTAAAGTAAGTAAACATCTGACTGAAAATTAAACCCTTTTTTTCAGGCAGGCTGTGTGAGTTACAGGCAGGGAATGTGTGGTTAAGGCTGCATGGACAGAAACAAATGTGATTTAACTCCTAAATGGCAGAGACTTGAGCAGTGATACTTCAGAGACATAATCTATACACCAAGACTTCTTCATGAACTAAAATAGTGACTATAGTGTCCCTTTAACTACTTTTAGCATATGCAACAAGGAAAACCATCCTATAAACATTACTTATACACTGGTGTCAGACGTGAGACATTCTATGAAGTTTACCTTATTCTGACTTGAGTGTAATTTCTATTTGATGTTCGAGAGAAGACGGGATAAGAAATGTGTATACATGTTCAGAGTCAAAGGGCAAAAGGGGGCATGGACCCAATAATATGTAGGGCAAGAATTGTACAAGTACCCTAACCACAAAATCACTAAATAAATTGACAACTTTTATTTGGTATCTGTTAAAAGTGGAGAATATAACATATGGAGGAAAAAAACGCCCAGGGTCTCGCTGGCGAATATTAGTATGGCTATGGGGGCAGGTGGGGGGGGTGTGCCACACATAACCAAATATTACTTAGCAACAAACTTATCTCAGACGGCGCGCCTCCTCTCCTTCCCGGACTGCCCATTGTGGCAACACCTGGAGAGTGCGGCCTGTGCACTCTACTCCCTCAGGGACCTAATTTGGATCCCAGCCAAAGCCCAACCTCGTTCCACCAGCCTCCTTACGACAACCAAACTGTCCCTACAACTATGGCTGCGATGGGCCCCAAAAATGCTCAGTGAGCCGATGGAGAACCTCGCCCCACTTATGAGCCTTCAGCACCACACACATGACCTGGCCCTGAACGGGTGGGTAAACAGAGGGGTACGGAGAATAGCACACCTATATGGGGCAGGGGGGCTGTTGCCGTTCCTGGATCTCCAGAGCCGGTACCATTTACCAAACAGTGAAATATTTACATACTTGCGTATAAAACATATTGTAGGGGCCTCCAGCAAGGCAACATCACCTACGCAATCTCAAAACCTCTTTGACTTACTATGCCAAGGTCAACCCCCCCCCCCCCAAAAACACTCTCTCTGTGTTACCAAATACTTCTAGACATAGACAGACCCACCAAACAATCATACATGCTCAGATGGGAGAGGGAGCTGAACTGCGACCTCGAGACTGCGAAATGGACAAGGGCCATGACTTTAGTTAAGCGGGCGACACGGTGCTTAGACCACGTAGAATCAGCCTACAAGATATGGATGCAGTGGTATTACACGGCACATAGGCAGGGTGGCCCAAATTTACCCAGGGGTGCAGAGTGGCTGCTGGCGCTGCAACCACCAAGTGGGAAACACGAGCCACATATTCTGGTACTGCCAGGCACTTGACCAATACTGGCAACAAATTCAAGATATAATCCACACTAAAATAGGTAAACGCATACCGCTCAAACCAGAACACTACCTGCTTCACATGTTACCCGGAGACCTTACAGCCTACGAAGCGGTGCTGGTCACCCACATAACCCTAGCCGCCAAAACATGCATAGCTGCTCTGTGGAAAACCACGGCGGTCCCTGATGTACAGGCAGTACTTGCTAAAGTGGACCTTACGAAACAGTACGAGCAGATGGCACATACAATAGGTGGAACACTAGAACACTATACCACTATCAAGCTGTATAGCGTAAGAGCATCTCACCCCCCCTCCCATATTGTATCCTCTCCTCCCAGTTAACCCCCTCCAACCCCCCCCCCCCACGCACAAAAAGGGCTTACATAGCAATACTGAGCCCCAAACCATGGGATGAAGTGTAGGGCAAATACTCGACCAGCCTACAGGACACACTAATATGCTAAAGTAAAAGGACAAAGATACTGCATGCATACCTGTTACCTGTCTGACCCACCCCAACGGTGAGCGGAAGACGGTGGCTGGGTACGGCGCCCCCCCCAGGTCTCTGGGGGATACCACATGGTGGCATGATACCACACTGTAGAGCGTTCCCAGCTTACCAGGTTTCCCTAAGCGGGGCATTACTCACTACCCATAACAAAGTCATAGATGTCATCTTAAGACAATTTGTACTGCTGCAGCACGATTATGATGTTGAATGCCGCTGAAAGCTGTCATTACCTTGCATATCGGTGTCCTTATGTACCAACTGTCGATTATGTTATGCCTGATATTGTGTCAATCCAACATCTTTTCATCTCAATAAAAATGAAACATTTAAAAAAAAAAAAGTGGAGAATATAATAGTAAATAATAAGTGAAATAAATTGATTAAATTGTAGAATACTACCACATTTAAATTATAACATGAAAAAAGTATGAGAAATAGGACTCATGTGAACCAAGGTGTGATTTACAAGTGTGAATATAAACAAAGATAACAAAACGTGTATATATATATAGAGAGAAAAACATTAACAAGTAGCAAGAGAGGTGAGAACAGACAACAGCTCAATTACCCTGCCCTTCGGTGGGTCCCCGCTCAGATCTCAAACTGGTTTTAGCTTAACTTGTGCCATTACAGACAGAACATATCTGAAGCATATCAGACTGGTCCCACCCATACAGGCAGTCCATATCCGAAATGCCAGCAAGTTCCCTCTGCATGAGCGATACGGCAACCCCGGGACATCATTTCAACCTTGTAAGGTATCATCAGTGAGGTATAGCCAATATAGGCAGTCCATATCCGAAATGCCAGCAAGTTCCCTCTGCATGAGCGATACGGCAACCCCGGGACATCATTTCAACCTTGTAAGGTATCATCAGTGAGGTATAGCCAATATATATATATATATATATATATATATATATAATTGTGTGTGTATATATATATATATATATATTTATATATATATACATACATATATACACAAAGAAAGTATGTACAGTAGTAAAAAAGTCTAAATATTTTGAAGGCTTCCTTTGTGGTGGCAGTCGAGGGCACTTCTTGGCATTGAAATCCCTAGGGATCTCTCCCTCTTTTGCAAATTGAATATTCCACCAATTGTAATGGTCATCTTCGTGGACTTAGATCATTGGCACAAGTAGCCCTTATTTTACATTGGTAGGGGCTATCTATAAAAATTGGTCAGTTTACCAAAACTGTTATATCCCCTCCAGGTGCTCCCAGTACTCCTCTCGAAAAGTGACAAATGTTTGTTGAGCAAACATCTTAGACAATTACTCTGGCAGGGACATAGGGCCCGCCTTAGCCTTACTAAATTGTACCAACACAGGGCTGATGGTGGTCTAACCCTACCTAATGCTAGGGAATACAGTTTGGCGGCACAGCTTATGCATGCGCTGGACTGGATTCCATTCCAACACAGGTTTTCTAACTTGTCCTTGGAGTCCTATCTGGCATCACCAAACTTACTTGTGGCTCTCCTTCACAGGCCGCACCACCTACTCCCTGAATCTGTCCTATCTAATCCCCTCCTGGCTACCCCTATCAGAGCCTGGAAACAGTCTCGCTCCAAATTAGGTGCCGATCCAATAAGCACCATTCACCTGCCTTTAACTTATAACCTAGACATTGTTACGGGTGCTCAATACCTCTTCACTGTGTGGACAGATAGTGGGATTGCCACCCTCCGGCCTTTTGTGGATCATGTCAGCCAGAGGTTTCTGTACATTGCTGAGCTACGGGAGCATTTACCAGCCCTCCCACTTCCATGGTTCGCTTACTTTCAAATATGACACTACTACAATACCATCACTGAACACTTCACGCCTAATGACTGGGAGAACCCTTTGGATGCCATGTTGTGTTGTTCTGATTCTAATTCCTATTCCATTTCCAAACTATATAGGATGTTATGATATACTCCGGACTGGAGTAACTTACAAACAGGCATAGGGAAGTGGAAGACGCATTTTCCAGACATAAGTCTGGGAGGCATGCTCACTGCACACTTTACTCATAGCCAAACATTACCAAGGGTGTTTTATAGGGCTACATGTTCCTTAAAACCCTACACTGTGCTTATTATTCCCCTCACCGACTCTCACTCATGGCCACAAGGGAGACTTCGACTAGTTTCAAGTGTACACACACCAAGGCTGACCTGTTTCACTGTCTGTGGGAGTGCGCTCTAATCCAATATTTCTGGGCCAAACTGAAAGATAGAGGTGGCATGCCCACCTTACCGCTTTCCTCTGAATTTTTGCTTTTGGGACCCTTACCTGGTCGTCCATTGCCTAATAAATGATTCCTTCTTATCATAGCAGCTGTGGTACGCAAAACCATCCTCCAGGAACCAGTCACACGCACCCAACTTAGAATTATTTTTAACCAAGCTTGCTTTTATATTTAAAATGGATTGGTTGGATTTACTAACTAACAAAAAACTCGTGGCCAAAACATTTATTTTGACCTGGAGATCATATATACTCACACTAGACGAATTTTTCAAGACCAAGGTGAAAACCACTTTGGCATACACGGCATGGTTCTCGGGTGAGGTAGTGGTGGGTCGGGTTCCCATGGCATTAACTACTTGATAGGCTTTTCTCACCTTATTCTTGGGCACTTTCTTACAGTGGTGTTGGAGGGAGGGGTGTTGGGGCAAATCGGCAACCGGCAATTAGTTTACTTTGTTCTGTTTTCTTTAGTTTGGTCTTTAAATTCACGCTTTGATAATGGAGTAACGGAACACTTGAACCGTGAGCTTCTTTTGGTGTACCTTCTCCTGCTTTTATTAGTTGAAATGCAAACTATTGCTTACCCAACGTCATGTGTTTCATTGTGTTTCATTGTCCTAAACAATTGCAGATCAGAGTCCCTGACCCACGCATCTTTAGAGAGTCTGCAGTAGAGTTGAACATGTCAGCCACCTTCACCAAAATTGTTACGATGTTCCTTTGATATCCTACTGTTAAATGTTAAAGCTCAACCTCTTACAAACTAAAGGTGTTGCTATACTATTTCATTCGGATTGGAGTTTCACTTTGCACAAACAATATACAGATCAAACAGGCAGACTGCTGATTTTAGTAGGAGAACTAAACAGAATTCAAATAACAGTGGCATCCCTTTACGCTCCTAACGAAGCCCAGTTTTCCTTCTTAAATAAAGCAATCACTAGGGTGACGCGTATGAAACAAGGCCACATAATAATCTGCGGAGATTGCAACTGCACGCTAGACCCATATCTAGATACACAACGCATACATAATAAACTCCTTAGCAAAACCTCCATTCAAACTGGGAAACTTTTCTCGAACCTTATTCATTCACAGGATCTTTATGATTCATGGAGGAACCTTTTTCCCACAGTAAAAGACTACACGTACTTCTCACCAGTACACTTAACCTATACACGAATAGATCTATGCTTAATAGATAAATCCACGGTACCTCATTTAATCAATCAAACGATAGGACAACGTACATGGTCTGACCATGCTCCTATAGAAACCACAATAGCAGTACCTTACCCAACAAGAGGCAGAGGAAAGTGGAGACTAAATTAATCTATTCTCGATTGCCCTACAAACCAAAAGAAAATAGCATTAGAATTGGATAATTACTTCACACATAATTCAACCACTGACACATCACTTGAAACCCAGTGGCTAGCCCACAAGGCGGTGATCACGGGTGATTTTATCAAACTGGGTTCTACCATTTAAAAAAAGTTTCAGACATCTTATGCATCATTATCCAAAAAACTTACATCACTAGAAAACACAAACAAATCCTCCCCCTCCAAATCTTTATCAAAACAAATAGCCATGACACGTGACAAAATCCAACAATTACAAACACACAAATTTACTAAATATGCTCACAAACAAACAAAACTACTACAATATGGGCACTAAAGCAGGTAAATTGCTTGCCAATAGTTTAAAATCTAAATATCTCCGGGGGGGCGGAGCCAGCGCCTGAACGGGAAAGTCGCATCTCGCCACAGCTCCGAGCGTGAGACCCTAAAACGGGCTTTCTAAGCGATTAAAATCACCTCTGGGACCCGAAAAACAGATCCCCTAGTTGCCCTACATGATGGGGGAAAAAAACCAAGAAGAGCAGAGCAGATCCTGGCCCGGGATTCAAGGATATAGGCACTTTCATGCGCCCAACACAGCAGCAAATGCCCGGCAAGATGGCGCCGACAGAGGCCTACAACTCACAGTCAACGGATGACGACAGTGAACGCGACTCCTTCCACGCTGCCAGCAAGGTACATGTTACACCCCAGCAGCCTAAAGCACTAGGCGATGCAGCACCCGCTACGAAAGCCGATATTAAGGCACTGACACTAGAGATCAAGGCAATGTTTGACGCCGACATGTCACTTGTCCGAGGGGAAATTTCCACACTCTCCAGCCGCGTGATCTCTGTAGAGGAATCCCTAGAGGGCACAAAGGTAGCACAGGCGGCGACGGACGCTGCTCTGGGAATGCTACAATCACAGTACACAGCGCTAACCGCTCAACTAGCGGGAATGGAGGACAAAAATAGAGCCCGAAACCTACGAATCCGGGGAGTGCCGGAATCGGCGGGAAACCTGGAATTACCACACTACTGTAGGAGGCTTGTGGCAACCTTACTAACTCCCAAACAAGCGAAGCAGGTAGGGATTGACACCTGCTTTCGCCTCCCTAAGGCACTCAAAACGCCCCAGGAGGCACCAAGGGATGTGCTGCTTAAATTTGTACGGGACTCCGACCGGGGGGCCCTCATGGGAGCCGCAAGAGGCTCGCCTACCATCATGTTTGAGGGAGCAAATCTGACCCTATACAGAGACTTCTCAAGGCACACTCTCACCTGGCGCAGATCTCTCCGCCACATCACCCAGCTATTGAATGAGAAATCTATCCCCTATAAATGGGGCCCCCATCGTTTAATCACAGAGCACGCTGGTAAGACGGCCCACATGACACACGTTTCTTAGGCGCCTAAGTTTCTCCAGTCACTGGGACTCTCGCTTCCTTCAGCAGAAACAAGAGCCAGCCCAACATGGAACGTCGAGGACATAACTCCCTTTGTGCCCAGGAGACCGGTGCAGAGGCTGACGGGTCCTTTACCATAAAAAGAGCGACCGCAAGTGCACCTGTGAATTGTCCGATAGGTCCCTTACTACAGGACTATGTCTTGGACACTTTTCCTATGCTATACCTACATGGTCTCTCTACTCACCTTACAAACAGTTGCCTTTTTGCTCTTGGTTTCTTTCCTCTCAGTTCTTTTTTGTTTTTTATTTCCTTTTTCACGTTTTCTAAGGCATTAAGGGTTTTTTATTATTTTCCTTAAGTTCATGAAGGCCACAGGGCATCAGACAAATTTAATTATCTGGCTCCGTAGCAGACACCCACCGATCCTGGTCAGGCAGTCTTATCCCTCCCCTAACACTAAGCGATGCAGGGCCCCAAAACTCCACTTACAAGCTTCCTAATGGGAGACATGCGTGGGCCTGCACCACTCCTAGCAATGGCCAATGGCCATAATACACACGCTCCCTCACCCAATATTTCGAGTGCCAAAGTTACGCTTACAGCCCCGACATTCCTAAGCAGAGCACATAACGCTATCTACAAGCCCCTCAGAGAAGCCGCAAGTCTTTACGGCTGCTAGCATGAGGGAACAATGCAGGGCTTTACCTATTAAAAAACCGGGTGGCAAGGCTTATGGGCAAATATAACTGTTATGTGATGAATATCCTAAATGTATTTCATACATGTTTGTCAGGGTACCTGAGGTCTCTACCTCCGAGAGAGGTAGAGACTTAGACGTTTATCCGTCCGGACGCCATGTTTCCTCTGTTCCTCGCGGTCGACCCGGTCACATAAACGCCGGCCGCGAGGGAGTTACTTCCTTATGTAGCATGGTGCCCGGAGACCGACGTCATGACGCCAATCCGGAACGACCTGTCACTCAATCCGTTGGAGACCAATCAGGACTCGTCGGAGGCGTGTCTATCCTCTCTAGCCAGGGTATTTAAACATACTTCGCCCTGTTGCTCATTGCCCTGTCGTGGTTCTAGCCTGTCTAGTCACACAGTGCTCTGGTGTTTTTCAGTTATCCTTTTGATTCCGACCCGGCTTGTTTGACTTACTCTGTTTACCTCTGTTATCCTTGACCCGGCTTGTTACTCGCTTACCTGTCCTCTCGTTCCCTCGACCTCGGCTTGTCTCTGACCATTCTCTATACTCTCTGTACGTTAGTCCGGCCATTCTAAGGTCCGGTATACGTACCCTGTACCTGTTTGTACTTTGCGTGTTGGATCCCTGCCCCGATCCTGACATTACGACAGGGCCAATGGATCCTGCAGGTACAAACAGTCAGGTTTGTCCCTCTGATTCCAGGTTTGACGCCATGGAACACAGAATGGACCAAATGGCCTTAGCACTACAGGCGTTATTATCTCGTGCTAATAACCCACCAGAGGAGACGCGTACTACTCCTATTTCCTCTGTAAATTCAGGCCTAGAGGTAGCCACTGTAGGTGCCTCTTCCCGTATTACCCCACCAGTACGTTATGGTGGTTCACCTGAGAAGTGTCGTGGTTTTTTAAACCAGATCAGTATTCATTTTGAATTGCAACCTCGCTCCTATCCTACCGATAGGGCAAAGGTTGGATTTATTGTCACCTTACTCATTGAGAAAGCTCTGAGATGGGCCAACCCATTATGGGAGAACGATAACCCGTTGGTATATAATTATAATGCCTTTGTAGCTGCCTTTAGAAGAACTTTTGACCCGCCTGGTAGGAAGGTCAATGCAGCCAGATTACTGTTGCGCCTGAGACAGGAGAACCGAACACTTGTGGATTATGCACTAGAGTTCAGGTCTCTGGCGGCAGAAGTCAAGTGGAATGAGCAGGCTTATATAGATGTATTTTTGAACGGGTTATCAGATGTTATCCTTGACGAAGTTGCTACTAGGGAGCTCCCTGAGAATTTAGAGGACTTAATTTCGTTCATTTCTCGCATTGATGAGCGTTTAAGAGAGAGACAGAACACTCGAGAGAGGAATCTTAGACCTACCTTTAAGTTAGTACCCGCATTTCAAAGTCCTGATTCCAATACCTCACTGTTTCCTGAACCTATGCAGATAGGCAATACTCACCTTTCAGATGAGGAGAGACAGTACAGGAGAAGGCAGGGATTATGTATGTATTGTGGAGTCAGAGGTCACTTGCGCCTGAATTGTCCTATTCGCTCGGGAAACGCCCGCACCTAAGTTTCTCTAGAGGACAGGCCTTGGGTGTTTCTATTTTGTCCTCTACTCATAATTATAAAAATCACAGGTTGCTGTTACCAGTTTCTTTAACGTGGGAGAAGGGAGTGCTAAAGACCATGGCCTTGATAGATTCCGGTGCTGCTGAGAATTTTATCGATCAAGCCTTTGCTACTAAGCACACTATCCCATCCCAGTTAAGAGAGATACCTTTGGCCGTTGAGGCCATAGATGGTAGACCGCTACTCGAGCCTGTTATCTCGCGTGAGACTATACCTATTAACCTAACTGTTGGTATCTTACACGAGGAGAACTTATCACTTATGCTCATTTCGTCTCCTTCTGTTCCCATAGTTCTGGGGTACCCATGGTTAAGGAGACATAATCCTATTATCGATTGGGAGTTAGGGGAAATACTCTCATGGGGTCAGGGTTGTCAGGACAGGTGTTTACGCAGGGTATCCCCATTGGCTGTAATCAACACACCAGACAGTTCTACCCAGTCTAAGGGGATACAGATACCTTCTCTATACCTGGATTTAAAAGCAGTGTTCGACAAGAAGAACGCTGATACGCTACCCCCACACAGGACATTTGATTGTAAAATTAATCTATTGCCTGGTACCATGCCACCCAGGGGTCATGTATACCCTCTATCCACTAAAGAGAATGCTGTTTTAGAGGAGTATATTCAGGAGAATTTAGACAAGGGATTCATTAGGAGATCTTCCTCTCCTGCCGGGGCTGGATTTTTTTTTGTTAAAAAGAAGGATGGTTCACTCAGACCTTGCATCGATTACCGAGGTTTGAATAAAATAACCATCAGAAATGCCTATAATATTCCTCTGATTACCGAGCTCTTTGACCGGCTAAAGGATTCTAAAATTTTCACCAAGTTGGATCTCAGAGGGGCATATAACTTGGTGAGAATCCAGCAAGGCCACGAGTCGAAGACAGCGTTTAATACCCGCTATGGTCATTATGAGTACACGGTCATGCCCTTTGGTCTTTGTAACGCACCTGCAGTTTTTCAAGATTTGATTAACGAAGTTCTTAGGGAATTCCAACATGATTGTGTTATTGTCTACCTGGATGACATACTCATACACTCTAGAGAGATTGAGACTCACCATAGACAAGTCAGAAGGGTGTTACACAAACTCCTGCAACACGGTTTATACTGTAAGTTGGAGAAATGCAGTTTTGACCAGATCCAGATAGACTTTCTAGGATACGTGATTTCTGGGGAGGGCTTTAAGATGGATCCTGACAAACCCCAGTCTATTCTAGATTGGCCATTGCCTAAGGGACTCAAGGCTATTCAGAGGTTTATTGGGTTCTCCAATTATTATAGGCGCTTCATTAAGGGTTACTCGTCTATTATTGCGCCCATTACCAATATGACCAAACAGGGGGCGGATCAAAGACGTGGTCTACTGAAGTTCTCGCTGCTTTCAAGAATCTCAAAGAACTTTTTGCTTCTGCTCCAATTTTAGTCCATCCTGATACGACTTTGCCGTTTCTACTCGAGGTTGACGCCTCTGAGACAGGAGTAGGTGCGGTTCTGTCACAAAGGTTAGGGGTGGATAAACCACTACACCCGTGTGGTTTTTTTTCTAAGAAACTTTCTGGGCCTGAGAGCAGATATGACATCGGAGACAGGGAACTGTTAGCGGTCATTAAAGCCTTAAAGGAGTGGAGACATTTATTGGAGGGGACCTTACACCCTATTACTATTTTGACGGACCACAAAAACTTGTCCTATATTGGGGAGGCTAAGCGTCTGTCTTCTAGGCAAGCGCGTTGGTCCTTATTCCTGACTCACTTCAATTATGTGCTGACTTACAGACCTGGTTCTAAGAACTCTAAAGCCGATGCTTTATCTCGCCAATATGAACCCTCTACTATACCGGAACCGGTTCTTTCTTCTATAGTTCCAAAATGCAATATTGTTGCTAATACGAATCTCAGGATTCACTCCCCGTTACTGGCCAAGATCATTAAGCTGCAACATCTAGCACCTAAACAGACTCCTGCGGGTCGACATTTCGTTCCTCCCGCTCTTCAACTGGAACTGTTGCAGTGTCTCCATAACAGCAAGATGGCGGGACATCCTGGTATTCGCAAAACATTTGCTTTGATCTCCAAAGACTTCTGGTGGCCTGCTTTACGTAAAGATACTAAAGATTTCATCACTGCTTGTGAGGTTTGTACTAAAACCAAACAACCCCATACACTCCCATGTGGATTCCTGCATCCCTTAGAGGTTCCAGAGAAACCTTGGTCCTGCTTGGCCATGGACTTTATTGTCGATCTGCCTACCTCTAAAAAACAGACTGTTATTCTCACCGTGGTTGACAGATTCACTAAGATGGCTCACTTCATTCCTCTGCCTAAACTACCGTCTTCTCCCGAATTGGCAGAGATATTCGCTAGGGAGATTTTTCGCCTACATGGGATACCCTCCCAAATTGTATCTGACAGAGGATCTCAATTTATTTCCCGATTTTGGAGGGCCTTCTGTTCACAACTAGGTATCAAGTTGAACTTTTCTTCTGCCTATCATCCTCAGTCTAACGGAGCTGCTGAACGTACCAACCAGAAAATTGAACAATATTTACGATGTTTTGTTTCCGAACAACAGGACGATTGGGTCGGTTTGATTCCTTGGGCGGAGTTTGCACACAACAATCTCGTTTGCGATTCTACTCATTCAAGCCCCTTCTTCATGAATTATGGCTTTCATCCGTCTATTCTTCCTTCGGCTTCTCCTTCCCAGGGGGTGCCGTCGGTTGATGTTCATGTGGCCAATTTGAGGAAGTTGTGGGACCAAACTCGACAAATCCTTATACACAACTCTATGCTGGTTAAGAAACACGCTGATAAAGGTAGAAGGGCGGCTCCGACCTTTGTTCCAGGTGATAAGGTATGGTTGAGCACAAGGAACATCCGTTTAAAAGTGCCCTCCATGAAGTTCGCTCCCCGTTATATTGGCCCTTACAGGGTGCTGACTCGAATCAATCCAGTTGCGTACCGTCTAGCTCTTCCTACTACCTTACGCATCCCTAACTCGTTTCACGTTTCATTGCTGAAACCACTTATATGCAACAGATTTTCCTCCACAATAGCCCCTCCTCGTTCTGTTCAGGTGGATGGTCAGGAGGAGTATGAGGTTAACTCTATTGTTGATTCTCGAATCTCACGGGGAAAGGTTCAATATCTGGTCGATTGGAAGGGTTATGGTCCTGAAGAGAGGAGTTGGGTACCTCAAGAGGATGTTCATGCTCCTCGTCTCCGCAGGGCGTATCACTCCCGCTTCCCATCTCGTCCCGGTTCCTTCCGCCCGGTGGGCGTATCTGAGAGGGGGGTACTGTCAGGGTACCTGAGGTCTCTACCTCCGAGAGAGGTAGAGACTTAGACGTTTATCCGTCCGGACGCCATGTTTCCTCTGTTCCTCGCGGTCGACCCGGTTGTTAAGACCTGCAGGAGAGATGTTACTGCGGTCCCTTGTTCCTTTTCCAGCTGCTGAGTATAAGTGATCATAGCTCCAGCAGGGGGTAGAGATGAATACAGCTTCACGACAATCCTTCCCAGTAGTTAAAGTATTCTTTCCCCAAACATGAGCCAAGACTTCATGAAGGGTGTAACAGAACTAAAGCTTTATTGAAACAGGCTGGCTTTTATGGGGATCCTCATGCAAGAGGACCTCCCAAAACAAACAAACATATCACCAATCACTGTACAGTATTTTCTTACTACACGCCCCTTCCTCTGCCTGGAAGATAGTGAGATAAGTTAAAGGTTAAATCAATTATCTCCAGGCAGAGGGCACACATTTTACCCAAACATTGGAACACCCCTTTCCCCACAAGGTATCCCCACAAAATACATATCCCCTGATAGCCCCGATCTGGGAGGCAAACATATCCAAATTTCACCCAGATCGGTTCAGGGGTTCTTAAAAAGTGTGGAAGTCTTAGTTTACCGACCACACACGAGGCTCCTGCCCAAAACAGTTCCACGAATTCAGTGTGTGGGGTCGGTCAATTGGGGAAAAAGGCGAAAGCGGTCAAAAGTACCGAAAATACCCTCCTGGCTCATAGGAGCGATTGTTCCCCTGGTCCATACGGATATAACTACCGAATGCCGCTCTTCTGGGTGTTTGGCAAGTGGGAGAACCGGCCGTCCGGTAGTTTTCAGCGGTACTTCGCACGGTCGAGTGTCCGATTTTAGTTCCAGACACTCGACGACCAAGTCCCGCTGACTCGCCTCGTGCGAACAAGATGGCCGCCGTTTTCTTTTCCTCGTGGCGTGCGGCTATACAAACAACGGCCACCCAGGGAACACTTAATTGTCGGTGCTTCAGATCACAACAAGCAAGGAGGGAGGTCGTGGTTCGGTAGATGCAAACTGCCGAACGGATAAGCTACTATAGGCAGCAAAGGGAAATTAAACACAAAACATAGAAGAAAAGGTTAGCTGAGGTCTCTTTTCTTCACATTACTCCCCCTTAGTTCCATGGGTCGGCATACCCGCCTAGACCCTGCCGGGTTGGCTAGGGGATGTCCGGGTGGTAGCATTAAGAGTCCAAGTCCGTTTGACGGGAAAGTCCATCCGCATTACCGTTCTGTTTGCCCGGACGGTACTGCAGTGTAAAATTGTATGGTTGCAACGCTAAACTCCAGCGTAACAACCGGGGATTGTCTCCAGAGACTCGGTTAAGCCAAATGAGAGGGTTGTGATCAGTTAGTAACGTAAAAGCTCGGCCGTAGAGGTAGGGTTGAAGCTTCTTTAAGGCCCATACCAACGCCAAGCATTCCTTTTCTACGGTGGCATAGCTGACCTCCCGAGGTAGTAACTTCCGACTGAGGTATGCCACCGGGTGTTCCATGCCATCTTCCTCCACCTGGCTCAGCACGGCTCCCAGCCCAAACATAGAGGCATCTGTGTGAACGAGAAATGTCTTATTAGGGTCTGGGGCCGCCAATACTGGAGCTTTGCTCAGAGCTGCTTTGAGACTTTGAAACGCTGCTGCACACTCCGGGGACCACAATACCTGCTTGGGTAGGGCTTTTTTGGTTAGATCGGTGAGGGGCTTGGCTAGAGTGCTATACTCGGGGACAAACTTGCGATAGTACCCTGCTGTGCCTAAGAAAGCTAGGACCTGAGTCTTAGTGCGGGGTTGGGGCCAATTTGCTATGGCCTCTATTTTGGCGGGCTCGGGCCTCTGTTTACCCGAACCTACCCGATGCCCCAAATACTGGACTTCTGCCATGCCCACATGGCACTTCTCGGGTTTCAGGGTAAGGCCAGCTTCCTGTAATTTGTTAAATACCAAAGCCAAGTGTCCCAGGTGAGCTTCCCATGTGCCGCTGTAGATGGCGATGTCATCCAAGTAAGCACATGCGAAGTCCTGCATTCCTTCCAGAAGTCGGTCCGCCATCCGCTGAAATGTAGCCGGGGCATTCTTCATCCCAAACGGCATAACCTTAAATTGGTATAGCCCGAATGGGGTGACGAAGGCTGACTTAGGGATGGCAGCCGGGTCTAGGGGAATTTGCCAATAGCCTTTACACAGATCTAGGGTAGTCAGGAAGTGTCCACTAGCCATGCGATCGAGCAATTCGTCGATCCGCGGCATAGGGTAGGCATCCGTGATTGTCCTGTCATTTAGTTTCCGGTAGTCAATACAGAAGCGAGTGGTGCCGTCTCGCTTTGGTACTAACACTACCGGAGACGCCCAGGGACTTTGGGAAGCCTCAATAACCCCTAGTTCGAGCATTTCCTGGAGTTCCTTCCACATGCTCGTGCGTACTGCTGCTGGTATACGATAGGGCTGTTGTCTCAAGGGGTTTTCCCCCTGGGTCTCTACCCGGTGTACTGCGGCGGACGTGTATCCGGGTAGAGAGGAGAATAGCCCACCGTACTCCTGGAGCAGGTGCTTAGCGTCTGCCTGCTGAGGGGGGTCTAGCTTGTCTCCTAACCCAACTTGTTCTACCGTCCCGGGGTTAGCCGCTAGTAGGTCTGGTAAGGGGAGTCCCTCACTGTCGTCCGTAGATGGGGCGCATATGGCAGCCACATCTTCCGAGCGTCCGTGATAGGGCTTCAACATGTTGACATGAAAGGCCCGTCTTACTCTTTCATCCGAACATTTGGCCACGATATACGTGGTGTCACTAATCTTCTCGACTATTTTAAATAGCCCCTGCCAGGCTGCCTGGAGCTTGTTCTTTTTGGATGGTCTGAGGGCTAACACCCTTTGCCCTATTTCCAGGTTCCTATCTCTTGCCCCGTGGTCATACCATTGTTTCTGGCGTTTCTGGGCCGCCCGCAAGTTCTCCCGAACGGACTCGGTGAGAGCTTGCAGGCGGTCCCGAAACTCCAGCACGTATGGCAGGACTGGGACTCCCTCCTCTCCTGTGTTGCCCTCCCAGTGCTCTCGTATGAGGTTCAGGGGTCCCCGAACTTTTCTCCCGTAGAGGAGTTCGAAGGGGGAGAACCCAGTGGACGCCTGAGGCACTTCCCGGTAGGCAAACAGGAGGTGAGGTAGAAACTTCTCCCATTGTCCGTAGGACTCCGTGAACGCCGTGAGCATTTGCTTAAGCGTGCCGTTAAATCGTTCACAGAGACCATTGCTCTGTGGGTGATAGGGGGAACTGAATAAGGGTTTAACCCCGCAGCTCTGCCACAACTGTTGCGTTACAGTTGCCGTGAACTGGGTCCCTTGGTCGGAAAGTATTTCCCGGGGGAACCCTACTCGGGAAAAGATCTTAACTAGGGCCTCTGCCACCGTCTCTGCCTCAATGTTGGAGAGCGCCACCGCCTCAGGGTATCTGGTGGCATAGTCCACCACCGTGAGTATGTAGCGCTTTCCGGAGGAGCTGGGTTTGCTGAGAGGCCCCACCAGGTCTACTGCTACCCGGTAGAATGGCTCGTCAATTATAGGTAGGGGTCTTAATTTGGCCCTAGGGTGATCCCCCCTTTTCCCTATCCATTGACAGGTATCACAGGTTCTACAGTAAGACTGCACATCGGTGGATATTCCTGGCCAGAAGAACGTCTGGGTAAGGCGGTCCTTAGTTTTCTTGATACCCAGATGTCCGGCTAGCGGGATATCATGGCTGAGCCTTAGAAGCTCCGCCCTGTATTTCCGGGGTACTACCAGTTGCCTTTTTATCACTTGTGCTGCCCCCCTCCCCACTCCCCCGGTAACCCTATACAGCAACCCCTTATCCCATTGGAATCCCTCATGGTTATTCCCTTCTCTGGGTGTCCCTACTGCCTTCCTGTAACCGGCTAAGGTGGGGTCTGTTTGTTGGGTTTGGCCAAAATCTTGGGGGGTACCCCAGAATGGGATAGGGTTAGGGGCGACTACGGGGTTTTCAGTTCCTACCTGTGGTTCCTCGGAGTGTGTTGGTCCAGCTCGGCGGGCTTGCGCCCTAGTGGTCACTGCGCAGGCTCCAGCAGGTTCGGATTGTACCAGCTTTGAAGTTAGGCACCCTAAATCATTCCCCAACAAAACGTCGGCTGGTAGTCCCGCCATAATGCCTACTTCCATCGGCCTGTCACCATGGCCCCAATTCAGCTGTACCCGAGCAGTGGGTATCTTGTGGATGGCACCCCCGGCCACCCGTACTGCTACAGTCTTGTTGGTGCGAGCCTTGGCAGCTACGGTATGTGGTTGTACCAGTGTAAGGGTGGCGCCCGTGTCTCGGAGCCCCTCTGCTTCTTGACCGTCTACGGTGACCAACTGTCGGTGGTGGACTCGATTGTCTATTTCGGCTTGGGCTAGGTCTACCTCATGTAGGACAGCCCACTGTTCGGAGTCGGATGCTGGCTCGCCCACCTGGGTGTGCTGATAGTGGTGAGCGGCCGCCCTCGGGGTTTGTGGGGGCCGTTCCCAGCTGGTTCGGCTCCGCTGAGGGCAATGGATCTTGAAGTGCCCGGGCTGATTGCACTGGTGACATACCGGTGGAGGTTTCCGGACAAAACCAGGTTGGGGTGTGGGTGGTCTGGGGTTGGTCACAGGTCCTGGTGGTGGAGCACTGGACCTTACCAGAGGACGGTTCCCACCAGCTTCCCCCTTTCGGCCTTCATGATGCTCGTCCGCCAGCTTGGCTGCGGCTTCGATGGTAGCCGGCTTTCTGTCTCTGACCCAATCTCTGGTGTCTGTCGGGGTGTGCTCAAAAAAATGTTCCAGTAAGAAGAGCTGTAGTACCTCTTCCAATGTGGTGGCTAGGCAGCCTTGTATCCAGTTTTGGGCTGCTCGATACAGCCTAAAAGCCCACCCAGTGTAGGAGTCTCGGCCCCCTTTCCGTAAGGCCCGAAATTTCTTTCTGTAAGTCTCTGGGGTCACAGCATATCTAGCTAGCAGAATTTCCTTTACCTTGGCATAGTCATGTATGGCTGTGTCAGGCTCTGTAGGCCTCGGCTGCACGGCCCGTGAGCTTGCTGCTTAAGATCGATGCCCATTGCTCTGATTCCAGACCCTCCAAAGCGCATTGACGTTCGAAATCCTGCAGATATGCGTCAATCTCTGTTTCTCCGTCCGCAAAGCTTTTAAATGCAGCATAGTTAATTTTCTTTCGTTGTCCTCCATTTATAGATCCTGTTAGTGATGCGTTGTCTGCTTGGTTCAAGCTGGCCTGTAGGGCACTGCGTTCTGCATTCACTTGTGCCAGGATTTGCGTTATCGCCTCCGGTGGTGGGTTCGGCCCATATAAATTTAGCCTCCACATCACCTTTCGCTGGAACTCCGCTTCCTCTTGGCTGACGTCCGTCACGCTGCTGGTTTGGTCGCCCTCCATTAGTTCTGCTATGAGGGTAGCTTTTCTCTTGTTGCTTGCCACCTGGCCTCGGGCTTCCAGTAGATCTTGTAGCGTCGTCTTTTTTAGTTTCTCGTACTGCTGGGCCATTCATCAGTTGTCTTTCTACGTTCCATTCAATCCCGTCGCTTGCCACCAGTTGTTAAGACCTGCAGGAGAGATGTTACTGCGGTCCCTTGTTCCTTTTCCAGCTGCTGAGTATAAGTGATCATAGCTCCAGCAGGGGGTAGAGATGAATACAGCTTCACGACAATCCTTCCCAGTAGTTAAAGTATTCTTGTCCCAAACATGAGCCAAGACTTCATGAAGGGTGTAACAGAACTAAAGCTTTATTGAAACAGGCTGGCTTTTATGGGGATCCTCATGCAAGAGGACCTCCCAAAACAAACAAACATATCACCAATCACTGTACAGTATTTTCTTACTACACGCCCCTTCCTCTGCCTGGAAGATAGTGAGATAAGTTAAAGGTTAAATCAATTATCTCCAGGCAGAGGGCACACATTTTACCCAAACATTGGAACACCCCTTTCCCCACAAGGTATCCCCACAAAATACATATCCCCGATAGCCCCGATCTGGGAGGCAAACATATCCAAATTTCACCCAGATCGGTTCAGGGGTTCTTAAAAAGTGTGGAAGTCTTAGTTTACCGACCACACACGAGGCTCCTGCCCAAAACAGTTCCACGAATTCAGTGTGTGGGGTCGGTCAATTGGGGAAAAAGGCGAAAGCGGTCAAAAGTACCGAAAATACCCTCCTGGCTCATAGGAGCGATTGTTCCCCTGGTCCATACGGATATAACTACCGAATGCCGCTCTTCTGGGTGTTTGGCAAGTGGGAGAACCGGCCGTCCGGTAGTTTTCAGCGGTACTTCGCACGGTCGAGTGTCCGATTTTAGTTCCAGACACTCGACGACCAAGTCCCGCTGACTCGCCTCGTGCGAACAAGATGGCCGCCGTTTTCTTTTCCTCGTGGCGTGCGGCTATACAAACAACGGCCACCCAGGGAACACTTAATTGTCGGTGCTTCAGATCACAACAAGCAAGGAGGGAGGTCGTGGTTCGGTAGATGCAAACTGCCGAACGGATAAGCTACTATAGGCAGCAAAGGGAAATTAAACACAAAACATAGAAGAAAAGGTTAGCTGAGGTCTCTTTTCTTCACACCGGTCACATAAACGCCGGCCGCGAGGGAGTTACTTCCTTATGTAGCATGGTGCCCGGAGACCGACGTCATGGCGCCAATCCGGAACGACCTGTCACTCAATCCGTTGGAGACCAATCAGGACTCGTCGGAGGCGTGTCTATCCTCTCTAGCCAGGGTATTTAAACATACTTCGCCCTGTTGCTCATTGCCCTGTCGTGGTTCTAGCCTGTCTAGTCACACAGTGCTCTGGTGTTTTTCAGTTATCCTTTTGATTCCGACCCGGCTTGTTTGACTTACTCTGTTTACCTCTGTTATCCTTGACCCGGCTTGTTACTCGCTTACTACCTGTCCTCTCGTTCCCTCGACCTCGGCTTGTCTCTGACCATTCTCTATACTCTCTGTACGTTAGTCCGGCCATTCTAAGGTCCGGTATACGTACCCTGTACCTGTTTGTACTTTGCGTGTTGGATCCCTGCCCCGATCCTGACAATGTTATATCCTTTTGTTCTTATTTTGCACATAATGTACTACGTGTAGAACTCTTATGTACCCACAAAAATAAAGAATTAAAAAAAAAAAAATCTAAATATCTCCAAACAAAAACTCCATACATTACCTCAAAATCTAACGCAAAAATTTATAATCTTATAGATATAGTGAATGAACTATCATATTACTATGAGGACCTTTATAACCTTACAAAAAACACAAACACTCACACGCCTACACAAGAAGATGTGTTGAACTATCTATCACAAGTAACACTTCCGCAAGTTACACCTCAACAAGATAACCTTCTAACCATGCCATTTACAGACGAAGAAGTAGCAAAAAACATTATTTCTCTTCCCAAACACAAAGCCTCAGGCCCAGACGGACTATCAAATTATTATTATATCAAAATGGAACCACAACTCACTCCTCACATTACAAAACTATTTAACAAGATCAAAAACACCGGCAAATTTCCACATGAAATGTTGGAAGCATATATAATAACATTGCCCAAACCGAATAAAACGCCTACAATTTGTAGCAACTTAAGACCAATATCACTATTAAATGCTGACGTGAAACTATATGCGAAATTAATTGCCAACAGACTAAAACCCCTCCTATCCGACTTAGTATCTGCAGAACAAGCAGGGTTTGTACCGGGTAGACAAGTAGGAGATAATACAAGATACTGCATGGACCTACTAGATTGGGCTAACCAGAAAGGGTATAGAGGAGTATTAATGGCCTTAGACGCGGAAAAGGCTTTCGATTGCTTAAATTGGTTATATATGGACAACACCCTAGCAGCATTTAACTTTTCCCAATCCTTTATAACAAGTATAAAAGCCTTATATGCATTGCCTTCAGCGAAAGTATTCAATTCAGGTTTTATTTCACGTAGCTTTCAAATAACCAACGGCACTAGACAAGGCTGCCCATTGTCACCTTTAATTTTTATACTATGTCTGGAACCGTTGGTTAGGACGATAAAAAGAGACCCCTCCCTTCCAGGCATACAAACTCGTGCAGGAGAAAAGAAAATCGCTCTCTTTGCAGATGACGTAATGCTCTTCCTCACTAAACCGACAGTAGCTATCCCTCATCTACTAGACTCCCTGGCCGATAATGGCAAAGTATCATATTACAAAAATAACATTATAAAAACTCAAATCCTCCCTATTAAACTAAACCCAGGCACCATAGCAACCCTACAAGCAACACATTTATTCGACTGGCGCAAAACGTCCATCTCCTACTTAGGAGTAAAAATAACACATTCCAGAGCACAAACTATCAAAGAAAATCATGAAATGGTCCTTTCTAAAATATTCAAGCAGACAGACTCATGGGACAAAGCAAACGCATCCTGGCTGGGGAGGATCAACTCCCTCAAAATGATGATCCTGCCTAATATACTGTATTTGTTAACCCCTTAAGGACCAAACTTCTGGAATAAAAGGGAATCATGACATGTCACACATGTCACGTGTCCTTAAGGGGTTAAGAACACTTCCCATTGCACTTCCCAACTTACTTCTTAAACGTTTCCAACTTGCCATCAACGCCCACATATGGAAGAAGAAACCTCCAAGAGTTTCATTCCATTCTCCCTCTGGCGTCCCATTGGTAGAGGAGGCCTTGGCGTTCCCAACATTAAAACCTATTACAGAGCAACAATATTAGCACAAAGCCTAAACATTATGACACATAAATCTAATCCAGTATGGCTCCAACTTGAATCTGAATGTGGCAATATTCACTCCCTTCCAACATACAATCCATACATCCATACGCCCTATATCTGTTAGTCACCTAACACTAAATTTTTACTTAACTCATGGCTCTCCTGGAGCTCATCAATTTGCCCCTCCAATGAACAATTGTTCATAGCACCATTAACAGCTCTTTCATCCATATCTCCAAATCTTCCAGTTCAACAATGGACAGTCAAAGGGATCACTCACGTGGGCTCATTATACGACGATAAAGGTCTACTAAATTTCTAACACTCTGCTATTTAGCACAATCTGATACCAATAGGATCACTGTAACGGATAACCTGGCACCCCGACTGGGTACCTCCGTTGAAGGATGCTCCTAGCGCTTACAGAGGGCTCCAAGCGCTCCGCCAGACACCACAACCCCTGTAGACCCCAGGAACCGCCGCAGCTTGGTTGGGGTCTCGCCGTCTCCTACCCACCCTGGACCTATGACCAGGCTCCAGTGGGTGAACCTCTCCTCCAAGAGAGTGAAGCAGGAACAAGCTCCTACAAGAGCTTAGAAGTGATTATCCAAGGGAGCATGCAGAGCATAGCAATCCCTTGTAGTGATATAGCAATTCCCCCAATAGACAGGACTCTAGATTGAGGGTGAAGAAGAACTCTTGTTTAATGACAGGGACTCTGCTTTTATGCATTGCTCCCCTGCAAGGGAGACGCCCACAGACAATTAGGTATTCACCAACCATATAATGGTTACATCCCACATATTCCCGCCCTTCTTGGGAGATAATTGAGTTTCTTACTGTATCTACTCAATTATCTCCAAGCTAAAAACTTATACTTTTTATACCTTTTTATAACTTTAAAACTATACATTCAATCTTCATAAATAACACATATTATTAATCAGCATACTTTACTTACACACATATCCGAAATTCAGCTAATTTCATCCAGGGGTTAAAGAGTTAGCTGGAAGTCCTTTATGACCGACCGCAAGCACATTTTCATGCCCAAAACAGTTCCATGGATTTGGGCTGTGCGGTCGGTCTATTTTACAACGATAAAATGACTGTCCCATTCGAACGAGCGTTCGAGTCTTCGAACGGGACTTAGTCTCCAGCCGCGGTGTCGAAGTAGGTACGGGTCAGCGGTGTTCGTGCAATTGGGTAGCCAGAAACAGTTCCATAGATTTGGCTGCACACACCACTGACCGCGTTCGAATAAGTTAAAATGGCCGCCGCCACGTGTTTGTTTGTCGAATGGCGGCCACTTCGACGGATTCGGCACTTCGACGACTTCGGCACTTCGACTGCATTCGAAGTGCCAGTTTAAAAGTTGTGACACTGCTCCAAAGTATTTAAAGGGCCAGGAACAACATACAAAAATCCAGTATGCCCAAATGCAGTTCTTAAGGGGCAATACATCCCAGGGCCATAGTCGCAGGGCAGGAGGCTAGCGATCAGTTCTCTCCAATGCCCAGTGGCAAATGGCAGTTTGTCACATATCTCCCCTTTGGGGGGAATACTAACCAGGCACCTGACCTTCTGTCGGTCAGTGCCTATGTTAGTCGATCCACCAACCCACAATAAACCAGTGCCAGAGCAGCCCCCCCACAACAACAAAGTGCAAGAGCAGCCCATCCACAACAAACAGTTACTGCACCTGGGTATTTCGCTGTAGTGATGGGGCAACACGCTGTGGGGACTTGAGGGGCAGAGGCCAGCGGCGCTCTGCCCTGATGCCAGCGCTTCTGCTGGGATAGCCTGCAGGACATCAGGCTCTGGACCAGGGACAAAGGTAGGGCAGAGGCCGACTGCACTCTGCCCAGCTGCCAGCTCTTATGCTGGGGTGCTGGGAACATAGTCCAGCTCGGTAGCCAGGGGAACATGGGAATCAGTGGGGGTTAACATCTCCTCTGTTAACCCTGGGGCCAAGTTAGGAGTTAGCTGTGGAGGGGAATTCGTACTTACCCCCTCCTCCTGTTGTCCCTGTGAGGGTAGTTGGGGATCTGGACAGGCTGTCCAGCATCCCTGTAGGTCAGGCACAGAGACCACGGTCCCATCTGCACCGTCTGGGAGATTGGTGTCTCCCCTTGTTAGGGTAAGCTGCCGCTGGGGAGGGAGGGTGCTGCGCCTATCTCCACTCCCATAACATTGTCCTGCTGCTGGAGAGAGAGACCAACTGTCTCTGCTCCCTGTAGGACACACTGCTGCTGGGGGGGAAGGACGACACCTTCGGCCCCCTGGACTTCACACTGCCACTGGGGAGGAAGGACGGCACCTTCGGTTCCCTGTACCACACACTGCCGCTGGGGAGGAAGGACGGCACCTTCAGCTCCCTGTACCACACACTGCCGCTGGGGAGGAAGGGCGACACCTTCGGCTCCCTGTAACTCGCACTGCCGCTGGGGAGGAAGGACGACACCTTTGGCTCCCTGTAACTCACACTGCCTGCTGGGGAGGAAGGACGCCACCTTCATCTCCCTGGGGCGCCAACTGCCACTTGAGATTGGGTGTCCATATCCTCAAGCTCCACAGTCTTTGCTCAAAGGCCCTTGCCGCACTGTTCTCAGCACTCAACTGGCGCATTACTTGGGAGATCACCTCGTTTGAAGGGTCTGGGCCATAGCAGACGCGTTGTCCTCCTAGCGACGTATCAGGTTGAGGTGCTCTTCGCAGGGTTCTATCCATGCTCGCTCCATGCTGCTGTAGGTAGGGATGCTGCGCAGTGGCTAGCGTTGCCCTCAATAACCTCTTATACGATACAAGTGTCTCTGAGCTGCTTCTCCTCGCACTAGGACGCCATCCCACCACTGCCACCACTGTAACGGATCACCTGGCACCCCGACTGGGTACCTCCGTTGAAGGATGCACCTAGCGCTTACAGAGGGCTCCAAGCGCTCCGCCAGGTTCCTAAAATCGATGCCATATACACGTCCCCTAATAGGGGACGTAACAGGGATTAAACTGATAAGAATAGTACTACTTAACACACCACTCCTATCTGGTGGCACATTAGATTGCACGCGCAGTGCCCCAAATTTGAAGTAGGAGGACAGACCAAGCATCTTTTTCCATCTCCCGGTTCCTAAAATCTATGCCCTATACACGTCCCCTGATAGGGGACGTAACAGGGATTAAACTGATAAGAATAGTACTACTTAACACACCACTCCTATCTGGTGGCACATTAGATTGCACGCGCAGTGCCCCAAATTTGAAGTAGGAGGACCGACCAAGCATCTTTTTCTATCTCCCGGTTCCTAAAATCGATGCCATATACACGTCCCCTGATAGGGGATGTAACAGAGATTAAACTGATAGGAATAGTACTACTTAACACACCTTATAATAACGCAGAGAGAGGCAACGCAGAGAGAGGAGTCTGAAGAAGAGGAGTCAGAGGAGGAAGGTGGCTTTGAGGAGGTGGAAGACCAAACACAGCAGGCGTCCCAGGGGGCTTGTTGTCACCTGGCTGGGTGGAGGAAGAGACCTTCAATGACTTCAGTGAGGACAAGGAACGGGACATGGCTAGCTTGGTATCCAACCTTGTGCAAATGGGGAGTTTGCGGTTGTGCAAATGGACTGTTTGCGGTTGTTTGCGGTGCGTTAAACGGGGAGTTTGGTCTGTCACTGTGAAGCGGGCGTAACCCTTACACTACCTGATCGATACAACATCATACCTGATGTTTTAAAGCACGTTATTCCAAACAATTTAGGAATGTTAGGTGATTTATGCCCTTTATGGATTAAAACCAGACTCTGCATCAACTATTTAATTTTCCATGGGAGTTTTGCCATGGATCCCCCTTCGGCATGCCACAGTCCAGGCGTTAGTCCCCTTGAAACAACTTTTTCATCACTATTGTGGCCAGAAAGAGTCCCTGTGGGTTTTAAAATTCACCTGCCTATTGAAGTCTATGGCGGTTCGCCGGGTTCGCCCGTTCGCGAACATTTGCGGAAGTTCGCGGTTCGCGAACCGAAAATTTTATGTTCGCGACATCACTACCAATGATTTCCACATCTTTTTGTGTACAGTGAGCTACTCCTAGTGGTACAATGGTGGTAAAACGCTGTTCACTCGAACCCTATAATCAAGCCACCCTCTATCTCCCCGAACTTTGTCTATTTAATTGCAACATTTTTCTGAAATATTAATTTGAAAATGCAATCACTTCATTAGTAATGTTCTAAAGAGCTCAGCTCTGACCAATTGTAAAATAAATAGGGAAAAGACATATGGTAGAGCAGAAGCTAGCAGATGTAGTCTCCATTCCAGCCACAAACAGATCCACCATGCAAGCAAAGAGATTCTGATTGCCAAAGGTCTGTTTATTGTTACTTCCCTTTCTCTCCTAAAGAGAAATTGAGGTTAGATCCTATACCTCTCAACATTTTGACAAGAGGCACAGCTACAACAATCCCGGGCGGGAGGCCAAGAGAGCGCCCCACCTACCCCTGGGCACTAACATCCCCACACGACGAGTAACCTCTACCACAAGCCCACTGGGGCCAAACACCAAACACCACTGGGGCCAAACACCAAAGGGGTTAAAACCCCAGCACATCGCCCACACGGGTGGAGGATCCGGGTCCGCTATCGGTGGCACGGTCCCACCCAGATGTTCTGTCCCACCCCCCAGGGGGAAGGACTTGTACGCAAAGAGGTCCCGAGTCAGTGGCTTGAAGATGCAGGCCGGAAACCTATCACTGCACATCTGGAGTGAATAAAAACTTTAGTGTGGCCTTTAAGGGACACTGTATGGTAGCATGTCAAACTTGCGGCCCACCTGCCCAGGAGTCACATTGTGCTGTGGCTGTGACCAGCCACAAGACAGGAAAGATTTTTCCTGTCTGCCTTACCACGGCGATCGCGTGTTCCGATGGCCGCAAAAAGCGCTAAGCTTTAGTCCACGCCGGCCACCGCATATGCACATACAGCATGTGAAGGTCATATCCAGCAGCTGTGCTACAGTGTGCAAAGTGTCTGTCTGCCTGCAGAGCAGGTCAGCCACTCCCCCTTACCTCCTGCTCGCAGTACCAGAGGAGCGTCTGGCCTGCTTGAGCAGAGAAGAGCAGGGCTGAAACTGGAAGACGAGTGGCTCATCTTAAGGTAGGGGAAGAGGGGGCGTGTATTAAATTGGGGAGGGACGGGCAGTATATTAAACTAGGGGAGTGAGGGGCAATGTATTAATTTGGGGGAGGGAGGCAGTGTGTTAAACACAGACACTGCACCCACTACACAACATCCACTAGAAAGACACTGCACCCACTACACACACACAGCACTGTATCCACTATAGACATGCATACAATGCTTTCACTATACACACTGTATACAATACACACACTGCATCAGAATATGAACCCGTTAATGACAAAAACCTTTTTGGGATGCAACACGTTTGTGACCAAAGCCTTTTTGGCACGTTTACCACGCCTTCTTTCTACCACAATTTTCTCCTTTCTATTTAAGTGCACCCACTTTTATACATCATTTAAAAAAGAAAAAGAACAATGGGGCTTGTAACAAATGCTCCTTCCAACGTACTTTTGCCATGGACTCCTGGAGGAGTGTGGAAGTCGGCCTCCTGCCCACCGGCCCAGGTCTGGGACACCGTTTTGGAGTTACCCTGCCCAGCCGCCATTAGCATCTTTCCCTGGGTGCCCGTGGTTCGGCACTTTCTAATCTAATCCATAATAGGAGGAAAAAGAACAGGGGTAAAGCCAATGCTTGGTACACTAAGGAATGGGGGGTCACCACAAATGGAAAACTGAAAAACAAGGAAAGTGTACCTAAAGGGACTGGGATTGACAGTATTAACTCAAATGTGAGTATCGAGTGTCCCAAGAAAAGAACTTCCAGACTAGGAACTAATAATAATAAAAGAAAAAATAAATAAATTGTATTAAGTCAAATACAAAAGAGAAAAATCAAATCAAAAAGTTAAATTAATGAAAAATGTATAAATAATTCTCAGTATCAATAGGGACATTTTAGTTAATGGTACTGGTTTAAGTACCTATTATTTTTTTTTTTTTTAGACAATCTTTATTTTCGTTTTATAGTAGACATACATCAAAAGGGAGGTACAGGTGTACTTATATCAATAGGCATTGAGAACAGGTTAATTGGCTAAAAAAGTTAACATCGGTGTAGTAACAACAGTATCTACTATTCATTTGTTATATATGCACCATAATAACCATTGAGGGTAAAACTTGTAACAGTGATTGCTTCCTATCAAAATGGGTGACAGCGACTGTACAGGGAACCGGGGGCTCGGGGCGTCCCTACCAGAGGGGGCGCTTTAGGGGCAATCCCCAGCTAGCATGTAGGACGTATCGTGGGCGAAATGAGGAGGTCAGTACCCCAAGTGGGTTGCGCATTTATCCAGATGCATGTACCCGGTGAGATTAATATTTCAGTCATATGGTAAGTGAGTACCGTCTTGTTCGTCAGATTATTGCTATCCTCCTGTCTGAGGTTATTACGTGTGGGTATACTATGTCAGTAGTTCCGGTCCCTTAGGTCCGATTATCGGGCATCTGGTCATGTCTAGGAGCAAATCGCACGTCTGGGTTTGTGCGGGCGGCATTCAGGCATTGGGCCTGTGCATTGTAAGCATTGTCGATGTCGGAGTCCGGGCATCTCAAGGCCGTACAAGTAAGTAGCAGTGGGTGTGGGGTACGGTGGAAGTTGGAATATATGAACACAGGGGACGTCCTGGGAGGGTGGGCGTTTATGAGGTAGGGTGGGTCCCTATTCAGTCGAATGGTCAATTGTCCATTATTCAGTCAGGGGGGGCGAGACAGGGGAGGAGGGGGAGGGAGGAGAGGGGGGGGGGGAAAGGGGGTGAAGGCCTCCGGCTTCCCGCTCCATCCATCATAAGGTACCACAACCACGGCGCCCAGGTACGATCACATTTCTCAAGCCTCCCATAGAGCGCTGCCGTGAGTGATTCCATATGGTGTATCTCTCCCACCTTGTCTAGCCACTGCCAGAGGGTAGGCGCATCCTTCTGTTTCCACCTAGTTGGGATTAATGCCGCTGCCGCGGACAGCAGGTGTTTGAGTAGTGATTTTTTGTATGCGGAGATGGACATGTCTGTGTGGTGAAGGAGCATGGCGAGGGGTTGGAGAGGAATGGTAATATCCGTTATGAGACGGATGGTCTCCCTAATCTCTGACCAGAAGGGAGTGATGTCAGGGCAACTCCACCAGATATGAATAAAAGAGCCATCAGGGGCCCCACACCTCCAGCATTCGTTTGGTATACTCGGGTCTATACGGTGTATGATGTCCGGAGTTCTATACCAGTGTGTGAGGATTTTAAAGCTAGTCTCTTGAAGCTTAGAGCTGATGGAGCATTTGTGAGTCAGTATGAGGATCTTGTCCCATTCCTGCTCCGTGAGTGTAGACCCCGTGTCCGATTCCCATTTCGCGATGTACCTCGGAGGGGGCTGATGTTCGCCGTCAAGTAGGGTCGCATATAGCTGTGAGACCCCCCTTTCCGGATGGATTTGTGCTATACAAAGGGATTCGAACTGCGTGGGCGGTCTGGTCAGGCAATGTTTGTTAGGGAAGGTCGCGTAGTAAGCTCGAATTTGGGCGTAATGAAAGTGATCTATTCCAGATGGTGTCTTGTCCCCCAGTATATCGGTGAGAAGTCTGAGGTGGGTACCCCGCAGCAACTGCCGAAAACTGAGCCAACCGGTGTCTGTGAAGGCGCGTAAGTCTGAAGGTGTGAGTCCCCCTCCCACCCGTGGGTTATGTGTAATGGGTGTAAGGGGACCGTCGGTGGTGGTGAGTTGATGTGTGAACCGTAATTTACACCAGACTCGCAGTGTGGCGTCGGTCAGCGGATTGCCCGTTCGTAGCGCTGTTAGAGTGAGTGAACTGAGCCATAGGCGGGAGGGGAGTACTCCCCCCGCCTGTGTCCGCTCCATGGGGACCCACAGTTTGGCCGTGGGGCGTGCGTGCCAGTCAACTACCCTGAGTAGGTGTGCCGCATGGTAGTATCCCCGGAGGGAAGGGAGTCCCGCACCTCCTTTACTTTTAGGGCGCTCTAGGAGCTTCCTGCTAATTCTGCTCGCCTTACCGTTCCAAACAAACTGCCGTATCGCTGTGTCTAGTGTTTGGAAGAAGGACCTGGGTATCGTAATGGGGATAGCTTGAAACAAGTACAGGAGGCGCGGGAGTACATTCATCTTCACGGCATTAATTCGGCCAAACCACGAGGCGTAGAGGCCCTTCCAACGGTGAAGATCCGCCTGGAGGACTGAAAGGATGGAGAGAAAGTTTAACTGGAACAGGAGTGTTAGGTCACTGGGCAGCCAAACGCCGAGATACTTGAGTTTCGTATCACACCAGGAAAAGCGAAACTGCGACTTTAAGTGCGCGACTCTCTCGGCGGCGAGTGAGATCGGCAAGGCTTCCGATTTGCTGAGGTTTAGCTTGAGATTGGAGATCTCACCGAAGATTCGGAAGGCCCGGAGGAGATTAGGGAAGGAGACCGCGGGGTTATCTAGAAAGAACAGCATGTCGTCGGCATAGGCGGCTACTTTATGTTCAGAGTGGTGGTGTCTATACCCGGTGATTCCCCCGTCCCGTCTGACCGCCTCCAGGAAGGGTTCTAGAGAGAGGGCAAACAGGAGGGGGGACAGGGGGCAGCCCTGCCTGGTGCCGTTCCGAATGGCAAAGGGGGCTGAGAGACCGCCGTTAATCCGAATGCGGGCCGTCGGGTTCGTGTACAGGGCGAGGATCCACGAGCGTATGTGGGGGCCAAACCGCATGTGACTGAGGGTGGCTTCAAGGTACTGCCAGTCGACCCGGTCGAAGGCCTTCTCCGCGTCTGTGGAGACCAGGATTAGGCTGCTGTTTGTCGATCTAGCCGAGTGGATCATATGTAGGGCTCGGATGGTGTTGTCTCGAGCTTCCCGTCCTTGAATGAACCCCACCTGGTCTGGGTGGACCAGAGTGGGGAGGACGCGGGCGAGTCTCACCGCGATGGTTTTTGCGAAAAGCTTAAGATCGGCATTGAGGAGCGAGATCGGTCTATAGCTCCCACAGTCAGTGGGGTCTTTCCCCTCTTTAGGTATGACCGTGACCGTGGCACGGAGGGTGTCCGTCGGGAACCGCCCGCCGTCTAGCAAGGAGTTGAGACCCTGTAGCAGATGTGGTAACAGTATGTCTTTGAACTTTCGCAAGTATGAGACCGTCAAACCGTCGGGGCCCGGTGCTTTATTCGACTTAGAGCTTTTAAGTGCGGCTGCGAGTTCCTCCCCCGTCAGAGGCTGTTCCAGCTCCTCGGCTAGTTCCTCCGGGAGCGTTCGGCCTACGTGTTCTGTGAGGAAGGCATTTATTTTGTGCAGGTGTTGGGGTCTATCTGATCGTCGTGTCGTGGTATCTAGATTATATAGCTCCTCATAGAAAAGCCTAAACGTGTGCAAGATATCCGACGGAGTCCTTGTCAGTGTCCCGTCCTTCCCTTTAATCTGGTGGATATGGTGTTGTCTCCGTGTCTGCTGCAGTGAGCGAGCTAGTGTCCTACCGCATTTGTCAGAGAACTCATAAAAGTGTCTGTGGGATTTGCGTAAGGTCTGAAGTAAGTTCTGTGATAACAGGTCTCTAAGCTGCCTTCGTGTGTCTGTGAGGCGTCGGTATGTTTCGTCCGTCTGGTCACTTTTATGGGTTGTCTCTAAGGCGGCTATTTCGCGTAGCAGCTCCTGTGTTCTGGCCGAGCGCTCTTTTTTCCGCCGGGAGCACAATTTAATCATGTGTCCCCGGATCACGCATTTATGTGCCTCCCAGACCGTGAGGGGTGCAGTGTCGGGCCTGACATTGTCATGGAAGTATTGGGTCAGGGTCTGGGTTATTTGTGTGGCGATAGTGTTGTCCGTCAGGATAGTTTCATTTAGCCTCCAGTGGCGGTCACTGGGTTTGAAGAGTGGTGACTTTATGGTGGCTTGGACCGGAGCGTGATCAGAGTCGTGCTGTAACCCTATCGAGGAGGACATGAGGAAGGGGAGGTATTCCTGTGCTAGGAAGATATAATCAATTCTGCTATACCTATTATGTGCTGCTGAGTAGCATGTGTAATCTTTGTCATCAGGATGCGCCACCCTCCAGCAGTCCACCAGGCCCGATCTGGACAGGGCTTGCTTAGCTTGCCGGATACAGTGCGGGGGAATGGCGCTAGAGCCCGCGGAAGAGTCCATCCGGGGGTCCAGGGGGATGTTGAGGTCACCGGTGAGGATCAGAGTTCCCTCCCGGAACCTCTCCAATTTCACGAGGGATTTAGCCAAGAATCGGTGTTGCCCTTTATTGGGGCAGTAAATTGTAGCGAACGTGTATGTGTGGTCAGCTATCGTGCCCTTAACAAATAAAAATCTGCCCATGGGATCAGCCTGTGTCGCTGAGCTGAGAAACGGGGTGTTGTGGGAGAAGAGGATGGCAACCCCCGCACGTTTGGCATCGGGGTGGTTAGCATAAAATCCCAATGGAAATCTCCTGTCTTTAATCCGCGGGGCATCATCTCCTTTCAGATGTGTTTCTTGTAGAAAAGCTACTGAAACCTTTTGTGACCATAGAGTGTGCAGCAGATGGCGCCTTTTATTTGGGGAGTTGAGACCGCGGACATTATGTGTCCTCAGGAGCAAAGGCGAGGGTCTGAAGCCCGACGCCATGTCCGAGCAGCGGCACCGTACTCCTGGAGGGAGCGGGGCGCCGGGGGAAAGGAGGAGGGGGAAAAGGGATGTAAAGGGCAGAGAGGGGCAGTAGGGAGAGGGGTGGATGGGAGAGGTTAGGGTGCTAGCCCGTGAAGGGGCTCTGTGGTATAGGCAACCGTAGCCCTAGGTCTAGCTAGGGTGACCTAATTTACAAGAGGGCCGGTCGCAGGGGGTCACGGAAGTCTTGCGGGTGTGGTCTGTCAGGATATACCAGGGACCGCGGCCCCTCGGACCACGTTATCGCTCGGCAAGTCTACTGGGGGTCTCGTTAGGTAGCTGGAGTGGGCGGGCAGGGAATTAAGTCCGGGCAGGATTAACGCGTATTCCCAGGGGCGTCCTACCGTAAACCGTCAGGTTCGTCAGAGCATCCGGGGGACGGGCACCGGGAAGGGGGCACTATGTCTTATGCTACGTCTCTAGGGGGGTAGCAACAATAGGGGCCTTCCAGCCATGCCATGGTGGGTCGGGTGTAGTGAATGAATCCGTGTCCTGGTTCACGGGCCGACCCCGGGCCAATCGGGGTGGCAGTATATGAGGGTACGTCAGTCAATCCAGTCCGGGGATCGTCGCACACATAGGCAGAGTTAGTCGGGTGTTCACAAACAGTACATATCATGCAAAGTCATACATTGCTCTCAATATCCCCATTGAGTGAAACCATACCCAGGCCCTCCCGCCCCCAAAGCCTCTCGTCCCGTGGCAGCGCGGGCCGTCCCATGGACAGCACGGGCGGTCCGCTCAGCCCCGGGAGCGAAAACACGACAGCAGCATGGCATGCATAACATAAAAGCAATTAACAGAAAACAAACTTTATGGGTGCGTGGAGGCATGTGGACTGACATATAACAGAACTGGGGGACAAGCAAGCTCAACACAGTACCAAGGTTAGATCAGATCACCCCAAGGGGCCCTCCTCCCCCCTCCCAGCTAAGGGAATCATTTGAGCGGCACATCGTGTGGGTGGGGGGCAATTGGTGCCCGTGGGTTAGGGAGTCGCTGCGGTGTGGCCATCCAATCTGCTCAAAGTGCTAGGAGCCCCAAACAGAAAGATCAAACGATAGCATGCGGGTGTGTAAGAAACAGGGTAGGTTACATTTCACAAAACATGTGACATTCCAGCCTAAGCAAAGAACCCCCGATATACCCAAACCCCGCCACCCAACCCTGGTTCAGTGTGTGTCCACTCGGCCCCAGTTTATGGGTTGTCATGCGGGTCGACAGTTACTGGCGAGGTGGTCTGCGGGGCAGGGGGGAGGTAGACCTCCAGTAAGTCGGTCCACGAGAAGGAACCGGGGTAATGGCATGTCATGAGGGGAAAACAAAACCAGTATGCCTCATCTCAGGAACCCCGGTAAGGTGAGTTCCGTTGCATAGTTGACCCGGAAGGCATCGGTGAATCCCACGCCCGTACCCCACCCAAGAGACAGTCAGATCGTGAGAGGTGCAGGCCCACCCCAATAACCCGTGATGGTCAGAACTATAGGCCCTAGGTCCCCTTACACTTGGCAGGATGGGGAACATGGCAGTACCCCAGTGGATGAAAGTGTGAGTACTTATCTGATATCGCGGAGCCATGGGGTAATCTCAGCAGGTTAAGTCAGTGCAGGAGGGCAGGGAAGCTCCGGGGCCTGTATGGATCAGATTATTCTTCGGGCTCATCAGGGCCTCCCCATCGTGTGGGCTGTGTGTCGCTCCGTGCCTGGTTGCGTAGCGGAGCCGGTACTTCAGGATGGTCCGGGCGGGCCGGGGGTTGGTCCAAAATCCAGTTGCGGATGGAAACCGGTGGCAAGTCCATCGTCCTCAGGAAACTGGGTACGTCGTTGGGCCACCTCAGTGTGCACCACGTGTTCCCTCGCTTGGCCTGGAGGCTGAAGGGAAAGCCCCACTTATAGGGAATACGTTTCTCTTGGAGTGCATGCGTGAGAGGCCTCAGAGCCCTTCGTGCATCCAGAGTGAGGGTGGATAAGTCCTGATATAGCGAGATAGTGGCCTCTTGGAAGGTGATGGTCTGAGGGCGTGCTGCTCTCATGATGGCGTCCTTGAGTTGAAAGGACAGGAGGCAGCAGATCACGTCACGTGGCAGGCCGTCTCTCCTGGGGGGGCGCAGGGCCCTGTGAGCACGTTCTATTTGAAAGTCCTCTGGGGCGATGTCGCCCAGAATGTGGGTAAATAACTGTGTGAGGGTTGAGGTCAGGTTTTCTTGGTCAGTTTCAGGTAGGCCCCGAATTCTAATATTATTGCGCCTTCCCCTGTTGTCCAGGTCTTCCACCTGTCTTCGGAGGTCAAGCAGCACAGAGCCTTGCCTAGCTGTGGCATGGTCTGCCGATTGGGAGTGTTGTATGGCCCTGAGGTTCTCCCCTTCTAGTTCCGAGACTCTCTCTTCTAGCGCTGAAAGGTCTCTCCGTACCTCCTGTATCTCCTCTCGTATCGCCGACCGCAGCTCCGATACTAGGGCTGTCTTGTCAGACTTTGAGAGCATGTTGGCTGAGATGGTTGCCAGTTCGGCAGTTATCCTCGCAAGAGGGTCTCCGCTGGCCGCCCCTGGCTCCGAGCCTGCATTACTCTCCGCCCCTGGGGAAGCGGCCGCCATCTTGTCCGCGTGTCTCGCGGGTCTCGTGCTATCAGAAAAGGAGAGGAATTCATCGAGCGGACCTGCGGTTTTTCTTTGCGGGCTGGACCCAGATGGTCCCGGGGTGCCCTGGCGCTTCGTTCTGCCCATCGCTGTGGTGTAGTGTGGCATTGATATGGGGCTTTGTGGTCCGAGGCGGCGGAGCTCCTGTGGTGTGCGACTCACTCCATGCACGGCAAGCCACGCCCCCCAAGTACCTATTATTTTGTTCACCTTTTGTACACAAGCACTTATATATACATTCTTTCATTTATTTACCTTTTTTTTTTTCTCTTTTGCATTTGACTTAATAAAATGTATTTATTTTTGCTTTTATTATCATTAGTTCCTAGTCTGGAAGTTATTTTCTTGGGACACTCGATACTCACATTTGCGTTAATACTATCCATCCCAGTCCCTTTATGTACATTTTTCTTGTTTTTCACGAATCCATAAAAGTACCCATAATCCAACCCTCTAATCCCAGTCCTAATCTCACCCTCTATCCCTATACCTTAATCCCACCTTTCTGAGGATTCCCCCTGCTGATGTCAGTCCTGACATCAGCAGGATTGCCTTGCTCACACAGTACAGTGGGCATAGCCCAACATCTATCCTGCAGCATGGGGAAAAAAAGCAGTAAAATCTCACCAGGGTTTTTTCAGGTGGCCCCTAACCTTATTTATAACGCTGCAGGCTATGGACACACTTAGAAATACGGCGTATGAGCAAAATAGGCCAGCCACGGTAATTAAAGGGCTATGAGCAGTGCTAATAATAATAAAAAAAAAGGCTATTTTTAGAACCATTTCATAAATACAAACAAATTCGGGACCAAAAATAAATCTCTCAAGCATTCTGGCTTCTCACAAAAAGAGGGTCTTTACTACAAATAATAGGTACAGGTGGATTTTGGTTTCAGCCTATCTTTAAAATGTGTGATTAGAGTTTTGTTATAGTGATAATGGAAAAATTGGATGCAATGTGAAGACAGGAAATCTACTCCATGATAATGGAAGCAGAAGAAATAAAAGTCATAGCCACCTTAAATGAAAACATTCATCAATTTTTATTATTTAAAATACAAGATTAAATGTATTGCAGCCTTTGTGTGTATTATGTTGTAATGCAAACGTACAGTGCATATAGAAACTATCTAATTTCAGTGAATTTCCTGTTTTACATTTCCTTGGGGACCAAGGAAGCACAGTCAGTGGGAGATGGCAGAGTAAAGTTGTAGCAAATAAAGAGTTAAGAGGAGCTGATAGGCTTTCCTAAATAAGGGTGTTTTTAGGGATTTTATTTTAAGAGAAGGAGAATCGGATGTCCCGCTGAAGGGCATTCCATAAAGAGGGTGCAACCATGGAGAAATCCTTCAAATCAGAGTCTAAGGAATGGGTGCAAAAACAGGACAATGACAGGTTGTTTGGCTGAGCGAAGACGCTGAGATGGAGCATATTTGCTAATGAAGGAGGAGATGTAAGCAGGCGCAAGGTTATGGAGAGCTTTGTAAGCTAGCACAAGAACTTTGTACTGAATCCTGAATGAAACCGGAAACTGGAAGGTAGAGGAGTCTGGCAAAGGCATTTATTACAGACAGTAGAAGGGTAATTATAATTGATCTTGCAGATATTACGTTTATTTCCGTGATACCAGACGCATTTTGAAACGTTTTGGGGTCTGGGCGACCCCAAACACTGATGTGAGGTCTGGAGTTGATGTTGGGTCTGGCCATTGGAATTCAAATTGCGTCAGGAGCGTGGTAAAAAAGAGGAATATTTCCATACGAGCAAGATTTTCTCCAAGACAAACTCGTGGCCCTGAGAAAAAAAGAAAAAAAAACAGAACAGACAGAGCAGTTATAAAAAAGTTCTAAATACGAAATTTCACATTTTCTATGATTCTATATCCCCTTGAAAGCAACCTAAAAGGGTTACTTTAAGCACATGATCCCTTCAGTTGTTTGAAGTGGTCATGGTGCTTTGAATCTGTATGTGTAGTTTCAGTAACTAACTCTGAACATATAATGATTATTAACTTTGCTGCCAGAGGTTACCACCAGAAGCGTCAGTGTAATGACGTGACTGCATTTTTAAATAGGTTGTTTTTATTTTTATTAATAAAAAATCCTATTTTTTAAATTAAATATCTGATATGGAGTAATAACTCAACGAAGTTATTAAACATTTCATTTGTTCTCTCCATTGTTTTTTATGGCAAATACACATTTTATATTTTTTGTTTGTTAATAAAGGCAATTGAATTATACTTACCATGACTTACTTTTCCTGGCTATTACACATGGCAGTATTAAATCGACACTGTAGATACCATAACCACTAATACTCACTAAAGTGGTTATGGTGCCAGGAAACCCTGGGCACATTCCCCTTGTTCGTTGTTAAACTGTGTCTGAATGGTTTAACAATGAATAAGGTTCCTCAGACATAATTGCATGGCCTACTGTCATGAAATGGCAAAAGATGTTAAGGACAGTAAATTTATATTCTGTTATATATAGAAAATCTCTCCAGCATGGATCCCTTTTGTTCATAGTATGATAATGTGTAAGAGAAATAGAGGGGGACATGCGACCACTGGATACTATTGGATTGCTGTGCGTGCTAACGACAGACGTCCAATATGCAAAGAACTGGCATTAACTGTTGTTCTTGGTTCGCTAATGATGGCCAAATCATAAAGTATGCAATTGCTATCATTGACAGCAGTCGCCACACAGCTTCTCCTTTATGAACACTTACAAGAATAATGAAACTTATGCCTGACAAACTTATGCCTGACAACATTCTCCACACAGGTGAATGTTGAAGATACCATCAAATGCAGCTTACTAAATCCAGCAAATGCCATGCTCCCTTTTTCTGATTTGAAGGATCCAGGAAGAAGGATAGCAGAATCACTTCATGAATGAGATGGTAACTGGTCACAACTTTTGAAAGAAATTGAGGTAGCAGCCAAGGGACTACGTTGTTGTGGAATATGTTGTATGTTGTTCTGATGTCATTAGTCAACTGATGCTGTAATATCAATATTCTCCTGGTAGAATCCAAAGCTACTGAAAAAAAGAGTTTTCTGCAGAAAAATCACCAAATCCCAGACCGGTAAAAAATGATTGTGTATGAGGTTTCATTTCATAAATGCCCTGCGAAAGGAGGCAATACTTACCAGAGAAAGGCTGTTAAAGTGGAAACGTAAACCATTAGAGAACAGTTATGGTCACGGTCTAGATCAGACTGCAGAAGACCCAAAATGGGGGAAACTGAAATAGATATCATGTTTGAGCTCTGAAGAGCCTTGTGCTGACAAAAACTTGACATTCAGCTTCTGGAACACTGGACCCTGGGATACCAGGAATTTTGAAACAATGGGAGCCTCCTTTCTCAACAACAGGAAGGACTTCTCTCTAAATCTTTCTTAAAAAGCTATGCAATGAATTGGAAGTTCTAACTCCGGTACATATTTCCTTTAAGTAGAAGTAAATTCATCTTGAGCTAGAGGCCCTGGATGGTGACATCTAGAAAAGTAAAGAGGATTCCAATTTTTGTCAGAACCATTGACAGACTTAACTTGATCCTGTCTGAGAAGGTTTGTTATCATATTTTCATTGCTCCATAGATAGCCTGCAAACATTTTGTATGAATATGGGCACAGGTTGGTTTCATATCCTTCAATAACTGAGCACTCAGGATTCCTTTTTGGTTCTTTAAACCCTTGAGGACCAAACTTCTGGAATAAAAGGGAATCATGACATGTCACACATGTCATGTGTCCTTAAGGGGTTAAATAAACCGCAGAGTCAATGTCTACCCTTATATTTACCCAATGCCCATGAAGGTGTTGCTGAAAATGGCAAAGGGCTTCGTCAACTACTTCACTCCCTGATGTTGGAGAAAAGAGACTGCTACTGCTCAAGCATCCCAACTACCTGAATGGCGTCTGTTGTCATTGTCTTCCACTCCATGTCTCACAGCCTTCCATCTGATTAGTCAAACCACCAGCACAGTCTGTACTAGGGATAAATGGGAGGGGTGCACACAGCAGATTTGCAGTTTTACAGGCTGTTTTTTTATACACCTCCAAAGAAAATATGCATGCATGTTTTTCTTTTTCGGTTATATCAAGTATATAAAGCATTCCTTTAATAAAAATAAAAAAAAAGATAGCCAGGTGAGACATTAAACAAAATAGTAAAGCTTAGGGTTGAATCCTTACAAGTAAGAGGACAGGAAAATGACTGGGAACCATAGTGAAGATGGGGTACTATATGTCAGGATTACAGGATCCAGGATTACATTGATCCAGCACGCAGTACTGTGTCACACCTAGGACTAAGGATAACGTATAACCGGACCTTAGAATGGCCGGACTTAACATATCCAAAAATAGTCAGAATACTTGCCAAGGTCAGGAACACAGAATCAGACAACAATGAGGGAAAGCCAAAAGTCAAGGATACCAGAATTCAGGGAAGTCAAAACAAAGTCAAATACCAGAAAATCGAGATCAGGAACGCACTCTCGGATTACCATCAGGATGAAACCACAACAGGGCAATGAGCAAAAGGAGAATTGGGTTTAAATACCCCTCCTGTGGATCCGATTGGCTGTAACCGGCCTTAGACCCCAAAAGCAATTACCAGGTTTCCATGTGCATGATTGCCGCTCGGCACAACTTTTCCTGTCAGGACGGTAATGCTTCTCGGCACAACTTTTCCTGTCATGGCGTTAAATGCCATTAACCACATTTTTATGTACTGGTGAATACGTGATACTATATATATATATATATATATATATATATATATATGAAGAAGTACATTTTTCTGTCTTTAACCAGCTAACCTGTAGTTAATGCTGCCTTGGTTAGTCAGGGAACAATGCATAATGATGGAGATATCTAACGAGATAATCTATGTGGGTTAGATATATTTCAGTATGCCATTTATAATAGTTCTAGGCAAAGTGCTATGTAGAGCATTCAGCAATATCATACCAGTTTTCATGGTGACATTTGGTATTTAGACTCAGAAATATATTTTACAATTTTAGTTTCAAATAACTCACAATATACAACTGAATTGGAGTAAAGTTCTAAGGTGATCTATTACGTACTAGTGGCAGTTAACTAACCATAAGAATGACCAAACCGGCCCTGATGTTCTCACTAAGGGAGCCTAAGTACATCCTAAACATCCCCCTTTCCAGAACCGTTTTATGGGACACGTAGTTCAGCACTTGACAGCAATTCCTTTAATTGACTGGGAAGGAAGGGTTGATTTGACATTTATGGATGGGCAGAAAAGCTTGGTAATTTAACATCTTTGGATGGCCAGGAGTCTGGAGTATTTTGTGTTTTTTTTATGACAATCTTTTTATTTTTGTTTTTGTCGTTTGAGCAAAAGTGAACATTTATCAATAAAGTACACTAAAGTAGTACAGGGTCAACATCCACATATGTTACAGTGACAATAATGTGTCCAAGTTTGTTGTATCGTTCTAACGATGGTGGTATATGCAGAAGTTCAAACATGCAGCGTTAAAGTTTTTGGCCTGACATGAACCATAATGAAGTAAGACTAAGTCACAGTTTATGCGTTTCATTTGTATAAGGCCTTTGCGAGCAACAATAATCATGGCCATGGGGCTCATCCAAGGTATTGTCTGGGCCGAGTCGTGAAGCAGGTCCCAGCCACCACCAATGCATTCCATGTGCATCCAACTTCCCCCTCACCCTCCCCCTCCCCCACCTGTCTCGCATATGTTACTCCCGTGTCCACTCCCCAGGCCAGTTTTAATAGTTACTGTTGGGTATGTGTGCCCAGCATGAGCAGGGGTTTGTATAGGGGGGATGCCCCACTAGGTGTGAGTGCAAGGTGCTGGGGGCAGCCAGCGAGAAGAGACGAGAAAGGGAGAAAAGGGGGGGGGTGCTGGTGGTCCGGGGGCTTGTGGTCCTTTGTCGTTTGGGGTAGGTTATGCAAATCTGTATAGTACGCCCCAAAACGCCTGAAGGATTCCATCGAGGAACCTTGTAGTTTTGCCGTCATGTCTCTTAATTTGGTGTATGTGGCGTTGTCTCTGTCTCTGCTGCAAGGTTCGTGCAAGGAGTCTACTGCACTTGTTGGAGTATTCAAAGAATAATAGATTTCCGTATCATGTAGAGCAATTCTTGTGAGAGCAATTCCTTAAGTGGTCCGCGGGCGTCTGTAAGTTGTAAATAGATGTCATCTGTCTGTGCCCGCTTGTGCAGTGTCTCTAATGTTGCAATCTTATGCGTCAGCTCAGTCATGTGTTTGGAAAAGTCTTTGTTGCGCTGTGTACACACCTTGATAAAGTGTCCTCTGATTACACATTTATGTCACCAGGGGGGCCACGTCAGGGGTATTGTTAGTGGCAAAGTATTGGGAGAGAACTTGTGTTGTTTGTGTTGTGTTGGTCAGCATATTTTCATTCAATTTCCACTAGAATTCATTAGGTTTGAACAGGGGTGACTTAAGGAGGATATTAACCAGAGTGTGGTCTGAGTCACTATGGTGCAAATCAGGAGGGAAAGGAATTATTGTGCTAAAAAGACATAGTCGATTTGACTGTATTGGTTATGGCCTGCTGAATAATACGAGTAGTCCCTATCCTCCGGGTGTGCCATTCTCCAGCAATCGGACAAACCCATCCTGGCGAGAGCCAACTTGGCTTGGCGTATGCAGTGTGATGGGACTGTGCTGGTACCCCTCAAGGTATCTAGTCGGGGGTCCAGCGGCAGGTTGAGATCCCCAGCTAGTACTAGTAGTCCCTCCCTGTATTTCTCTAGGAGGGTTAGGGACTTGGCTAGGAATAGGTGTTGGCCACGGTTAGGGCAATAGACTGTGGCAAAAGTGTACCTCTGATCTGCAATCGTTCCTTTCACAAAAAAGTATCTGCCAGGGGATCTACTTGTGCAGCCGTGCAATGGAACGGTACCGACTGGGAAAAAAGTATTGCCACCCCTGCACGTTTGGAGTTGGGGTGGCTCGCACAGTATCCTGATGGAAAGCAGATGTCGCCTAGTGTGGGGGCTTTTGCACCTTGAAGGTGTGTCTCTTGGAGTAACGCTACTGAGACCCTGTGGGACCATAGCGTCCGTAGGAGCTGTTTCCGTTTTTCGGAGATATTGAGCCCCGAACATTTTGAGACCAACACTGAAGTGAGTCTGGTTGGAAGCCTGCCATGGCAGGAGGCAAGGTGGGAGGCCATGGTCGGAGTCCATGGTGGGAAGCCATGGCGGGAGGCGAGGTGAGAGGTGTAGTGTCCCTGGGGAAAAAGGAGGAGGCTGAGGGCTCGGGTGAAGTAGAGGCGCGAGAGGGAAAGCTGGGCATAAACGGGTGGTTCTACAATTGGGTTTTTTCAGGTAGGTGCTCAAACCTAGTAAAAACTAGTAATGTAGGCAACGATGACCCTAGGTCAGGTATGTGAGTATGTGTGTGCGTAGCCCACCGGGGACCCTCTTCACTCTCACTTTTGACCAAATATACAAGGGGGTCTGTCACGTGGGGGGTAGTGGTAACCTCATGAGTCTGAGTGGTGAGATGTTCGGGGCAGCTGTCGCTTCCATCCAGCCCACGTGTACTGTTTTATTTCTCCTGAACCTGTCTGTCCTAAACTGTGCTAAGTACCGTGATAACTAACAACAACCTGGCATAACAACTGGTGCTTAAGAGTGTAAGGATCCCCCGGTGTGTGAGCCCGGCACCCTAGTCTCCGCCCACGTGGAGTCCCACTATTGGTGTCTACTGCCAGTCAGATGTCCCGGGTGTTAGGTCTGAGGGTCACCCCTCACCGAACGTCTATGACCTGTACTAACCGTCTAACCTCATGGCGTCGGCTCCCTGGGTCGTATGGCGTATGTACAGAACCCCTGGTGTGTCTAAGTCTTAAGAAGTCTGAGCTACCCCTCAGTTGATAACCTCCCGTAGAGAAGGGACACCGTCAGTTCATGACTACCTCTGCGTCACTCATCCTGACCACTGGGAAGTTAGCGTTTGCGCAGGTGGACCTGGGGCGGTGGGGTACATTCAAAAAGCTCACATTTCTGTACCATCAAAGGCAAAGCCTGTTACCCCATCCCCCCCACAGCATCTATGGCTCTCCCGGTGTCCTCGCATACTGCCCAGGGGACCCACCGGGGGCAACCCAAGTCTATGCCCCTCTGAACTGGCAGAAGGATCCACAGGCCCGCCCCATGTGTGCTCGATTGACACACTGCTTGATAGTACGGTGGTATTGCAGGGCCCGGGTCACTCAGGTCGGTAAAATATTCGGGCAGTCTCAGTAGGCCAGAGAAAATCTCAGAGGGCCGGGCAATATAGCTAGGGTGTGCTATCTCCCCTTTCCCTGCCCAGGCAGGTCCATCAAACCCATGTCACCCCACCCAACAGCAGTCCATTACCGGTGCACTTCTTCCTGGCCCCCACCTGTCCAACACCTAAAACGGGAGACCCGCTGGATAAGGGAGATAATGCATCCGTGAGTCTGACAGGGAGAGTACGTACCATCAGCGAACCCCAGTCTCCCCTTCTCTGCAATGGCTGGTGGGCCTCTGGTGGGCATATGGAAAGGGCTGTGTGACCACAATAGCAAGTGACCACAGGGGTCGGGCCCAGGGGTTTGGAGTGCCCCTTATTCTTCGGGACCGATCAGGCCACCTCTCATCTGGGGTGGGATATCCCGGCGTCTGGGTTCTTGCCTAAGCTCCCCCAGGGGGCTGGGGTGTATCGGGGACCCTCCAGGATCCACTTAGGCACGGCAACCGCTGGAAGGCCCAAGGCCTGGAGGCTGAAGGGAAAGCCCCATTTATAGGGAATTTTCCTCTCTTGTAGTAGGCGTGTGAGAGGCCTCAGTGCCCAGCACGCTTCCAGGGTTATAGCTGAGATATCTTGAAATAAGGCCACTTGACCTTCTTGTGTGGTCTGGCTGCTTTCATAATGGCCTTCATGAGATGGAAGGACAACAGGCAGATCACGTCCCATGGCAGGCCATCTCTCCTAGGGGGGCGCAATGCCCTTTGTGCTCTCTCTATGTGGAACTCGTCTGGGGCCTCCTCACCCAAGATCTGCGCGAACAGCTGCTTCAGGGTGTCTGTGAGGTCTTCTCCTTCGCTCTCTGGTAGGCCTCTGACGCGGATGTTATTGCGTCTTTCCCGGTTGTCCAAGTCTTCCAATTGCCTACGCAGGTCCAGGAGAACAGAACCCTGTCATGATGTGGCTAAGTCAGTTGCTTGTGAGTGCTGAATGGCTTGAATGTTTTCTGTTTCTAGTTCAGTAACCCGCTGCTCTAGGGCAGTGAGATCTCTGCGGACCTCGATAATTTCCTCTCTAATTACTGACCGTAGCTCGGTGACCAGAGCCATTTTGTCTGCCCTGGTGAGCATGTTGGCAGAGATTGTCGACAGTTCGGCTAATATCTGCAAGAGGGTTTTGCCCTGGTATGAGCCCTGCTGCGAGTCTTTCCATTTTGTCCACAGGCCGCGTGTGTCTGAGGCCGTCCAGAGTGGACAAGAATTCATCCATGGGGCCTGATGCTCGTCTCGGTGAGGCTTGGCTAGAGGGTCCAGGGGTCACCTGGCGTCATGTCTTCCCCATGATTTTAGGCAGGAAAGCTGTAATACTGGACTATGTGGGCTGGAGTAGCGGAGCATCTGTGGTGTGTGACCTACTCCATTAACCGGCAAGCAACCCCCCTCCCCCCCCATCTGGAGTATTTTGACCTATGTGAATGGATGGTAGTGTGTAGTTACAGCAAGTGCAAGGGCACTGAGGAACCCTGGCGACAAGAATGTTTGGGGTTAAGATCTTAATAGGATATTGGCCATTTCCGGCTCTAGATCCTGCCAAGACATTGATGTATTTTTACTTGTCACATTATTATTTTCAAGCAGGAACAACAAGATGAGCAGTTGCATTTGGTTTACTGTTATCACATCCATGAATAATGTATGTAAGCTGCATTTTAGGGGGCTGTTGTAGTTTACACTAACGTCATGCGGTTAGTGTAAATATGGGTCTTAGCTTTTCACAACCCACCTGTGACTGAGCTACTTACCTGCAGAAAATGGTAGGAAGGATTCTGCTTTAATCAATTCCCCATTATTGTTCAGGAAGTTCTCTGGATTAAACTCATGTGGATATTTCCAATAAGTCTCATCATAATTAAGAGATGACAGATCTGGGATAATGATTGTTCCCTGAGAGAAATCAGATGTTGGATCATCATCAGTAATGGTAATATCACGACATTTCTAGATTACTGTACAGACAGACAAAACTATTAAACTGAAAAATTAAGTAGAACACAAACTTAATCATAATACATTTCATAACACATTTAAGTGCTGTGACCTTAGCATTGCTGCTTGTTTTTCACCATGTATTACATTTTCAACAACATATCTTAACAGCATCAATCTCCAAGCAAGACAAACTTTGTTTCAACGAGGACATTGTCAACATTGGCCTCCAGTTAATATTTTTTGGTAGTCTTTTCAAATGACTACAGTCTGTTAGAAAAACTATTCAAAAGATTCATCTACAAAAATCCCCAAACAGGCTGTGGTTATTTCAAAAGTTTATCCAAAAACATTAAATTGGGGCCATTGTGAGAATAACTAACCACATTGAAAAATCGCCACTAGGAGTTGACACTGCATGTAAACAGTTGTAGTTGTAAGTAATGTACATTACCAGTAAAACAAATACCAGCATCTACAAGCTCTCACTTTACATAAGAGCTAAAGCTGCTTGTAAGAACTATGTGAAGCTACAACACTTATTCACTAAAGTGAGAATTGTTAGGAATTTCAAATCTAAAGTCAAATCAGTCAAATTGGAAGTATATGGATTTTAAAATGTCAAATTTATGGCCAAAATAGCTATTTTTTATTAAAAAAAAACTGTACATCTATCTTATGGACTCTATGAGATCCACTTCAGCCTCTCCCATCTACACATGATATTTCTATATTTCTATCTAATGGAATATATTGGACCTTTTACAATCTCTTACTTCTAGATTCATAGCTTATATTTAATTGTATCTGTAAGAGTTTTCATCAGGTTACATACTTTCAAGAAGAAAATAAATACAAATTAAAAAAAAACAAAAACAATATCCCTTCAACAAGCAAGGGAATAAGCTACCCAATGAAGTTTCATCTCTACAGCAAATTACCCCTATCTCACATCAAACAACTCTTCTGTATCTTCTAAATCTACCCTTATTCATATCTCAAGTGTATATATAAATAATGGATATAGTTGTGTGTTAATGCACTTGACAGTCTAAAAACCTTTCAGGATACATTAACGTGATTAAGCCACATTATAACATCCATTAATCAGCTGGTGATTTTTAGGCTAAGTGTATAAAAAAGGTGGACCCTTGTAAAGAAAAGTGCTTAAAACAATAACAGATTATTATAGAACCCTATTGGACTAGTATAACTATATCCTGGTTGCTCTAAATTATGCACTTGGTTGACTAGGGATCTCCATGTGTCTTCCTTATGAGAAGTCTGTGACTGGAAGATTTTTCAGGTTCAGAGCTCAGAGCGCATGTGCCCAATCTGGGCTAGCAAAGGGATAGGAGGGGTAGGGGGGTAGAGAAATGTAATTAAACGCCCCTCCTTCCCTTCCCCCCAAAAACAAGCACTAGTAAGGGGAGAGGCAGGAGGGCTCATTTTAGTGAGGGTGGCAGGAAGGAAAATGCCTCCCCTTGCAGGCACTGCCTGCAAAAGAGAAGCTCTATACTTCCGTTGCCAGCGTGTTGTTGGACATTAGACGTATTTGATGTTGGATGTATTTTATGCACATAATTGACATCAGGCAGCCCGGAACAGAGTTACGGGCTCGTCAAAGCCATGTGTGCCAGGAGTATAACTAGCCCCTGGCACATAAGTGCAAATTACTCTGTATGTGCTGCGTTTCAAGCAGAAACGCTTCATATACTACACTTCCACCATGACAACTTGCAATCACTGCAGTGGTCGAGCAACCCTTTAAGCATCATAATTTTGAAAACTGGCTAGTGCTAGTGCTCTTTTTGCATCCTGTCATTCTATTGCACCAACAGACAGTGGCAGCCTGGAACAGACACAATTAAATAGGATAAATGTGAGTTTATTCATTCACTAACACTATTACTTTTAAAAACAAAGCTTTACCCTGGGCAACTGCTACACATGGTTTAATGGAAGCATGGCAAATAGGGAGAACACAGGGATTTTACAAATCCTGGTTGAGATTTAAATTGGTCCAATTTTGTTTGAAGCTGTAGGTGCCAACTGTTTGCAAGCCCTGCCAAATTCATATGTAAGCCCTGAATCTAAATAAATATATTCAATAAAATAATATTGCCCTCCAACCTGATTGTGACCATGTCTTATCTCACCTTTGGGATGGTAAAGCCATTCAGTTCTTCATCTTGTAGTGATGAATGAGATATTGCTAAAGGCACAACACTTGCAAATCGCTGTACCTCTTGTAGGACAGCCTGCGTGTATGGCATGCTCACTCGATCCTCATAATTAAGTTGGTCTCTGTCTCCCCGAGCTTTGTCTATTTCATTTCGACATTTCTCTAAAAATAAATAATTCACATGGTCAGAACAGAGCAAAAGAAAATAAATCATCTTTGTATTCTAGAGCACCAGATCTAAATGCTGGAGTTCTAAGGAGAGATTGTACCTTGTACATCTGGAAACGCCATCATGTAAAGCAGACACCATTTTAGGCTAGCAGATGTAGTCTCAGTTCCAGCCACAAACAGATCTGCCATGCTAGTAAATAGGCTCCGAATATCAAAGGTTTTTTTACCATTATGCTGTTCTTCCTAAATAGAGATAAGCCCACTGATCAGGTCAATTCAAAGTTCAATTGAAAGAAGACAAAGAGGGAATGATCTATTTTAAAAATACATATATAAAACCACGTGCAAAATAAACCTCAGTGAGTATTTGATATAGCAAATACAAATGATGCACATAGCCTGTTCGGCTTTAATAATTTCATACGCACGTATGACTTGTTACATTATCTAACTCCACAAAATACTTTACTAAATTCTCACAAACTAATGCACAAATTTAACCCCTTAAGGACACATGACGTGTGTGACACGTCATTATTCCATTTTATTCCAGAAGTTTGGTCCTTAAGGGGTTAAACGAATGCCGCACAAACACACAAACCACAATGAGACTCTGAAACTCACATACGATTAATCATACAAATGCCCACATTTCAAACTATCCTTCTTGATTAGTTCAAAGTCAGCTGCGCTACCTCACTAACGCTAGTACTTTACGTACTAATTAGCAGACATGAATTGGATAAACCACACGATCCACTCAATTCTCACGTCTGTCAATGGATGTAACAATCGGTTAAAGTAGATGATCGCTAAATAGGTTTAATTTATATGTTATTTCATGGTTTATGGCTATTATGGTGGTATGGAATTATAGGTTTTATGTAAGTATTAATTCCTGCTTTTTTATACGTACATGGGTCACGATTTTATGGTTTGTCAGCATAGTGATCATTTGTATAAATTCATTTGTTATGACTTCTGGTTGTCACTGCGTTGCAGTATTCTGTTACTCATTAGACCTGTCAATTCAATAACGGTATGTTGGGGTCGTACTGCATGTCTAAGGTCGACCTCTACTGGTCAATTTTGATATTGCACTGGCTATACTTGCAGTTTTCTGACCTAAATTAATGATCACTTAAATATCAAACAAGCGGGGGGACGTGTCCTGGCAGCGGTACTTAGCGGTCGCATGTGTTGAGCGCTCCGCTCTAAAGTGACCCTAAAAGGAGCAATCTGGCATATTAGCCACTAAATAACACAATACCACAGACACCCCAAGCAACCATGTCCCAATTTAAGGGAAAGCGGCAAGCAGATAAGGCTGAAAAAAGCACTTTTTCGCCACAAGGACGCCGCTAGGGAAGCAGACTTCACAGCCTGAGGATACACAAGATGGCGCAGAAGAGGCTGCGGAACACCAATGCACAATCCCGGACAGGGAAAACCTCTCAAACAAGAGGTAATGAAAGTTATGCTGGATGAGATGTCCGCAAGACTGGAAACCAGCTTCCAAACTATCTAAGGCACAAGGGGAAATAGATGTAGAACTAGAAAGGCTACATACAGAAATGCAGACATATGAGATGAAGATGGCAGACTTGGAGGACAGAGCCCGCCGCAATAATCTGCGGATCCGTGGTGTGGGGGAGGAAGTGGGACCCACGGACTGACAACATATCTATATGGCCTACTCAAACTGCTGGCACCTGACATACTACAGGACCAACTACTCATGGACAGATATCACAGGACAGCCAGGCTTGGCCGAGCTTTTTACCACCAGACAGCCCGAGAGACGTCCTCATAAAAATGCACTACTACTACGTGAAGGAGCTGGTGCTCCAAACGAGCCACACAAAGAAGAAGCTCCCAACACCTTATGGAGACCTACTAATATTTGCGGACATATCTACATTCAAGCTGAAACAGAGAAGAGACTTCAAAGCCGTCACGGAACATCTCAGACTCCACAAGCTACCTTACCGGTGGGGGTACCCGGTGAAAGTCCTGGTAACCAGAGGTGGAAAGGTGACGTCAATTAACACACTGGAGGACGGAATCCGTATGCTTCAACGGTGGGGAATGAATGAACCGGGAACACACCAAAGTCCGCAGAGACCGGGCCGCACCACCACGGACTGGAGGAAAAAATAAACACACATAACGAAGGACTGGGCTGCAAGAGGTGGGAGCCTGTCAGTCAACAAACTCATGGCCGCCTGCAGTTCGTTTCCTGCTGCACTGACTATGCAGGGGTATTGTATACAAGTTTTAAGTTTTATGTTCTTTACCACATGCAGTGTACTGCCAGTCTGATGCCTTATGTGGGAGATGGGGTGGGGGTAGTGGGACTGAACCCCCCCCCCCCAAAAAAAAAAACCTATAGAGCATGAGGCCCATAGAATATAATAAGAAGAGGTCCCCTCTACCCCCCCTCCCCACCCCCCAGCGGGCTAGGGATGGGGCAACGTCTGAAAGAACGTAAGAGCTACCCTAAGAATCAAGACGCCACTACACCCTTGTTAGGTGACACATTGGGTTACTTCTGAGGTTACGACCCTCCAGGAAGGAGCTAAGTCTTCTACCCCTAAAGGTACTGAAGGAGGTACCTAGGCCGAGCTTGGACCACAACAATCCAACCCCTTCCTTTGCGCCCACAGGGAACTCATCTATGCATAAGTTCAAAAAGGCTTACCTTTTCTAGTAGAGTACTTTATACCACTCAGACACCACATAGAAAGCGAGTGCGGTGTGCCCGCAACTTACCCTCCCACACGGGTGGGACGAGTGAGCACCCTATACCTGCATCTACTGCTTAGTCAGACCCTCACAGAACACTTAGTGTATAGACCTCCATGAAAATATATTCCTTAAATGTCAGAGGGTTAAACCTACCGGTTAAAAGACACCAACTGTACAGGGAACTAAAACACGCAGATGCTGATGTCATCTGCCTCCAGGAAACGCACTATAGCTCTAACTACATACAACCATCCGTGGCGGATTACCCACACCAATTCCATGCAACATCCCCCACTAAGTCCAAAGGGACTTCCATATTGATTTTCAAACATGTAGCATTCACTATGATCTCCCAAGATGTTGACACAAATCGGAGATACATCATCATGAAATGCTCTATTAACAACATAACTTACACGATTACAAACTTGTACTCCCCCAACACCCATCAACGTACTTTCCAGACCCACATACTACTCAAACTAGATGTGACGCAAGAGGGAGTTTCCATCATTTGTGGAGACTTTAACCATGTACTAGATCCAAAATTAGACACTAACATCTCACAACACAGTCCCAGGTACAAAATACTCCTTTGTCAATGCAATCAACTACAGAAACTCCTCTCGTTACACCACTACTATGACACCTGGTGGATACCCCGCACCATGGAACGGGCCTACACACACTTCTCCCATGTCCATAACTCCTATTCGAGAATTGATGGGTTTCTATTACACAGGAGGGGGCGTAACCAACCCTCCGACTGTAAGATAGGTCAAATCACCTGGTCAACCATGCACCAGTCACATTGACGGTCAGAGACCAATATGACTGCAAACACCGCAGCCCTTGGAAGCTGAATGCATCCATATTAAATGACCCCACATTCACGAAGGAAGTGGAAACAGCATTACACCATTACTTTAGGGAAAATGCCACCCCAAGAGTCTCACAGGGCACAATATGGGCAGCACACAAGATGGTAATTAGAGGGGTATTCATTAGAAGGGCATTGTATCTACGCAAACAATCCAATGCCCAACTCACGCAATAGCAAAACGACCTATATCAGCTGAATGCCCGTAACCAACTTGCTCCATCAACCGACCTCAAATTACAGATCTCTAACCTCACTAACCAAATACACCAAAAAACTCTAGAACAAACAGGATACATGCTCTAGAGACTAAAGGCAAGGCAATACACACAGGGGAACAAAGCCAGTAAGCTAATAGCAAAGAGACTACTGGAATAAAGGGCGAAACAAAAGATACCATTTATCATGTCCCCAACGGGAGAAAAAATGATGGTACCCAAAGACATATGCAAGGAGTTTGCCAAGTATTACGCCTCATTATACAATCTCGACACGAGTGGATACACTTTCCACCCTACGCAGCAACACATAAACTCATATCTGGCCAAGGTAGACCTCACCACACATTTACGACCCAACAGGCGAAAGCCCTAACAAAGCCCATCTCAGAGGAAGAAATCTTAGCCATCATAAGACACCTGCCAAAGGGCAGAACCCCAGGACCCGATGGCCTAGACAACACATACTATAAGCGATGCCAAAAACACTTAGCACACCATCTGGTGCATACATTCACAGAGGCGATATCCACACAGACGTTACCACAAGACTCACTACTGGCTCACATCATAACCACCCACAATCCCCCAAAACTTCAGGCCAATTTCCCTGCTCAACACTGATGCAAAAATATTTGCCAAACTGTTTGCGACGAGATTGGGTAGTTCTCCCTCAGATTATCCACACCAGCCAGGTGTAGATGTATTTTTCCGCCCCCCCCCCCCACCAACATAACATCTTCACCTATGTGCCTCTTAACCAGACCCTCTCCCCGTCCATTAATGGTCCCCTCCCTTCCCTGTCCTTTAGTGTTCTTCTGACAGTCAAACACACTCAATGACAAACACACAGACTCACTGATCTGACACACACTCATTCATTGACACACACACTGGCCTTACATCTCACACTTGTACGTTACATCATCATATCGTTAGGTGCTAGGTATCCACAATTTACTGCACAAACTCCTACTTATGGCTGAAAGTTACATCGCTACATATCCTGTTAGGCAGAACAGGATATCTACTTTTACATGACATACCACAATTCTTACTAAATCTCGTTACCCCTGTAGGTCTGCGCCAATCCACCTTCGGTGTCATACCCCATTTCTAATTACTCGTTCTCAGATACGTCACAATACACATACTTTTTCGATACCTTACTCTGCCTCCCTTAGTGAGTTTCATTGCTGGCTGGCAGGGCACCAGGAGTCCAATAGCTTATACTTTCTCAGGCCTCTATGCCTTACGTTAATGGTCCCGCGAGGCCAACATCCATCCTCATACTCTGAGGAATTACACCCATCGGCCCAATTCACAGTTAGGCGCATCGCATGGTGGCATAGAGAGGGCCTCACCTGTCACTCCCATTCTATCTTTTTTTTTTTATATTTAAATATTTTTATTAGTTTTATCACAAAGTATATAAAATTCATTTACATAAAAAAAAACTTTACAATAATGTTACTTTGACACATAATACAAAAGTACAAAGACAACAAACAGTTTATCAATTGACAATGTATGAGTACTTATAATAACCCAAACTGGGTTATAAGCTATTCCCTTTATTAGTCTTCATCGATTATTTACTTCCAAGTTCATACCCCATTTTCCTATACTTATCACAGTCAGCTGCCCCTAACCCTAGTCGGCATTAAACCCCAAAATATGGGGAAGCCCTATGAAATATGCCTATTTTCAATGCTAAGGATTGGGACACTCTAAATACAGGAGAAAGAGGAGGAGTAAAAAGAGTCGTACAAAAAATAACTATAAAAGAAGGAGAAACCCTTGACATATGGATTGACACCTGTCCTTAGGGACCCTGATACACACTGACACAGAGCAGAATAGGGACTGTTCCCCCTACATAGGGTCACTTGGCAGATATGGATTGACACCTATCCTAAGAATCCCTGATACACAGCAGAATAGGGACTGTTCCCCCTACATAGGGTCACTTGGCAGATATGGATTGACACCTAGCCTAAGGATCCCTGATACACACTGACACAGAGCAGAATAGGGACTGTTCCCCCTAAATATGGTCACTTGGCAGATATGGATTGACACCTATCCTAAGGATCCCTGATACACACTGACACAGAGCAGAATAGGGACTGTTCCCCCCTCCCGCCGCCGTGAACGCGAACACGCTATGTTCGCCAGGAACTATTCGCCGGCGAACCGTCCGGGACATCACTAGTCCCAATCCACCCTGTCAAATGCTTTCTCAGCATTGAGTCCCACAAAGACTGCAGCTATGTTTTTATATTTAACCACTGGGATTATATTTAACAGTTTTCTGATGTTATCGGGGCCCAACCTCCCCTGAATAAAACCCGTTTGATCAAAATTGATCAGCTTATGGATATATTGATTCAATCTTTCCGCCAGAATTTTAGCATAAATTCATGTTAAGCACCGAGATAGGTCTAAAGTCACTGCATTCTGGGGTTAATTTGTTTGGGGAATTTTAATTATTTGTGCTTCCAACAGCTCTGAATGAGCTTGGCTTGCTTTTTTAATTTCATTAAATGTTTGGCTCATGTAACTGGCAATCTCATCTTGACAGAGTAAATAATATTGATTAATTAGGCCATCGGGACCAGGGGCCGAGCCCAATTTCAATTTTGAAATTGCCCATTTAATTTCCTGTTCAGTAATATCTTCATTTAAATTTGCCAACTCTGTTTGAGAAATTTTAGAAAAGTGAATTTTATATTTGGGGAATTCAAATGATAAAGATCACAGTAATATTTCTCAAAACATGCGGCAATGTCAACCGGCTAAACAAAAAGTTCTTTATTATGTAATAATCTATTTATTCTACCATTATTTAATTTTTGTTTCAACTTATTAGCCATCAGTTTCCCCGCTCGATTTTGACCATGATGTAATCTTTGTTGCATAACCCATAATGATTTATCAGCCAACAGTTGCTGAATTATTTTTACTTGCAATTGTATTTCTCGAATTTTATTTGTCTTTAACTCAGAAGGGGATTTTTTTATTCTCCCTGTCTAATAAAGTAAGTTCTATATATGAATCTCTTAAAGATTTACCTATCTTCTTCTCCGCAGTAGAATTAAAAACAAATTACAATGTAAATAACATGTAAAAACACGTTTCATTCAAAAGAACTTCCTCAGGGATCGCAGTAGAATTAAAAACAAATTACAGTGTAAATAACATGTAAAAAACATATTACAACGTAAATAACATGTAAAAAACATATATGTTTTACATGTTATTTACATTGTAATTTGTTTTTAATTCTACTGCGGTCCTTGAGGAAGTTCTTTTGAACAAAACGCGTAGGACCTATAACTGTTTCTTTTATTCTATGCTTATGGTGACTGTTCACATTTTTTACCAATAAAGTCACCAGTCAGGTAGAGGCTGTTAGCTGGTTATATACAGTAGGAATATATATCTAGGTTGCCCTCTGTATTGGGTTTCAGGTATTCGACATTACATTTCAATTACGTTCATATCAATGCAAGACCTCACTCCATTCTCCTTTATGTCTTGTACATACATTCGAACTCTGACTTTTACAAGTGGTTGTCTCCTTGCGCTGAGCATATGTTACATAACTCAATATTCAGTGCATGTTTCTGTACGTTCAAGATTTCCAACGAGATATTGACTATCTGTCTACATCATAAGTAAATTAGGATTCAGATTACATGCATTCCACGCAGATAGATGGGATATATCTTTTTCTGATAATTATTTAGGTTGAGCCATTTCCCCCTCGTACATTGAAGCGGCTTTGTTCATTCAGGGTGATCTTCTCTACTAGTACAATTCAGCTTCTCATCTAAACATAGCATCACTGCATGTCTCCTTTAGTTTATGGTATTAGGTCCTTTACAAAGGCATATCATTCCCAGTATACAGTTATAAAGGGCTGTCAAGCACAGTAACCAGTGACAAAAATTGCTGTATAAAGCAATTTTCAGTAAATGTAAAAAAAAATGAATTAAGGTTAAAATATTTTTATTAAAATAGTGTTGGTTCCATTTGCATGTGCTCAACATTTGTTAAATACACACACGGTACCTTGTCTAGCTCTTCCAGATAACAGTCGATGTAGTCTCGAGGTTCTCCTGGCTGTCTTGATTTCCTGTGCTCCTCTAACACATTCCCAAGGAATCCAAAAACTGTATCCACATTTCTGAAAATCTTCTGGTGTGGCAGAGGGAGATAGTGGATGAATCCAAATGCATTATACAGCTGAAAGGTTCAATGACATAACACGAGTCACACACATAAATCAACGGAAAAGTTTTAAGCAATTTTTCCCCCATTCATTGCATTAAAAGAAAAGACATTCCCCTATTCATTACCATTATGTGATAAGATAAGGAGAGGTCCTTCAGGGCAGTGGCTGACCTAATGTAGAGATGCAATACATTTTTGGGGGCAAGTTGTAATATCCGATTAGCTCGAGGAGTGATGACGTGAGGACACAAATCTAGATGCTCCAGGAACCCGGGACTAATGTGCTACAAACTGCCATGAACTGCCAACCTGACTGAGGTGTATCGATCTTCCGTCTGAACTGAGAGACCCAGGTGGACGCCGAAGGAGAGACTGCTGAGAGGAAAGTGGCTGCCGACTCCTTTGACAAGAAGATACACGTTGACACGCTTTAAAAACGGAGAGTAGCAGCATGACAAACCACCGACTAGACAGAGAGGTCCGTGAGACGCCGACGGAGAGATTTTTAACTTACCAATATCTGGCTATAAAAATTATCTTTACCTTTTTACAGCAGATCCCCGTCGCTCCACGAAGTTCCCTTATTGGTTCTGTGAGTAATTGTTACGGGCGCTCTACAGATAGTTACTGGATTACCCTGTTTTATGTTACCGTATACTCTGTTTTGGTAGTATCACTGTATAAACACATTACACGAACAGTCAGGACTATGTATTCGTGCATACGAACAAAGACCACCCGGCCCTTGGCGTGTGCCGCCACTTAACCTCTTTCACCTCTGAAACAACTGAACGGCCGACCACCTTACAAACGGAGTGTGCTTCCAATTAACCACCGGAAAGCTGCGGTCTGCGGTTAACCACAAGCCTAATTGACTGCCTCAGGGTGGCCTACTCAGGCGTGTGGCCCCAATTAGAATGTTGGGTCTGCGGTTAACCGCAAGCTAAGTACCCCCCTTCATGGCGGTCTCTGTTCGGCTCACAAAGTGCTAGGACAACCATCCCCGGAGCGGTATTCACGCAACTATTTATCCATTACGCGCTCCAGGGGTTTTAGGGTCAGGTCCCGCTCTCTATTCACCCGCCAGAAAATATGGCCGCCATCTCGTGTTCGGGACAAAAGGGCACGAAAGGACTTTGTATGGAAAAGACTGGCTATACAGTTCGTGAGATCTGAACGCTATTCGCCTATCTGCTGCGCTCAGATCTGGGCTATCCAACAAATGGTAGAATATAAAATGTGTCTATTAAAATGTTGCAATTATGTATTTTTATACTGTTTTACCTGTTACAATAATACGTGGGATTTTGGGCGCTTGGAGATAATTAAATTGCCATAACCGTTAGAGTCATTTTCTCCAATCATTTCAAATGATACACTATAATGCTATTGGTCAACTGTTTGTATTGTCCCTGTATCCCATCAGGTCAGTGGGGGGCTGTCCCTGGACCTGGGGTTTTGCATAAATAGCGATGTCTGTGTGCCATTAAAGCCAGTTCGTTTTGACCCTCAAATCGCAGCCTCGACTCGTTTTGTGGGAACAAGGGTATCCTAGCTGTACTTAGCTAGTGGGATTGCTTTATATTCGCAGGATTCTTATGTTATGCTGAACGGAACGGCGCTTCCCTCTCTCCACACTCGGGAACTAGGACATCCAAGCGGTCCAGCCTTCAGCTAGCTTGGAGGTAACCGTAACAGTAATATACTCCTGAACTTATGTTTTTTGTTCTTCTGTTTTTTGTTCTTTTTTGACATAATTTGGTAAATAAATAACGGACTCATTAGTGCGATATTCCTAATTTGAGAAATGGGGCTCTAAATATAAAGCCTAATGATTATTGCAACCAGTGCAGCTATAACAGGAGTAAAACTGCCCTACCTCACCAAAGCTTTGTTTCTGGTTCAAGTTTATCCCAGTGATGTAGAATTATTAAAAAAATATCTTTATTTGTACCTGTATTGAATTATTGTACTAACTCCATTATTAACCTCACACTGTGACAGACCCTCCATTTTGTCCTCATTACCTGACAGATTCTCCATTTTAAACATTACATGACAGAATTTCCCAGCAACATTTAATACAATGAACAGAGACTGTATTTTCCATAAAGACATGACTAACCCAGGAATTGCTGAATCTCCTGTAATTTGCAACAAAGTATAACCAAGGCCAGAGCCAAGGCCATGAGAAGCTGTACTAATGAAATGTTCTATTCATAAAAGAACCGTGCACCTGACCACGAGTCTGACATCACTAACTGCCCAAAATGACGCTCAAGCCCCCCTTCCCACCGAGTAAGCCTCATGCTGGGAGAGATGGCGCTTGAGCCATCTGTCCACACCCGTGTCCAGAACAATACCACCTCCCGGTGGGAGGACACCTAGCTAGTCACTCAAATCCCTGAGCCAATTAATAATATTGATGGGTGGGCATTGACATAGCCACTTAACATTTAATCAAATTAATGATGTTTATTTGTTATTATCTGATATTCAATGATGATGTCATTTTGCCTTTAAAAGGGTCTGCATACTCGTTTTCTAACCAGATGCCATTAAATTTTCTGAAGTGCTTTTAACCTGAACTCCATGTGTCAGTGTGAACTTACTTCTGCGTATACGCAATTTAATCATCTCAGATTTGGACAGGAACAGATAGACATTTAAACATATTTGTTTATTTCTAAATTAATCTACATCAATTTGGCGCCCAGAACGTGGGGCATCGGGCTATGGCCTCTGGCCGGTAAGCCGTCCTAAGGAAGACGCTGTTGGATGGAGGAATCCGGGGGGAAGGAAAGGGAGACTGATCACCTCCGATTACACGGTAGAGACTTCTGCAGAGCCTAGCCGGTATGTTCCAGCACCCTTTGATTGACCCGTCCACGTGTCTGTGACTGCTTCCCGGGAGGACATCAAAGACAGGTAATATCTTGCCCGGTGTCTTGTTACTCACTTGTTTACCTGCATTTAGTCTATCTGTTGCCTGGGTGTGTTTGTATTGGCCTATTTTAGCTTAAGTGCCCGGGTAGAGTGTTTGTCTGTTTACCCCTTTTGGGATAAAGGGGGGTGGACCTGCGGGGGTTTTGCCTGGGGTCCTCTGTTTGTCTGTTTACCCCTTTTGGGATAAAGGGGGGTGGACCCGGGGGATTTGCCTGGAGTCCTCTGTTGCCTGTTTACTCCTTTTAGGAGCCACGTGGCTGTGGCTGTAAGGAAAAATGGGGGTGGACCTGTGGAAGTTTTCCTGGGGGTCTTCTTTGCCTGTTTACCTCTTTTAGGAGCCTCGTGGCTGTGGCTGTAAGGAAAAAGAGGAGGGGGGAATCTGTGGAGGGGTGTAGTCTCATTGCTTCCTGGGGATTCCCCATGGTGTCACTTTGATAGCCTAGCTAGCCTCATTGTGCACATAACTCTGCTTGCAGAGAGGTGGTAACCTCCAGCTTCGAGCGCTGAGGCTGGTGGAATTCCAATTTTTATTTTACTTTATACCTATCCAAGACCCTCATGAACTCTTTGATCTCTAAATATTCTAAAGCACCTAGAATTACTCCTCTAATCATCAGTTACTGCCGATCCTGTGTTATTTGTGCCAAGGACAGCTCAGGCAGAAGAGGAGGAGAATCCTAAGCACCTAGCTAACTCTCACTATCCCTTTCAAGAATCCAGGTGACAAAGAGCTGCTGGGTCAGATATGCACTAGTTATAATAGACATTTTGTCAGGATGGCCAGAAGCCTAGCTGGTCATCAATGTGACAACCAAGACCATATACCCAATAGTGCATTGTGAAAGTTGCAGAGATCACTCAGTGGATTCACTGTTCCAGATTCAAGACTCGCTCTGCAACATGGGAAGTAACATTTGTTGATTTTGACAAACTTTTGACTCTAAAGGAAAAATGACTTGTTAAAAAACAAAAACAAAAAAAAACTAAAAGATACCAACAAGTAGGTGGTTGATGGCCATAATAATGCCTGACCACCTGCCATCGATGGAAAGCCGAGGACCCCAAAAGGAGACCTCGTGAAGCTAAAAAGATCCAAACGCCAAGCTTCCTCAGGATTATTTGCCCATCCTGAGTTTGTGGTGATATTAATATTGACTAAATGATCCGAGGTTTAATACATCTACATCACCAGCTTCCAGCAAACTAGATCAGACAAAAGCTGCAAAATTGGATCAAGAAATGGCTAACAAGAAACCTCCTGAGAAACAGACAAAAAAGGAAAAAAGAACAGGCAAAGATCAAGATCAAAAAAGAAAATAGAGAAGATTGTAACAACATTTTTTTTCCAAAAAATTCAAAGAAAACTGGAGTAATAGGAGTGTGGCTATGAGGGCAAAAAGAGAGAAGGGCATGAACCCAGGTTAGTAATATGTAGAGAAAGAAGAACAACTAATTGCCCAGCTCAGAAGATAATTCTTCTTAAAACATAACTTTTAATGAAGAAGGTAAAAAGTATATCAAATGGTTAATCCAAGAGCGATGAATGCTCAGCATTAAGTTGAATATTTGGAGTGTATATATGCAGATAGCATATAGTACACTCAAAGTACTGATACCTAAGATCAGGGACAACATGACATTGAACATACAGCACAAAACACAAGTGTAACATACAAGGAAAAGTGAGTGGGGGGAGGGGGGAATATTTACAGCATATATACAATAATGGCTCAAGTTAACCCTGAATATATAGGTGAAAAATATATAAAGGGAACAGCAGATTACCGATATTCCTGTATCTATCTACATAACATAAGTATCTCTACTTTTCACTACACGTACCCAGGTTGTAGCTCTACCCAGTTGAGGGTTCCCCCTGCCTAGTTTTGCGGAGCACCTACATACCACGGTACAATTACTTTGGTTGGTGTAATATGACATAATGTACGTAAATCCCTAGCACTGCTTAGTTGAGGGTTCCCCCCTAACAAGCAGATCAGTAAACTAACGTATACATGCAGCCACTCTTTCTCTATCACTGCTACATTTTTTCTGTGAATATTCAGTGATACCATACTATGTTACTAGTGCTATCCTGCTCGTGTCAATTGACACAATTCTTGACAATACTGAGCCCTGCTCAGTCGAGGGCTCCCCCTGACAAGCAGATTAGCATACCTACCAATACATGTGACTACCCCTTTTCTATCACGGCTATATTTCTTCATAGAAATCCAGTAATACAAATTTCTACCGCTCTTTTGCTACATACAGCTTTTCACCTTATATATTTTTCACCTTTTTAACTTGAGCCATTATTGAATATATATGCTGTAAATAATCCCCCCAATTCACTTTTCCTTGTATATTACATTTGTGTTTTGTGCTATATGTTCAAATTAGTCGTTCTTCTTTCTTTAAACATTTTTCCCCCAACCACATACAAAGCAGTATTGAATAACACTGCAGACCGCTATATACAAGGAGCAGAAAATAGCATTATAGATACTGCAAATATGGAGGAGTCACAGAAAGAAGTGCGCAATAAGGAATCACCCCTCTACAGCTGGAAAAAGCATTATCACAACTTCTAGAACAACTAAAAGTGGAGATTCAAACAATGTCTAAGGGAATCAAAAATTATATTACAGAGCTGAGCACTTGGGTCACAAAGATGGAAGAAAAAATGGATTCATCTCTGCAAAACAAAGAGAATGCAGAAGAAATTATCAAACTGGAAAATAAAGTCGCCACACGGGAACTAAAAATCTCAGACCTGTAAGACAGATTTAGACGCCTGAATCTACGCTTTCAAAATATCACACAGAATATCCCCCAAGATAAATTGGAGGATTTCCTATTAGATTTTTTTGAGAATATATTTAAATTTAAAAATGTAAAGAACAGTTTGAGTATTAGATCTTTGGCATCGTATTTTTAGACCGAAATCTGTTTCTCCATCATACCCAAGAGATGTGGTTGCTCTTTTCAGTCTTATGAAGAGAAAGAAGCAGTGCTAAGAGCAAACAGAATGAATATAGAAAGAGAAAAGAGATTTGAAAACATTCAGATTTTTCAAGTCCTATCCTACTATACTAGACAAATCAGGAGATCCTTCTCAACTATTACAAAAGCCCTGAGAAAAATATCACTTATAATTGGGGTTTCCCAGTATGCTTAAAATTCAAGATGAAGGCAGTAGAAAATCCTTGCAGTAGCCAAAAGAGGCTAAGGCATGAATGGAAAAACAGACTTGACAGATACAAAAGGAGAAGGGTGATGAGAAGGAGGAGGGAAAGATGGGAAAAAAAGAATAACACTTTAAATGCTGGAACTCACACTTGATTTATATAGAAGAGTTATGAACATTCAAATTTTTTCTAAAATCGATTTTCTTTTTGATATTTCAGATGCAACATTAATATTTAAATCTGGATACATGATCGTAATATTTTTGGGAACCAATAATATGCTGATGCGGGGGATACTTCTTACATAAGCTTTCACATTAAAATGAAAATTAGGTTTATGGCAACACTTTTTACCCTCCCCCCCCCTTTATTTATTAATTTAAAAAATAAAAAACTTTTTTTTTCTCCCCCCCCCCCCCCTCTGGAATTAAAAGACAAGATAATTGAGATAATTCATATTTCTTTATAAATTGTAAACGTATTAAAGAAACACTTGACGTATTTTCTAGATATATAAGGCTTCACACAAATGTTTACATTAATAGTCAAATTACAATTTTTAATAAAACAATTTTCTGTAATTGATGTAAGTTTTATTTTATTTTTTATTCTGCCTTTACCTTTATAAAAGGTAATAGTAGATGCCATACCATAGTAGATGATAGTATATCATAAGTTTTCCCTTAAATTGTTAAATTACTATTTTAAGTATTATTGTATGTTTTCCACTATTCGAGGGAAAAGCAAAGTCACACAAGAGTATATGGGAAATATATGAGTATTGTACATTTCTTTTTTATACATTTTATTTTAGCAATTAAAAGACTAGATAAAATATGACATTACTGTTACACTATTTTGAAGGAAACTAAGGATATGAGAGAGATACTTTTCTCTCTCTCTCATTCACTATTAGATATTAAATGACACATTATTACACTATACTCAAAATATATTGGGATATTAGAATAAGTTTGTAATTTCCTTTGCGAAGGGGAAGGGAGAAGGGAAGATATGAGACAATTGAACTTTCCCTCATGGGCACCCACTTTAATAGTGAAAACACAATGTAAAATAATGATGGCATGCCTACACTATTCTAAAAGAAACTAGGGATAGAGAGACATCTCACCCTTCTTCCACTCGATTAGAAGATACAAAAAAGACACCTTGTTTAAAGTAATACTCAAATTCTATTATGAAACCAGCATTTCTTTTCTTTTTTTCTGACACATATATTCACAGTAAGGCTAAATTCTAAAACTGGCTTACTGTTCATATAAATCTTAAGAATTAAAGTCGGGTAGAAAAATAAGTTTGAGACTATAAATTGTGAGAAATCAAGATTTTTTAATTTTATTTTTCTCTTTACTTGGTTCTGATTAGAAGTCATCAAAATTATATAGAGTAATGAAACTCTATAAAATAAAAAAGGGATATTTTACAAGATATATATAACATTTTGTATTTGGTTGGCAGAGTATGGACTCCAACGGAGTCTAAAAAATGTGCTTTGACGTTGATGTTCAAAAGAGTACTGTACTGTACAGTACTGTACTATACAGTTTCAGAGAAACTAAAAGTTATGCTAGAGGTAGATCACGAAGCGAGAATTATTATTATAGTATGTTGGATAAGTGAAAAGTTATATACAATTGTAAATGTATATGCCCCCAATAAGTCTCCATAAATTTTCTTGAGGAAAAGATTTTAATATGATTCTTGATGTAGACATGGACAAAAGGCTCCTCAAACAAGCTAGAGGAATTGTCACAAAGTTTATTGTCACAAAAGAGAAAATAAACAAATTGTCACAACTGAGCAATTGTGAAGAGAAAATAAATAAACCCCATCAGTTATAATAACTAATAAGATAATAGAAGTTAAAAATAAAATCAATTTACATTATAAAAAAAAATGAAAGAGAACTTAAAAAGGTTGGACCAAGCTTGGCATTATAAAAATAATAAGGCAGACAAACTTCTCACAAGTAAACTCAAAAACAAACCAGCAATGAGAAGGATATACAAACTAAAAAAGATATTGGCTCTGCATTTGGTCGGTTTTATAAAAATCTTTATAATATTTCGAATCATCTTCTTTAACCACTGCAGAATATTTGGATACAATTAAGCTCCCTACACTTTCCAAAGATCAGTTGGATTTTCTGAACCAACCATTTGTGGTAGAAGAAATAAGAAAAAACATATATCAATTGAAAAACAACGTAGCCCCTGGCCCAGACGGGTTCACAAATCTAATTTTTAAGACTTTAAAAGATAAACTTGAATATAGATTATTAAAAGTTTTTAACTCTCTATAGATTTTCCTAGCGAAATGATGCAGGCAAATGTAATTCTGATTCTAAAAGTAGATAAGGACCATAAAAGATAAGTAGCTATCATCCAATTTCACTCTTAAATACTGACTGTAACATATACACTTCGATACTGGCCACAAGACTAAAGGAAGTAATGCCTGGCCTGATCAATAATGATCAAGTCGGTTTCATTGCTGGAAGATCTTCTACCAGCAATATTAGACGGCTTATCCATAAATTAGATTTAGCAAATAATCAGAAGACCCCCATGTTGGCCCTGTTTTTAGATGCGGAAAAAGCATTCAACAGGGTCAACTGGGGGTTTATGATAGCTACTTTAAAAAAGTTAGGATTTGTGGAAGGATATTAGATTTTATAATGGCTCTGTATGTTTCTCCCTCGGCAAAGATTGTAGGTATATCCTCCCTATGATTTTCGGTTAAAAGTGGCGGTTGTCCTTTATCTCCCCTCCTTTACATACTTACTTTAGAGCTGTTCGCTCAAATAGTTAGAGAACATAACTGTATTAAAGGCTGCCCAATGGAACTAAAGGAAGAAAAAAATTGCCTCTATGCTGATGACATAGTTTCAACCCTAACAGACCCCATAAACTCGTTATGATTTTTGTTATCAGAAATTGAACGGTATGGACAAGTATCAAATTACAGATGAAATATTAGTAAGAGTTGTGCTATGTTATTTAACGCAACAGTTGAAGAAACACTGTTTTTAAAATTAAACTATAATTTTTCATGGGCTCAAAAAGAGACCACTTATTTGGGTGATGAGTATTAACTGTTTTGTTCTCCCCGACATTTTGTTAATTTGTTTAGACTGGAATATTCCAGATTTAGGTTTAAAAGATGGGTCCAAAAAGGCATTTGCAGGTATAGCCAACTATTGGAGGGTGAGAAAGTTAAAGATTTTCCCCAACTCATAGAAGAGTTCTCTCTCCTGAGTAACAAACGGTTCACCTACTTAAAAGTGAGAGGTTTTTCATTAAAAGAAAGAAGGAATTCTCAAGACTACACCTACACGACGACTACTTGAACAATTGAGAGAGGCATGAAGGTCTATCTCTGAACTCTTACTAGATGACACCGCTAAGGCAATGGCGTGGACTAAAATATTCTACTATGAGAAATCAAATAAAATGGACACCATGCTAGCTAGAACTCTACGCCCCAGACAGGCTCGGACCGCCATCACCACGATCAAACATACGGATGGCTCTATTAAAACTAATCCGACTGATATCGCCAAAGTTTTCACAAACTACTACAAAAAGCTGTACAACCATACGCCCAGAGACTCAACCGCACAAGAAGCAGCGTTGAAAAACATGCACGCCTTTTTCAAAGACCTGCGCCTACCAAGACTCCCCACGGCTGCTGCGACCCATCTAAACGAACCCATTACGATTGAAGATGTAGACAAAGCGATAGCGGGACTGAAGGGGCATGAAGCCCCCGGACCTGATGGCTTCGACGGGTCATATTACAAAACGTTCAGAGAGGACCTCTCACCCCGACTGGAACGACTTTTTAATCACCTGATGGATAGCGGGACATCTGAGGGGGAGATGTCTAAGGCTAACATAATCCTCCTTCACAAACCAGGCAGAGACCCCCTATCACCTGATAACTATAGACCTATCTCACTGATCAACCAAGATATTAAGATCCTAGCAAATATTCTGGCAGACTGACTCAACCACCATCTGAAGACACTGATACGCCCAGATCAGGTGGGGTTCATCACCGATAGACAACTCTTCGAAAACACCAGACGGAACATCGACCTCATCTGGAGACAAAACGCCATAAACAAACCAACTCTACTCGTCTCCATAGATTCAGAAACGGCCTTTGATAGGGTCGAGTGGCCCTATCTGTTCAGCCTCCTGGACTACCTTGGCTTTCCCGAAAGATATATGGCCTCAATCAAAGCAATGTATAACCAAACTAGGGAATGGGACAAGGCAGGGATGCCCTCTATCCCCCCTCTTGTTTGTGCTTACGCTCGAACCTTTGCTGCAAGAACTACGCCAACATCCCTGCATAAAGGGGATAATGATAAGAGGTCAGGAGTTCCTTGTATCCGCTTATGCGGATGATGTTTTGTTGACCCTTACGGAACCAAAAGAATCCATGGAAGCATTACAAGAAACCCTCTTGCAGTTCAGGGTTTTCTCCGGATATAAGGCTAACTTAGACAAATCCAGCTCCCTGCCGATGGGCATGTCTGTGGAGGACGCGGCGGCATTGGGGGCCACATATAGCATACCCATAGTAAAAGACCACCTGAAGTACCTAGGGATACAATTAACAAGCGATCCAACCAAAATATATCAATTGAATCATACTCCTCTTATACGCACCCTAATACGAGATATAGAAAAATGGCAAGATAGTCCCATATCGTGGAACGGGCGCATACATACAGTTAAAATGAATGTCCTTCCCCAAATGTTGTTCCTCTTCCAAGCACTACCAATCAAACTACTTAAATCCGATCTAGCCCACTTACAAAAATCTATTGGAACCTTCATATGGCAGAACCGACGCCACAGAATCTCCAGGAATATCTTATATAGACATAAGCAAATGGAGGGGTTAGGCCTGCCGAATTTATATTATTATTACCTGGCAGCACAATTAGCAAAGGTGGCCATGTGGCACGCATCATTGGAAGAGAGAAGATGGGTAGACCTGGAGTCCCTACTAATGGGGACAGACCTCCCGCAGTTCCATATCTGGGTTCCCAGGGAAGATAGACCCATTCTTAGGATGAATTGCCCAGCTATATTAAACTCCCTGAGAATATGGGACGCCTAAGCACCTAAATATAAACTGGCCTCCTCTCCATCTCCATTGACTCCTATACTGAGAAACAGGGCATTCCCCCCGGGTATGGCAGCATGGGATTTTACGAACATAGAAAAGGTGGGAATACAAAGGATCTGTCAAATGTTTGCACAGGGGCAACTATTTACATTCGAACATCTAGCACAAGTAGCGCATCTCTCCTCCTTCGACTTCTTCAGGTACATGCAAATTAGGGACTATGTGCAACAACCTCAGGTGCTACAGAGCGCCAGGAGTCCCCAGACCTTTTTGAGAGGATGTGCCTCAAAGAAACAGCACAACGAGGCTTAATAAGTACTCTTTATACACATATCTGTTCGGAAACAAGGGAATGGGGAACTCTAGCTTACACGGACGCCTGGGAAAGAGATCTAGGGGAAGTACTAGAGGGAGTAGAGTGGAGAGAAATATGGGAAGCAAACACCTCACTTTCCATTTGTGTAACCCTCCAAGAACAGGCATATAAAACAATGTTTAGGTGGTACACCACACCCGTAAAATTATATAACATGAAACAAACACCATCTGATATCTGCTGGAGGGGATATATTCACATGTGGTGGGAGTGTCCCCAAGCACAATCCTTTTGGTCTAAAGTATTCAACCTGATCAAACGCATTTTCCACAGAGCGCCAAGCCTAAACCCATGGACATACTTACTTAATAGGTCTGTAGATGCTTGGACGAGGAGGGAACAGAAACTGATCCACAAGATCACCTTAGCCGCAAGAAGAGCAGTAGCACAAACATGGCTACAAACCACACTCCCACCAATCCAGAGGGTCATATCCAACATTAAAGAGGTATACCTCATGGGTAGCTTGACCGTTTGACTAAAAGGGACCATGTCCAGCTTCGACAAACTATGGGACCCATGGCAGAATAGCGATCTCTCAAATGGAGGGACTCTGTAGGACATCAGAATAGCGTAAGGGCCACATAGGACCTGGGGAGGCAATAGACACCCCCCAGAAGACTCCGCACAATACCAGAAAGCAACGACTTGACGTATAACCTTACTCCCTCCCCCCCTTTTTTCTCTTGTCCTATCTTTCACGCCACTATCTCCACTTGTTACCCACTCTTTTCTTTTTAAGGTTTTTTTCTTTTTTTCTTATTACAACAATACAAGCTAGATTAGGCTAAATGAAAAAGGCACCAACCACTACCACATGGTGTACGGACAGTTAACAAAAACAGTGACACAAGTAACTCATCCGATTAAACGAGGAGGCAGAACACAGAGATCACACAGGGACACGGGTAACCTGCTACGAAACACACCCCTACTACACCATAATAAGAGAATAAAATATAAAAGACAAGAGGAGCTATCAGTACGTAAGCTAAGTTTATGATCTAATGATGTTAAATTACATAAATCCTTGACAAGTGGCCAAATAAGCCAAGTGTTAAATGTATTTTGCTGTGTTTTGATACTTTTTGTACTGACATACATATACCTATGTTCCAAGATCTTGTATAATGATGGGCTTTTGCACAAGCCATAAATGCTACTGTTTTGCATGCTACTTATGTCAAGATGAAAAAAAAAAGAAATAAAAAAAAAAAGAAAGAAGGAATTCTATTGAAATAATAATAAAAAAAATAGACTAATTATTGGAAGGCGAAATAACATTCAGAAAGCTTATTAAATGCAATCTTCTCGAAATAACAAATGATCATTCAAAAAAAAGGCTCTGATTAGATGGAAAAGAGAATAAAAAAAAGAGTATAAAAAAGAGTATAAAATTAAACTTTGGAAAACTTAGAGATTAGAGGAATCAGAAGAGAATACGAAGCCTTTCTCCTAATTTTAAATTGGCCAAATCTGAATAAGATACACAAATATCTGGCTCTGCATATTTTAATAGGAGCAAAAATGCTAATCGCCCTGAGATGGAAAAGTCAAGAAGTTACCACATGGCACTCTCTAAATGAGCAAATACATTTCTAATTACAAATGGAAAGAGGGCTAATACCAGAAAAAATATATATATATATTTTAGCAGAAGAAGTGTTTAGATATTGGGAGACACAAGGTCTGGGCTAACCACAAACTATCTCAATATAAGATAATGGTTTGATATAAATTTCCCCGACACAGTTAATATTCACACATAGCAGCTCCCATGTTAAAAACAAGTAAGAATGAAAATCCAGAATAGCATCAACCAACTTATTGTATTTTGGTCATGTTTAGTATTTTATGTGATATTTTTATTTTTGTAAATCTGTCAGATGTTTGTTTTTATAATATGTTTTGATATACATAAGATAAAAGAAAAAGAAATTGGAAGAATATTTTTTTTGGTGTCCATTCTAGTGCAAGCATAGCCAAAAGGTAGATCCCCATTGGTTGTACAACTCCTATAATGCTTTGCCACCTGCGGATCACCCTAGTTCCCATTCTTGAAGAGCTGTATTTGTGAGCAGAGTCTGTGTCTGAATGTAAGTGTTTTGTGTATGTAGTATTGTCATATGAATGTACTGTTGCTATTTGAAAGCAGTGGTGTAGTTGTATGTGTTTTTATGTAGAATTTGTGTTGGATTGCTAGGATGTATGCACATTCACTGGCCCACACATACACACTGACACACACAGACACATACAGATCACAGTTTACATATTTTAGCCATCCTCTGCTTCCATACCTTTTTGGTGTAGGAGGGTGGCTTACCTGGGGCTAGGTGGTATCTGGCTGAGTCTGTTGTAGGCTCCTCATCTTCTCTGGCCCTGCTCTCCCTACTCTCTAATGTTCTCTCCTCTCGCCCTCTCCTCCACAGTTCATTGGTAAGCTATGAAGAAGTTACTTGTATTCACTTACTCCCAGCACCACGGCTTCACAAAGAACAGGCGGCATGGTCATGCTATTAAAGGAACGTGGTGCCTGACCAGGTCTCTGAACAAAGCAGGCCATGGGGTGGCTAAAATGCATGGGCCACATAACGAGCCCCCCTGAGGTTGCGGGCTAAGGTTCAGGCGCATTGGTGGTAGTTCTGCCACTGCTTTAGGGAATCCCTCAAAATTCACTAACCATCTAACCATCTAAAGAAGAGTCGTGGGTTGTGTACCCAAATAGATCTCTATTAATTGTTCTCTGTATGCACGCCACTTTGTTATAGATGTGCAAGGTATAAAATCCTACCGTGCTGCTAAGTCTGTAAAAGAGTGTTGTTTGCTGCAAGAAGGAAGAGTAAAGAGAGATCTATGTCTTCGTGCACCACTAGAGTAAAGACCTAGTCTTGAGGGTGTAGGGTAGCTGAGCCCTTGGTTCTTACATATCTTGTCACAACTGAACCCTACTCAAATTTCTATTGGTATAACAGTGTTAGTAGTCACACGTTTTGTTTATGATATGGTCGTATCTACAATAATGCATATATATTCACCTGTGCCCAAATACTAGTGGCCATTGTCATATTTTCATGGACAAGGTTAAGAACATCTCGGAAAGGGGAGTCATCATAATCATAGCGTCTCCCAAACACAATGGAACAGATATTGTTGGACACAGCATTATCGATGGCAAAATGTGGATCTAGTGGTATATCTGAAAAACATAAATCAAGGTTATCAAAGAATAATACCGGGGAAATCATATTTAACCTTAATGTGACACGTTAGGTACCATATTCACTTCATCTTATTAAAATGTTACAGGTACCATCCATGCACCTTTTCATGTGACTAAATCAGGGCTTCCCAAACTTTTATGGCCCGAGACCCACTTTTCAAAATGGTAATTTTTCGAGACCCACTTGCTTTTTTTAATGCATATTTGAAAAAGTGAACACCAAGACAATCCGCTTTAGAGGCATACAATTGGCACACCATAGCAATCCGCTTTAGATGTACACCATGGCAATTGCTTTTAGAGGCATAAATCTGGCACACCATGGCAAACAGCTTAAGAGGCATACAATTGGCACACTATAGCAATCCGCTTTAGAGGCATACAGTTGGCATACCATGGCAATCAGCTTTAGAGGCTTACAATTGGCACACCATGGCAATCAGCTTTACAGGCATACAATTGGAACATTATGGCAGCTTTAGATGCATAAAATTGGTACATTATGGCAATCAGTTTTACATGTATAAACTTGGCACATCATGGCAACTTTAGGTGCATAAAATTGGCACACCCGTGCAATCAGTTTTAGAGGCTTACAAATGGAACACTATGGCAACCAGGTTTAGAGGCATGCAATTGGAACATCAGGGCAGCTTTAAATACATAAACTTGGCACACCATGGCAATCAGCTTTAGATGCATAAACTTGGCACACCATGGCAATCAGCTTTAGATGCATACACTTGGCATATCATGGCAATCACTTTTAGATGCACAAACTTGGCACATCATGGCAATCCGCTTCAGAGGCATATAATTGGCAAACAGTCAGATGCATTAAATTGGCACTCCATGGCAATCAGCTTTAAAAGCATACAATTGGCACACCATGGCAATCAGCTTTAGATGCATAAAATTGGCATATCATGGCAGTTTTAGAGGCATAATTTGGCATATCATGGCAGTTTTAGATGCATAATGTTGATATATCATGGCAGTTTTAGAGGCAGAAACTTTGCATATCATGTCAATCAGTTTTAGAGGCATACAACTGCTTACTCACAGACTCAGTCAGAATCAGACGTTGTGTCCTGCTCATCCAGGCCCCTCACATTGATTATCCCAATGGTGGAACTAATGTAGAGAGAGCCCTTGTGCAAGTATGCTTTCTGGGGCCCCCTCTAGTGCAATTGTGGCCAAAAGGTAGATCTCCACCTGTCGGAGAACTTCAACAATGCTATGCCTGCTGGGAATCTACCATTTGTCCATCGTTGCAGGGTTATATTTGTGAGCAGTGTTTGAGCGTTTAAATGTAAGCATGTTTGTGTATTAAAGGACCACTATAGTGCCAGGAAAACAAACTCGTTTTCCTGGCACTAAAGTGCCCCGAGGGTGCCCCCACCCTCAGGGTCCCATTCCAGCCAGGCTGAAGGGAGAGAAAGGGGGTTAAAAACTCACCTTTCTCCAGCGCCGGGCTCCCTTGGCGCTGGGGACTCTCCTCCTTTAGCCGTCATCGGCTGAATGCGCATGCGCGGCAAGAGCCGTGCGCGCATATAGCCAGTCCATAGGAAAGCATTTTCAATGCTTTCCTATGGACGCTGGTGTCTTCTCACTGTGAAAATCACAGTAAGAAGCACTGAAGCGCCTCTAGCAGCTGTCAATGAGTCAGCCACTAGAGGCTGGATTAACCCATTTGTAAACATAGCAATTTATCTGAAACTGCTATGTTTACAGCAGGCAGGGTTAATCCTAGATGGACCTGGCACCCAGACCACTTAATTAAGCTGAAGTGGTCCTTTAAGTATGTGTGTGCATGTATGGGAGTGTTTGTATGTACTGTTGCCATTGGAATGTAGTGGTGTACTTGTTTGTAATGTTTGCGTCTGAACGCAGGGGTGTTTGAATGTAGTGCTGGACTTTAAATGTAGGTGTGCTTTTTGTGTGTAGTGTCGGTGTTTGAATGAAGGGGTGTTCGTATATCATTTTGGTGTTTTAATACATGGGTGTGTTTGTATGTAATGTTTGCGTTTGATTGCAGTGCGTGTGTAGTGGATGCAGTGTGTGTATATTGTGTATATAAAATATACATATACACAATGTGTGTTTGGATGTAAGCATGTTTTTTGCATAGAGTATGTGTGCAGTGTATACACATACAGAGACACACAAATACACACATACAGAGACACACACATACACATACTGACACAGCGATACACACACAATGACACTTATTTTCCTACACACAGATACACATACACTCATGTAAACAGATACACACTGACACACAAATACATACACACTGACACAAAAGGAGACTCATACACATACACGCAGAGACAGGTGAGGGTGACCGTGTGGTAGGGAGTGTGTGTGCAGGTAACAGTGTAGGGGGGCAGGGTGAAAAAGGGTTACAGTGGGCGGCGGGCAGGGGGAGAAAGTGTTACAGTGGGTGGGCAGGGGAGAGAAAGGGCTATAGTGTAGGGGGCAGGGGGAGAAAGGGCTACAGTGTAGGGGGCAGGGGGAGAAAGGGCTACAGTGGGGGCAGAGGGGGCTACAGTGGGGGGGCAGGGGGAGAGAGGGCTACAGTGGGGGGCAGGGGGAGAGAGGGCTACAGGGCGGGGCAGGGGGAGAGAGGGCTACAGGGCGGGGCAGGGGGAGAGAGTGCTACAGTGGGGGGCAGGGGGAGAGAGGGCTACAGTGGGGGGGGGCAGGGGGAGAGAAGGCTACAGTGGGGGGGCAGGAAGAAAATGGGTTACAGTGGGGGAGCAGGGAGAGCAGGCGTTACAGTGTGGGGGGGCAGGGGTTACAGTGGGGAGAGGGGGGCAGGGAGTGAAGGGGTTACAGGGTGGGGAAGGGGCAGGGAGTGAAGGGGTTACAGGGTGGGGAGGGGAAGGGGCAGGGAGTGAAGGGGTTACAGGGTGGGGAGGGGGCAGGGAGTGAAGGGGTTACAGGGTGGGGAGGGGGGCAGTGAGTGAAGGGGTTACAGGGTGGGGAGGGGGCAGGGAGTGAAGGGGTTACAGGGTGGGGAGGGAGCAGAGAGTGAAGGGGTTACAGGGTGGGGAGGGGGCAGGGAGTGAAGGGGTTACAGTTGGGGGGGCAGGGAGTGAAGGGGTTACAGGGTGGGGAGGGGGGCAGGGAGTGAAGGGGTTACAGGGTGGGGAGGGGAGGGGGCAGGGAGTGAAGGGGTTACAGGGTGGGGAGGGGAAGGGGCAGGGAGTGAAGGGGTTACAGGGTGGGGAGGGGGGCAGTGAGTGAAGGGGTTACAGTTGGGGGGGCAGGGAGTGAAGGGGTTACAGGGTGGGGAGGGGGGCAGGGAGTGAAGGGGTTACAGTTGGGGGGGCAGGGAGTGAAGGGGTTACAGGGTGGGGAGGGGGGCAGGGAGTGAAGGGGTTACAGGGTGGGGAGGGGGGCAGTGAGTGAAGGGGTTACAGGGTGGGGAGGGGGCAGGGAGTGAAGGGGTTACAGGGTGGGGAGGGGGGCAGTGAGTGAAGGGGTTACAGTTGGGGGGGCAGGGAGTTAAGGGGTTACAGGGTGGGGAGGGGGCAGGGAGTGAAGGGGTTACAGGGTGGGGAGGGGAAGGGGCAGGGAGTGAAGGGGTTACAGTTTGGGGGGGGGGGGGTAGGGAGAAAATTATTTACATTAGGGGTCAGGATTTGGGGGCTGTGTCCTACCTTAATTTAATTCCCTGGTGGTCCAGTGTCTGCAAATAGGATAGGGGACAATCTGCTAAATACAAATAAAACAAAACAACATAGCATATAACTGTGTGGAGACTGGCACTGTTATGTATTCATAATTGGTCACTCACAAATTTGTGGAGATAAAACAGCCTTGAGTGATATATTTTTCCTTCAGTGTCCAGAGTGTTGTCCCTCCTCACAATTTCATCAATCCATAGATGTATATATCTCAAGAAAGGGAAAATATATACAAAAAATGTAGTGCACTTCCAGAGTATGAATAAAAAAGGTATTTAATAACTTACATTCAAGTTTAAAACAAACAGCATGTCACCATAAAGCGTCCTACGCGTTTCGTCCTTAGCTTGGACTTCCTCAGGGACTTGGTGTCAATAAAGTGCAGTAAAATACAATAGCAGCAATAAATATATCCCTCCCACAGTCCTTTTATACATCCCCATTCAGTGTTAAAGTTCTTTCAGCTGGTGTTCGATTTTCATTTTCGCGGCATGGGACCGGGTGACGTCATCGCGTACGTTGCGTGCGTTCCACTTGCGTTTCACGGAACCGGATGACGTCATCGCGTGCGTTGCGTGCGTTCCACTTTGCGTTTCACAGACCCGGAAGTGGGTCGTGATCGTTAGTCACTCGTTCTATTACACTGACTCAAAGTATATACAAGTGGGTGGACAAAACGGGGAGGGGGAAAGGGAAACAGTTAAAAGAGTTCTCTGGATGGCACTATCTTCACAAAGTAGATGTGAAGTAAAAAACGAAGAAGATATATATTTACATTACGATCTGAGTTTATAAATCTCTTAGTATGTAACCCATTTTCACAAATGAAGAATGCAAATCTATGTAAAGACATATGTTTTTTTACTTGTTTTACATCTATGTACATCTCAGATCGTAATGTAAATATATATCTTCTTCGTTTTTTACTTCACATCTACTTTGTGAAGATAGTGCCATCCAGAGAACTCTTTTAACTGTTTCCCTTTCCCCCTCCCCGTTTTGTCCACCCACTTGTATATACTTTGAGTCAGTGTAATAGAACGAGTGACTAACGATCACGACCCACTTCCGGGTCTGTGAAACGCAAAGTGGAACGCACGCAACGCACGCGATGACGTCATCCGGTTCCGTGAAACGCAAGTGGAACGCAAGTGGAACGCACGCAACGTACGCGATGACGTCACCCGGTCCCATGCCGCGAAAATGAAAATCGAACACCAGCTGAAAGAACTTTAACACTGAATGGGGATGTATAAAATGACTGTGGGAGGGATATATTTATTGCTGCTATTGTATTTTACTGCACTTTATTGACACCAAGTCCCTGAGGAAGTCCAAGCTAAGGACGAAACGCGTAGGACGCTTTATGGTGACATGCTGTTTGTTTTAAACTTGAATGTAAGTTATTAAATACCTTTTTTATTCATACTCTGGAAGTGCACTACATTTTTTGTATATATTTTCCCTTTCTTGAGATATATACATCTATGGATTGATGAAATTGTGAGGAGGGACAACACTCTGGACACTGAAGGAAAAATATATCACTCAAGGCTGTTTTATCTCCACAAATTTGTGAGTGACCAATTATGAATACATAACAGTGCCAGTCTCCACACAGTTATATGCTATGTTGTTTTGTTTTATTTGTATTTAGCAGATTGTCCCCTATCCTATTTGCATATACCTATTGAAGACAAGAGGAAGTCTTCGGGGATCTACCTGGATACTCCACCTATGATATAGGGGAAGTCCTGGTTTGCTTTCATTTATATTTTCTTTTCACTGGGTTGTGTTCACATATCTTGTTGTTTTTGTTTGTATATCATGGTCCAGTGTCTCCCTGGTGGTCCAGTGGGGTAACTCTCCGGTCTGCAGCTCCGCCGGGTGCAGAGCTGCAGACAGTGTAATAAAAATCTCGCGAGCTCCCTGAGTGTTGCCATGGTAACGCTCTGGGAGCTCGCGAGACTTCTATCACACAGTCTGCAGCTCTGCACCCGGCGGAGCTGCAGACCCGAGCTGCTGGGCAGATTGATTGGAGGGAGCCCGGCGGCATACAGGGCAGGCCGCCGGGCTCCCTCCTGGTGTCAGTCTGCCTGACTGCCGGCGGCCCTGGATGTGTGGGTCAGCGCGACCCACTGGGAATCGCCCTGCGACCCACCAGTGGGTCGCGACCCACACTTTGGGAACTGCTGGACTAAATTGTCAAAATGATAGCTCCACTTTAAAGCATTTTCATTAAAACAGCCAGAAATTATACCTCGGTACTCACAGCGTGCTGATGTGGAAAGTAGGGGAGTGAACATTTGCTAGTGCCAGTGGTAGGCCACCTTCTGCACTCCAAATGTTGTGGACTACATCTCCCATAACGCTCTAATAGCCACAGTGTATGCAATGCATCAGGAGAGATATAGTCCAAAACATCTGGATTAACGAATGTTGCCTACCCTTGTGCTAGTCCAATGGCCGTTTCTGTCTCGCTGACAATTGGTGCTGGGTATACGTGGCTATGTGCAGCAACAATCAATACAGAGATAGATACAATATTTGGATTTGCGAGTGCTTGGTCCAGGGAAGCAGTGCCTGCAAGTTCCTTATGGGTCCCCCAGCTGTATGGGCTTTACTCTTGATTGACAGATTGTCAATCAAGAGGGTGCAGGTATGCACAATGAAACCTTAACCACTTCAGTAAGTTGAAAAGATTATATTGTCTAAAATATCCCTTTAAAGAACACCAAACTTTGCTAAAATAAGGACACTTTAAACACCAAACATATGAGATAAAGTTGTTTTGGTATATAGAGTATCCCTTTAAAAAAAAACAAAAAACAACAGACAGAATTTGACGATTATAGTTCATGTATAGTGGTATGTGTATGTACGTGGGGAAATGCAATAATTGATGTCTGATTATCTGATGAAAACTTAGCTGTAAAAAAGGATGTAATCTACAACTTATTTCTGTTTATGCACATTTTTCATTTGTAAAGATGGTTCACTAAGAAATAGTACAGAATATATCTTTCTGGATGTATAAAAAGATGAACAAGTCTTTGCGGTTAAGTCTTTTGCAAAAAGAATTGAAAATATGAAAACTCTGAGTCATTTAATCTATTGACAGAATGTGTCAGTTACCCATGTGCTTTTCAAATTCCTGTATTAAATAGGAGCTTTCCTCGGCAATCCTCTCCTCCATGGACTTTTTGCCCAGACCAAAATTCCGCAGTGTAGACAGAGTGAAGCATCTGTGCTCCTTCCACGCCTGGCCATAAGGAGCCATCGCCAAACCTGGAGAAAGAACAATAATGAACACTAGTTACTTGACAGGCAATAAGGAACTTGATAAACACTGACAGCCCTGAACCTTTCAGTTCTGGAGAGTACCTGCTGACAACTAGATTTACTGACATTTGAGTGTCTGGAAGGAACAGTCACATCTCAGGATTTTTTATGTTATTTTTATAAAAGAGTTTTAAAATTTTAAACAAAAAAGCGTAAATAATACTAAAAATATAAAGATAAATGGTAAAACAATAATAAATTATTAGCTGCTAAACACATAAAAGATTATTCCTAAAATCTTAGAACAAATAGTTAATTGAAAGTGGAAACGCTTAGTAGATCGGTCCCATAGTAAATTCTAATGGGTTCAAATACAAATATATTAACAATATTGTGCAGAGTTATATATCTATGCACACCTCCCCAGTGGTGTGTAGGATATATATGGAGTATTAAATAGGAATATACCAATAAACATAAATTGTATACAATAATCAAAATGTATTATGTTTAAAACAAAAGTATTCCTAACTATTGCTATAAATAGCTGTTAACACAGTAAAAATAAGTGATAATGAGTACCAATGACACAACACAGTCAGTGATATTGAAAGAGTAAAGGGTTCCTGTGGAATATATTACCATTCCTTCACAGGCAGCAAGACCCGTATGGCAATCGGAAGCTTAACTGCTGGATAATATCCTTATGAAGGTGATGATTTAAAATTCCCAGATTTTACTAGTAACATGACGTAAAGTCATGATTTTATTAAAGACACGGAGGCGAGTATTATGCATAACTCTTTCTTTATTTCCTCAGCAGCAAAGATAGAGGAATATAAATATTGTCAAAATGAAAGAAAAAACTGTACAGGCATAACAGTCAGCCAATCACATAACAGAGGAAGTAGCTATATAAGTCCTGTGTCTCCCACAATCCCCCTCTTTCTTGCGAAAACCGAAGACCAGGTAAGATAAACTATGTCCCACTTGATCCAAACAGGAAACGGGAAACAATGCGAAAACTTCAAGCTAAAAAAGATAGAAAAATATGGTAATTTCCAAACTCAAAACTGTAGACTTACCAAACATAACCGTGAGGAGCCATACATAAAAAAACTGGATTCTGAAATTGAAAATATATAAAAATTAGAAACCAGCATAAAACGTTCAAGATCATCCAAAACATGATAAAAATACATGATATAAATACAGACCTAATTGAAAAAACATACCTGAATAGCACCGAAGCATCTCCTTTCCCAAATCCACACCGGGAGGGTGGGCGGGAATAATACTCGCCTCCGTGTCTTTAATAAAATCATGACTTTACGTCATGTTACTAGTAAAATCTGGGAATTTTATTAAAGACACGGAGGCTCATATTATGCAAGTTCAAAGCTGTGCTATCACCTGAGATGCGATGCGTTCAATTGGTCTGAAATAGAAATTGCGGAAGGTCGATTCACGGAACCAATCCGCTGCTCGCATAATGTCCTCCAAACGACATCCAACTGCATACGCTTTCGAAGCCATAGCTCCCCGAACTGAATGAGGCGTGAAGACAGAGGTGTCTATACCTGCCATAGACAGGAGCCATCGTACCCAACGTGCCAGCGTTGGCGTTGAAACAGGTTGGTGAGGTGCATGAAAAGAAATGAACAAGGGATGCGAATCTGATGAACGCAGAGACTGCTTAGCTTCCAGATAGGCCCTCAGGCAATCCACCGGACAAAGTGCAGGATTCCCTGAGAATCTCGGATACACAAATGACTTAGAAGTCTATTTCGTCCTCCTGGATATGTTGAAACAACTAACACCCTCTGGGGTGAAAACAATGGCGTCCCAGTCAAGGGCCCTGACGTCGGAGACCCTCTTACACGAGATCAAACAGAGTAACATAACCAACTTGGAAGACAATTGTTTGAGGGTCAATTCCTGGCTAGGGTACCATGCAGAGAGAAAGTGCAACATCACATTGACGTCCCAGAAGGCAGAAAAACGAGACCTAGGAGGACGGGCGAGGCGGATACCTTTGAGGAGGCGACATACAAAAGGGTGTCTGCCGCCGGGGGAACTATCCAAACCACTATGACCCGCTGAGATAGCGGAGCGGCAAAGGTTGATAGTGCGGTATGCCTAGCCCGAGTCAAACAGGAATGTGAGGAACTCCAAGATCAGATGGAGAGGGGCAGATATGGGATCCACTGCTCGTACCATGCACCAATGAGACCATGAGTTCCATGAGCTACGGTAAGCCGATCTTGTGCCTGGAGCCCATGCGTTATCGAGGAGCAGGAGAGTTGATCGCGGAACGTTTGAGACAATCCAAGATCCCCTGAAAGGAGCCACGCTACTAGAGGCAATTGGTGGTGTAACACCAGCCCGCGCGAGTTCCCGTCTGGATCCAGAAGAAGATCCTGGAAGCTCGGGATCAGACGAGGGTAATCTATCGACAACTCCATCAGGCGTGGAAACCACGGTTGGGATCTCCAAAGGGTGTGATCAACGCCAGGTAACAGCCGTGACAGACCAATTTCGATATCGTGCGGGCAATCATGTTGAATGGTGGAAAGGCATACAGACGGCCTGATGGCCATTCTTGGAGAAAGGCGTCCGTTGCCACCGCAGCCGGATCCGGTCTCCAACTGTAAAACTTCGGGAGTTGCGTGTTCAGACGAGAAGCGAACAGATCCATCGTGAACTGTCCCCATAGACTGTCTAGGCTTTGGAAAACCGAAACGTGCAAGTGCCAATCTCCGGAGTCACTTAAACGTCTGGAATTCTAATCCGCTCCCGAATTGTCCAGACCCGAAATGTGTTCAGCCGTCACAGAGACGTTGTAGTAGAGGTAAAAATTGCCAAAAATCTTTTGCTAACAGAGTCAGCATCCTTGACTTGGTACCTTCCAGGTGATTAATATATCGGACAGCTGACACGTTGTCCATCTTGAGTAGAACACAGCAGTTCGCCCGACCCGGGGTAAGGCTGCGAATCGCAAAAGTCCCTGTCAAGAGCTCCAGGCAGTTGATGTGCAACGGTTTCTCGATTTCGGACCATCCGCCTCTTGTGGAAACATCGCCACAACGAGCACCCCAGCCGTGTAAGCTGGCATCGGACACTATCACCACGTCCGGAACGGAACCGAAAATGGCTCATCCATTCCAGGCCTCCATGTGTGCCAACCACCAGACCAGTTCGTCCCTGGATTCTTCGTCCAGTCGTATCCTGGATTCGTAAGAACGGCCCGAACGGAGGTGCGAACCTTTGAGGCGTTGGAGGGCTCTGTAATGTAGCGGGCCCGGGAATATTGCCTGGATGGAGGCAGCGAGCAGGCCTATTAGCCTGGGCCGGCTGTCTGATGGACAACTCCGGCACCCGGAGCGCCCGCCGAAGTTCCTTCTGGATGGTCTTCATCTTGGATTCCGGTAAGTACAGGAATCGCTAGATGGGATCCACTCGGAAAACCCAAGAATTCCAAGGACTGAGTGGGGGTCAGGGCCTTTTTCCCAGATGATCAAGAAAACCAAGTTCTGTAATAGCCTAGTTGTCCAGTCCAAATGTAGTAGTAGCTGGTCTCTGGACTGTGACCTGATTAGAATGTCGTCCAGGTAAATAATCAGGCGTACTCCACTCGTACGAAGGAACGTTACCACCGGTTTCATGACCTTGGTGAAGCACCAAGGAGCTGAGGACAGACCAAAAGGCAGGCAGGTAAAACGCCAGCGCCTCCCGTGCCAGGTGAAGTGGAGGTAATCCCTGTGGTCCTTTGCGATGGGAACTGTAAAGTACGTGTCCTTCAGATCTAATTTGGCCAACCAATCCAACTGCCGGAGGAGATCTCTGAGGCAATGTATGCCTTCCATCTGAAAATGTTGGTAACGTAGGAATGCATTGAGAGGACGGAGATTTAATACAGGGCAGACTCCGTCCCCTTTCTTTGGCACCAGAAAGAGATTGCTCGTAAAGCCCGGAGTGGCGAGAGGCAACTCTTCTATAGCGCCTTTGGACAACATCTCCTCGACTTCTGTCGAAATCATTCCGTCCCGATCCGGCGGGAGGGACAGTTCTCTGGGGATGGAAATCTGAACAGGCAGAGAAAACAACTCCAGGCGGTAACCCCGTACGCATTGCAGTACCCAAGCATCTGAGGTTATAGCCGCCCACCCCCGGTAAAATGATTCTAGCCTTCCCGCCACCCGGACATGAGTGAGATGGGAAGAAGGGGTACTCACCATAAGGACGCCTGCCCGAAGTGGCACCACGGGGGTAACTGGAGCCCCAAGATCTCCCTCTGGCAGGGAAACATGCGCTTCATGTTTGCCTGCGCTTTGTCTATGGCCGTAAAGGTCTTAACGTATGAGCCCAGGTCCTTCACAAAGGAAGTGCCGAACAACGTCCCCCTCATCAGTCGACCTGGTTCCGCCACCGTCATGGCAGCCAATTTGGGATCGATCTTAAGAAGGATCGCCTTACGCCTCTCAGAGGACATAGCAGTATTGGCATTGCCCAATAGGCAGATAGCCCTCTGGACTCAACCTATGGCAACGTCAACGTCCAGCACTGAATTGCCCGCTCTAGCGGTGTCCAGGAGCTCATATAATTTGGACAGGGGGCCCAGGGTATCCAAGATCTTGTCCTGGCACCCCTTAAGGGAGTAGTCCAAGCCCTTCTTGGGCTTCCAACCTGACTTGTTCAGGAATTGAACAGGGGATCAATGTCAGGGGTCATGCAGGCCGAGCCCGGTAGAGAGGGCCTGGGGCATTCTGCCCGTAACTTATTGCGACCCTCCTTGGAAAGGGGGTACGCATACGTCGTGCCACGTAATGAGCGATATGGTCCGGGGAAACCCACTCTGCGGACCTAGGGTGACGGAGATCGTCAGGGTCAAATAGAGGGTTGCCCTGAGGGTCAAACAGCGCCTTGGCGTCCCCAGTGGGGCCAAGCACGTGACTATGGGCAGCGGCGGAGGTCCCAGAAGGGGTCACACCCGTAAGGGGCAAAAACCTCACCCGACTCGCCCTCATCATAGGAGTCATACTCCATAACGTCGGACTCATTCTCCACACTCCGGTCGGTATCCGACCCATCATCCAGGGCTTTAGCCCAATTCCATAATCTAGCCTTTTTAGCCCGGCCAGGGGCTCTATTGCGCGTGGGAGGCGCGCTGTCATTGACCGCCTCTAGCGTGTCATTCATGGCAGGTAGAACCTGCATCGAGGAGTGGGAGTCGACATGTTTAGACTTCGCCTTAGCCTTACGGGCCCCAGGCACAGTCGGGGTAGGTGAGGAGGTCCCCACGCCCAGGAGGGCGGGGGCCGCCAGGAAGGCAAAAAGTAAGGAGTGCAGGGCTTGGGAAAAAAGGAGGAGGACACTGCACCCATGGCTGAAGCAAAAGCCTGCAAGGAAGAAGCCATAGTGGCATCCAGCAGGGTTTGAAATTCCTGGGAAGCATTAGCCCCTACAGGATTGTCTGAGTTAAAATCAGTGGTGAGGCCCTCAGGCCCTTCCTCCCTGTCCTGCATAGTGGCAACTTAAAGCATAAGTAAAATCCCAGCAGTATAAGCTAACAACAAAGTGACAGAACAAGGGTTGATTAACCCACAGAAAAATAGTATAGGGAAAACAGAAGAAAACCTTTGCACTGGTGTACCCCAGGGACCCAGAGGCAGAGCAGAGCGCACGGCAGCAGAGGGATCGACCGACACGGAGAAGGACCGTCCCCAAGATGGCCGCCGCACGTGCAGAGAGCGCTCGCGGACTGAAACCCGGCGGGGAAGGGGCTTTCACCTACCCGCGCGGGCAGCCCGCGAGCGAGCCGCGAGATACTGACAGCCGCGGCAGGTGTTAGAAATAACCGCGGCTGAAAGCTGGATCCGGGTCCCGCGCGGCACCGCCGGCAAGCAGGGCGGACGCGCGGGGGGGGGGGGAAGCAGAAGGTTGTGAGCAATCAGGGAGAAATACACCAGCGCAAAGGGTAGTTGAGAGAAAACAGTAAATAACTGCTGCACAGAAGCAGGCAGTAGCAATAATAACACAAGATAAATCATAAAATATCAGTAAATTAGCAATAAAAGAGCAAACAATACACAATGAATAAGGAGCACAAAGCAAGGTACTTAGCTGTCTGAGGAAGCAGCAAAGAAAGAGGGGGATTGTGGGAGACACAGGACTTATATAGCTACTTCCTCTGTTATGTGATTGGCTGCCTGTTATGCCTGTACAGTTTTTTCTTTCATTTTGACAATATTTATATTCCTCTATCTTTGCTGCTGAGGAAATAAAGAAAGAGTTATGCATAATATGAGCCTCCGTGTCTTTAATAAAATCTTGTTCTTGTGTCCAGATAGATACTTTTGTAGCAGATGGATCTGTTAAATGCCAGAATCCCAGCCGCAGTGAAAGTTTCTTAGACCAAGCAAACGGCTTGTTGCAGGTGGAGATAAGGCTGAATTGCAACATACTTTCTGTGATTTATCTACAGCAGCGTTTCCCAATCGGTGTTCCGTGGCATTTTGCCACATCCAAGATGGCCGCCGCTACCTGCTGTTCCCGATAGGTCGGAAACAGCAGAGGTTGCACAACCGTGATCTCATATGAGATTGCGGGAGCGCGACCTTAAGCCCGACATGCCGTCAGCATGCCTTGCCATCAGCATGCCAGCCACTTAGCTCGTCCATGAGAGAGCCCGTCCAACCGTCAGCCAGCCAGCTTGCTCAGCAGTCAGCCAGCCCTGCCGTCAGCCATTTTCTATCACTCATGGTAGAGCAGTGATAGAGAGTGGAGCTGATAGCTAAAGCTCTGTTATTATCATAGAAAGCTCTGTTAGGTAGGGACATAGAAAGCTCTGTTAGGTAGGGGCATTGAAATTCTCTGTCAGGGGCATTGAAAGACTCTGTCAGGGGAAATTGAAATTCTGTGCTAGGGACATTAAAATGCTCTGTAAGGGACGTTAAAAGGCTTAAGTTCAGTTCTTTCTAAGAGCGTTATCAGTCAGGTTGTGAAATCTGTGTTTTTTCAAAGTGTTCATATATTTTTGTTACAAGTCTAACTCAAAAATCCTGCTTAAGTTCAGTTCTTTCAAAGAGCGTTATCAAAATCAGCATCCTTTTCAGTCAGGGAACTCTGCAGAGAAAAAGTATTACTACTTCTACCTGTTCGGCACTTATAGAAACTGAGAAATAAGATACAACTAAAAATCCAAAAAACATGCTCAAAATAGTTGTACCTACTGTTCATCAAATAGCAGAGACAAGTGACAAATCAAAGAAAAAAAGAAAAGCACACAATGCAGCCAATCTTCTTCTCAAACAAAGAAAAGAAAATATGATGATAGCTACTTGTCCTTTGGATTCACAAGTGCCAGAAATGAAGATTGTCCTGAAGCACAATGCGTACTTTGCAAAAAAATATTGCCAAACAGTTCATTAGCACCTGCTAAATTACGTCATCATTTTGAGCAAAACCACGCAGAGTACAAAGATAAAGACATTGGCTTTTTTAAGCGAAAGCTAAAGGAGTATCAGAAGAGTAAACAATTTATGAGCAAAAAATTTTAAAATGCTAATGCAAAAGCCATAGAGGCTTCTTACAGAGTGAGTTACCGCGTAGCACTTGCAGGAGAAGCACACACAATTAGGGAATCACTAATAAAACCACGTTCAAAAGAAATAGTTTCATGTATTTTAAGTGAGAAGTTGAGTAAAAAGATTTAAGCTGAGACACTTTTTAACAACACAGTTGTGCGCAGTATTTATGATCTTGCTGATGACATCCATACAGAAATAATTTTTTGACTGCATCAATGTGAAGGATACTCACTGCAATTAGACAAGTCCACAGATGTTGCAGCACTTTCAATTTTGTTGGGTTTTGTTAGATATAATTTTGAGAAACAGATTGAAAAAGCCTTGCTTCTGTGTGAAACTTTGAAAACTCATACCACTGGTGAGAACATCTTTAACTGTATGCAGAAGTTCATGAGCACACACATTATAAATTGGGATAAATATGTAGATGTGTGCAGTGATGGTGCCAAAGCAATGGTTGGGAAAGTGGCAGGCGCTGTGATACGAATAAGAAATGTAGCAAAAAACAGCACCAGTTCTCACTGCGTTCTTCACAGATATGCTGTGGTAGCTAAAAATATTTCAATCTCAATTAAAACTGTGCTAGACGAATCGGTCCAGATTATAAATTTTATAAAAAGTTGACCATTACAGACACGACTATTTAAAATTATAGGTTAAGATATGGGTAGTCACCACTCTGCTCTGCTTTTGCATTCAGAAGTCCATTGGCTATCACAAGGTAAAGTCCTTGTTAGAATTGCATCAAGAGTTGTTTGCATATTTCCAGGATCATAAATGTGGATTATCTGATCGATTAACAAACACTTTGTAGTTATCCAAATTAGCATATCTTGCAGACATATTCACAAAACGAAATGACATATGTTTATCACTCCAAGGAAAAAACACTAACATTTTTAATGCAAGAGAAAATATTTTCACTGTCTCGTAAACTGCAGTTTTGGACCTCATCTGTTGAGCAAAATAATCTGAACTCTTTGTCAACACTTAAGGATTTTATTGAAGAATCAGAAATTTAACTTGGAGATGAAATTCGCAATGAAATTGTAGATCATCTTCGCCAATTAATCACATCTATTAGTCAGTATTTTCCGTTCTTGAATGAAAACAATAATGAGTGGGTTCGAAATCCATTCATAAAAGACAAGCCAGCCAATTTTTCTGATGTAGATTTTGAGAATCTGATCGATATAACGTCTGACAGTCAACTAAGCCAAAAATTTTAACAAGTTTCTTATTGCTTTTCGGGGTGATTTACGCGAAGAATATGTCAGCAGTCGGGAATCAAAGTTCTATTGCCAATCGCTAGCACGTACTTATGTGAAACTGGATTCTCAGTTTACTCTGCAACAAAAACAAAGTATTGAAATTGACTTGACGCAACTGCAGACATGCGAATACAATTGTTAACAATTAAACCAGATATTAAAGGAATTTGCCAGCAAAAGAGAACATTACACTCTGCTCACTGAAAGGGTTGTGCGGCTCTACTCTACTGCACACATTTTTTGGGGGGGTCCAAATTTTTGCTATGCCATGTCAAAAGGTACCAAGGGAAAAAATAATTGGGAAACCCTGATCTACAGTGTATACTAAAGCCGTCTACTTGTCTAAGAAACTTTCACTGCGGCTGGGAGGCATTTAACGGATCCATCTGCTACAAAAATATCAATCTGGACACATGAACAAGCTTTTGAATAAGGTTTCCGATTGCCATACGGGTCTTGATGCCTGTGAAGGAATGGTAATATATTCCCCAGGAACACTTTACTTTTTCAATATCACTGACTCTGTTGCATCATCTAGTGCAAGCATGTAATACTCGCGGCCCACAATAAACATCTTTGCAGCCCAGCGAACCGCGAGTACATGCTTACTGTCAAACAGAGTAGGCACCTGCTTTCTCCACATTGCAGGTGCCTACTCTGCTAAAATTTACCCGACCGGAAAGGAAGCAGGACACTGGCGGCAGCGAGGTAGCTAAGTCTTCCTGCTCCTCACTGCTCCCTTGCGCGTGTGTGTGTGTCAGTAAGTGTGTGTGTGTCGGTTTGTGTTGTGATGGTCGCAGCTGGACCGTGGAGTACCTGGAGGTGCATGGAGGCACGCAACGCCACGTCACATTCCGACGTGACGTCGACATGCTCCACCTTCACAGGGTTTCAAGAAGTAGTGGGAGGATCCGCTTTGGCACAGGGTGCGGACGGCGTCATTTGGGGTATTACAGAGGTCAGAGATCTAGTGATTATGGGTACTTATTAAACCCCTTTTTTTCTGTGTTAGCAGCTATTTATAGCAATAGTTAGGAATACCCTTGTTTTAAACATAATACATTTTGATTATTTTATACAATTTATGTTTATTGGTATATTCCTATTTATTACTACATATATATCCTACACACCACTGGGGAGGTGTGTATAGATATATAAGCTCTGCACAATATTATTAATACATTTGTATTTGAACCCATTAAAATTTACAATGGGACCGATCTACTAAGCGCTTACACTTCCAATTTACTATTTGTTCTAAGATTTTAGGAATAATCTTTTATGTTTTTAGCAGCTAATAATTTATTTATAGCTGTGCACAATATTGTTAATTTATTTGTATTAGAACACATTAGAATTTGCTATGGGACCGATCTACTAAGTGTTTACACTTTTAACTTATTATTTTTACAACTGTTTTCTATTAAAGGGACACTATAGTCAGCAAAACAACTTTAGCTTAATGAAGCAGTTTTAATGTATAGATCATGCCCCTGCAGTTTCACTGCTCAATTCTCTGCCATTTAGGAGTTGAATTACTTGTTTCTGTTCATGCAGCTCTAGCCACACCTCCCTGGCTGTGACTGATATATCCTGCATGAAAACAAAGTGGATTCATTTTCACTCAGAAGTAACTTATTTCAAAGGTTGTTATCTCCTACATTGTAAATTGATCTTTAATAATATACAGTAAGCTACTGCAGGGTTTAAATGATCACTATAGGGTCAGGAACACAAACATGTTTTCCTGACCCTACAGTGTTAAAACCACCATCTAGCCCCCCTGGCCCTGGGCCCCTCATGCCTCCATAAATATAGCCAAATCTTATTGTATTCTAGCCTGAAGCTGTAACTCTGCATGCATTTTAGAAAAACAAGCAGTCTGCTGACATCGTCAGAAGTGGTAGCCTGATCCAATCACAATGCTTCCCCACATGATTGGCTGAGACTCTAAAGGAGGCAGATCATGGGCAGAGCCAGCACAATTCAAACACAACCCTGGCCAATAAGCATCTCCTCATAGAGATGAATTGAATCAATGAATCTCTATGAGGAACGTTCAGTGTTTGCATGTAGAGGGAGGAGACACTGAATGTTTGGATGCATTTTAGGCAGCCATGACCCAGGAAGGATCTTTAACAGCCATCTGAGGAATGGCCAGTGAAGTTATCACTAGGCTGTAATGTAAACACTGCATTTTCTCTGAAAAGACAGGGCTTAAAGCAAAAAGCCTGAAGGTAATGATTCTACTCACCAGAACAAATTCAATAAGCTGTAGTTGTTCTGGTGATTATAGTGTCCCTTTAACAAGCTATTAACAGAGCAGGATATAATACATTCTAAATTAAACAGAATTTTCAATAAAGGAAGTGTAAACATTAGATGACTCTTTACAGAAAGTGTTTAGGAAAGCTGTGTAAGTCACATGCAGAAAAGTGTGCCTAGGGCTGCATAAACAATTTGGTTTAACTCCTAAATGACAGAGAATTAAACAGTGATAATACAGAGGCATGATCTATACACCAAAACCGCTTAATTAAGCTAAGGTTTTTTTTAGCAGACTATAGTGTCCAATTAACCTGGATCATAGATGCAGAAAACGGAAGACAATACTGTTGTTCATTCATTGGTTGAAAGCGTCAGTTGAATACCGTCAGTCAATGAATGAGTGCCTATGCGTAGAATATACAGTGATTAAGAGTTAAGTCTGGGGGGGCGTAGAAATAGACATCATGGGACATCCAAAACGTTCCACAGCCTCACAGAACAGCACCGGTAAGACTCCAGCTGGAAAAACAGATAGGCCCCAATATGGCGCCGGACTCACCGCACTCAGCCTCCTCTCCGTCTAGCCGCGCGGAATCGAACTTCAGCCAGAGACAAGACAGGGAGCTGAGAGATATATTGAGCAACATGCCGTACAAGCAAGATTTAGCCACCATGCTGGTGAAATTGGAGGTATCATTTCAAGCTAAGATGGACGCACTAAGGGCAGGCATACGCCACATGGGCGGCAGTGTGAACTCCCTGGAAGATGATAGGGATGTATTATATGCACAAATGCACACCATCCTGGACACAATGGCAGCCCACAATGCCCACCTGATAGCCCTCCAACGCTCCCTAGATGATATAGATAACAGGGGGAGGAGGAACAACCTGAGAGTCAGGGGGCTCCCTGAACAAGACTCAGAGGATGTATCACAAATCCTGACAGAGCTATTTAACCTTATATTGAACAGACCACCGGACTCCCAAATGGTAATTGACAGAGCACACAGAGCTCTAAAGCCTAAAGGCATAGCAGCAGACAAACCAAGGGACATTATCTGCCGGTTTCATTACTATCAATGCAAGGAAGACATACTAGCCGCCCTCAGGCAATCTTCACAGTCGCTGCTCTTTCATGACAAGCCTCTACCCTGACCTGTCATGGCTAACGCTACAAGCCAGGAGGTCTCTCAGACCACTCACAGATCAGCTCAGAACCAGGGGCATCAGATACCGGTGGGTTTTCCCTTTTGCCCTCAGTGTCACATATAAGGGCTCCACATAAAGCATCCATTCCGTTCTGGACGTACCAGTATTCCAACAGGCCCTGGATCTCCCTGCAACACAAATAGTGGACTGGTATGGCCCACCTGCAGGCCCAACTACCACAGAGACACAGGGGACAACAGATGGCGAAGAAACGGCGAACAGACCCTGGAGAAACCATGCAAGGAGCACATATGAGACTGGAATTATAGACCCCCCACTAAGAGATTCCTCCAATTACTATGATGTATTTACTCTCAGTCGGGACTGACGAGCAGAGCGGAGAGATACTATATTTACCACGAGATAAAATGGACGATTTAGAAGTGATGAGTATGGTGATTTGAACGCCGGGAGAACCCTTTTTAGATCTCCCTACTGGTTAGTGAGTATTGTTAACCTACTGGTATGTATACCCAACTTACTTGGTTTACAGTGCCCAACATGTGAGCCGCTTACTCCTGCCCCCTAAGGACATATGGGCCAGACCGGGCCTCAGAGCCCACCAAGCCCAAACAATCTATCCTGGTCATGGCCCATAACCGATAAGGCCTAATCCCGACTAATCCGACAAGCTCACCGAATATTCAAAATACCCATGAGTTATATTCACATGGGGCCTGGATATCAGGCTTCGAGGCTCGAACTCCATAGCAAGCCACTTACTCACCTACCCCCCCCCCCCCCACACCCGTAAGATGGAGTAACTCCACATTAAAAATTGACACCGTTTTACCAGGTTGCTATAACCTATTCCGCGGGGCCAAGCTGATTCTCGGGCGCACAAAGTTGCTCTTCCCGAGATAGCCACCGACGGGCACCTTTACGAGACCTTCGTAAAGTGATATATCTGAACCGATTCACTACGTACTTAAGCCATTAACCTTTTGTATATAGTTTAACTTTGTTATTCGTTGTTTGTCTATGACAGGGAAAACTGCACAAATATCCAATGTCTTTATACAGAATTTCTATGGAGAGGGAGACCGGCAAAGGGGGGGACGGGGGACTGGGGGACAGGGGGGAGATGGTACGGCCACCCTGCGCATAATAACCCTGAACGCTCGGGGCCTCAACACCCCTGAAAAGCACTCACTAGCACTATTAGAAATGTCCAGGCTTAAGGCCGCAAATATCCCACAGGGTTCTTCGGAAATTACACTGAAGCAAAAGCGCGGGGGGAGGCCATACTGATCGCGGTGCAGCTGTTGTTCACATTGATGGATTATAAAACCGATGATTCTGGCAGGATTGTAATGGTTAAGGGTAAAGTATGGTGTAATGTATTTACTTTCATCAACATGTATTTCCCCAACAGACACCAATGTAGACATCTCAAGAAATGTTTAACCTTAACTGAGAATTTCACGGAGGGGATTTTGGTTATGGGGGGAGACTGTAACGTACCTCTAGACTCTGCACTCGACACAACCTCCTCAGTGACAGCACGCCAGAACCACTCCCGACGCATGATCTCGAACTTACTAGACCAATCCCAACTCATTGAGTGCTGGCGCATCATCAACCTGCAGGGTAGGGACTACCCCTTCTACTCCCCAGCCACCCACACATACTCAAGACTGTACATGTTTTTTCTACCCCATAGATTTCTGCACCTCATGAAGTCCTGCACATACGGCCCTATCACCTGGTCAGACCATGCACCATTGACACTAGTTATCCATGTACCCTCACTGCCGATAAAAACCTTCCAATGGAAGCTAAACGATTTACTGCTTAACGACACAGATGCGGTACAACAGATATACTCTGATTTCAGGTACTACTTCCAGGACAATGACAAACCCTCAACTCCCCCCCCCCCCAATCACCTGGGAGGCCCACAAGTGTGTAATCAGAGGCCAACTAATAGCCCTAGCATCCCGTTGCAAAAAACAGACGCAAAGCCAAAGTCAAAACACTGACCGAGGAGATCAGGAGCTTGGAAAACAAACACAAAAACAACACCACATTCAACACTTATACAGAATTGGTGGCAAAAAATGTCAGAATTACAGCAAATATTAAATGCCCAGGTCAGACGTAAACTCTTACGGACGAAACAATCTTACTATGCAATGGGCAATCGATGTGGGCACCTACTGGCACAAGCCCTCAAACAAACCCGTCAAGCAACATACATAACTAAGGTCAAACACCCCAGTAAAGGCTTATCGCATACCCTCCCAGACATAATGGAAGCCTTCTACAAATTCTATTCAGACCTATATAATTTAAGAGACTCCCCTCCGACACAAACAGAAATAGAAAACTTCCTAAAACCCAGGATAAAAAAGAAGGTCCTTTAGGCAATCCCTAGAAGCACCTCTCACAGAAGAGGAATTTCGTAAGACGGTACACACGATTCCCGTAGACAAAAGCCCAGGGCCCAACGGGTACACGGCCAAGTACTCTAAAATCTTCACTGACATGGTAGCCAGCCCCTTCTTTAAAGCATTCAACTCACTCACAGCCCAATACGCTTTACCAAGCGCAGCTCTAGAAGCACACATTACTATACTCCCGAAGCCATATATGCTACCCCGACAGCCAGGCTGAAAATGAATGGTCAACTGTCGGACCTGGTGAATATAACCAACGGCACAAGGCAGGGATGCCCCCTGTCTCCTCTACTCTTCATCCTCACAATTTTCTCTTCTTATAAGGGATCAAAGAAAATAGGGACATTACGGGATTTTGCATCAAACAACAGGAATATAAAATAGCGGTCTTTGCAGACGACCTCCTCTTCACACTGACTTCCCCCGACACGACCCTGACACCTCTAATGATGGAAATCGATCAATACCACCAAGTATCCAACTTCCAAGTCAATTTCCCTAAAAGTTAAATACTGCCATTAAAATTAAGAACGCATTTTCAGGAGATATTGAAGGGGCAATACTCGTTCGCGTGGGCAACATCCCACATCACTTACCTAGGGGTACACCTCACCGCAGACACACAGCAGCTTGTGAACCTGAACTACACCCAAATACTCCAAACGATCACTAAAGATCTGACGATGTGACGATGTGGCACAAACTGCAATTTAGCTGGCTGGGAAGGATTAACATCTTAAAGATGAACATCCTCCCGAAGCTCCTATATCTCTTCCAGGCTCTCCCCATCCACATACCAAAGCCCTTTTTCGCCAGACTTAAACAGATCTTTACCAAATTCATATGGGCACATAAACACCCGAGGATCTCATACGATATCCTAACAAGGGCCAAGGCAAGAGGCGGTCTCACAAACAACACAAAAACTTCGGGATACGGCTGAGAATGATTCTAAAAGGAACTTAAACAAATATACAACATAGTGAAGTACAATTAACACATCTTATGCGCTATATATGAATGCACTCAAAGGATAGTGTAGAATATATCGCTCATAGGGTTCCTCCCCCGATAGATATGGGGGGCTGATGGTCCCTTGGCTCCTCGTAAGACTCCTTAATAATACTCAGGACTTCAAACGGGCAATGGTAGGAAAAAATGCTTTTATTGATAAAAGGTGAAAAATCACAATCAATAAAATATATTTAAATTAGAAGAAAACGGTATGGTCCTACGCGTTTCATTCTGCAACAGAACTTCCTCAGGGACCGCATATAAAAGTAAGATCAATGTACAATCATAACATATAAAAAAATACATCCTATTCCCCCATCCCCTAGTCCTCTTTAAATAGGGCTAATCCCTATGTTCATTGGTGGTTCCGTGGGTGGTACCCGGTGTCCGTCGCTTGATTGGTCCTGTAGGTAATTTGTTCAGCTGTTTTTCATCCTCCTCATATTGCTGGTAATCAAATTTGGCGCGTTCGGAAAACCGGAACCGGAAGTATGGATCATACTGCACTTCCGCGTTCCACATGCGTTCCACGTGCGTTCCACCCGCGGTTAATATGCGTTCCACCTTCGTTCTGTTTCAAGTAGATTGAATATACTGCTCTTTGTTGATTTCTATGATTAAGTAAAAAGGTTGAAACAGAACGAAGGTGGAACGCGGTTAATATGCGTTCCACCTTCGTTCTGTTTCAAGTAGATAGAATATACTGCTCTTTGTTGATTTCTATGATTAAGTAAAAAGGTTGAAACAGAACGAAGGTGGAACGCATATTAACCGCGGGTGGAACGCACGTGGAACACATGTGGAACGCGGAAGTGCAGTACGATCCATACTTCCGGTTCCGGTTTTCCAAACGCGCCAAATTTGATTACCAGCAATATGAGGAGGATGAAAAACAGCTGAACAACTTACCTACAGGACCAATCAAGCGACGGACACCGGGTACCACCCACGGAACCACCAATGGACATAGGGATTAGCCCTATTTAAAGAGGACTAGGGGATGGGGGAATAGGATGTATTTTTTTATATGTTATGATTGTACATTGATCTTACTTTTATATGCGGTCCCTGAGGAAGTTCTGTTGCAGAACGAAACGCGTAGGACCATACCGTTTTCTTTTAATTTAAATATATTTTATTGATGGTGATTTTTCACCTTTTATCAATAAAAGCATTTTTTCCTACCATTGCCCGTTTGAAGTCCTGAGTATTATTAAGGAGTCTTACGAGGAGCCAAGGGACCATCAGCCCCCCATATCTATCGGGGGAGGAACCCTATGAGCGATATATTCTACACTATCCTGTGAGTGCATTCATATATAGCGCATAAGATGTGTTAATTGTACTTCACTATGTTGTATATTTTTTATGTTCCTTTTAGAATCATTCTCAGCTGTATCCCGAAGTTTTTGTGTTGTTTGTGGTTATCTATATATGAATAGGTCGTCTTCTTTGGGTAACGATCTTGGGAGGCTGCATTATAACATTTAAGTTAAGTATTTGTGTATATATTTCACTACAATCACTATCTATAGTAGTGTGTATATTGCATTGTACCATTTGTCTTTTACCCAAGAGGCGGTCTCAGCATGCCTAACATGTACCAACACTACAAAGCAACTATACTTACTAGGGTCTACGAATGGACTAACCCAAACCCCCAAACACAATGGGTAATACTAGAAGATTATTTCTTCCGAGCTCCAATCCATATGATCCCATGGCACCTCTTGGGGTCAACCTTTCTGGGAGCCAATCATATATCTCACCCCACAATTGCACCCACATTGAGAATATGGAGGCAAATCAGGGGATCGGCAGGCATATCGGCCTACCCCTCCCCTCTATACCCTCTGACCAATAAATCCCCCATTTTCCCCTGTAAATAAATAATAATAATAAAAAAAAAAGAGAGTTAAGTCTGGAATTCTCTTTTTGGACTGGCTAATGAAAGCTGCAACATTAAATGTGTTAGTATGTGAAGCATTTCACACTGAAACACTGCAAGAAAAGAGTCTTTGCACCATGACCAGTTCAAAACACTGAAGTGGCCATGGTGTTTTAATTTGAGAGAAATTATCTCTGTGCTATACTTATTAATCACACACATTTAACTATAATGTCACATCACCACACGTTATTTATTAAAGTTTTAAGGGTAAGAAAAATGCATTTGTAAGGTGTATACACAAGAAAACCAAAATGTGGAAGCGATAGAGATTGTGTGATAAAACTCGGTTTATGATAATATGTCTGTGATAATATGATATTGGCAAATGTAGCGAGCTTTTATCTGGTAAAAATTCTGAAATGACAATTTTTGACAATGTGACTAAAAGAGGGAGGCAATAAGCAAAAAAAAGATTAGTAGCTTTGCAGCAAGAAGAAGCTGAATGAGCTGACTAATATTACTACAATAGTTACCTTTTTTTTCAGTAATGCGAAGTGTGATTCTGTTGTGTGGTCTGTCTGCAAATTCCACACCTCTGGTCATAAGGATCTCTTTGAGAGCTTTGAATCCTCGGACCACCACAACTGGCGTGAATCCCAGGTATATGCTGCACACAGGGCCGTACACCTTGGAAAACTAAAATAAAGCCTAGGTTTAGTACTGTTACAATTCATAAGGCTCAAGAAATAAAATTTACCTTTTTACTTTATTAAACTGAAAGGTATTTTTAAGGACTACAAAGGTTACCAAGGTCACATCTTAATGCAGTGACCCGGGTGCAGTGACAGAGTAAAACTCGATCACATGACACAGAAGCCCCAATAGTGTTTCAGCTTGAATCTTGTGTCTCCCCTCAATTTTAGCTCACCGCAGACCTGCCTTCTTACCTAATTTCAGACTTCCCTGCCTCCTCATATACCCTGCAGTAATTTTATAGTTGCCTCCTCCCTCCCTGTCAGCTTCCTCACTCCCTATCAACTCCCCTCACCGGCTCAGAGCATATAGTTTTAACCCTGCAATGTAAAATATTGGCGATCAGGAGATATGGCACTGCATACAATGTAGGGTTAAAATGTGTTCCTGACAGACACAAGCTGTGCTTCCATTGGGTCAAACTAACTTTTACAGCTAACCTCCATTTAATTGAAGTAAGGAAGCACTGGACGCGCTTGTGCTTTTTTGGCCCTAATACTCTTCTATGAGAAACATTGGATTGGATTGGATGAGAGATGGTGTGATGTCATGGGAGGCGGATCAAGATGCAAGGACTGAATATCTTCCCTGGGGAAAAAAAAAAAAAGAGTAAAATCCTTTCTTCATATTTTCTGTTTAGATTTAAGGTGAGGGGGCTGAAACTAAATGCAGAGGAGAATGCTATAGCGTTAGGAATTCAGGTTTGTATTCCTAACACTATAGTGTTCCTTTAAGTCCCATCATTTATCAACAATTGCCAAAGATCACAACACTTATCAGAAAGGATTCCTTATGTATAACAAAAAAAAAAACTAGGGTGAATTTAAAAAAAAGAAAAGAAAAATAATAGCGGGACAATTAATTTTAAAGGACCTCAATGAAGTGGCCTGCGTGCAGTGGTACTATAGGTTTAACCCTGCAATGTAAAACATTGCAGTTTTTTTTACTGACAGCCACTAGAGTTGTTTCCTGCTGCAAAAAAAAATGTGCTTCCTGCTGTAAAAATCGGTCAGGTGACTGCAGCTCCGATTCACCACATATGTGCATCAGATCCCCAATGCTTCTCTGTGAGGAACATTGGATATAACCAACTATAGGCCATGCCTCCTCATTGATGCTGCAGGAGGAGAAGAGGTAAGCAGCACCAAGGTTCTCTCAGCGCCAGAGCCGGATAGGCCTGGGATACAAGGTAATTTCCTAAGAATGCTAAGAATCACAGTATTAGTAAAACAGGATATTATGCATACATGTGGCCAGAGGCGTAACTAAAAATCCCCGGGCCCTGGTGTGAAAAATGCATGGGGCCTCCCCATGTGTCGCATTCTTTGTCCCTGTCACGAGCGTGGGCTATAGGCCCAGCCGAGACAGTGGAGAGAGTGTGGAAGTGACAGGGTTAATGACACCAGACCCCTGGTTACCTGTTGCTAGTCCCAGCAACCACTCAATTAACCCCTGCAATCCCTTCTACACTAACCCCCTAGTACACACTTTACTGCCACCACCAAGACTTTAAACCCGGGCGTCTTAGGTTACCCCACACACAGGAGAATTATAGTATCACAGTTCTACTTTTACTGATCAAACACATATAGTTAACCCTTTTTGGTAACGTGTTTACCTGAGCTTTCCTCTGGAGAGTGAAGCTCATAGAGAACAGAGACACAAGCTGATTAAGTAAACATTTAATCTGACAAAAAAGATTCACAGTGCTGAGTACAAAATACAGAAATAAATGACATACAGATAACAAATTGCAAAACATTACATAAAATAAAATAGGAGAAAACACAAGAAATGCCTTACATGTAGTTACCCCATATATGATTCTTGTGGGAGTCTTAGATGGTATAGGTCTCCTAGAAGTTGCTGACCAAAGACAAATGAATAACTGACCTCTCTGGATAGTCCAGCACCCTCATTATATATCTAAACTAGTTGTTTCTCAGTGGGCAGACCCCTGGGGGAGGGAGGGATCAGAGGGGGTTGGTCTGGCAGTTTATTGCCCACTCTATGCAATTCCTTGTGTCCAGCTCTGGTGATGGCTATCTAGATGTTTTATGGTCTAGGCCTGGTGCCAGATCAAAGACCACAATAAATGTCATCCCAAGGTTTACAAAAAAACAACTCTTAATATATATCAACACACATCAAACACAAACTCATGCTTTTGGCATGACACCTCCCCCTTAAGATGGTGGACAGAGAAATTCAGGCTGATTTATCTGTCTACCATTAACCCTCTAGTTGCCGATACAGACCATCGGCATTCCCATGCAAGCTGCCCTTTTTGTGCTGGGCAGTGAAATTATACTGTTGGAGGATAAGGCTCCAACGGAGCAGTTTATCATTGTTACCTGACACCTGCAGCAGGTTGTGATCAGTCCATACCACAGCTACATCCTCAACAAACATGCCTGATTTGCCTGTTTCAATTTCCCATCGCTCTCTGGTAACATCCCTTAAACCACACCCACTGCGCTCATGTAGTAGTTGTAAGGGGAAGAAACCAATGGGTTTCTGCAGCACTCCCCGGTAAGCACACAAAAAAGCAGACAGAGAACACTCCCAGGATAGATGTGCTGTATCAACACCCATCATCTCTTTCATTTTGGGGTCTGTCTGCTGGGCTTGTTGCACTATCAGACTCTGAACCTTTGGTTCACAATCAGAAAGTTGCTTAGGTGTATGCGTGAGTTGTGATAAACTGACAAGGTTCCTGGTTCCACCAACAGTATGTTTCCCTGCAGCCATCCTTCCTGGACCCACAGGCTGAGTCTGTCGTGCCCCTCACTTTCACTCCAGGTCATCACACATACAGAACTTTGGAAACTGTCTAAGTCTGGCGCAGAGTAAAGCTCACACACCCTCTGCCCTCCCTCATAGCCTTGCTGTCCCTTCACATTTTCACCCAGTGCATCACATACATCGGCTTCAGGCACATATTGGCACATATATTCATTCAGCCCCCTCTCGCTGGAAGGCTTTTCCCATACATTTTCACAGGACACATTTGACCCCCCTTGATCAGATACAGAATTTTGCACACACTCACATAATTTCTTCCCTAAGGCAGGCCATGCTCTCACAATCTCACATAGCCCCTCAGAGTCTCCTGCTGCAGCCCTGACCCACTGCTGACTTGTTACCACTGCGACTAGTGGTACACATCCCTGGCTCTCAACGTCCTCCTCCCCCTTACTCTCTGACATCCCAGCCTCACAGTATTTTGATACAGGCACATCACTACTCACCCCTATCTCACATTTGGTAGACATCCCTGGTTCAGTTACAGGTAAATATTTATCCACACCCTGCTCTCCCTCCCAGCAATCACAGTTCACAATGTCTCCCAAAGTTTCACACAATACCTTAGGTGGAGCAGTCAGTCCCTCTGGCTCACAAACAGTGTCCTCTGGAGCATAGTGATAGAGCATCCAGCCCAAATCATTCCCCAACAGAACATTAACAGGGATATCCTCCGAAATCCCCACTTCCCGCAAACCTTTGCCCGCACCCCAATCAAGGTACCTCCGTATTCACCACTTCAGGGCGCACCAGGGTGAATGAAGCTCCAGAATCTCTCAGTCCCATGATCACTCGGTCACCCACAATTACACTCTGCAGGTTATCCTCTCGTTTCCCCACAGACCCACCCACAAGCAAAACTGATGGTGCCCCTCCACGGGCTGGTGAGGGTATATTCCTAGTGGGGCAAGTCCTGCTCAGATGACCAATCTGGTTGCATCGAAAACAACGGCGGGCATCTGACTCACTTGACATAGCCCCGGCTACGCTGGCAGTCGGCGGTGAAGTTCTCACTGCAGATCTTACAGGTGGTGATTGAACGGTAGCTTCTCTCCAGGTCGAAGAAGCAGCTGACACAAGTCCATACCTGGATGTGGGTGCATGGATGTGGGCATAGTCATCTGCCAGTTCTGCAGCAGCCAAAGCATTTTTAGGCTTTCTTTCCAAAACCCACTCTCGTACATTAGGGCTCTGGGTCTGCAAGAACTGCTCCAGGACCATTAAGTAATTAAGGGCTTCATAGGTAGTAGCTTTTACTCCTGTTACCCATTGCCGCAACGTGGTTTCTAATTGTGCAACATATAGAATGCAGCTGGATGATTGGCATTGCTGCATACTCCTAAACTTTTTCCCACTCTATGCAGGGGAGCTGACCGGACCGGCGTGGAGGAGAAGGGAGCTGACAAGAGCTGCAGGAGAGGTAAGTAAACGCTCTCTGCCAGCCCCCTCCTACACAGCCCCTTGTTTGTACTATGGCAATGTAAGTTGCCATAATACAGACATTGACTTGAGTATAAGTCGAGTTGGGGTTTTTCAGCACAAAAAATCTGCAGAAAAACTCGACTTATACTCGAGTATATACAGTATATATATATATACGCACACTGGTAACACACACTAATAACACACGCTGGTAACGCACACACGGATGTAATGCACACTGATAACACACACCCTGATGTAACGCACATAAAACACACTTATGTAATGCACACACTGATGTTACGCACACACTAATAACACATACACACTGATAACACACACACACTAATAACACACTCTGGTAACACACACCCTGATGTAACACACACACACATAAAACACACTGATGTAACGCACACATACACACTAATAACACACTCTGGTAACACACTCACTAATAACACACTCTGGTCACACACACACTAACAACACACTCTGGTAACACACACACTAACAACACACTCTGGTAACACACACTAATAACACACTCTGGTCACACACACACACACTAACAACACACTCTGGTAACACACACACACACTAACAACACACTCTGGTAACACACTCTGGTCACACACACTAACAACACACTCTGGTAACACACACACACACATACTAATAACACACTCTGGCAACACACACACTAACAACATACTCTGGTAACACACACACACTAATAACACACTCTGGTAACACACACACACTGATGAAAAAAAAACAGTTATAACACATCCTCAAATCTACACAAAAGATCCCAATTTACAATATCTGCTACATACCTTTTTGGTGCAGGGAGGTGGATTCCCTGTATTTTCTGTGGCGTCTGGCTGGTTGTGATAGGAGTCTCCGTTGGCTCCTATCTAGTATCTCCCGCGCGGCTTCTTCATACACCAGGAGGAAGTGACTTGCAATCACTTCCTCCCGGCACTGCGGCAAAGCAAAGCCCGCTACTCCAGCGCTGCGGTGTCTGACCGGGTCCCTGAATAAACTTTGTTTAGTTCTGCGGCGAACGGGCCGCATTGCCTGCGGGCCGCATTGCCTGCGGTTCCGGGCCGCATGCGGCCCGCAGGTTGGACATGCCGGATTTAGATAGATAGGGTTTAAGTGGATACAATCTTAAGTATAACCACTAGATTGAGACAAAGCTTGCCATGCTGAGGATTAGCATCAAATAAAGAGATGTATAAAGTGATCTAATAACAATATATACAGTGTGGAAAAAAGGGGGGAAGAACGAAAGATCAAACTATATTTATATTGGGGGGGCGGAGCCTAACTGCCGAGCTAGCCGGACGCATCTTGGCCGAGCTCCTGGGTGAAAATTAACTAAACTATCGCCCAACCACGATTTTCAGTAAAAATCGAAGATTGCAATACCTACAGCGCTTGTATGAACCCTCACGCATATTAATCGACCGGAGCTTGACCGGCTCAGGCGGTTCTGGATCTCGGGTGGATGGAGGCCTACTACACGAGGGAGAAAGGGAGGCGGCCGATCCCTCTACCCTCGGGCTCCCACACCTTCACAGGGTCCATCAGAGCACAGACAAATCCCCCTCCCCCCCCCCCCCCCCCCCCCCCCCGCCGGTGAGGGAAATCCCGGCACCTACCAGCCATGCTGTGGGGTCTGGAGGCATGTCTGATCAGTGACACGAGGAGATTAACTCCTGTAAAATGGCAGTACAGAGCACCCCTGATAAAAGAAGACAGCTGCCCGATCTCCAGCTCAGACTAGACCAACTGTTTGAAAAATTCTGGCACCAGTTAGAGAGCAGAGCACACCTACCTGCCTCACTACTGCCAAGCAGCCATCTGCCCAAAAAACAGCCTCACCAAGTGAGAAGGAACCCAAAAGTCCTCCCGGCAAACCGGTCCTCAAAATGGCGGCGGACCAAGCAGCGTTCTCTACCCCAACGCAAGAAGACAAACACCCACATGAAATACCGCCAGGAACATAAAGCACAACTGAAGAACAAGAACATTCAAACTTACCTGACAACCCCGGGGTCCAGAGGACTGCAACACCCTGCTCCACTCCAGCCTTGGATACAGCATGTAAGCCAGCCACTACTATCACCATATGGGCACGGGGCCCCACAAGCGGCTGAGACGCAACACCAGCGGCTCTGCAGATCGGGAGTCGGTTGACTTCGAGCTACTCAGAGGACAGAAGCCAAAATATTTCTCCAGCACACAAGAGATGACTTCTGCATGACGGCATGGACTTTCAGTCTCTTTAATTTCTGTTGACCTGTTGTCCCCCTTTTATATAATTTATTCGATATATCTACTGGTAGATTAAATAGCCTGACAGATAAACCCATTACCATAATTGCACTGTATAGTCTCTGTGTAATAGTAATGCTTCAGTGATGCTCTAATGACATGTCAGACCAAGCCTGCTTATACGGTAGAATTATTATTGAAGTAGAAACTGCTTACAAGACAGAACCGACCTAGTCGACCCACAGTTACTGTTGCCGCCCTACCGACTTAACTAGCTAAACTTACTTACCTGTATGTATATGGGCATTACCTGTGTCATTGATAGACTAGACTATACTGTAACTAAACCTAACTATAACTAAACGAAACTACAGTTGCTACATGTCCTTATTACCTCACAGCACAGGTACTGTCTCACTGTGAATAAGCTTGTTTTTCTTTACAAAAAAAAAAGTGCAGTCCATCTTGAACTTATATGTTAACACATTGTCCTTACCATTGTAACTACTGTTATAAGTCATAGCAAAAGTTTGTACTTAACACTGCACGTCTAAAATAAAGAATTAAAAAAACTATATATATATTTTCATAAAGGAGTTTACTCTAGAATGTGTATAGGTAGATAGTAGCAAGCTGTATAGAGAGAATATGCAGTGTTCTGTAAGGAATCAATAAAGCAATCTGGAAGGAATCAATGTTCTGTAGTAACATGATATATATACACCTTATTTTGTAGTTCAACATTTAAAGAGGTTAACAATCAATCATGGATAAACAATGTAGTTTGGGCATTTTTAAGACCATAACCCACTGCTCTGCCCCTGTACTTCTGCTCAATATTCGAAGCTCCAGTTAGCCGTGGAAGGGACAGCGCTGAAAAAGAGTTAAAAATATTAGTATCTTTTTACTTTTGTTTTAGAGAGGTACTGATACATTAAAAGCATCAGATGACGCCTGGTTTCTCAATGGGAAGGTACTGATGGGGAGGGAGGAGAGAACATATAAAAAAAATATCTGAGTTTGTTGGAAGGTGGGGAGATCTGCAGTCAAGAAGGGAGGGTAGATCCACATGCAGGCTCTGCCTGCATGGGAGAAGGGCAATACATCCATTGCCATTGTGCAATGCACAATAATGACAGATGTAAAATATGCACAGAATTGACAATCACACACAGATATAGTGCCTAATTATAAACTCACTGACTCAATCCCTCACTAGTATTTAGTGCCTTATTATACACTTACACTGCTCAATTCCACACTGATATAGTGCTTTATTATACACTGACACTACTCAATTCCACACTGATACAGTGCCTTATTATAAGCTCACTGACTCAATCCCGCACTAATATAGTGCCTTATTATACACTCACTGACACTACTCAGTCCCTCACTGTTATAGTGCCCTATTATACACTCACTGACACTACTCAGTCCCTCACTGACATAGTGCCTTATTATACACTGACACTACTCAGTTTCACACTGATACAGTGCCTTATTATACACTGACACTAATCAGTCCCTCACTGTTATTGTGCCTCATGATACACTGACACTACTCAATGTCTCACTGTTATAATGCCTTATTATACACTGATACTACTCAATTTCTCACTGTTATAGTGCCATATTATACACTGACACTACTCAATTTCTCACTGTTATAGTGCCTTATTATGCGCTGACACTACTCAACCCCTCACTAATATAGTGCCTTATTATGCAGTGACACTACTCAATCCCTCACTAATATAGTGCCTTATTATACACTGACGCTACTCAATTTCTCACCGATATAGTGCCATATTATACACTAACCCTACTCAGTCCCTCACTGATATAATGCCTTATTATACACTAACACTGCTCAATTCCTCACTGATATAATGCCTTATTATACACTGACACTGCTCAAACCCTCAGTGACATAGTGCTTTAATATAACTGACCAGGGCCGGCGCCAAACTAGGTATTCGCCTAGGGTGCCAGCCTGCTGGGGGAGCGTACCAGGATGTTGCCTGGTGGGCTGCCCCTGTCTGGGGCCGCTGCGCTGGGCGAGTGGCTCTTGAGCGAGTGGCTCTAGCGCCGGGCCAATCCCCAAGGTGCCCGAAGGTGGGGGCACCGAGAGGAGCCCTGTTACACGGTGCCCAGGGTGCCCCCGATGCTGTACCTTGACGGCAGGTGCCTGCTCTGCCACTAAATGCCGGTGACGGGAGGAGAGGGGATGGAGCAGGCAGGCATGCGGTGAGGGAGGCTTTTCTAGCAGCCTCTCACTACTCCCACGCATGCGCTCTGTGATGCCGGGAGCCAGAATATGACGTCATTCCGGCCCCGGCATACTAAACAGCGGGCGGGAGGAGTGAGGAGCTGCCCCACACTGGACCACAGGGAGGTGAGTGTTTGACTGTCAGTGTGTGTGTCTGTCAGTGAGTGTCTGTGTGTGTATCTGTCAGTGTATGTCTGTCAGTGAGTGTGTGTGTCTGTCAGTGAGTGAGTGTCTGTCTGTCTGTGAGTGTGTGTCAGTGAGTGAGTGTATATCTGTCAGTGAGTGTGTGCTTGTGTGTCTGTCAGTGAGTGTATGCCTGACAGTGTGTGTGTGTCTGTCACTCAGTGAGTTTATGTCTGTCAGTAAATGTCTGTCAGTGAGTGAGTGTGTGTCTGTCAGTGAGTGTGTGTCTGTCAGTGAGTGTGTGTCTGTGTGTGTGTCAGTGAGTGTGTCAGTGAGTGATTGTGTGTCTGTCAGTGAGTGGGTGACATGAGGGAGCGGCAAAATGGATCTTTGCCTAGGGCGGCAGAAATCCTTGCACCGGCCCTGACACTGACAATAGTAATCCTTTTGAAAAATGTATGGAACTGCACTCACTCCCATCTGTCAGAGCCAGGGTTCTTACTGTACCAGAACCAAACACCAGATTCCCAGAATCAATTACATAAAATAAAAGGGGTCCAGGTACTCCTTGGTTCAATATAGGCACTTTATTGGAACCACAGTAACGTTTCGACCGTGAGGTCTTTATCAAGCTTGATAAAGACCTCACGGTCGAAACGTTGCTGTGGTTCCATTAAAGTGCCTATATTGAACCAAGGACTGACAATAGTAAGTCCCTCACTGATATAGTGCCATATTATACACTGACACTGCTCAATCCCTCACTGATATACTGCTTTATTATACACTGACAATACTAAGTCCCTCACTGATATAGTGCCCTATTATATATTGATAATACTTAGTTCCTCACTAATATAGTGCCTTATTAAACATTTCGCACTTCTCTTGCACACTTATGCAATGATAACACTCTTTATGCAGGATCAATCTCCCCATATAGTACCCACTCACCTCCTTCATACCCTGCAAGGGATTTTTGAAGTCCATCTGTAATAAATTCCCTACGATGGGCAGAGCCAGGGGACCTGGAGGGAAGGACTTTGGGCGAGTCACTTTCCACCATAGGTAGCCCAACAGGACCAGAACAAGAGAGAGGACTGTGCTGAGCTCCATGATGGCTGGGTTTACAGATTCTTTATAAAGTGCTGAAGTTCTTGCTGCTGACACAAACACAAAGTACAGCCCACAGATTATCCTCCTCCCAGAATGGAGTCTGTTTACTGGGACATAGTGTACTGCCTTACTAACAGGCTTTCTCACTGCTGCTATTTAGTTTAAAAACTCTCTGCATTCTCGGCGATGGCTTACTGAGCCTGATGGGGGTGGTAGAATACTGCAGATATAATGGTACCAGATTCGGCATAGACACACTCTCTAGTGCACCTTTTCTCTTTCCTAACATGGTTCCTAGTTATCTAGCTATATGGTTCCTGTTTGTACTGTAGAAACACTAATTTACCCTAAAATCCTATAATATTTAACCTAAAATCCTATAATATTTTATGGATCCTCAAATGCTACTGGCCAGAAGATGTTGTTTAGGAGAAAAAACACAATAGGGGTTATGTATAAATAATAGAGCAATCTCATTGACATGATTAATTTGACCATATTTATACCAATGTCCCTGTACAGTATGCATAAAGATATCAAAATGGGCTTTATATATGAGAAACAAAATTGCCCTTTAGCAATTTTATATATCCTCATATTTACAAGTTTTTATTCTCGGATGTACAACTTTTGGGGGGGTGCGGGAGGTGCATCCTGGCCTAAGAGAGCGACCATTGATCGTTTAGGACGTCTCATGTCCAGAGGTTAGTCCTCTTGACTTTCAGGGACTCTGTTAAGTCATGTCTATGGGTCTACTAGGTGATTTGATAGTCTTGGCTATGTCGAGTGTGATGCTAGTGTGGTAGTGGTCTGTTCTGTACTAGGTAGGGTTGTAGGGGAGTGAGAGCGGTGGTCCACTTCAGGTGATTACTATAGGGTACCTGTCAGTAGGGGGTACACTTGTAGTGTTGCACGGTCGCTCCTATGCTGGCTTTCCTCAATCCCTCAGGGGAATTGGGGGGTGTTGCATACCTCGGAGCTAACTTGTTTTACTTGGCCAGTGTAGGCTTGGCTGGGTGGGCAGTGCTTTGGCGTCAGTGATGAGAATACTGTGCACACCGAGCGATTTTAACTGTAGATTATAAGCGTAAGGAGAGAACTCTGAATCTTATGAATTCTCATAACTCATCAACCTGGTTACAAATTATTTCTCTTTGGGCTAGAGGTTCATATCTCCAAAAGACCATTACGTGAGCTGCTGTCTTCCTTTCTATAGTGCTCTCAATAACACTACTTATGGACTGAATTATTAATGGAAGCAAGCATTATAATAATAAATACCACTCCTCCTATCAGTGCCTTTAACATAGAAACATAGAAACATAGAATGTGACGGCAGATAAGAACCATTCGGCCCATCTAGTCTGCCCAGTTTTCTAAATACTTTCATTAGTCCCTGGCCTTATCTCATAGTTAGGATAGCCTTATGCCTATCCCACGCATGCTTAAACTCCTTTACTGTGTTACTGTTTACTGTTATTGAGAGCACTATAGAAAGGAAGACAGCAGCTCACGTAATGGTCTTTTGGAGATATGAACCTCTAGCCCAAAGAGAAATAATTTGTAACCTCCAAACTGTTCGTACCAGCTTCCAAACCAACTATCTGGATTAAACCCGTTCCAGATCTGAGTAGGTACATGCGTTAATTTAACCATGTGGCTGGAAAGGTCAACCACAGCTTGCCCTTCGTCATCTATATGCAGACAGCAATTACTAAACTGTTACAAACCCGGATTATGTTGACTATTTTGTGATACTATGGCTTTGGTACTTGAATTCTGCACCATCTCCCGAATGGATTATATATATACACCGGTTCGTTAAACGAACAACCGACCACCCGGCTCCTGGAGTGTGCCACCACTTAACCCCGGTCACCTCTCAAACTACCAAACGGTCGACCACCCGGCTGAGAGTGTGTGCCACCAATTGATCACCCAGGGAGTTGCGGTTTGCAGTTAACCACAGGCTAATTGACGGCCCCAGTATATATATATACGTTCGTGCCTTATCTACCGATGGTTAAACTACCGAAAGAGTCACGAACGGGGACCACCTTCAATCTGGCGTGTGGCCTCAATTAGAATGTAGAATGTTGCGGTTAACCGCAGGTTAAGTGCCCCTTCACGGAGGGCTAACTTCGTATACCGAACAGCGACAACATCCAGCCAGAGAGCGGGGATTCGGGCACAACTCTGGCCGTTATTAGTTCCACGAGTTGACGCCAAGGTCCCGCTGCCTATTGTTGCACCTAAAAACATGTCCGCCATTTTCAGCCGGCGACCAAATACACGAACAGACTTTATCACAACGAAATACAGCGCGGGTTCGTGAGTTTGAGTCGCTATTTGGTGAACTAGTGCACACTGACCGGAGCTACAAAATGAGTGGTGAAACTACCGAAGTATATATTAAACTGCTAATGTTATGTATTTTTAATCTGTTTTCTGTGTGTAAAATAAACGTGGGTTTTGGGCGCTTGGAGATAATTGTATTACTGTAACCGTTGGATTTATTATCTCCAAGCTGGGCGGTAGCAAATTCAAATGATACAATGCATTCTTACTGGTTGATCCCTTGTGTTATCCCTGTATCCCATCAGGTCCAGAGGGGGCTGTCCCTGGACCTGAGATTTTGCATAAATACCGATCCCTGTGTGCCATTAAAATCAGTTCTTGTTTGACCTTCAAATCGCAGCCTCGACTCTTTTTGTGGGGAAAGAGTATCCTAGCTGTAAAATAGCTAGTGGGATTGTTCTACACTTACAGGATCCTTCTGGATATCGAGTTAAAGCGGCTTCTCTCTCTCTAAACTGGGATCCAGACTATCCAAGCGGTCCAGCTTCCAGTTAGCCTGGGAGTAACCATAACACTAAGATTAAACTTTCTGCACACACCTCCTCCTACTGCTAATAAATAGTCAAGGGACAGCCTATTTTGGTAAATGGCTGACCTCATACAGGTATTCTCTTTTGCCAGGAAGTTAAGTACTTCAGCTGTCTAATAAGTTATAATCTCAACCACCTCCTGCAATTTTATGATGCGGTTAAGCATGTATATGGGGGTTCCATAACCATAAGTACCATCTCCAGCCCAAGTAGCAGGTCCATAGTAATTAATAATTCACTGGGATGACCATTCATAATCTTCCCAATTACCTATATTTAATGGTACTCGCTTCTTCCTATGGTTTACATCATAGAACTTAATTCCCAAGGTCTCTCCTGTTTGGATTGGTAACAGCAAGGATGGTCTGAGCATACCTAGCACACATGCCTCCGCCCAATCTTGTGGCAATTCTAAATATGCCTTCTTACCACAAATCCAGTATAAATTTTCTGGTGCTCTCCAGTTAGATGTATCTGATAGATCAAACCATACCTCTCTTAAATTTGTGTAATAAACAAAAAGATTGGAAGGCTCTGAGACATTTGAAGCAGACCACCAGGTAGTATTATGGCTTTTAATTGCCATTCAGATTTTTCCTGTATGGTTGCTTGATTACTGGAGTGGGAAGGCATCTGTTGCTCATTTGTCTCAGAACCAGGGTACCATACTTCTCTCGCTTCCCATGGCCATTGGTCTCTCATATTTGAACCTCCACATACAAAGCAGTTAGTTATATTAAGACTACTTGAAATACTCTCAGCTAGATCAATGAACAGGTTATTAACAGTGTGGGGAACTGGAATGGAATACCTGATGAGTTTGGGTCTCAGTTTCAAGGCCTATATATAGGATGGCTCCTGGGTCTGTCCCTATACCATATATTTGGAAACCGAAAAGATCCCCAAACATATAAATAAATTGCTGGGGTTTAGAAATGATCATGCGTACAGGATAAGCGTAAGGAGAGAACTCTGAATCTTATGAATTCTCATAACTCATCAACCTGGTTACAAATTATTTATCTTTGGGCTAGAGGTTCATATCTCCAAAAGACCATTACGTGAGCATTGATTCACAATGAGCAGTAGTAGGTAACCTCTGAATTATCAGGTCGTGGTCTAATGTTTTTCCCCAGATCACCCAACCTACACATGACCAGTATGTGCACAAGTTAAAGCCCCCATTTGGACAATCAGGGTCAGTATTTCTTATACTAGGGCATCAGTATTTATCATTAAACCCATAGGTTCGTTCATACTTAAGATTACCACATTTGTTCCATGGTTTTCCACTACCAGAAATTGCTTTGCATGCATCGAATAGTAGGATGCCTAGGGAAGAGGTGGTACTTTTATTTATCAATACCCCCTGAGAGTAGGATTTTCAAAGAACCAGCCAGGTTGTACGGGGTCGGAATTGGAGATCAAAACACTTGGGTTCACCTGAAACTCGCTGACACAAACTATAATCAGTGTCTAAGTATCTGCATTTAGACACAGATCCTTTACATTCATAAAGTGAGTGCCAAATAAGAGTTTGGGATATCTGGTTACCTGTTTTTGTAGTCTTAATACAACTATCACAGCCTTGTATGTCATCACCTTTGCATTCCTTATATATATTAAAAACACACAAAGAAATACATTATAATGGAAGTCTTCATCCACAACCGTGTGACGGCACCTCAGCTTCCCACTTGTGAGGGCTGCAGGGAATGTTGTCCGTCTGATCCTCTCTTCCCTACACAGAGGTCCCTTCGAGGCACTCTGGCTATGAAACGTTGGTAGGTGGTCAGGCTTTATTATGGCCGTCAAAACACCTACTTGCAGCTCTCTGACATCGTTCTCAACCACGATTTTTGATCGTCTCATACTTCCTTATGTCACTTTAATCAAGCTTCGTGTACTGGGTAGTTCGCTTCAACCGGATCTTACAAGGATTCTCAGGATCTGGGGTAGCTTGATGCTGCTGGTTTAACCCTAGAGTGATGAATCCAGGGAGCCACTTCGGCCACCTTTATAGTCCACAAACTTGTCCAAGTATGTCTGTATGTTTTCTTTAGCCTTCTGGGGTATATGTTACTGGCGGAGGCAAACAGGATAAGCCCCAAGTTTTAATTCAATATGTATAGGTGGAATATTACGGGCGAGTACTGGAGGATTATTTTCTGCCCATACTCCTGGAATGTCAAATAATGATCCATCACTCTTTGGATTTGGGGTTATTATTGCAGACGCCATTCTTCTTCTTTTGGCACCAGTATGGCTAACATGCTCAGTGATTTATTAAACTGCAGGGGCATTGATCTATTGGGTAGAAATGCTATCTGTGCTTGAAGCTTTCACAATAGATCTCATCCTAGAAGTTGAATTGGACACTCAGGCATATGTAGGAACTGATGCTGAACAAAATGGCCCCCTAGTGTACAAGTACGACTCCTGAGAACCGGTCTAATAGCTCCATTCCCAGTAGCTCCTATTACAGTAACAGTTTTTCCAGTGGGAGGGGCTACTAATTTGGTCACAATAGAGTGTTCAGCACCCATATCAATCATGAAGGGACTTCATTTCCCCTATTGTTACTTCGACCATAGGCTAAGGGGGAAGTAGCCCGGTCTGTATTAAAAGTCCTCCATGACTGTATGAGCCAGACCCACAAAGTTCCTATTCCTTGGTCTCTGAGTAGGGGAATAGTACCTACCTGGACGTCTCCTCTGTTACTCCCTCTAAGACTTCCTCTTACTCTATAGCCATCTCTATAACCACCTCGTCCTCTACTCTCTTCTTGTCTAAAACTTGCTATATATCCCATCTGTGGACAGTCACTTTTCCATTGTCCTTCCTCTCTGCAATCCGCACATTGATTTCTACCTAACTGTGGTCTGTCATTCCTAATCTCACCTCCACTCCTGTAATTGCTACAGCTAACATATCCTTTCTTTTCATCCTGCATTCCTCCTCACGCTTCGTTTCAGCTTCCCTATTCATATAAACCCTGTTTGCTACTTCCATTAGCTGTGTTATTAACATCTTTGCAAAAATCCCTCTAATTTTTGCAATTTCCTTTTAATGTCACTCTGGGCCTGGCTGACGAATGCCGAATTAATCATATGAGAATTTTCAGGGGCTTCTGGATTAAAAAGGAGTACAAAGTCTGTATGAGAAGTCTCTCATAAAAGCACTGGGAGATTCATCAGTTTTTTGTAATACTTCAGATATTCTTAATATATTTATAGCCTTATTCCCACCTGCTTTCATACCCGTAATAAAAGCTTGTTGGTAGGCTTTTAAATGAGCCATATCAGCACCATTTATATATTCCAATTAGGATCCGTATTATGGAAATGGGTAGCAGCCCAAGACGCTGGATATGCTTAGTTTTGGGTACGGGCAGTCTCCTCAAGAGCTTTAATGGCCGCTTGTTTTATTCCAAATAAACAGATCGGTAGCTGTAAAGGGAATGTATAAAAATACAGGGTCTCCCAATTGCAACTGTTCATTGCCATCAATGTGTGAGGCCTTAGTGGACAAACGAGTTCTGGCAACCATGAGGCTGCATTGTTCCTTGTGGCATTACTTGATCCAATTAGGCTGTTTTCCAACAATTTGCTTAGAACAATCAACATACAGAAACTAATCATTAAGCCCCGGCATACTAGTTTTAACATTGTGAACCTGCTGTATTAAATCTGGATCAAGGCTACCACAGGAGAGCCACTGGTTACCAGAACAGACAATTCTCTGCTACACAGAGTATTCAACCTTTTTGGGGACAGCATTACACTGTAATCACAAAAAGCATATCCCTTAGAAAAATGATTTAACATGCAAGATAAAGGAGCAACAATCTTTGAATCAGACGCATCCATTTCAGCGGAGAGTCTGACTCAAAGCAGTACAAAGATACAAACACAGTTATAATTGACACACAAATCTCCTTATCAATAACACCAAGTGGTGCGGTTACCATGCCAGAAAACACACGCACAGGATCCTCACACGTTTCACAATATTAATGACATCTCACACATACAGAACAAAGTCAAAACCTACCAAAAGCTATACAATTATCTATACAGTTAATCAACGTCTAAACCACCCGATCGCCCAATATTACTACAACTCCATATCAATAGTCAGTGGTTATAGTGTCAGTGGTAATGGTGTTGTGCGTAATTAAATACTATCTACACTTTAAAGTCCGCTAAACAGCATATACATCAAAATTTAGCAAGACATACACATTATAAACCAGAGTTTAGCTGTACACCATTTACTCCAGAATCTAGCTAAACAATATATATATACACATCAGGGTTTAACTAAACAGTATATTTGGAGACTATGTTCTAAACTGAACAGAGCTTATACTTGAGGTCAGTTAATCAAATTGCCAGAATTACTAACGTCTAGCATAACGTCTAACCGGACCTTAGGATGGCCGGACTTAACATATCCAAGAATAGTCAGAATACTTGCTGAGGTCAGGAATACAGAATCAGACACAACAATGAGAAAAAGACAAAAGTCAAGGATACCAGAAATCAGGAAAGTCAGAACGAAGTCAAAGTCAAATACCAAAATATCAAGATCAGGACCGCACTCTCGGATTACCATCAGGCAGAAACCACAACAGGGCAATGAGGAAAAGAAAATTGGAGCTTAAATAAGTGCTTTACATTTCTGATTGGCCCGAAAACAGCCTTTGACAACAAAACATGCACGCGTTGATACCGGAGAAACTGACGGAAGCCAAGCACAGAGAGATGGACACAGGTTTCTTCAGGAAGGAAGAGATTCTTTATTGGATCACCGATCGGGACTCAGAGGGACTAACGTCACCAAAATACAGCAAATTCTGAGCCCCGGACAATAGTGCAGGCTCCTTATATAGGCACATAACTCCTCCCATATTAAGCTCCACCCGCACATTCTCTTAACCAATCAACACAAATAAGAATTAACTTCCTGTTTGACCGCATGGCTTGTCCAGCACAATGGAGGAGGGGAATACTATATCCTGTATTCTTGCACATGCTCCGTACACTACTGATCGTATCTTGCCTCGTGCAACCAACTGATCGATACGTCAGCATATGCACGTACACATGCCACGTGGTAATCTCGGCCTCCTAAATTTATTTTTACCGAGATTCCACCACATTCCCCCCTTTGATGCCTCTTGATATTTTACAATTACTTGAGGCATCACTTAACCTTGGTTTGCATACACCGCAAGTTACCTTGAACCAGACCAGACTTATCTTATGATGTGAATCTTTTAACACTCATCTTCCTGCATTGGTTCTCCCTGATCTAAAGCCTTATACTTATAAATCGCCATTATCTGTGCAGCAGCCTTCCTCTCTGCTATATTTCCTATCAGGCTTTGCACAGACCTGACTACTAGGGGTATAAGACACGGCAGGAGTAGACACAACATTAAAATCAGTAGGACTCCACCTACCACTGCCTTAAGCCCTCCAAACCACTCATACCAGCTACCAAACCAACTACTTGGATTGTACCCTTTCCATACCTGAGTAGGCACATGCGCTAGTTTAACCATATGGCTAGTAAGCTCAGCTATTGCTTGCCCTTCGTCATCTATTTGAAGACAGCAATTGCTTAGGTTAAACTTCCCACATACACCTCCCTCTACTGCCAAAAGGTAATCCAAAGCTAATCTATTTTGGTAGACTGCTGTCCTCATCCTGGTGTTATGCTTCGCTAGAAGATTGAGCGCTTGTGAAGTCTCATTAGTGATAATCTCAACCACCGCCTGTAATCTTATAATACGGTTGAGCATATAAATAGGGGTTCTGTAACCAAAGGTACCATCCTCAGCCCACGTGGCTGGCCCATAATAATCTATGATACGCTGGGGAGGCCATTCATTATCTTCCCAGGTGCCTATCTCTATGGGTCCCCTTTTCTTCCTATGATTCACATCATACACTTTAACACCTAAAGTCTCACCTGTTTCAATCGGTAACAAGAAGAAGGATGGTTTGAGCATACCCAACACACATGCCCCTTCCCAGTCCTGTGGCAACTCCGAATAGGCTTTCTTACCACAGATCCAGTACAAATTTGCTGGGGCTCTCCAGGTAGATGTGATGGATAAATCAAACCACACATCCTTTAAATTGGCGTATCTAGCAAACGGGTTAGATGGTTCTGAGACATTTGAAGCCGACCACCAAGTTGTATTCTTTGTATCATCATCATAAGCTTTTTGCCCTAGACAAGTTAATTCTCCTACAGAAGTATTATACATTATTCCTTTCCTTGCTATGCAAACATAACCTATGATGGAGGTCTTTAATCTCCACTCAGATTTACCTCTAACACTCATATGATAATCGGCTTGTGTAGATATTAGTTGGTCAACTGCCTCAGAACCGGACATTACCTCCTTTGCTTCCCAAGGCCATTGGTCTCCCATGTTAGTACCTCCACACACATAGCAGTTGGTAACATTAAGACTACCGGCAATACTTTCAGCTAAATCGATGAACAGGTTTTTAGCATTATGGGGGATCTTATTATCTATACTCATCTCTTCGTAAAAGGAATGATATACTTGATGAGTTTGGGAGGATACCGTATCAGTCTCTATCCCTATAAACAATAATGTCCCAGGATCTAAACCCGTCCCGTATATCTGAAACCCAAATAAATTGCCATATTTGTCTAAGAACTTATCGGGGTTATTTATAAATATATGGATGGGATTACATTCCATAGACTTACAATATGGGCTAGTCGGCAACTTAGTCACTATCATGTCTTTATCTACTGTCTGTCCCCAAGTCGCCCACCCCACACAAGACCAATATGGGCAAAAATTATAGTCTTTATTTGGGCATCTAGGACTCACATATTTATTTTTACTACTGGGACAAATATATTTATCATTAGACCCATACGTCCTCTCCCATCTAAGATCCCCACATACATTCCACGGCTTTCTACCACTCGATATCGCTTTACACGCATCAAATAGCAGAACACCCGAAGAATGTACGGATTCTAACACCGTCTTATTAATTAGGGTCCCCTGAGGATCTCCATTCCTGAGAGTCAACCAAATTGTACGAGGTTGATACTCCGGACTGAAGCACTTAGGTTCTCCTACTCCTAAATGGCACACACTATAGTCTATATTTAAGTATCTACATCTCGATACATCTCCTTTACACTCGTATTGTGAATGCCAGATTAGGGTTTGGGAAATATGGTTACCTGTTCTCGTAGTCTTAATGCATACCTCACAGCTAGGAGTGTCGGTACCTCTACCTTCCTGAATATAAAAACACATATAAATAAACACTATCAAAAGCACATCTTTCGCCGTCATCCTCAGTCTTCGTCCGTGCGAAGGCGCCTCAGCTTCCAGGATGTGAGGGCTGCAGGGAATGGAGTTCTGCTCGTCTTCACAGGTGTCCCTTCGAGACTTTCCTGGCTTATATACTATGTGTTGGTAAGCGGACAGGCTTTATTATGGCCTTCTCACTCACGCACCAAATCCCTGTAACAATAAAATTTGTAATCCACACGATTCCTCGTTACTCCGACTGAGTAGTGCGTTTTAACCGGATCTTGCAGGGATTCTCTGGATCTGCTGTAACTTGCCAAGAATCGACTGCTGCTGGCTTAACCCTGGAGTGATGTATCCACGGAGTCACTTCGGCTACTTTTATCGCTGTAGGGGTAGACAAAAGAACAACATAAGGACCTCTCCACTTGGGCCCTAACGGTACATTATTCCACTCTTTAATCCACACTTGATCTCCTGGATGATAACTATGAACAGGGGGATAAATATTCACAGGTAATCTATCTTGTACCCATTTCTGTACCTCCTCCATAGTCTTACCCAACTCTACAACCTGCTGCCGGGTAATTCCTTCTCCCAACTGACTCAAATCCCCCCTTAAGTTACCAAGTACGGGAGGTGGTCGCCCATACATAATTTCAAAAGGAGAGAGGCCCATCCTTCTGGTAGGGGTACTGCGGATTCGCAATAGAGCTATGGGTAAGAGAACGTTCCACTTAAGTTGGGTTTCCTGACACATTTTAGCCAACTGGTTCTTTATAGTTCTATTCATTCTCTCTACCTTACCAGAACTCTGGGGTCTATATGCAGTATGAAGCCTCCACTTTATACCAAGCATATGAGTCAGTTGTTGTAGGCACTGATGAACAAAAGCTGGACCATTGTCCGATCCTATAGAACAGGGTAGTCCATATCGGGGTATTATTTCTCGTAGCAGGAATCTTACAACTTCTCCTGCTTTCTCTGTACGAGTAGGACATGCTTCTACCCAGCCTGAATAGGTGCACACAATTACCAGCAGGTAACGATGTCCACCCGATTTAGGCATCACTGTAAAGTCTATTTGTAGATCGGACATGGGGAGTCCCCCCATAAACTGGACTCCTGGTGGCTTTACTGGTCCTTGTCTTGCATTATTTTTAGCACACGTTACACATCTTCGTACAATGGCCTGAGTCAAGTTGGACAATCTTGGTATGTAGAAATGTTTTCTGAGAGATTCTTCAGTACTGTCTCTCCCAGAATGTGTCCCGTTGTGATAATTTTGGACAATTTCTACCGCTAGTGATGCTGGTATGACTATTCTTCCATCTTCTAGCTGATACCACTTGTTCTCCAAATACTTTCCCGGTTCAGTCTTTAACCACTCCTCTTCTTGAGCTGTATAAACTGGAGTCCATTGAGACAGTGGAGTTGGTATTAGAGCAGCTATATGCCCCACATACTCCTGTCTTCCTGATTCAGCAGCACGCTTAGCTGCACTATCTGCCATCCGATTTCCTTTGGTTACATCACCATCTCCTCTCAGATGCGCTCGACAATGTATGATACCGACTTCTTTCGGCTCCCACACTGCTTCCAATAGTTGTAGGATTTCAGCTGCGTATTTGATTTCTTTGCCTTCTGAATTCAGTAGTCCTCTTTCTTTATACAAAGCTCCGTGGGCATGAGTGGTTAAAAACGCATACTTAGAGTCCGTATAGATATTCACTCTTAAACCTTCAGCCAATTGTAACGCTCGTGTTAGTGCTATTAATTCTGCCTTTTGTGCTGATGTTCCTTTCGCCAGTGGCCGAGCTTCTATCACCTTGTCTATTGTTGTTACTGCATATCCTGCATAGCGGATCCCTTCTTTCACATAACTACTGCCGTCGGTATAATATTGAACATCGGGGTTCTGGATGGGAAAATCACGAAGATCTGGTCTACTTGAGAATACTTCATCCATTACTTCCAAACAATCATGTTGACTTTCAGTAGGTTGTGGCAAAAGGGTAGCTGGATTTAAGGTGTTTACAGTCTCTAAATGCACTCTTGGGTTTTCACACAACATTGCTTGATACTTGGTCATACGGCTGTTACTAAACCAATGATTTCCTTTGTAATCCAACAACGTCTGTACTGCATGTGGGACTCGTACATAAAGTTCTTGACCCAGAGTGAGTTTATCGGCTTCAGCTACTAGCAGGGCGGCTGCAGCTACGGCTCTTAGACAAGGTGGAAGTCCGCTGGCCACTGCATCCAATTGCTTAGACATGTAGGCAACAGGTCTTTGCCATGATCCCAAGTACTGTGTCAATACTCCCACAGCCATTCTTCTTTGCTCGTGTACATACAGGTAGAATGGTCGTGTGTGATCAGGTAGACCTAATGCTGGGGCACTCATCAAAGCCTTCTTCACATCTTCAAATGCCGTTTGCTGTTCTTGGGTCCATAAGAAGGGGTCGTGCTCTGTACCTTTGATAGCTGCGTACAGAGGTTTTGCCAGTATCGCATAGCTGGGAATCCATATCCTACAGAAGCCTGCTGCCCCCAAGAATTCTCGCACTTGTCTTCTATTCTTGGGTATTGGTATTTGGCAGACAGCTTCTTTTCTCTCTGGCCCCATAATTCTTTGACCTTCAGAGATATGGAATCCCAGATACTTGACAGTTGGCAAACACAACTGAGCCTTCTTTCTAGACACCTTGTATCCTGCCTTCCAGAGAATGTGCAGTAGATCGTGCGTTGCTTGCTGACAGATTTCTTTTGTAACTGCTGCTATCAACAAGTCATCTACATATTGTAACAAGACACACTCTCCTGGGATGGACTCGAAATCCAGTAGATCTTGACTTAGGGCTGAACCAAATAGGGTAGGTGAATTTTTAAACCCTTGGGGTAGTCTTGTCCAAGTCATTTGGCGTTTTGAGCCCGTTACAGCGTTCTCCCATTGGAAAGCGAAAATACATTGACTTTCTGCGGCAATTCGGAGGCAAAAGAAGGCATCTTTGAGATCTAAGACTGTGAAGTAAGTAGCCCCGCCCGGAATTAAAGCAAGCAGGTTATATGGATTGGGTACAACTGGATGTATACTAACAACCGCATCATTGACTGCTCTCAAGTCCTGCACAGGTCGATACTCATCTGTACCGGGCTTTTGAACAGGCAGCAATGGGGTGTTCCAGGGGGAAGTACAGAATTTTAGGATACCATACCGTATGAACTTATCCAGATAGGATTGGATGTTCTTCTTAGCCTTCTGCGGGATGTGGTATTGTCTTAGGCTCACTGGATAAACCCCAAGTTTCAGTTCAATTTTTATAGGTGGAATATTGCGGGCCAGTCCTGGTGGGTTGTTCTCTGCCCAAACTCCTGGTATGTTAAATAATGTCTCATCACTCCTAGGGTTTTGGCTAGTCAACGCTGTATAAAGTCGCCACTCTTCTTCCTTTGGTACAGATAATGTCATGATACCTGAAGGTCCATTAAACTTTAAAGATGTTGTTCCATTTGGTAGGAACGTAATCTGCGCTTGTAATTTTGATAGCATATCACGTCCCAGCAATTGGACTGGACATTCAGGCATATAAAGGAATTGATGTTTTATTACGTGGCCTCCCAATGTACAGAGTCGACTTTTAAGAACCGGTTTTTCAGCACTTCTTCCAGTTGCTCCTATCACAGTAATAGTCCTTCCAGATGGAGGAGCAACTAGATTAGTCACCACTGAATGTTCAGCACCAGTGTCGATCATGAACGCACTCCTTTTCCCCCCTATTGATACATCGACCATAGGCTCCGCTCGACCAAGGGGGATGGAGCCCGGTCGGTATCAATAGTCCTCCATGACCGTGTCAGCCAATCCTACGAAGTCCCTACCTTCTCTATCGCGGGACCTTTGCGCTGCTGGAATATACCTGTCTTCCCTAACACTTCCTCTGTTCCCATTACTCCCTCTATAACCATTACTCCCTCCGGGGCCTCCTCTACCTCTCGCTCTGCCTCTAAAGTTTACATAACCTGTCCTAGGTCTGTCTCTCTCAGACTGTTCTCTTCGCGGACACTCATTTCTCCAATGCCCTTCTTCCTTACAGTAAGCGCACTGATTTCTACTTAGAGGTTCCTCATTCCACTTACTATCGCCTCTATCTGGGCCCCATCTATCTACGCCTGCGATCGCTACCGCTAGCATATCAGCCTTTTTACGCATCTTGCGCTCTTCCTCTTTCTTGCTTTCTGTTTCCCTATTCATATAAACCTTATTCGCTACCTCCATTAGTTGGGTGATTGACATACCTGCAAACCCTTCTAACTTTTGTAGCTTGCGCTTAATATCTCCGTAAGCTTGGCTGACAAAGGCGGAGTTCACCATTCGGGAATTATCTGCGTCTTCCGGATTAAAGGGGGCATACAAGCGGTATGCCTCCAATAATCGGTCATAAAAGACACTGGGCGCTTCATCGCTTTTCTGAATCACCTCAACTGTCTTCGACATGTTAATGGCTTTCTTTCCTCCTGCTTTCATGCCAGCAATTATAGCGTCTCTATAGGCTCTGAGTTGAGCCATATCAGCACCATTTACGTTCCAATCGGGATCGGTGTTGGGATAATGTGTTGCGGCCCATGCTGATGGATTGGCTTGGTTTAAAGTACGGGCTTTATCCTCTAGTGCTTTAAAGGCTGCTTGATTTATTCTTGTCCTTTCCTCATTGTTAAATAAAGTCATTAATAACTGCTGGCAATCAGCCCATGTCGGGTTATGTGTCTGTACTATTGAGGTGAACAGATCAGTCATAGCTTGTGGTTTCTCAGTATACGAGGAATTGTGGGTCTTCCAGTTTAAAAGATCGGTTGTCGTGAATGGGACGTATACAAAGACTGGGTCAGCATGTGCCATTTGGCCTGCGGCATCGAGATAGGCTGGCCCAGGATTCAGACGAAGAGGCATCTGATAGTGTCTTAATTGTTGGGCACCGGTCAACTGTCGGGTCTGTATGGGGCTACGTGGAGGGGCGTCAGTCATAGGTTCCAGTCGGGGAGAAATAGGGTATGGGGATGTGGGAGCTTGGTTTTGGGAAAAGGTTGTAAATAGAACACTTCGGGTCGAGCTAGATGAAGCTTGACCGGAAGTCTGAAGTGGCGCCAAATCAGGATATTCGGTTTTAATGGGGGTTGGTTCTGATTCCGGAAGGGGAGATTTAGTACGAGGGGGGGTGGATCCTGTACTGGAGGAGGAAGCGGAAGTGGATGGGGGTAATGAGGGGAGGGCTGCAGGACTTCCTGCGTTTGCGTCACTTCCTCTTAACGGAAAGTAAGGGGGCGGCAAAGGGATCTCGGACTCAGGGGGCGTGTCCAAAATGGGCCTAACACCAGTCCTAGTGGACGAACAAGTCCTAGCTACCATGAGGCGACACTGCTCCTCGTGGCATGTCCGGAGCCATTTTGGCGAGTCATTTACGGCCTGTCTCCAACAATCAACATAAGGAAACTGCCCGTAAAGTTCAGGCCTACCTGATACAGCCACGTGTAAGCGCTGTACCAGAGTTGGATCCAAACTGCCACGTGGCGGCCATGCCGCAACCAAAGTAGGCCACTCCCTAGTACACAAAGTGACCAAACGTACAGGAGACATTTTAACCCCAAAATCACAAGTTTTAAATCCCTTTTTAAAATTCTTCACCATACAACCTAAGGGATCCGGAATCGTTGACTGCGACGCACCCATACTTAACAATGGAACGTCGTCGACAACGAATACTATACACGCGTACTATTCAACAGTCACACCCGTTTCCTCTGGCAACAGCACCACGTGGTACGGTTACCAAGTGAAACGTACACAATAACAATAAACACTCAGGGAATTCCCGTACACACACAGCTGCTACACCAGTCACTATATAATCAATATTATGCCCTTTGGCGTAACTATACAGTCACCCACGCTATAATTCTCTATATATGAATTACCCGTCTATAACACACCCCAGTAACATCGTCTTTTACAAATAGCGGTTACAGTACGGTTAGCATAGGTCAAAGCACAAGTTAAGGTCACAATACAATTATTAGTGGTTATGGTGTTAAACATGCAATGGACGACAATGATTAGTACTTATATACAGTGTCAGTAAATATACAGGGTTATGGTACCGTGCACTATAATACAGCAACACACTATGAACACTCTCGCTAGACGGCTGAGCTCGCGCTATCTAACAAGATATACACTTTACTAAACAATCGTTAACACATTTACAATTCCCAACTAAACTATTGGCCAGTACCTTGAATGGACTACCTAAAAACAATCTACATACGTTTTGGTTAGCCACACTGCCCAATCACCACATATATAGCGAGCTAGAGGACCGAATTTACACAGATGCCTCTTAGTCGCACTATCAAAAGTCTAGTGGGTTCCAAATTTACACGCCTTCCCACTTAGCCCAGATAGGATGAGAACTAGCGAACCGAATTTACACAGACGCCGCTTAGTCTCCCGGTCCCTCCGACCTAGCGAACAAAATGTACACCCTAGAACGCTAGTCTAGACAAGACACCGGTGTCCGGCTAGGGCTATTTACACCAGAGCCCCGCCTGACTAACAGAATCAAACGGTCTGACTAAAGAGCGTTCGATCGAGCGGTGCGCCTTCGCTCCTTCCCTCCGACAGAGGGGGCAGATACACAGATTCAAAACCCCTTTGGGCCTACCGCACAATCGGTATACCCCTAGTGGGTCCTGCCGTCTAAAACAGCAGTTGTCTTACCTCCTCGTTCCTGAACCTGAGTTCACACTCATCGACGGGGACACCCCAGCACTTCTCACGTAGAGGCCGATGATCTCCTGGACAACAGACCAGTGGCGCCGAGACGAAGGGAGGTCCACGCAGAAGTTCAGGGGTGCAGCCGTAGAGAACGTGGGCAAAGATAGACCGTCTCACGCCTCTGCCTCTCAGCTACCGTTGAACGATGAGCTTCCCGGCCAATGCACCAAATGATACCGGAGAAACTGACGGAAGCCAAGCACAGAGAGATGGACACAGGTTTCTTCAGGAAGGAAGAGATTCTTTATTGGATCACCGATCGGGACTCAGAGGGACTAACGTCACCAAAATACAGCAAATTCTGAGCCCCGGACAATAGTGCAGGCTCCTTATATAGGCACATAACTCCTCCCATATTAAGCTCCACCCGCACATTCTCTTAACCAATCAACACAAATAAGAATTAACTTCCTGTTTGACCGCATGGCTTGTCCAGCACAATGGAGGAGGGGAATACTATATCCTGTATTCTTGCACATGCTCCGTACACTACTGATCGTATCTTGCCTCGTGCAACCAACTGATCGATACGTCAGCATATGCACGTACACATGCCACGTGGTAATCTCGGCCTACTAAATTTATTTTTACCGAGATTCCACCACAGCGTCTCCCGCGTGACGTTACGCCGACATTGTCGTCATTAACGTGGGCGGACGTGAGGGTATAATTTGGCATGGATCCGCAGCGGCCGGTGTCAATTAACATGTTGCAAGAGTCATTAGTACAGACAAATGGCCGCTGGGCGCAAACACCGCAAGGTAATGAGGAATATGTTACATAAATAGCTCCACACTTCGAAATCTAGTGAACTAAATTTACAACAGAATTCAACCAGTCTACTCACTCCAGAATCAGCGATCTTGTGAACGGAATTTACAACAGAGTTCAACTAGTCCAGAAACCAGACTCAGAACATACTTCGAGATCCATTGAACGGAATTTACAACAGAGTTCAACAAGTCCAGAAACTGGAATCCGACTGAACATATATACACCAGAATTCAGCCAGACAAACAGACCCTATGCTAAATGGGCTAGCTACAGAGCATTTAGCTTAAGGCGGGGATCAGCTGCCTCTTCTTTCCAATTGGAAAAGGTCAGATACCTGGGTTACCTTAGGTTCCTGGACCCAGGGTTCAAAATTCATCAATGGGACACCCCGGTACCCACGGTGCAGAAGCCAATGGTCTCTTGGACAAAGAAGGCCCAATGTCGCAGAGATTAAAGGAGGTCCACGCAGTATCGGTCCAGGGGTGTTGCCGTGAAGAGGTGGGTAAAAATATTTACCGTTACGTGTTCTCTGCAATGATTTCCCAGCAGATATGTTACAGGGGAACACTGAAGAAGCCACACACAGATAGTCTGGACACAGGTCAGTTCAGGAGGCAAAGGTCTTTATTCTCACTCACCGATCGGGTCTCAGCTGAACTCATGTTCAAAATGTCTGAGCCCTGAGCACATTGAGTATAGGCTTTTTATAAGCAATGCATCCCCCATCTGTACCCTTACACACTAACTAACAGATACCTGTACTTGTATATGCCACATGGAGATTTTAGGCTTACTAAATTTTGGGCCTAGCTGGAATACCATCACAAATTTGATTCACTAATTTTGTGGTTTGCCTATGGTTTACTGTCCAAACTATTAATATGCCAGCAACAATATAGATTTGAAGGCCTGGAGTGCTGCCTCACAACTTTTATATTAGAATAAAAAGTTAGTCCAAAATGGAGCTAACTCTAAATAAGAAATCAACATCAACAAAAAAAAAAAAAATTTGGCCTTGTCATGTTGTGTCCCTCTCTACAGACAATATGACTGTCATGTACCATACAGCAGGAGAAATACTGTGTTCCGCCTCATGACTGTGCGGTAATTCCCACTCACACCATTTTCTTTTCTGAAACCCCCTTCCCAATTTTTTTTTTTTTAAAACGTCCCTAACAACTTTAAAAAAAAAAAAAAAACACTGTATACTGACTGACTAAATTGATAATACACATAAATCTAGGGAGCTTGTGTAAAGCCTACGAAATAAAAATGAAAGAGTGCAGCCAACTCTCTGTAGCCTTCCGACTTGGGCGCGAAAAGCTGCCTAAGCTCCTCCCACAGTATAGCGCGTGCTGGTTTTCTCTGCGCATGCTCACTAGCGTCTAGCCACCCGCGCATGCGCATTGTCTATAGCCAAACACGCATGCGCATTAGCCCGTGTCTATCGACGCATGCGCAGTTGCGAGTCCGTTTAGGGCACTCATTCACTGAGTTCGACTCTCCATCGTGAAGCGCTCGGTGCTCGATATGTCTGACTGCGACTCTGAGGACTACTCTTCCTCTGAAGATGAGGATTATGTGCCCTCTGGTAGGTATACCAGCCTATATAACCCTACATTCAATGGTTTCCTGGTCAGGTGGTCACAGAGAGCATTGTTTACATGTGGCCCTGGCAGTGATGGGACCCATTGTTTATATGTTGCACCACTTAGGGCCATGAGGGCTAATCCTTGAAGGTTCATTTGCTCTGGGTTAGGATTTGCATTGATACTCCGCATTCATTGTATCTGTCTGGGTGTCATGGGGTCCTTTGTAATCTACAGCATGTGGGGTGCAGTGACTGCTGAGATTTAACTTTAATAAATATGTACAGTGTGCTTTGAGTGGATATACAACAAGAGTGCTGCCTGTTAAAGCTCATGTATATAAATATTAACATAATAATGTTTAAGTAAAGTCATCATAGTCATACAGAGCTGCCTGATTACAGCCTAACTCCCATCATCCAGGCCATTCATGTCCAATTAGGCTTGCAAGTCCCTTCTTTTTTTTTAATGATGAAAAGTGCTTCCCTGCAGTCTGTAGTATTCATATTCTTTAGCAGGCAGACTATTTCAGGGGGAACCATGAATGTCTGCTTTGAGTTGGTTACTGCAGCATTTGAATGCTTCATGCTGTGATACAAAATCTGTTACTTGATCCTACATCCTGTGCTATCAAGAAGCAATATATTTCTAGTACTCTACTACTGGAAACTTGAAAGAGCGTTAATAATAATAAAAATGTCCTTGCCCCTTAAAGGAACACTCACTCCACGTACCATAACAACTTAATCTCAAGGAAATTATTATGGTTTGGCGATATGTTACCTTAAAATCCAAAGTTGTCCATTTGGTGCCCATTGCCCTCTTCACCCCTTTTCTTCCGCGTCAGACCATGTTTTTGTGGAATCCTGAGCACAGGTGATAGGCTGAGTCAGCTGGCTTCCCATTGAGCTGTTGAAAGTTCATAGCAAGAGATTCCATCTTTGTGCTTAGCAGACCCCAGGTAAAAAATAAAATTGGTAGCAACTAATAAACACTTCAGTGCATTAATTCGCTAAAGGAATCTTTCTTTTACTTTGTGGCTCACACCATGAAAATAGTTTTTGTTCTTTGGAATATTAGGAACAGTAATAAACAAGTAGAATTTGTGTAAAAATAAAAATGTGAATTTCATTTTTAGGAGGCGAATACAGCGAAGATGATGTCAACGAACTAGTAAAAGAGGATGATGAGGAAGAAGATGACGATAGGAGTAAAAAGTTAGAAGACGACAAATCTAAAAAGAAAAAAAGCAACTGTATCTCGGCAAGGTAAATTTATTAACTTTTTTTAAGCCTGTTCAGAATTTTTTTCTTAGAGTAGTTCATTCAATATGTTATTGATAAACTACAATGAACTGTAATTTGACAGCCTAAAACAGGGGTTCCCAATTTTTTTTTTTTTTTTAAATTGCGCTGTTTTTTTTTGTATGTGAAGGTGTGTATATCTGCTTGTATGTGCCAGTGTGTGTATGTGTATATCTGACACACATATACACACACTGGCACATAGATGCACACACCTTGACACACTGTGTGTGTGTGTATCTGTGTTTGTCTGTGTATCAAGGTGTTTGTATGTGTCAGTGTGTGTGAATCTGACACACAGATACACGCAGTGTGTATGTATCTGTGTGTCAAGGTGTGTGTGTATCTATGTTTCAAAGTGTTTGTATGTGCCGGTGTGTATATCTATGATTATATGCGCCAGTGTGTGTATATGTATCTGGCACATAGTGGCACACAGATATACACACTGACACACACATCTTGACTCACAAATACACACACACTCAGATACACACAGTGGCATATACAAACCTTGACACACAAATACACACTCAGACACACATGCTCTTTGACAGACGCACATACAAACACATATACCCTCTCACTGACAAGAACAGATACATTCTCTCTCACTGACAAGCACACATTATCTCTCACTGACAAGCACACATATACTCTTTGACCGACACACATACAATTGTGTTTTTTTTTGTTTTTGTTTTTTTTTATCCACCTAGCCCCCCTGCATTTAGGAGTGCTGGCATGGAGTCACTGGGGTCCAGTAGGGCGGCTGGCGAGCTTCCCCTAGGGCTGCTGAGCAGCTGGCGTGTGGGCTGCGAAGGAGCAGTGATCTCCCTGCTCAGCTCCCTTGCGCACCTCTTAGTGATGCCGGAGCCAGAGTGACGTCAGATATTCCGGCTCCAGCATCACTGCGCGAAGGGAGCTGAGCAGGGAAATCACTGCTCCCTCGCCACAATTTTATTTTTTTAAACTTTTGTCGGAACCCCAATTGGGAAACGCTGGCCTAGGATAATCACAAAGAGTTGATGATATGGGAGTTTAACTAGTCGCCCTACAAGTGCTGGTGTGTCAGTGTATTTCTTATAGCATATTCTAAAATATTTTCTTTCTAGTTATTATATCAGATATCACCCCTTATAAATCATGTGGCTCTTTGTCTTGATAAACTATTCTGCACACCCCAAATATCTGTTTCTTTTCTTACATAGTATTGGCGATGCTCCATTGAGAGATATTTAGTTGTTAATGAGCTTCAACTACAGGTCCCACTCAAGTTGTAGTTGGCAACTGTTATGACAGTAGGTGTCCCATGTGCTGCATCTTGGACCTCCTTTCCAAGAGAACCTTATTCTAGTGTGTCACATCTCTTACTGATCTAAAGCCAGTTAAGCTGCACATGTTAATATAGGCTTGGTATATGATGTCCTGTCTATCACTTTCATTCATTCACCTATTAGGAAGCAGGAGAGTAGAAAAATCTTCTGACTCAGAACAGATAACCATGGATCTACCAACACCACTACCACGACTACTTATACACAAAGTAGACAAAGTGAGTTATTGCCTACTGTGGTCCGGTGCTAGAGATACAACTTGTCATAAAGCTTCTAGTCTCTTAGATCTCTACTGGTTTCATTTGTATACTTTTTGTATTGCTGATCAGCGGTGCTCAGTGCACATACACATACAGGTGATACTCGAAAAATTTGAATATCGTGCAAAAGTTAATTTATTTCAGTAATGCAATGTAAAAGGGGAAACTAATATATGAGATAGACGCATTACATGCAAAGCAAGATAGTTCAAGCCGTGATTTGTCATTAGTGCGATGATTATGGTTTACAGCTCATGAAAACTCATGAGGTGTTATGGAAGACCAGGATGCTTCAATAGCAGCCTTCAGCTCTTCTGCATTGTTCGGTCTCATGTCTCTCATCTTTCTCTTGGCAATGCTTCATAGATTCTCTGTGTTTCAGGTCAGGCGAGTTTGCTTGCCAATCAAGCACAGTAATCCCATGGTCATTAAACCAGGCTTTGGTGCTTTTGGCAGTGTGGGCAGGTGCCAAGTCCTGCTGGAAAATGAAGTTAGCATCCCCATAAAGCTCGTCTGTGGAAGGAAGCATGAAGTGCTCCAAAATCTCCTGGTAGACGGCTGCGTTGACCCTGGACTTAATGAAGCACAGTGGACCAACACCAGCAGATGACATGGCTCCCTAAATCAACACAGACTGGGGAAACTTCACACTGGACTTCAAGCATCTTGCAGTGTGTGCCTCTCCATTCTTCCTCTAGACTCTGGGTCCTTGGTTTCCAAATGAGATGCAAAAGTTGCTCTCATCAGAAAAGAGGACTTTGGACCACTGAGCAACAGACCAGGTCTGTTTTTCTTTAGCCCAGGTAAGACGCTTCTGACGTTGTTTGTTGTTCAGGAGCGGCTTGACAAGAGGAATACGACATCTGAAGCCCATGTCCAGGATCCGTCTGTGTGTGGTGGCTCTTGATGCACTGACTCCAGCCTCAGTCCACTCCTTGTGAAAGTCCCCAACACTTTTGAATGGCCTTTTTCTGACAATCCTCTCCAGGCTGCGGTCATCCCTGCTGCTTGTGCACCTTTTTTCTTCCACACTTTTCCCTTCCACATAACTTTCTATTAATGTGCTTTGACACAGCACTTTGGGGACATCCAACTTCATTCACAATTACCTTTTGTGGCTTTCCCTCCTTATGGAGGGTGTCAATGATGGTTTTCTGCACAACTGTCAGGTCAGCAGTCTTCCCCATGATTGTGATTGCTACTGGACCAGAATGAGAGACCATTTAAATGCTCAGAAACCCTTTGCAGGTGTTATGGCTTACGTAGCTGATTAGAGTGGGACGCGGTGAGCCTAGAATATTGCACTTTTCCACAATATTCTAATTTACTGATATTGTGGATTTGGGGTTTTTATGCCAAAAGCTCCAAAGCCTGGTTCAATGACCATGGGATTACTGTGCTTGATTGGCCAGCAAACTCACCTGACCTGAAACTCAAAGAGGATCTATGGGGCATTGCCAAGAGAAAGATGAGAGACATGAGACCGAACAATGCAGAAGAGCTGAAGGCTGCTATTGAAGCATCCTGGTCTTCCATAACACCTCAGCAGTGCCACAGGCTGATAGCTCCCATGCCACGCCGCATTGAGGCAGTAATTGCTGCAAAAGGGGCCCAAACCAAGTACTGAGTCCATATGCATGCTTATACTTTTCAGAGGTCCGATATAGTTCTATGTACACTCCTTGTTTTATTGATTGCATGTAATATTCTAATATACTGAGATTGTGGATTTGGGGTTTTCATAAGCTGTAAGCCATAATCATCGCACTTATGACAAATCACAGCTTGAACTATCTTGCTTTGCATGTAATGTGTCTATCTCATATATTAGTTTCCTCTTTTACATTGCATTACGGAAATAAATTAACTTTTGCACGATATTCTAATTTTTCGAGTATCACCTGTATTCCTCTTTTTTAATTTTATTTTTCAATGTGTCTTATTTTAATTGTATTAGAACTTCTGGTTTGTTAAATTACATAAATGCCTATGGCTATTGTTTCCATTACTTGGTTGTAACGTTATTGTATAGTTTTTGCATAAACACTATGACATAAATGTAAACTGATTTTTATACATCGAGCCCTCTAATACTGATCCTTAAAGTCTGTAAATGCCTTTTCTACTCAGGAAACGGAAGAAAGGAGTATTAGTCTTAAACACGGAGGAAAAAACTGAGGAGGAAAAAGAAGCTGCACACTGTTCTGAAGAAGATGAGGCACCTGCATTTGACGAGGAAAAGAAGCTGAAAAAAGAGGAGCTCAAAAAGAAAAAGGAAGATGATCTTTGGTCAAGCTTCCTTTCAGATGTTGGTCAAAAAGCCAAGACTCCCCCGTCCCCTAGGCCTGTCACAATTCCTAACCAGGTAAACATGTACTGTAATGCTCCTACATGTTATACTGCTTTTTGTTTATTTTATTTTTTTGTATATATTTTAGTATTTTTCTATAACTGATAACGAGGTCTCTGACCGCCCCTTGTTTTATGCCTGTAATAGTTATTCTTCAAGTGGCAGCTTTGCATTTTATAAAAATTGCAATCTAGGATAACCACATCACTAAATGAGGTTTGTCAGAACTTCACTGTAGCATCGAGTCCTCTCTCCTCCACATGCAGTGTCTTCTATATTGCACACCCTTGAAATTAATAAAATCCAAAAAGAAAAATGTCCAGCACATATAAATGGGTAAAAAAGCACTCCAGATTTTGTTGAGGTCTCTACAGCAAGCTGAACAACATTTTGACCTACCAATAGATTTTTCTTGAGGAGCCTGCTGTGTGTGTGTGATGTGTGCTGGGCGGCAGCATAGAGTTTGTCTGCTTGTGTTTTCCACTATTGGAGGGTGATTGCAATCTGTTGTTTCCATAATGTACCTGATAACATTGGAGTAAAGAGGGAGGCCAACCTCACCCCTAACGAAGGCTCCCCTGTGTCCCTTGCTAGATAACAAGGAATGTGAATGTAAGAGAGGGGAAGAATTTCATTACTTGGATTGGTATATTATGTAGAAGATATAAATGCCTATGCAGGACATTCATATTGTATAGTGTTCTTCCTAACAAATCTGGAAATATACCTACCAGACCAGAAAATTGTGTCTTTCTGGAAAACCATGAGAAGCAGGGGTAAGTACACTGAACAAAATTATGAACACAACACTTTTGTTTTTGCCTCCATTTTTCATGAGTAGTGATGTCTTGAACAGTTCGCCTGAACTGTTCGCTGGCGAACATAGCGTGTTCGGTCCGACCCCTATTCGTCATTGAGCTGGGAGGGAGGGTCTGCTGCTGATTGGCTGGAATGTGTCTGCTGACTGTGAGGTACAGGGTCAAAGTTTACGCAATGATGACGAATAGGGGGCGGACCGAACATCGTGCGTGTTCGCAACTGCAAACACGCTATGTTCGCCGGCGAACGGTTCCTGGCGAACTGTTCGGGACATCACTATTCATGAGCTGAACTCAAAGATCTAAGATTTTTTCTATGTACACAAAATGCCTATTGCTCTCAAATGTTAGTGAGCACTTCTCCTTTGCCGAGATAATCCATCCACGTCACAGGTGTGGCATATCGAGATGCTGATTAGACAGCATGATTATTGCACAGGTGTGCCTTAGGCTGGCCACAATAAAAGGCGACTCTAAAATGTGCAGTTTTATCACACAGCATAATGCCACAGATGTCGCACGTTTTGAGGAAGCGTGCAATTGGCATGCTGACTGTAGGAATGTCCACTAGAGCTGTTGCCGGTGAATTGAATGTTCATTTCTCTACCATAAGCAGTCTCCAAAGGCGTTTCAGAGAATTTGGCAGTACATCCAACCGGACTCACAACCGCAGACCACGTGTAACCACACTAGCCCAGGACCTCCACATCCAGCATCTTCACCTCTAAGAAAGTCTGAGACCAGCCACCCGGACAGCTGCTGCAACAATCGGTTTGCATAGCCAAAGAATTTGTGCACAAACTGTCAGAAATCGTCTCAGGGAAGCTTATCTGCATGCTCATCGGGGTCTCGGCCTTACTGCAGTGCGTCGTCGTAACCTACTTGAGAGGGCAAATGCTCACATTCGATGGCGTCTGGCACTTTGAAGAGGTGTTCTCTTCACAGATTAATCCCGATTTTTACTGTACAGGGCAGATGGCAGACAGCGTTTATGGCGTCGTGTGGGTGAGCGGTTTGCTGATGTCAACGTTGTGGAAGGAGTGGCCCATGGTGGGGTTATGGTGTTGCAGGCGTATGTTATGGACAACGAACACAGGTGCATTTTATTCATGGCATTTTGAATGCACAGAGATACCGTGACGAGATCCTGGGGCCCATTGTTGTGCCCTTCATCCGCGACCATCACCTCATGTTGCAGCATGATAATGCACAGCCCCATGTTGCAAGGATCTGTACACAATTCCTGGAAGCTGAAAACATCCCAGTTCTTGCATGGCCAGCATACTCACAAGACATGTCACCTTTGAGCATGTTTGGGATGCTCTGGATCGGCGTATACGACAGCATGTTCCAGGTCTTGCCAATATCCAGCAACTTCGCACATCCATTGAAGAGGAGTCGCAACATTCCACAGGCCACAATCAACAACCTGATCAACTCTATGCGAAGGAGATGTGTTGCACTGCGTGAGGCAAATTGTGGTCACACCAGATACTGACTGGTTTTCGAACCCACCCCCAATACTGTAAAACTGCACATTTTGTCTAATCAGCATCTTAATATCCCACACCTGTGAGGTGGATGAATTATCTCGGCAAAGGAGAAGTGCTCACTAACAGAACAATATTTGAGAGAAATAGGCCTTTTGTGTACATGGAAAAAAATCTTAGAACTTTGAGTTCAGCTCAAGAAAAATGGAGGCAAAAATAAAAGTATTTTGTTCAGTGTGTGTGTGTGTGTGTGTGTATAATATATATTCAAACATTTTTAAGCTACCTCTTATTTTTCTAACTATTATAAATTATATTAGGTTGAGGCAGAGAGACCCAAGGAACCTCACAAGTCTTCTGCTCAGGGCAGAGAAACAAGCAAGTCCAAAGAAGATGCAAAAGTCACAATCACCAAAGTATTTGATTTTGCAGGTGAAGAAGTAAGGTGGGTGTAAACTAATTATTTTTAGTATCAATTTTGTTATACAGGTGGTCCTTGTACGACGGCTCGCACTTACGACCAGCTCTCTCGCGGGTGGTAAGTGCGAGCCGTCGTGGGAAGGTTTACATTAAAAGGCCTGCAGGGACAGGCAACTACATTAAGCTGTCTTTTTTCTGGTAACTATAGTGTCCCTTTAAGGGTGGTCCTATTTCTTTATGGTAAAGTTTGTTTTCTTTCTATATTTAAATTAAGACCAAAATACAACTGATGAAATATGAATATATTAAAATAGGTGTTATAACATGCACTTTCTTGTGGTTAGAGTGACAAAGGAAGTTGATTCCTCATCCAAAGAGGCCAAGGCTTTTATCAAAGAGCAAGAGAAAGGTTCACATGAGCAAAGTCCAGCACCTACTAAAACCAGTGTGCCAACCAGCTCTGGGTGAGTAGAAAGACTTACAAAAAACCTGAATGACAATATGCAAATGGATAAGAGACTTGCACCCATCAAGTTCAGCCTTTCTCACAATTGTTTTTGCTGTTGATCCAAGAACACACACTCTATATAATGCTTAAAAAAAAAAAAAAAAGCATTTCTTTGCCACTAGAATGTTTAGTTTTTTTTTCCGGTGACTTGATAACATTTTGGTAGCCACATACTTAATATTTGTTTAGTAATTGTTAAAAGTAGATTACTAAAGATGAAAAAGCACAATACTGTTTCCCCCAGTTTTCCTATCCCTAAAGGAACACAATGTAGGCACCCAGACCACTTCAGCTCATTGAAGTAGTCTGGGTACAGTGTCCCTATTGCATATAGTTCTGCAATGTCCAGAGAAACTGCAATGTTTACATTGCAGCACTAAGTCTGGGTACAGTGTCCCTATTGCATATAGTTCTGCAATGTCCAGAAAAACTGCAATGTTTACATTGCAGCACTAAGTCGGCCTCCAATGGCTGTCCATCAGACAGCCACTGGAGGCGCTTCCTGGCTGCTAACGGACTTTTGGTCCGTTATCTGACACTGGATGTCCTCATACCAGCGTCCTCTATTCCCCCATAGGAAAGCATTAATTAAATGCTTTTTCCTATGGGGAGGCCTAAAATGCACGCACTCACCATTTGGCTTTTTCATGCACATGAGCGCCTGCTTTTTGCAGGATGTCAGAGGAGGCGGTTCTGCGATCCAGTGTCGAGGGACATTGGCCCTCGGTCAAGGTAGGTAATGGTTTTTAACCCTTTATTCACGTTGGTGGAGGAGGGGTGGCAGAGGGACCTATAGTGCCAAGAATACAGCTTTGCATTCCTAGCACTTATAGTATGCCTTGTAGATTGCCTCACTATGCAGTCTGAAAAAAGCAGGTAAATATGATCTATTCCCTCTCTCTCTCCCCCCTCCGCCCTACGTTTAGCAGCAGTACTGATGGGGATGTTCTTTATCATTCATTGGGTTGTAGGGATAGGAAACCAATAGTTTAGATCCCTGTATCGTTCTGGAGTGGTTGTGGAAACATAAGAAATAATTTTTAAAAATTGTATCTGCTTTTATAAAAAATATTTTTTGTGCTTTTCAGTCTACAGAGTGAGACAACTGTCTCATTCAAAGCTAAAGAATGGGGGAGAAAGGGGTTTGTGTATAGTGCATAGGTCATGTCCCGACCTATGTAAATGCCATTTAGGAGTTAAAGGGAGTTAAATAGCCCAACTTGTTAGCTTCCCTTATTGCACAGTACGTTTTTTTTTTATTTTCATATACCCTGCTTTAGTTCATTGTCTGCTAGAGCTTATGGCAGCCTCCTGTGTGTTTTAAAATTTAAATTAACAGAACAGATCACCACTTCTAAAGTAGGCAGTGTGCTTCAAAATTTTTTTATTTTTTTTCATGGAGCCTATGGGAGTCGTGGCTAGGCCTGCATACACAAATTATATAAGTGGTAGAGAACTGATCAATGTGCAGGGACACGATCTAGACAATAAAGCTGCTTCATTAAGCTAATTTTGTTTTGGTGTCTAGAATATCACTTTAAACAGGTTTAAATGTTTAAGAAATTGAAGTTTTTTTTTTTAAAGAAATCTGTTATATTTGATATATTTGAAACTTTCATTTTTTGTGTAGTGTGAAGAGACCAATTGGCATGGGTAGTATTTTGGGGAAACTTGGCTCCAAGAAACAAAAGATGAGCACCCTGGAGAAATCCAAGCTGGACTGGGATACATTCAAAGAGCAAGAGGGGATTGGAGATGAGTTGGCCATCCATAACAGGGGCAAGGATGGGTAAGCAAATTAACCTTAAAAATTGTAAAGAACACTATACAGACTAAGCTAGTAAAATCACAACTAGAGACTGATTTCTGAATGCTTTCACATTCTTCCTCTGCAATGTCTACCAGGAGATATTAACTAGACATACAATATAACTACAAATCTCTGAGTTCAAAAGTGATACAGCTTTTATTTTTTTTTTTAATTCTTTATTTTTGTTGTGCTTTGAATTACAAACATGCTTATACCGCCACGATAGCTGGTACAAGCCGATGGAATAATACAAGATAAACAGTAGCATGGCAAGCGTTAACAGCACAAATTTTATAGGTCAGGTTAGGAAGAACTGGCTATAACCTTATAGTTTTGAAGAGTAAGATAGACAGGTTAAGAAAGATCTGAAACATTCCAAGACTAATCCTGGTTTAAGCCTATGAGGTTAGCTGAGCTTCTGGGGCTGATTGAGTGTTTGAGCGTAGGTATGGTGTCTGCCTGTTGCCCTGTGCCCTTAGTGTAGCTGGTGAGGTTATCATGGGGTTAAGTGGCATAATAGCAAGAGGTGTGATGGGGCATTGCTATGTTACATGCTTTGGAGTTGCGTGTGTGTGTAAAAAGGTTTATACATGAGGGTATCCAGGCAGGGGGACTTTGCCTTGGTAAGTGAGTGGGTGATTGAGAGCGTTAGTAGTGTGAGTAGTAAGGCATTGCACATGTGGGAAACGCATATAATGAGATTGTTAACTAAATAAAAACGTTCATAACAGTGGGTTTCTTTGTAAAGTTCTGCATTGCCTGTGATTTTTTGTTGAGGAGGTTGCTGTGCGTCCGTTGCAGCTGAGGTTTTGAGTACGGACTTCTGTTAGTCCCAACTTGTGAGTTCACTTTTAACCTATGCCCAGCGTAGGGAGAGGTGTCAGAGGTGTTTGGAAATCCTGCTGGGGGATTGTTGGGTACAGCATCACTGGTTCCAGCGGTCGGTTCACCAGTCCGTTGTTGTGGAGGTCCGCTTTGATGGCGCAGGTAGGTTGAGTCCCTCTTTGGCTCTCTGGGGCTTTCTGCGGTGTCAGGTTAGTACGGAGCTGTGAGGGTAGCTTGCTAGTGTGTGGTCGCTTTATGGGCCCCTGCTTCAAGCCGGTGCTTTGAGAGGCTTGTGGGCCGCCTCTGGCTGAGATCTGTATGCGGTGCGGTCTTGCCTGTGTGAGCGCGAGCGGGAGGGCTCTCCTTCTCCGGCGCCATTTTGTGGGTCCCCTCAGGCGGGGGCCTGTGTGTCTGCAGTGGGGACTTGCGAGTTCTTCGGCGGGTATGTGCGCTGGTGCCTTGGCTTGTCGCTCTCTGCTGGTCAATTTCGCACAGAAGGCGTCGAGTAGGGCATCGAGCTTGGTTAAGGTTTGGTGCCTGTCTGTGTGGCGGTTGTGGTTACATGCGGCGTCACCCATCTTTAGGGCCCGTGTGGCAGAGGGCTGCCTGTGCGGTCCCGTTATCAGCGCTCGTCTCAGCCCCGCTGCCTGGAGAGTTTGGACCGGGATTACCCCCACCGGTCCTGAGGGGGGGGGACGGGTAGCTGGTGGTTTGGAGTCTGCAGGGTAGGGGCGAGGAGAGCGGCCGTCTCCCCCCAGCTCCATCCGCCGCAGGCTACCGCCTGCCGCCTTGGATACACGGTTGTGGGATGCACTCGGGTTTGGTATCGGGTGATTCACCGGGTAGCCCCCGACGTGGGTAGCGTATCCCGGTGTCATTGCAGGCTTGTAAACGGTGAGTTTTTCCCTTTGAAGCAGTTTGTTTGGCGGGAGCTTCTCCAGCATGCGACTGCTCTGTTTGCAGGTCAGGCCCCGCCCCCCAGCTTTTAACATCATATCCACTACAGCACAATGCAGTGGTTATTGTGCTAGCAGTTTACTGGCACCATGCCCTGGTGCTGTGTGAAACCTTTTTCAAGTTCGGACTTTATTGATTAGCTGTGTGTCAGAATTCACTCCATTATAATGCTGATTGTGACGTACCCTCCGCCGACGGATGCTCCTAATGCTCACCGTGGACCAAAAGCCCTGCATATCCCACGAACCGCCGCAGCTTCGTTCGGGTCTCGCTGTCTTCTTCCCACCCTAGACCTACAACAAGGGTCCAGGTTCCAGTGGGTAACCCTCTTCTCCAAGAGAGGATAGCAGGATCAGCTGTAGAGCTCTTACAAGAGCTAGTAGAATCTAAGGGAGTATAATGATTACAGCAATGCCTGTAGTGATTATAGCTGTTCCCTACAACACGAGACAAGGCTGCGAGTTGAGGGTAAGAAGGTCTGAGAGTTTAATGGTACAGGTTGGATTTTTATACAACTTTTCAGGCCAGAGGAACACCCACTGGACCTGATGGGGCACCAGGACACACATTGTACAGACCAATAGAAACAATGTAACAATGCCTGACACTCCCACATACAGCACACATTCCCTCCCCTCTGCCTGTGATACAATTAAGGTAGACAATGGAGTAACGTAATTATCCCCAAGCATAAAAAAACATATTCCACATACGTTGGCATAAGTTAGCAGCTGATACTGACGAGACACCAATACAGCGGCGAGTTTAACTCCCCCACTACAAATTAGCAATCACTTTGTGGTATGTTTACGCTATTTGGACTTATTGCAGCCCTCTCGTTGATTAGTGTCATTACTTACATGTTTACACATCTCCCATTGTATTATACCAATAATGAGACGAGTTTAACGCCACAATTTCATAATCACAAACGTTTACTACCATGTTTACGCTATGTAGAACAAACGCAGCTTTCTTGTTGATTGTTGTAATTGCTTATATCAGTGGTAGTCAACCTTTTTCTACCTACCGCCCACTAATGCATCTTTTTGGTTGAAAAAATTTCCTTACCGCCCACCAGTTTTCGCGCAAATGCAGAATATTTTTTAGAAAGGAGGGTGTTTTAAAAAAAATAAATGTACGTACATTTATCTTTTTATTTCTACTTAATGCAGGTTTATAAGGTTTTTAACTTTATAAAGTTTAATGAGAAAACAATAAAGTACATTGAAATTACCTTTACTAGTGATTAATGAGATCCTTGAGGTTGATGCTGTGAGACTAAATATTTGATATCTGGTTCAAAGGTCTCTTTCAGTGATATTCAGACGACTTCTCTGTTTGCGCATAATATGATTTCTCATTTGTGCGTCAGCTCATCTCCTCTCCTCCTCAATTTTTTCTATTTAACCTTCCTTGTAGCAATGCCCAGTAGGAAGGCTGAGCTAGGTAGCCCACTTACTATAGTCCACTATAACAGACAGGCACACGACACCCATACAAGACACACAAGATACACACACAAATACAAGACACACAGACACATACACAAATACAGACACATACATACACACACACGACATACATACATACACACACACGACATACATACAGACACACACACAAGACACACATACATACACACACAAGACACACAGACACACACACACACGACACATACATACAGACACACACAAAGACACAGACACACAAGACACATAGAGACACCCAACAGACACACACACAAGACATACATAGACACACACACATGCAGACACACACACACAACATACATACACAAAGACACATACAGACACACAAGACACATACATACACAAAGACACATACATAGAGAGACACAGATACCAACAGACACACACATAAGACATACATAGACACACACACACACAAGACATACATACAAACACACACACATTATATTTAAGTCACCCTCCTGTTTCCTACCTTTTAGATTCAGGAGGGTGACTTTCCCTGGGGTCCAGTGGTGGCTCAGGTGGATGGGAGTCAGAGTTCCCACTCTGACTCCCTGGTCTTCCTCCCGCGCGGCTCTCAGTGTTAGCTGGGAGGAGTGACGTGCAGTCACTTCCTCCCAGCTCTGTGATGTCATCACAGAGGCCCGGTTGCGTTGTTAAAGCGCCCAGCGCTGACCGGGCCCCTCACAATCCACATCCATCGGGTGGCCCTGACAGCATGGGCCACCCGATGGACCCCTCCATATGCGGCCCCGGCGGTTTGCCGCGCAGGCCAGGGCCGCAAATGGTCACGGCGGTACCCAGTCGCAGGGGTACCGCCGGCTCGCACCCGCCCGCCCGGTCGTCAAAACCTTGAAATCCCTACCGCCCACCTGGAATCCTAAAACGCCCACTAGTGGGCGGTAGGGACCAGGTTGACGACCCATGGCTTAAATGTTGCCATTTATATTGCGGTATTACCAATGCAGAAACCAGATGAGCTGTAATAGATGTACTTGGCACGCTTTAATAAAACAAAATAAAGAATGTCAAATACAAAACCACATATTCTACAAAGTCTCATAGGTACCCCAAAATACAACATATCCCCATAAATGTTACATCCCCTGATCGCTGTGATCTGGGTGAACAACATATCCAAAAATCACCCAGATCAGATAAGGAAATCTAAAATTTTATAGAAGTCATATTTTTGCCCAGGTGCAAGCATGGTCCCATGCCCAAAACAGTTCCATAGAATCGCGGCTAAGTGCCGCTGGAGGATCGACCGGGAACCACAAGGTTTTCATGCTGAAAATAGTTCCAGGGCATTCGCGGCTAAGACCCCCTGAAGTGGTTTTGGTCCATGTGGACAAGATGGCGGCCACTTCGACTGTTCGGGAGTTCGAAGAACCATTGTTTAAAGTCCCAATGGCCACAAATAGGGTCTCTCAACCACAATAAATTAAAGGGGCCATAGTCACAGGATAAAAGGTTGGCAATTAGTCCTCTCCAAAACCCAGGCGGGGAAGTGGCTTTCGTCACACTGATTGTATTGGAAGAGTGTGAATGCTACATAAGTGTACCTTTCACAAACCCAGTATGTTGTTAGAATTCTTTGGATAGGAAATTAGATAAGTATTTAACATCTCATTCCTTAAAGGAAGACTATAGCGTTAGGACTCGTCATTTGCTGTTGAAATGGGTTCCAACCTTTTTTTTTTTATACAAGTGGAAATGTTTTTGTTTTTTTGTGAATCAAAAAGGTGATTATTGTGGGGGCGGAGCCTAGCAGCGCAACTGACTAGACGCCATTTTACAGAACTCCGTACAAATAATATAGAATCCACCAAATATCTCCGGCATCACTGCATACCCGTTCAAACAAAGGACAGATAACGCAGCAGCTCATCACCCCGAACCTGCCGATGCCTTTTCTCCACACCCCGGGGAAAAAACGACAGAGCCGAGGCTCCAAGGCCTACCACGCCAGTAGACAGCCCTCCGCACTCGCAGACCTCCCGGATTGGGACGAACCAGACCTCCTTACCTTGCTGGCAGGCACTATGGGCAGGAGGAATCAAGACACCCGCGACTACCACTGGAACGCAGCAGGACATATGCCAGATGCTGCAACACGCAACCCCCGCCACTATACCGGCACCGCGAGAGGTCTCACTCTCCCGAGAACCCTCGACCTCAGGAGCCGACGACGGGACCGCAAGCCGAAATCCAACACCGGCACACAGAGAGACCCCATATCCACCCGTGACAGAAGCCCCGGCAACAAAACGGGAACTCCGAGATATGCTCATAGGCCTCCAAAATAATCTTAGGGCGATGTGGGAGGCAGACCTGGCAGCCCTCACAACAGAGGTACAGGCCGTTAAACGGCGCACACAAACTACTGAGGGAAAAGGGGCTGCAAGCCCTCAGCGACAGGGTGCAAAACCTGCAAGATGTACAAGCTGAAACGAACAGGCAACTGCACATACTGGATGACAGGGGAAGGAGAAAAAACATAAAGGTGCGAGGAATAGCAGAATCAATACCCCTAGAAGAATTGCCACACTTCGTGAGAAGGTTAGTGACATCCTTACTGCCAGCAAAAGAGGCCAAATTCCTCACATTTGATGGGGCATACAGAATAACCAGGTCCGTAAGGGCCCCCAAAACTGCACCACGGGACGTCATCCTTAGATGTCAATCGATGTCTACCAAGTTAAGCCTACTAGCGGCGATCAAAGGGAAAACACCATATACCTTTTGAGGAATGTAAAATCTCCTTCTTCCAGGACCTCAGCAGGGCCACAATGAAGTGGTGAAAAGCCATGCAGCCCCTCGCGCAGACCCTACAAAAAGCAGGGGTGACCTACAGATGGGCAACACCACACATAATGTGGGTCACCAAGGAAGGGAAGCACTACAAGGCCGCAGACGCCCCTGCGCTCCTGCCAACACTGAACTTGCCTCCTGGTCAAGCCACCACCCACGAAATGCCAGGCGCACAGCTTCAAATGAACTCTGCAACCGATCCGCATTCATCTGCCCGCAGTGGAGATAGGAGGCCGACGACCTGAAAACAGCAGACCCAAGCTGCAGAGACATATAAGAGACTATCATAGTTTTTTTTTTTTAAATGTTTATTATGCTTGGTGATACTGCTCCGACTACCTTACCTACATACACATACACACCCACCGACACATGCTTTGCCTGGACACTCACACAGCACGCATAATACGCGCACACCGCTTAGCGACTCTCCCTCCCCCCACCCCCCCCCCCCCCACACAGGGCACAGAAGTGCCAGGGAAGACGGTACTGTAAGGGGACATGGGATCAGAACTCCAGAACTGGGCCATAAGGGAAAGCCCACTCTAGCGACTATCTCCCACTGAAGTCCCACTCCTCAAAGGGGGAACCTACCCGAAAACAATATAGGCACTAGGAGTACTCACGGACCCCCCACCAGAGGACGGCAACGCAGCTGCAAAGACAACTCTCCCCTTACCTAGACCCAATGACCTCGACCGAACATCATCACTGGCACACAATCCCCGCAGAACTACACGAAGGAGGGGTTAAATACCCCTAATAGTGACCAGCTCGTTATAACCCAACAGACCACCATAACCATAAAAATGTGCAATACACTAACCCAACATGACTACTAAGACATAATGTTACATGCGATGTTATCCTGTTTATATAACCATGGTGTAAAAGTATATACGGATGTTACATGCAAATCTGCACCAAAAATAAAGAATTAAAAAAAAAAAAAAAAGGTGATTATTGTAAATTTCAACATAAAGCCATATTCTATTACCAGCTATTACACTCTGTGGGTACTCCTATTAACCCCAAGGAATCAAACCATGAAAAATAAAAGTTCTCTCCAAGGTTTAGGTGATATACCACCCTCCTTTTTACAAAACAAATCAAAGCCAACTCATAAAATTATGCAGCATGAATAGTTTCATATATGTGGAAAAGAAACACAGATGTATAATCGTGTAATATTGTTTGCATTAATTATATTGGAAAAATTATGTAAATTATAAAAATAGCAATGAATATAAGTATATCACGAAGTCCTCAAGGTTTCCAAAATGGGTTTCAGCTGGTATCTGGGCTTTCTCGATCCGTTCATTCTTCCATGTTCTTCCCCTTTTTAAGGGGATGTCCCAAGTTGTTTGATCCAATGAAAAGCTTGTTTCACTAGGGGCGCCATTCGGCAGGTGAATGTAATCCTTGTTCTTGTGTATCTCTCGTTGTATTCGTGCGAAGGGAGGAAGTGACATATCGGGCGGAGGAGAAACTCCCGATAAGTCATATCCGTTGTTCGGGAGTCTTCGTTCCCCGGACACGCTTTTCCTGTAGTTATGAGCTACCAAGTCCATAAGTCATTGCGCTTGTTGTTGGTCGGGTCCCTTTTAACCTTTTTTTTTTTTTTTTTTTTTTTTTTAAACTTACCTCTCTCAGGTACCTTTGGTGCTTGCTAGGTCTCTTCCTCCAATGACATCACTGCGATAGTGGGGATTACTGTGCAGCAAGTGCCGCGTGGTCATTAAACCTTCCCCACAGGAAAGCAATGTATCAGTGCTTTCCTATGGTGAATTTGGAAATGTTAGGTGTCCTCAAGCAAACGTGTGAGAACGTCCAACGTTGTTTAATGAAGTAAAACTCCGGAAACTCCGGAAACTCTGGGCACTGCACTCAGACCCTTTCAATGAGAGAACGTGGTCTGGGTGGTAATTAGTATCCCTTTAAGCAATCAAATATAAAATGTATCCCTATAATAAATACACTTAGAATTAAATGATATATATATAATATATATATTATTACGATATATACATATGTCCATATACATAATTACGTAAATAATTTTATAAATATACACATAGACTTCAAATATATAAATATGTATATATATTTAAATGATACGTGCAAATTTTTTATAACAATTTTGTTGATTGCAATTTGAGGGACCTGCCTGACGACCCAGGCAGAAAGTCCAGATAATTTAATTAGCTAGCACTGTATTTAACCCTATAACCTTCCAAGACACCCTAGAACCTGTACATGGGGGGTACTGTTTAACTCTGGAGACTTCACTGAACACAAATATTAGTGTTTCAAAACAGTACAACATTTCACAGCAATGATATTGTCAGTGAAAGTGAAGTTTTTTGCAATTTTTCACACACAAACGGCACTTTCATTGATTATATCAGTGTTGTGATACATTTTAAACTCCTGAAAGCACCTCTAGTTGCTATCTGGTAGGCAAGCACACTGCACCCAAACCACTTCAATGAGATGTCCCTTTAAACTACAAATAGTAGGTTACATGGGTCCCTAAAAATTTTCTTAGGTTTAAAAGGGAACCTCAAAGACTAAAGAGTTTAGGCACCATTATCCATTCTATGTTGAACTTTTTCTATATCTGTTAATATTTCTGTATTTATTCTTTTTACAGTTATATCGAAAGAAAAGCTTTCTTGGAAAGAGTTGATTACAGACAGTTTGAACTGGAGCGAGAGATCAGACTTAAAAACATGAAACAATAGCTTTTGGTTTGTAAGACTCAAACTTCACGGTTATTAAAATTTTCTTTGTTTAAATGCACTGACCACTACCTCCCAACTGGAAAGCGGCATTTATACAGACAACTGCAAGTTAATGGTTATGAGACGTCATGAAGCAGAGCTTAAAGACATACTTGGACTTTAAGATGAACATTTTAACTTGTATCCATTAAATTTCTTTTTTTTTTATGATTTACTTCTGATTACAAAAATAAGGTTTGGTTAGGAATTTATTATATACTGGTATGAAAAGGGGTAATGCAAAAAAAAATGTGTGTACATGTTATCTTTTAATATAACAGTTTATTTAAAAAGTGTAATTCTTGTATGTATGTGCAAAAAAGAGAACTGAAAATAAATTCTCAACCACATTTATCTACTTTCTTGTCTTTGTTGAGAAATTAGTTATTCTGATTTGATTGATCTTTCTTCTTGATTATCTGTCTTAGATCTGCTTTAGATTTCCTTTCATTCTTATTCATTTCTGTTCCACTTAACAATTTCCTCTCTGTAATAGAAACATGAAAAACACAATTATCAACATGATATTTGGATGAGCAGTTCACATTAAAATGCCAACTCAATTCAATGTTAGAGGAACACTCCAGACATCTGAACCATTTCAGCATGTTTAATATGAAAAGACTGTTTAAAAGCAGAGTTTGTAGCTCTTCCTAGAAGCCCTATCAGAGAGCCGGTACTATGGTAATCTCACTACTGGGAAAGCTATGTTTGAATCCCAGTCAGAACACCTCACCAGTATGAGACCTTGGGCAAGATATGTAATGATATATCTGCCTACATCAAATCCTCGTAGCCTGCCATGAACCCCCAAACTGCCAAAGGAGAAGTTACACCTCTAGTAAATCACTGAAGTGGTCATTGTGCTATGAAAAACCCTTTGAAACAAAGCTCAAAGGGACAGGAAATTAGAGTACCCAGCTCATAACAATGACTTGGCACAACGCTGACATGGCTTGCACGCATGTCACCTGCAAGTCTCTCATGTCACAAGTTACAAATACACAGTAATAGAAGTGTAATATTCAATGCTCAAAGCGCCTTAGTGGAATCACCAAAACCACTTCCAAAAGAACAATGCAAATTACATACATGAGGTGGAGCACTTAAAATACAACTTCACTATAGATCTGTGAAAAAAAGTAATATAGTGCAGAAAAACCTGCTTATATGTTTTATGTATATAGAAAATGTTGGGAACACACTCACATACTAAGAGCCAATATGTGCACTTGGCTTGAGTGTTTAGGACAGTACAACTATTTCAGGAGGTCCTAATCTTCTAGTTGGTGTTATGCAACTTTGTAAACAGGTAGAATCCCATAGTACAGCACTGTAGTATAATAGCAAGGTAAGTATAGCTTCTATGCACTCACATGATTCCAGGTGACCATTACGCACATCAAGTAATTATTCAAGTATTCAGGAATCCTGTGCCATTAATGTGGTAAAAAAAATCCTTTATTGATGAAAGTGCCAATGAATCACAAAATCCGAGTAGTCAATGGCTAGTGCCTGGGAAAACTAAGATCTGTTTCGCCCTTATCCAATGGCTTCTTTAGTTTGTATAGGTCCATACCCAAAAGTTTCTCTTTCTATAAGGCCCACTTTAGGATCCCTTCCAGTCTGTCCTTTTTGGCCTTCCGGAATGCTACATGCGTTCCTCAATGTGTAGTTCCGCTTTTGTGGCTTCCAATTATGGCAGTGACGTAGTTTCTGGCATAGGGTTCCACTTCCTTTCTATTTTGTAAGGACTAAAAGACTATTTAGGTAAGTGAACACACATTGCGTTCCAAATGCTTTATGGAAAGGACTGCCCAAGTAATGGAATGCACAATGCATTCCCAACACTGAGAATGCAGACACCATCTCGCGCAAGCCGCAGTGGAACACCACCCTAATTGGAAACCACGAAAGCGGAACTACACTCCATGGAATACATGTAGTGTTCCGAAAGGCAAAGAAGAATAGACCATAAGAGATCCTAAAGTTCTGTGCTGTGAATTGATCACGTTTTTATTTTTAAATACATGTTATTCTTTAATATTAATTTAGAATTGCAGAAAACTTCTATTACTCCTGATCAGCTTGAACTAAGCAATTTACATAATATGTTCAATTCCTTTTACATTATTAAACTATCCTATATATTGATCAGCAAAGTATAGGAAACACCAAGCCATTTAGTTATTGTAGGCTACTTGTTTGGCAACCTATGTATAGGGTGATTCCCACTGACTTGTGAGATAGTCTTTATGACATTATGAGTGGCCATAGATATTGCATGCCGAATTTAAAAAAAAAAAATCCCAATAAAATACAATTATGCTAAATTATTTAGCCTGGGTTGTCTGGCAGGTGCCTCAAATTCTAATAAATAAAATTACTTAATTATGTAAAAATATTACATTAATATGCATGTGAAATTTATATATATATATATATATATATATATATATACAAAAATGATGGGAGTTGCACTCCAGCTTTCCTTCAGTGTTTTGTCCGGTGCTCAGCTGCACAAGTATATAGTATTCGAAAAAAGCCAGCACTCTAGGACTTCAATAGATAAAAAGTAGAAAACCTTTTATTTCAATGTGTCAAAAGGGTCGACGTTTCAGTCCACCGTTGTGAACTTTCTTCAGGACATATATATATTTGAAGTCTACATGTATATTTATGAAATTATGGATATATATATTTCGTATTTTTATTAATTTATATATACATAGATATATATTTCATTCTAAGTGTATTTTGATTATAAATATATATATATATATATATATATATATATTACAGGTGGTCCTCGTTTTGCGACTTACCTGTTTTACGACTGCTCACACTTACCACCAGCTCTCTTGCGGGGTTGTAAGTGTGAGCCGTCGTAGGAATTAGAGGGATTCCCTGCTCTACTGCGCTCTTTTATGTTCGGGGATATTTCCCCGAACATAGAAGAACGCAGCAGAGCAGGGAATCCCTTTACTCCTCACTAACTGACCAACTCTACTGCGCTCTTTTATGTTCGGGGATATTTCCCCGAACATAGAAGAACGCAGCAGAGCAGGGAATCCCTTTACTCCTCACTAACTGACCAATTCGTTCTACAACGGGTCGTAGGAATGGAACCCGGTCGGTATTTATAATATATATATATATATATATATATATATATATATATATATATATATATACACACACAATATATATAGTATTTTATATATATATATATATATATATATATATGTGTGTATTTATATTAATATAAAAATACACTTAGTATAACATATCTATATATAATATGTATATATATCTTATATATACACCTATATTTTTTTTAATTTTATTTACTAAACATTTTTTATTTTACAGTAGCAGGCCAGGCAGTCCCCCTGCAGGCAGATACCGACACCTATTGCGGCCATGTGACCTCTCTTTCAGAGTGATCACATGGCACGTGGGGGTCTAACTTGCTGAGGGGGGACTGTCCAAGCTGTCAGGCAGTTCCCCCCCCCAGACCGGGAGCAATGCCGATCGCAGGCGTGGGGAACGGCGGCGATCGGGTAAGTAATCTATTTTTTTGTCGGACGTACCTTGTATGTCCACGGTCCTTAGGGAGTTAAAGTTCCTGTGTAAGTAGATGCCACTGTGGAGCACAGAGTTACCTGGTCTCTTCTTCCTCTTTAACTTAATTTTCAGGTGCAGGTGATATTTTAGATGAGCCCTCCTATGTATCAATATGGAAAAAAATGGATCAGTGAAAAGCACTCTTAATAATTATTTTTCAGAAGCTTTTTGAGAAAGCTTTCCTGAAATATAGAAACCAATTTTTCCCCCCAGTTACCGGTTAAGATTCCAGTCACAGCAGCTTAGAACCAATGTAAACGCCAAACTGTGGTAAACTAAAAATCTAACTGGAAATTTGGGTTTAAGCTGCCAAGCTGTGACTAAAGGTCAGATGGATTCACCACAATGCAGTAATTAATGAAGTAACCCAAAAACGACATCCTTTAAATAGTCCTGTCTGACACCAGGGACAACATTGCAGACATTTATCGCCCTTGTAACTCCGATAGAAATATGAAAAACTCACTTCTAGGATACAATGTGGATATTTTACTAGTCCGTTAGTGAATAGATATATTATTGGGCATGGCGATTTAGGCAGGAACTTAATCTTCTACTTTTACCTCTAATTAAAAAATGGAAAACCTTGGAAATATGGCTAGGGAAGATAAATACATTAAAAGCAAATATCGTATGGAAATTTTGTATATTAGGAGAATGATTCCCCTGAGAGTCCCGGAGAGTTGGCTTGAATTAATACAATCATTATTCACTAAATGTATCTGGTCAGGCAAAAAAAGCTAGAATAAAACGAAAAATAATGTCAAGGGAAAAAAAATGAGGGTGGTATGAGTATTCCAATCATCCAGGACATTGCAGAAGCCAATTTATTGGCACAAATTTTTATTGTAAATAGGAATTATTCAAAGGACAAACGCTGGTGTACTGGAGAACAGAACTTAACCAGAGGTTATAAATATTCCTATCCTTCCTATGGTAAATAGACAAAGAAAATGCCCACTATATTAAAACCTGAAACTCACTAATAGTCCAACAAATTTTCCCAACTTTAAAAAAGAAAAATTGTTATAAAACATAAAAAAAATACCAGTTATACACTTAAATATATTATCAAATTTAAAGATAGATACAAACCTAGAATAATGGATCTAGCAAGGTAAGAAAAGGACCTCTAACCTTATAAGAGGAAATATTTTTAAATATTTTGAACAACTTCAAATTGAATACAATCTACTGAATGGTTAAATTATATAAAAATATATATATATTGTGGCGGAACCCGCCTCGCCACTGGGTATTGGAGGGGCCTGGCTGCCTGCCTCTTACCTGCTGGAATATTGGTACGTTTAAAGCACTATATTTGGGCATGTTGTACTTTATATTGCTGCTGCTGGCCCTTTTAAAATCATCTGTGGACATATTGGGACTTTTGGGATACTGTACCTTTAAGACTGTGGAGCATATTACAGTAATACTGCCTTTAATATCATGTATGTATTTATGTGTTCAGTTAACCGGGGTATATGTATGCAGCATTCATCCTGATTGTTCGGTAGAATCACTCCATTCAATATACTGAGTGAAACTACCGAACAACCAGGCCACCCAGGAATAAGTGTGCCTCCAATTACCGTTTGCAACAATGTTGCAAACGGGTAATTGGCAATCAGTGTAATGTATTCCTTGTCCTCTGGGTGGCCGCCATTCGGGAAACGAACACGTGGCGTCGGCCATCTTAAACTCCCAAACAGCGGTGTTTTGCCGTTGAGTGTCTGGAACTAAAATTGGACACTCGACTAGGCAAACACCGCTGAGACCTCCATACTCCCAGAAATTCGTATAGAAACTACCGAATGGCCCGCCGTTCGGTAGAAAGAACCCCACAAACAAGGGAATTCATTCAAACCCTCTCCAGGCTCTATAACACAGGCAATTCGCCTGTTTTCATTCCCTTGTCTGTGACCGACCGCAGGGCCAAAATGCATGGAACTGTTTTCGAATACTTTACCCAGGCGGTCGGTCAAATCTTTGGAACCCTATATCTCCCGAACTGTTTATCCGAATGAACTGATTTTTGGATATGTTGTCCCCCTGAATAAAGGCTATCCAGCGATGCTGGATTTAAAGGTGTACCCCCTGTTTTTGGGGTACATCCAGAACTTGGTTAAAAATGTGTACTGTATAATTGGGTTTACTGTTATCTGAGGGGAGGGGATGTGTGGGCTGAACCATGTATGTGATTGGTTATTTTATGCCTCCCCTGGGTGTGGCCTGTAAGTGTACAAGTGTAATAAAAGCCAGGCTGGATGAGCCAGTCCAGAGTTCCTGTTTTTACCCTCAACGTGTGTCGTCTCATTATTGGGGGAAGGATTTATTGCATGCTGTTCCAGTTGACTGCTAGGAGTGTAAGCCTATTCGTATGGTTCCTATTCAACGGTCTACAGCATTCCTATGCTTGAGAAGGTCCATATGCTGCATCGGTTCGGTGATTGTGGTGTCTGCCAGAGTGCTTGGAGTCCTCAGGAAGCGCTAGGAGCATCCTTTAACGGAGGTACTCAGTCGGGGTGCCAGGCGATCCGTTACATATATATATATATATATATATTTTTTTTTTTAAATCATTAGAGATTCAACCCTCTTGAGTCTCCAGTTAAGGTTTTGACAGAAATGTTTGAACAAGCACATTATACTCATTTAGTTAAAACATTTCAAAAATGAATCTACAAAACACAGATAAAGCCAATTCCTCCGACAATTGCGAAATGGAATTATGATTTGAAAACAAACATAAGTATGAAAGAATGGAACAATTCTCTTACGACATTATACAAAACTTGCCATTGTTTAAATATAAATGAAGCACATTATAAGCTCTTAAACAGATGGCATATAGGATCCCCCCCAAAAATTGCAAAAATGTTCTATAGCCTCCTCCACTTGTTGTTGTCGATGTCTGAGCCAATAGCAGATTTTAAACACATTTGGTGGTATTGCCTGAAAATCCGACATCTTTGGGAAACAATTATTTATCAACTTTATCAGAAAAAAAGTTTAAATTTACATCTATATCAATGCTCCCAAACATTATGATTCTAAAACCATTTGTCTAAGTGTGTTTGTCTTTGTACCTAATTGTTAAATAAAACTTAAATTAAGGGAAAAAAGAGAAAGGTAAGAAACAACAAATTATGATTTGGTATTGTACTTTGTGGATATAGAAGTTTTAGCATAAATATGCAATAATAAATGCAAGCTTCTGATGTGATAAAAAATAAAATATCAAAATAGAAGCTTAGTAATGGAAGCATTTCCTGCAAAAGACAACAGAGCTAAAAATCTCAAGGACTTCTTATTAGGTGTCGACCCTCTGCCACCACAATGGAGTTTAGAAGTGAATTTGAACCTACAGACAGACATCCATGCTTGCCCCTTTTTGACCAGTGTCATGAAAGGGAAGGAGCATAGTCATTATCACATAAAGCCAGGGTGATTTCTCTACTATGGTGTCAGGAATACATGTTTGTATTCCTGAACCTATAGTATTCCGTTAAACAAATTAAAAGAACATTCTGGTCACCATAACAACTTAATCTAAATGAAAATGCTTTGATGCCAGGAAGCTCCTGGGTGATCTCTTTCTTTTAAGGGATTAAACCGCTCTCAAATGGTTTAACTCCAAAGGCTTCCTCCAGCTCCAGATCTCCAGGTCGCTCAGTGGTATTTGGCTTCTGAAACGGAGTGTCAGGAAGTGCAGATTGACGTCAGGCATGGATGCTGCAGAATGGCTGTTGTTAGTTGACGCTCTATGCCAATCGCTAGTTCCCGGTTTATAAAAATGTTTTACTTTTTTATGAATTGGGAGCTACTGATTGGCTTAGAGTGCCAGCTGACCGCTCTAGCCAATCAGCGAAACCCCTACCCAGCGGCACTCTGTGCTTCCTTACACTCAGTAAATAAAAGTGAACACATTAACACTTCTTATTTTTTTTTTTTTACCTGGGGTGATGAGAAGGCCCAAAGTTTCCCTGCCAGGCCCAGGTATCAAAGCTTTATGATGTGGCATCCAGAATAAAGTGGAGGGTTCACTTCACTTGTGCTTCCTGCTCCAATCTCCTTTTCTTCTCCTTCATTTGGCAGTCTTCTTTTTCTTCTGACACGGTCTTCTCTCCTCTTTGGCTACTTCTGCTCCTTTACCTTTCTGCTTATTTTGCGCCCTTCGGCTCCTTTCTCTTTCTGATCCCTTTCTGCTCCTTGCAGACCCTTTCTGCTCGTTCTCCTACTATACCTTTGTGCTCCTTCTGATTCTTTCTGCTCCTTTACCTTTGTGCTCCTTCGGTCACTTTCTGCTCTTTGCAGACCCTCCCTGCTCCTTGCTGCCCCTTCCCGCTCCTTGCAAACCCTTCCTGCTAATTTCTGCTCAGACTCCTACTTTATGTTTGTGCTCCTTCTGCCACTTCCAGCTCAATGCTGACCCTTTCTGCTCCTTGATGTCCCTTCCTGCTCATTTCTGTTCATTCTCCTACTTTACCTTTGCGCTCCTTCTGTCCCTTCCTGCTCCTTGCTGCCTAGTGATACTATGCGTGCAAGCTACTGTGACAACAGATATGAGTGGCACTGGTGTGACACTGTGCCCTGGCAGGCCCTGAAACGCACACTCATGAAGGAAACTGACTGCTATTATATTACAGTCCAAAAAGTTTATTTTTTATTAAATGCAAGCTATTGGGACACCAGATATGAGTGAGTGGTGGCACTGGGCAGGCCCTGAAATGCACACTCGTGAAGGAAACTGACTGCTATTATATTACAGTCCAAAAAGGTTTTTTTTTGTTAAATGCAAGCTATTGTGACACCAGTGAGTGAGTGGTGGCACTGGACAAGTGGGCACAGTATACGCTGTGAGCCTGACACACACGCTGGCAGACAACTAACTGCTATTCAATCTATTATAGTCAAAAAAATTTTTTTTTTTTTTAAATGTACACTACTGTTACACCAGATATGAGTTGCACTGGTGTGACACTGTGCCCTGGCAGGCCCTGAAACGCACACTAGTGAAGGAAACTGACTGCTATTATATTACAGTCCAAAAAGTTTTTTTTATGTTAAATGCAAGCTATTGTGACACAAGATATGACTGGTGGCACTGGGCAAGTGGGCACAGTATACGCTGCGAGCCTGACACACACGCTGGCAGAAAACTAACTTCTATTCAATCTATTACAGTCAAAATTTTTTTTTTTTTTTAAAAATGTACACTACTGTTACACCAGATATGAGTTGCACTGGTGTGACACTGTGCCCTGGCAGGCCCTGAAACGCACACTAGTGAAGGAGACTGACTGCTATTATATTACAGTCCAAAAAGTATTTTTTTTGTTAAATGCAAGCTATTTTGACACCAGATATGAGTGGTGGCACTGGGCAAGTGGGCACAGTATACATTGCGAGCCTGACACACACGCTGGCAGACAACTAACTGCTATTCAATCTATTACAGTCAAATTTGTATTTTTAAAAAAAAAAATGTACACTACGGTTACAGCAGATATGAGTTGCACTGGTGTGACACTGTGCCCTGGCAGGCCCTGAAACGCACACTTGTGAAGGAAACTGACTGCTATTATATTACAGTCCAAAAAGTTTAGTTTTGTTTAAAAGCAAGCTATTGTGACACCAGTGAGTGAGTGGTGGCACTGGGCAAGTGGGCACAGTATATGCTGTGAGCCTGACACACAGGCTGGCTGGCAGGCAGGCAGGCAACTGCAATTACATTACACAGAAACCAAAAACCATATTGATAAGCAAATACAAAGAAGAAGAGACATAAAATATGTGTTTGTGTCAACATATGGCACAACTTTATCAGTGCAAAAACAAGAAAAAAAAACATCCTATTTATATCTACATGGCATGACTATTACAAAAGAAAATAAGTCTTTGCCCTGTTTTAAGGTTCTTAGTTTAAGCTCTCTGGAACAACTTTTCAGATGCAGAGCATTAAAAAAATTATTTGTCTAATCTCCTTCCTCCTCCTTGTATTTCTACACATGGTTGTCTAAACAAATGAAAAATCGTAGAGACAATAACATATTGTATCAAATATAGTGGTTGTATCTGTGACAAGGAAAAAAAAAAAGAAGTGAAGATATGAATAAAAAAATGCACTATTTTTTTTGTTTTTGTATGCATTGTCTATGAAAAGTTGTGCCGTAAGTGCAAACCTTTTTTTATTTCTCTTTGTTTGATGATCCTCAGAGGCTGATATCCCCGTTGATATTTTTTAGTCATCGTTTTACATGGTATTTAGTGCAACATTTATTATACATTGTCGTATAATTATTTTGTTGATCTGATTTTCATGTTCCAGTCCTGCCTGAGATTAAGAAACAAGGAAGCATCTTTAGTGGCCGTTTGAGTGACTGCTACTAGAGGTGTAAAAAGGCAACAATGTTAATACTGCCTTTTCTCAGAAAAGGCAGCGTTTACAATGAAAAGCATGCTATGGACACCAGCACCACTAAATTAAACTGTAGTGGCTTGGTGACTATAATCAGCGCTACGGAATTTGTTGGCGCTATATAAATAATAAAATAATAATAATAATAATAATAATGTCCCTTTAAGGTTAAATAACCATTTGCCCTTTTGGCTTAAACTGCCTGTAGTTCCTAGATTTCTTTGTGCCTAAGTTTAAACTGGTAGTATTTTTTTTGCTTGCCATTTAGTTTGCAGGAGATGGTGTGCATATTTGTAACCATAGACTAATAGCTTTTTTTGTGAAGTTAGGGACTATGCAATCTTTAAGAAAAAAGAAAAGAAAATGTATACAGTTTAGTAAACACATCACCCCGTATGGGGACAGAGGATATTCGCAAATTGCCCAAATACAAATATAGGGGAGCAATAAAATACGATGGTGGATAGTCGTTGGCTCTTATGTTGCAGTTACCACATATTTTTTCTCTCTTGGTTTATGACTCATGTATTAACCTTTCATTTGTTGCTAAACAAAAAAATAAATAAATGAGAAGCATAATATGAGCCTTCATTTCTTAATAAAATCATTAATTTACATTCAAGTTAATTATACACTCGTGAAAGCTTAAGCACTAGGATTATCTCATCGTTCTCAAGCATGGTTTTTGAATGTAGCCAAAGCTGAGTGAAAATGTTGTCTATTCCTAACCACGGTTGACAAGAAAAGCCTTGTTGAAGGTAGTCTGTGCCGGGAGATTATTGTAGTAAATTGATATACACTATAACATCGTTTTGTGTATTTTCTTTCAGAATATTCGACAATAGCAAGAATTGATTATTGTATATTAACAGATTGACATTCATATTTAAGTACGGGCCTCAGCATGGACATTCCTTTTAAAAACCCTCTATTATATTTCAAGAACAGATTTATTATTTAAATGATTAAACTTTGTCCAATGGTGTGATCCACTGTAACGAGATTGAATACCCTAAAAGTTCAGGAACCTTTTATGCCTTCAAAGTATATTGATTATATTTCTATGAGAGGGTCATCTCTCTAATCACTAATTTTAGAAACAAAAATAAAAATATTTTTTTAGATCTTATAAGAGATCCTTTGAGAAAAACCTTACATACCATTTTTTTAAGTGGATGTATATAGCTATATTTTACAAGACAGCTGTCACTTGGTTGGGAAATGTACCTATGAAAGATAAAAATAAATATCAAGAAAATGTTCCAAAATAGGAATTTAAAATTGTCTTTAAATAAGCCTGACTTTTATGCAGAGAATATAGGTAGACATTCAATTCAGTAAACATATCACACATCTAGTTTTTATAAATAGCTCTTAATAGAAAAGGAAGTAAATAAAATTATAATGTTTTAATGGGTTTTTTTTGTTTTGTTTTTTAATAAACAATAAACTTTTTTAATAAACAAGTTTAAAAAAGGACTGGTCTTTACAATGACTAAATGGGGAAAAAACGAAGATTGATTATAGGGGAGACAATAATATTACACAGAAAATTAAGAGTTTCCTGAAAAAGAAAATGGCAAGTACAATTTTATTACCTACAAGTTCTGTGCGCCATGTAGAACTCGTCAAATTCCCCAGGAAGATTGACTTTTCAGGGAATTAAAACAATCTTATAAACTTAAAGATTGTATTCAATGTAAGAGTAAAAATGTATATTGGTAATAATGCGTGTGCGGGTATGTAGGAAGGGCTTCTCATCCACTACGTTCAAGACTAGGGGAACATCTACAAAATATCAGAAAATAATGCATCTGCATAACGACCCACATGCACACAGCATCTTGGTAGGAACTGAGAATGTTCCACATTATTAAGCAGTGATATGCACATTATAATTACTAATAAAGTGTCTAAATTTCATATTCTACTCATGGGGGTCTCTTCTCCAGTCTCTCCTTACTAAACAGAGAAGTGGATGTAAAAGACTGAGCACAGACAGGCTGTTCTTTAAAGACAGATTATTCTCAGAAGAAGAGTATCAAGGAGGGAGACACAGGAATAGATCACTAGAAGTATTTAATAACTGCCTATTTTTAGCATCAATAAAGGAATGGATATGCGTGCCACAATGCTGGTAGCAAAAACATCTTGCCAACTGGGCCTATTAACAGTCAAACAAGAAAGGTGACTAATAGCTGGAAAATGCTCAAATAATTAGTTGGTAGCATTAGTGAAGGGCCCATTTGGTTAGTAACACGTTATATTAAAACCATGGGCAAGTATATGTCTAGTGGCATGTGTAGCTTATAGAGGGAATCAATGACAATAAAAATATGTAATATGAGAGAGGGAGGCCACTGGTGCACCCTGGAAAAAATACTGAGCAGATGTTAAAAAGGAAAAATATAAACAAATACTGCAACCAGCCCTAGCTGATGGCACTTCAACCAACACCAACCTTAGACATAGCTTGAGGTAAATAAAATGACTTTGAACCAACATAGAGGAAAGTCTAAAACAGTCTGTTACACCAGTCCCACGTCATTTCTTGAGCCAATAAACGTCGTCCACAGATCTGGCTAGTACTTGAGCCAAGAGTCCATGGAGAATCCCATCAGGTGCATCTGTCACCAAAGAAGAACCCTCACAGGTTTTGAGCTGCGATGTAGATTTTTACCCTGCAAGCTTGCAGCCTAGGTATTGGCTATGGGAATTAATCTTAAATGCCAAAATGGAGGCAGTGAATGGTTGAAAGCTCAAGTGCAAAAAGCTGTTTGCACAATGTCACAGTGCAGGCTGTGAAAAGCTCCCAGTGCCTGTTAGGCCAAGAATCTCCAGGCGATTCGCATAAAATCCCTCCACTGAGGACAGGGATACCTCCACCGGTACTGGGGGAAGAGAGGGCACCAGCATTTCGGCTCAGGTTGCTTTAGGCTGGGAGATCGTCCACCTCTCCTCTCCTCTCAGTGGAAGTGCACTAAGCCTCGCTGTGTAGTTTGAGGTACTCCACAAATCGGCTTATATTATGGTCAGCAATCTCTCCATAATGCGCCAGTGTCACGGCCCCCGGCTCACCGCAAGGTGCGGTAGCACCCGACCGGTGCGACCGTGCTGATGAACTGAGCCTACCGTCTTAGCGGCGAGTCGGGAACTGCTCCGCCAGGTCCTCCTGCCCTTAACCAATATGGCGCCAACCACACGGTCGCAGCCATATATAGCCCCGCCCCCCAGGGTCGCGCGACCGTGCATGTGACATCACACTCATGTTCTGGGGTCAGAGGTCACCCTCTGACCAATCACAGCCAAAGGAGGGATATTTAAATCCCTGAAGTTCCCTGGTTCATTGCCCTGTCGTGGTTTCGGTTCCTGGTTCCCAAGAGTATGTTTTCTTGTCCTGTTTTTGATATTCCTGGTATTTTGACCTTGGCTATTCCTGACTATTCTGATATCTGGTTTCCTGACTTGGCTTGTTTAACAATATTGTGTATTTCTGGCTTCCTTGACCTCAGCTATCCCTTGACCATTCTCTGTCTTTAACGTATTAGTCCGGCCATTCTAAGGACCGGTTTATGTTCTATCCTTTTCTGTTCTGTGTATGTAGATGTTACATAGTTCTGCGTGCTGGGCCACACTAGCTGTCGTGACAGCCAGTTGAGTCGAGGATTAGGTAGAAAGAGCCCTGTAAGACTAAAAAAAAACCATTTCATTATTATACCAGTGAGAAGCTCTCTCCCAGCATGTGCAGCTTGACAGTCAGGCCAACTGACTGCCCTCTATGTTTGGTATCGCAACTGGTAACCTTAATTCAATTCTCAGCCTAAGAAAATTGCACCTTAATACAATGCTCAATATATATGTATAAAGATTAACAGCTAAATTAACACCATCTGTCACATCTCTAAATGGATAGTGTACCTAAAGTGAAGAACATGAAAGAGTTGTTCACTATCTTGCTATACTTTATTATCCTCATCAGTAGGTTTCCTAACATGGATGACTCCTGAGGTAAGTAATATTGGAGAGAGATGAGCACACTGCATAACTTTCTTCTTAAACAGCTTCACTTTCAAGACTTCAAGACTACTCAGTTTACTTAGAATAGTGCGTCTGTGTGGAGAAATTGTCCCAAAAGGTTTGGTCAGGAATCCAAAATATAAGCATCGCCTCAAGATCCCGTTGGACCAGTTTAAACTGAAAATGATGCATCTATCGTGTTTATCTTTCATTTTAAAATCAGGCTAGGATCCACGAAATATTCAGGTATTTGAATGTAGTAGGCTTAAGTTAGACTGTTTGTTTGTTTTTTAAATTCTGAGATCCTCAAAAGGTAGATCTTTTTATTCCTTTAAAGATGACTTGGATTGAGAAGTCTTCTTAACCAATTTGGTTCCTTTGATTTCATTTGAAGCCCTGCTCTTCTCTAGCCGTTTGCTGGTGAAAACATTCTTGATCAAGTGAAACTTAGATTTCTTTTCTATAATAGAAACATAAAAATACAATCTTTAACGGGATATATTAGGATAGCCAGTCCATGATGAAATATAAATGTTAAGTTTCTTACTATGTTAATTAAAGAGCAACGTTTTTAGTTGGGGTGGGGGGTATTTTTGTGATTGTACCTTACATATATATACACTAGTTATTTATACACTAGTTATTTATTAGCCTATGTATTCCTTGTTTGATTAGAACAGTATTGTGAAACAGAAACCCAGCTCTAATGAGCCGGCCCAGAAAAGGCAAAGAAAAGCATTTAACCACTGTCACGTCATATTCGCAAGGCCTGGTGCCTATTAAGGAGTTATCACTCAGATTTGAGTCTTCAATGACATAAACCAGAATGGAACTTCTTGATTCACTATTAGCAGCTCTGCAGAGGTTTGGCATGGAAAATAAGCAGAATAAAAGGAAACACTGTTCAAATGTCGATAATGTTCGGTTACTGTACCTTTATTTAAATCTTGGGCCATTTCAAGACTACTTCCTCGATTTAGTTGCCCATTGTCATATGAATTGATATTTTCTGTATTCTCTTCTAGTCTGTGAAGTAATCACAAGGTTTGGTTGCTGTGATTGCGTTTCAATATTTTTGTTATATTTAGTCTGCTCTGAGCCATTTCCCTGCCATTACGGCAGATGTAGACGTTTAATACATTCACACATAAATTAGAGTATCGTATTTCTATCGTAAATGCTAGAAATGTATAGATGAAGGGACGGTTATGACATTAACTGCTTCTCAGTGGAAAAGAGGATTGTGCGCAAGCAATCCACTTGGTCTTTAAACTTCCCTTTAGCGTACAAAAATACTCATTTTGGTGGATATGTGAAACCAAAACATGTTGAAAAATATAAGTAGTAAACTTGCTCTATATATGACAGCATAAGATCATTGCTTGGATATAAGGTGTGTGTGTGTCTATTGAGATTTAACTTTATTATCACTGTGCAGTGTACAAACAAAGACAATGTAACACAGTTGGCCTCTGATCAGAAATAGAGTAGTGATTAATATACTAAATATATTAATATACTAATATACTAAAGTTTAAAATTTACAACGAGAAATATGCAATTCTTAAAGGGACACTATAGTCACCAGACTCACTACAGGTTAATGTAGTTGTTCTGGTGCCTATAGCCTGTGTCTGAAGCATTTTCAATGTAAATGCATTTTCAGAGAAAGGTAGTGTTTGCATTGCTGCCTAGTAGATCTCTAGTGACAGTCACTCAGATGGTCACTGGAGAGTCCTGTGTCACTGCTGCATAGTGTGCAGCACCTATGTTCAACATGGAGGCGCTGAATGTTACCCATAGAGAACATGCGCAATATCCGCACAATGCTTTTCCATAGGCTTAGCTGAGATCATAAAGATTGATGGAGGCGGGACAAGCTGCGGAAAAACCGCCACAGCATGGGAAAAAAGGTGAGTAAAAACACCTCTCATGTGATCAGAGGGGGGCAGATACCTAAAGAGACACACATTCTGACAAATAGACACAAACAGACTCTCTGACACACACACACATACACACACACTCTGACAGGCACACACAAACACTGACAGAGACACACACACACTGATAGAGGCATAAACACCCCCCCACACACACTGACAGAAGCATATATACACATGCACACACTGACAGAGACATGCACACACTGACAGAGACATGCACACACATTTTCTCACACACACAGATTTGCATTTTTAATTTTAATCCACCCAGCATCCCTACCTTTGGGAGAGCTGAGATGATCTTTCCCTGGGGTCCAGTGGAGCTGCTTTCTCTTCCTGCGTGCAAGCAAGCAGTAATCTACCTGCAGCTCCTCTCTGCTCCTCTGATGCCAAGGCCGGAATGACGTCATAATCCGGCTCTGGCATTACTATACAACACGAGGGAGCAGAGAGGAGCTGCAGGAAGATCACTAATCCCTCGTGCGCTGACTCTGCCGACCACCTTGATGCTCCCCAGGGTGGGCGGTTGACCACCTCGATGCTACCCAGGGCGGGCGGCCGGCTACAACGCTCCCTTTAGCTAAAGGGCTGACAAATCCCAGGCACCAGGGCAAAATTTCTAGGCGCCATGGCAACCTGGGATTTGTCAAGCCCTGATATATATATATATATATATATATATGTATATATATATATATATATATATGTTTTTGGGAACATAATCTGGAAATGTGAGGTCTGAATGTGAAAAAGATTAAGATTTGGTGCATTAACTAGACAATTTCATTATCAGACTGTGTACTGCAAATCTCAGAGTCCTGTAGAACCTGTTATAACATCCTATAAAAATCAATTCTACACTTTTATTTTTTTAATTTCATTTTCCTCTTGTGAACAAACCCCACAGATGAACATTTATTTTACAATTACCTGTTGTTCACTTCCTCTTCTGTCTCTTTTGCTTTATTCTGAAAACTAATTCCAGATATTTCCTCCTAAATTGCGATTATAAAAAAAAACGTGTGAAAATCTTTAAAGAGGATACCTTCTACGCATCAATGCACCCCAAGCATAACAGACATAGGAATAGAAATGATTGGCTCCAGTTGTAAGAAGCTTTTTTACTCTTTACATTCATGTCAATTATACACGTGTGATAGCTTAAGCACTATATCCTCTCGTCCTTCTCAAGCATTGTTTTTGAATGCAGTCAAAGACCTTCTTTGGAATACTGAAGCTGGGTGAAAATGCTGTTCATTCCAAACCACGGTTGACAGAAGAAAAGCCTTGCTTAAACTAGTCTATGATGGGAGATTATTGCATTAAATTGGCATATACTATTACAACGTATTGTTTATTTTCTTTCCACATATTCGACAATAATAGCAAAAAATATAAATGTTGTTCCTTGATTATTGTATATTAGCAGATTAACATTCATACTTAAATCCCAGCCTCAACATGGACTTTTCTTTTAAAATCTCTATTATAGTTCAAGCAAATATATATTCTTTAAAGGACCACTACAGTGCCAGGAAAACAAACTCGTTTTCCTGGCACTATAGTGTTAATAGGTCCCCCCACCCTCAGGGTCCCACTCCCACCGGGCTCTAGGGGGACAAGGGGTTAATCACTTACCTTTTCTCCAGCGCCGGGCTCCCTCGACCCTGGGGACTCTCCTCCCTCTTCTGACGTCATCGGCTGAATGCGCATGCGCGTCAAGAGCCGCAAGCGCATTCAGTCAGTCCATAGGAAAGCATTTCTCAATGTGTCTGAAAATCACAGTGAAAATCGCAGAAGCGCCTCTAGCGGCTGTCAATGAGACAGCCACTAGAGGCTCGATTAACCCATAGGTTCTCCGAAACTGGTATGTTTACAGCAGGCAGGGTTAAAACTAGAGGGGCCTGGCACCCAGACCACTTCATTGAGCTGACGTGGTCTGGGTGCCTGTAGTGGTCCTTTAAATGATTAAGCTTTGTCTAATGGTGTGATCGGCTGTAACAATGTTGAATACCTAAAGTTTTAGGAATCTGTTTTCTGAAATACAAAATATCAGAAAAGGACTCATGTAGCACAGCATATCGACTCACACGCACATGTCATCTGTCACTTCCCCTGGCCCCACGCCGCTCCCAGCGCCTTTGCTTACTCCCTCACAGCGAGCGGCGTCTTCCGGTTCCTGTCCACGGCTTGCGGCTGTGCCTGCAAGCGCTCCCCAACCTGACAGTGTTTCTGACGCTGCACACTCCAAGGCAGCTTCCTTATATGTGTGTCAGACCCAGCCATGTGACCCGGCACACAGTGATGACCTCACTGATCACAAGAGAGGGAAAAGACACCTCCCACGTGTTGTAATTAACACTAATTGGAAGTTAGCCAATCAGACACACCCTGTGTTTATAAGTTTACCTCCCCCTTGCCTCAGTGTCCTGTTGTGGTCTTTCATAGCCCAATAGCGCGTTTGTATTGTGGTTCATCCTCTGGTTACGGACTTCGGCTCGTTTCTCGTTTACTCTGTTTTCTGTGATCCTTGACCTCGGCTTGTACCCTGACTACTCTATCTCTTTTGCATAGCCCGGCCATTCTAAGGAACGGTATTGCAATTCTGTGTGTGTCTGTGATCTGTCTGCGTGTTTGGGTTCTCCTGGTAATCGTGACTTTATCTTGGCAGGAACTGGCAATGTGCCACATTAATAAGCAATGATATTCACATCATAATTACAAATATAGTGTCTAAAGTTTATAGTCTACCCATGGGTGCAGGGCCATCAACAGCATTATTGGCTGCTGGGCAAAAACAGTGGACTGGAGCCATAACTACACAACTACTAACAGGAATAATCCTTTGACTGCACAATTTTAATAAACATCACTACTGTTGTCTCTATTTGTTGTTTACTCTTATTATGAGGCAACTCTTGCCTAAGGTACTTAGATTACTATAACTTTACAAAGCAGATATCCTATTAGTCTAAATGTTTCTAATACTTTATTGGCTGTGTTCTTAGACAATTGCTGTATATTTGTACTGTGTGAGATTTACTCAATAAAAATATAATAAAAAAAAAGGAGCAAATAGGGTTAAAAAGATGGACCAAGCAAGAGTTAACTCTGGAAAATTAAACACACAGAGCGCTAAATACACACACAAAAAACAAGCAGCCCTCCATTGTTCCTTACATACTGGGGGCATTAAAGGAAGACATTTCAATCAGTGTGGTACCTACTCTCAGGCCCTGCTGCCATGCTTCTATTCCTTTTGCTACCTGTCCTGTCACAGAGCAGGGGGTGGCAGCTACGCCCTTATGCTGTCCTGGCGTTTGCCTGTGTACCAGGTGGGCCATGGTTTGGCGGGGGTGGGGGGGGAGAAGCACACAGGAGTAATTCCTTGTAGTGAGTGATTACTATGCATGGCCTTATGCTCGTGAGGTCCCCGGACAACTGCCCAGCATTTTGCATGGGTGTCTCCGCTCTAATCTCTCCTGACTAAAGGGTCAAGTGGATGTAAAAGATTGAGCACAGAAGATCTGTTCCTTAAAGACAGATTAGTCCTCTTCAGGCCCTGCAGAGTATCCACAGCAGAAGAATATCCAGAAGGGAGACACAGGAACAGATCACTACTTGGAGAAGCAAGTTTACATTGCTGTTTATATTACTCTTGCATTTATCAGCTAATTGCTCTGAGATAAGGCCTGCAGGCAGGGATAGAACCAAGAAGGGACCATGAAGGACACACAGGCATAGTATGCATGCATTAAGGGATGGGTGGAATTTGGGTGGAATTTGGGTGTATCCAGGGACTGAATCTTTCAAGTAATTCAAGTGGGATTTGGGCTCCAGTCCCACGTGTATTTGGGATATAGCAATGACCCTGCCCTTGAAGATGGCTGGATTATAGCACACAAGTAATGAGTGAGCCATTACATTTCTAGATAGTTGAAAAAAATTAAAGCTAAGCAGTGAGACACTTATTCCATTGAGTGCCTTGTAAAATTTAAAAAATAGAGAGAGCCCTTTTTATGTCTGTATAGCTACTGGTAACCTCACGATTCTCAGCCCAGGAAATCGCACCTTAACCCCTTAAGGACCAAACTTCTGGAATAAAAGGGAATCATGACATGCCACACATGTCATGTGTCCTTAAGGGGTTAAAGGAACACTATAGTCACCTAAATTACTTTAGCTAAATAAAGCAGTTTTAGTGTATAGATCATCCCCCTGCCATTTCACTGCTCAATTCACTGTCATTTAGGAGTTAAATCACTTTGTTTCTGTTTATGCAGCCCTAGCCACACCTCCCCTGGCTATGATTGACAGAGCCTGCATGAAAAAAAACTGGTTTCACTTTCAAACAGATGTAATTTACCTTAAATAATTGTATCTCAATCTCTAAATTGAACTTTAATCACATACAGGAGGCTCTTGCAGGGTCTAGCAAGCTATTAACATAGCAGGGGATAAGAAAATCTTAATTAAACAGAACTTGCAATAAAGAAAGCCTAAATAGGGCTCTCTTTACAGGAAGTGTTTATGGAAGGCTGTGCAAGTCACATGCAGGGAGGTGTGACTAGGGTTCATACACAAAGGGATTTAACTCCTAAATGGCAGAGGATTGAGCAGTGAGGCTGCAGGGGCATGTTCTATACACCAAAACTGCTTCATTACGCTAAAGTTGTTCAGGTGACTATAGTGTCCCTTTAAGGTAATGCTCAATATATATGTACAAAGATTACCAGCTAAATTATCACAAACTGTCACATCACCTAAATGGGTAGTGTACCTAACGTGAAGAACATGAAAGATTTGTTCACCATCTTTGTTGCCATACTTTATTAACCTCATCACTAATATCACTAGTTATCCCAACATGGATGAGATCTGAGGTAACTAATATTGGAGGAGAATGGGCAGGCTGCATAACTTTTTTCTTAATCGGCTTAAATTTAAAGACCAGTTGGTCTACTCCAAATAGTGCGTCTGTGTGGAGAAACTGTGCCAAAAGTTTTGGTCAGGAATCCAAAATATAAGCATCGCCTCAAGTTCCTGTTGGAACAGTTTAATTTGAAAGTGATGTAGCTACTGTGTTAATCTTTCATATTAAATCAGGAGAGGATCCACCATATATTCAGATATTTGAAGGACAAAGGCTTAAGTTAGACTGATTGTTAATTCTGAGATCCTCAAAAGCTAGATATTGTTATTCCTTTACAGATGACCTGGCTTGAGAGGTCTTTAAATGATTTCAAATGATTATTTTGAAATAATTTAGTTACTTTTATTTCATTCGAAGCCTTGTTCTTCTCTGCCCGTTTGCTGGTAAAAACATTCTTGACCGCGCCAAGCTTAGATTTCTTTTCTATAATAGAAACATAAAAATGAAATCTTTAACAGGATTTTTGGACAGACAGTTCAGACAGAAATGTAAATGTTACGTTTCTTAAACTATGCTAACTAAAGAGCAAAGTTTTCAAGTTGGGGGTGAAGGGTAAACTCCCATGAGATAGATTTTTGTGCTTTTATCTTGCAGATACCACATAGTCAATATACTAGTTACCGTGTGTATTAGCCTATGTATTCCTTGTTTGATTATAACAGTATTGTGAAATTGAAAAGCAGCTCTAATGGGTTGGCCCAGAGAAGGCAAAACAAAGCTCACTCAGATTTTAGCCTTAGCGGACATAAACCAGCATTGAACTTCATGATTAACTATTAACAGCTCTGCAGATGTTTAGGATGGAAAACAAGCCTAATAAATGGAAACAAATTATTATTAAGGGTAAGATTGTTAAAAACACCCATATTTGTCTTATGGTCTTCTTACCTATGATTACGTGCATAAAGTGCACAAAACAGGTTAGGTACAGGTTGATCTTATGTTTAAACTCTGCTTTTATTTCAATTTTATAATGGAAGGCATTGACTTCTGTTGCTTCAGATAGAAGTTGTACTCCAATGATTGCACTTTTTCAGTTTATCATAGACTTTATCGTAGCAGACTTCAACTCTGCCTTTAGATAATTACTTGTTATTTTTACTGAAATAGTAAAACATTTATATTACCATGTAACACTGTTAAATGTCCATCATTTTCAGTTGCAGTACCTCTATTTAAGTCTTTGCCCGATTCCAAACTTCCTCCTCGATTTAGTTCTCCATTGTCATATGAATTCACATTTTCTGTATTAAGTCTGTGAAGTAATCACAAAGTTTCGTTACTGTGAATGCTTTTCAATATTTTTGTTGTATAGTTAGTCTGCTCTGAGCCATTTCCCTGCAATTACGGGCAGATGTAGATGTTTAATACACTCACACATAAATTAGAGTATCGGATTTCTATTGTAAATGCTAGAAACGTATAGATGAAGGGACGGTTATGACATTAACTGCTTCTCAGTGGAAAAGAGGATTGTGTGCGCAAGCAATCCACTTGGTCTTTAAACTCCATTTTAGCGTAAAAAAGGAGTATGCTGATGGCTGAATGTAGCCAAACCATGTTGAAGAATGTTAGTAACTTGCGCTCTCTCTCTCTCTCTCTCTCTCTCTATATATATATATATATATATATATATATATATAAAAATATATGAAAGAACTAGATTATTACTGGTATATAATATGCAAGGAATTACATTTTCCTTTTTAAGTTTGTACTGGGGTGTATATATAAATTTAACAGCATTTATTTAGTTTACATGGTATGAATGAAAGGCTGGAGCTGACAACTGAATCAAGATGAAAATGTGAGCTCTGAATGTGAACAAGATTTGGTGCATTAACTAAACAATCTCAATAGCAGACTGTGTACTGCAAATATTAAAGTGCTGTAGAACGCGTTATAACATCCTAGAAAAATCAATTCAACGTCTTTTTTTATTTTATATCCTCTTGTGAACAAACCCCACAGCGGAGTATTTAGGTTACAGGAACATTACCTGTTTTCGTCCTGTTCGTTCTCATTCACTTTATTCTGAAAACTAATTATAGATGTTTCCTCCTAAATTGCAATTATAAAAAAGCAAGTGTTAAAATCTTTTAAGAAGATACCTTCTACGCATCAATGCACCCCATCCATAACAGGCATATGAACCAAAATGAATTATTATTTTATTATTATTTTATTATTTATATAGCGCCATCAGATTCCGTAGCGCTGTATGTATTAATGGCTCAACCTGTAAGAATGGTTTTCACGCAAAATCCTTAGAAAAAAATTACCTAAATGAGAAGCTCTCTAAGATGTAGATATATTATATTGACTGGTTTTAATCCATTTATGGATTTATGTATGGCATAAACAGAACAAGCCTTGTTCTTGCACCTTTGAAACATACTGTTAAAGTCTAACAGTGCTTTAAACATACTGTTAAAGTCCAACAGTGCTTTTAAGACAGCTTTGTGCAAAATTATAACAGATTAGAACCAATCTGCTATTTTGTAGAATAACTCAATTTTATAGATGGATATCTGCCAAAATGTAATATTCTGTAAACCTAGGCTGACTGCTAAAAGCAAGATACCCTATAACCATAAAACAATTGTATACTCTGCAAACAAAAGAGGTGTTTATTCAATAAACAAAATCTGTCATAAAATAACTAAATTGCACATTTAGGCAACAATAGCCAAGATGGAAATTTGTGAAAAATCTTATTTTTACCTACAATTTGAAATTAAAATGTTAAAATGTAAAATAATTCTGCTGCCAGAATTTTATCTCCAGTTCCGGCAGTGTCATTGGGGCATCGTCAGCAAGTCCAACACAAGAGTTCTGGGCTGGTTAATGTTAATTTGTATAATTTGCATAAATAAAATTGCATTCATTGGCTGAGAATGGTCAGTTGACGCTCTCAGCCAATGAATGGTGACTGTATCGGCTTCCGGCTTCTGTAGTTCATCAGAAGCCGCAAGCACATGACCAATATTGAGAGGAATACAGGTTCCCTTGATAAAGGCAGACAGTTGGTGCCGAAACGTTGGGGGGTTTGGTAACTTGTGTTTCTGTCTTGTGGCTTGTAAGAATCTTTTTAGTATTTTACCATTACATTATTGTATTTGCCCTTGCTTCTGTCATTGTGTTTATTTTTTTATTTTTTTGTATGTTTTTACTTTGGTGCTTTTTGTACATAATAAAGCTAGTTTTTTGAAATTGTTATAGTGTACATTCTATATTATATAGATATTTGGATATTTGAAACATTTGAGAAGGTGTTTACATGGTTTGCACCCAGCTATTTAATACAATTGTGTCTCTCCATGTGTTGTTGGTTTATCAGTATTGAGAGGAGACCAGGAGGCCGGCGGGGACCAAAGTAAGAGGAGAAACTTTTACTCAAGAGTTTACACCATTACTGGAGAACTGAGCCACAGTACTCCTGGTATCATATCCACTACATTGGCTGTTGTAGTTCTTATACTTTGAGTAACCCTTTAAAGTAAAGATTTATGAAAATTGTACTTGTCTAGAATGATAAAAATGCATAATATCAGATTGATGATTTTAGAACCATTACTCTTACAGAGACGATAATCAAATATACATACCAAATGTTTTTTCTGCTTGGTCTTCAGCCAGTCTATGAGGAAGGTCTTAAATTGCACAGCCTCTCTGCTCTCGTTATCATACGGCTCCAAGTAAAATGATGACCCGGTAACAAAAGTTATCTTTAGCCTTCCACTTTCTGCATCGATTACCGTAATGCTAACCAGTCTTAACGGATATAACCTAAAGTAAAGAAGGCCTGAACATTTAAATCACAAATCTCCACAGTACCTAGGACAGCCATTACTCATGATAACCAGGCAACATTAAAGGAACCCTCTACTGCCTAAATAAAAAATAAAGTTTAGATACCACCAATGAAAACATGCATGCATTTAATTACACATTTTATTCATTTAAGTATGATTTAAAAAAAAAAGGTTGCAAAAGCTGTAATTATTTTGTCTCAATCATTTGCAAGACCACACCTACTTCCCAAGCATAAATCTTTTGTCGCTGTCCAGTCACAGACTTTCCAATCCAGCTCATTGAGAAGTCGCTGCAAGGCAGGTTCTCTGGGCAATTGCTACTTTTTGAGATGAGCGCCATTGAGTTAAACAACCAGGAAGTAACAGAACTGGCTGTCTGATTGACAACCAGGGTGGTGTAACAAAGTTGATTTATAAAAGCCAATTTTTATTAAAATAAAATCAATCAATGTCTTTTGAAACACCAATAAATTTACATATTGCCCTGCGTTTGGTTTTGTTCAGTCTGTTTTTTTTTTTCTAATCAAGCTACTTTTGATCATTGTGGAGGAGTATTTTGTAAAATATTGAGAGAAGGGTAACCTTCGTAGTAGTGAGATCATCATTCTGTGAGAGATTCTGCACCTGTTGCGGTCACCAGCCCGCCGAGCCTCACGGTCGTGCCCGACCGGCACGACCGCTCCGACTACACGAGCTTACCTGCTCGTCGGCGAGCCGGGAACCGCGCACGTAGTTCTTCCGGGCATCGCGCCCAGATCCAAGATGGCGCCGACCGCGTGGTCGCGTCTATTGCTAGCCCCGCCCCCGAGAATTATACCAACGTGTGCGTGACGTCACAACGTCAACGCACACGCACGTTTTGGGGTCAGAGGTCGCCCTCTGACCAATCATAGCCTAGAGAGGGGTATTTAAACCCCTAGCTTTCCCCATTACTTTGCCATGTCGTGGTTTCAGTTTCCTGGTTTCCTGAAAGTGCTGATTCTGTGTTTCTGATTTCCTGGTATCCTGATCCTTGGCGTTTCCCTGGTTATTCTGATCTCTGGTTTCCCTGACTTGGCTTGTTTTATCGGTATTGAGTATTTTCTGGCTTCCTTGACCTCGGCTTTCCCTTTGACCATTCTCTGTCTCTAGCGTATTAGTCCGGCCATTCTAAGGTCCGGTTTACGCTCTATCCTATTATTTTCCTTTTCTTACTTATGTATATGTTTACATAAGTTCTGCGTGCTGGACCACATTACTAGTTGTGACATTACGACATGGCCATGGATCCTGCAGAACTATGCAAGCATATGATCGCATGTGAGAGTAGGGTGGAGGATATGGACCACAGGTTAGACCAATTTGCCCAGGCATTTCAGATCTTGCTCCAGAGGACTGCCTATTTAGAGGTTCCTCCGGTACCACCTGTGGTTCCGCCACCTGTAGTGGTTCCCGTACCACATAAACCACCGTCCATAACCTTGTCACCGCCCCCTCGCTATGGAGGTGATTCCAAGGAATTCAGAGGTTTTTTAAACCAAATTGAATACCACTTTGAGGCCTCCCCAGGTTCATTCCCAACAGATAGATCGAAAATTGGCTATCTGATGAACCAATTAACAGGAAAGGCCTTAACCTGGGCTAACCCCTTATGGGAAAGTGGTGACGCAGTAGCCCGTGATTACAATACTTTTCTTACGGCCTTTAAGGCTACGTTTGAACCTAAAGGCAGGGAGAAGAACGCTGCCAAAGCCCTTATGAGAATCAAGCAAGGCAGTCGTTCTGTAGCCGATTATGCAATAGAGTTCAGGACATTAGCATCTGAGGTTGATTGGACCAATAGTGGTCTGGTGGCTGCTTTCTCTGAGGGTCTAGCTGAGAGTATACAAGATGAGACTGCAGCTAGAGACCTTCCGGTTAATCTTAACGAGTTTATTGCATACATGATAGACATTGATAACCGGCTCAGAGAGAGAGAGAAAAACAAACAACGTAACAGACGTTCTAATTTGTCCATAGCCCCTCGTTTCTCTAACCCAGTGGTGAGTAGCCAAACGCCTCTTCCGGAACCTGAACCCATGCAATTGGGTAGCGCTAAACTCACTGAGGCAGAGAGACAACACAGACGTAACGAGGGGTTATGTATGTATTGTGGCAAGAAGGGACATCTAAGATCGTCATGCCCGGTTCGGCCGGAAAACTTGCACACCTAAGGCACGTACGGGGACCGACCTTAGGTGTGATGTATATGTCCCCTAAATTGACTAAGAACCGTTTCCTTGTCAAAGTAACCTTATCTTTCAAGAACACTACTGTTCAGTGTGAGGCTATGATTGACTCTGGGGCAGCGGAGAATTTCCTAGACAAAGAATTCTCTGCAAAACATCTCATGCCCTTAAGACATAAAGAGAAACCTATAGCAGTCGAGGCCATTGATGGAAGGCCTCTTACCCAGCCTTTCATCACACACGAAACTCTGCCAATCACTATTTCAGTGGGTATTCTCCATTCTGAAGAAATGACCTTTCAAATTATATCTTCACCTACAGTGCCGATAATACTCGGTTTTCCTTGGCTCCTGAAACACAATCCACGTTTGGATTGGATTGAAGGAGAGATTATGAGTTGGGGTGAGAGATGCAAAGGTGTTTGCTTTAAGCAAATCCCACAACCTATTGGCACCATCAATGTTCCTGTTACACCTCCCTTGACCACACAAATTCCACAGCAGTATATGGATTTGAAAGAGGTATTTAACAAGGTCCAGTCAGAAGGGTTACCTCCTCATAGACCTTATGACTGTACTATAAACTTATTACCAGGGACTATGCCTCCCAAGGGAGGAATCTATGCCTTGTCCCCCCAGGAAAATCTTTGTTTGGAGGAATATATTAAGGATGCTCTCAGAAAGGGTCATATCCGTAGGTCCTCCTCACCAGCCGGGGCTGGATTCTTCTTTGTCTCTAAAAAAGAAGGAGACCTACGCCCTTGTATTGATTATAGGGGTTTGAATAGGATTACCATTAAAAACGCCTACCCTATTCCCCTTATATCAGAGCTATTTGACAGATTGAAGGGAGCTCGAGTCTTTACCAAGCTCGATCTCCGAAGTGCATACAATCTAGTCAGGATTAAGGACGGTCACGAATGGAAGACCGCATTTAACACCAGAATGGGACATTACGAATACCTGGTTATGCCGTTTGGATTATGTAACGCTCCAGCGGTATTCCAGGATTTTATTAACGATGTCCTAAGAGAGTACCTTCACATGTTCGTTCTAGTGTATTTGGACGACATTCTCATCTATTCCCCAGATCTAGAGACACATCACGATCATGTGAGAATTGTACTGAAAACCCTGTTACAAAACGGCCTTTACTGTAAACTGGAAAAATGCCAGTTTGACCAAACGGAGATACAATTCCTTGGATACGTTATATCTCCGTCTGGTTTCCAGATGGATCCTCGCAAACTGGAGGCAGTCTTACAGTGGCCATTACCCAAGGGCCTTAAAGCTACTCAACGCTTTATAGGTTTTGCAAATTACTACCGCAAATTCATAAGGGGATTTTCCTCCGTGATTTCCCCTATAACCAATTTAACAAAAAAAGGAGCAAATTGTATATCTTGGCCCAAAGAAGCAAGAGAGGCATTTGAACAATTAAAATTTTTATTTTCCTCAGCACCTGTCCTGACCCATCCTGATCCATCCAAACCATTTATCCTCGAGGTGGATGCATCAGAGACAGGAGTTGGAGCCATTCTGTCTCAAAGAGAAAGTCCTGATACGCCTTTACATCCCTGTGGATTTTACTCTCGCAAACTCACACCTGCAGAGAGGAATTACGACATAGGGAATAGGGAACTTTTGGCCATTGTACTTGCCCTTAAGGAATGGAGGCATCTCTTGGAAGGTTCCAAAGAGCCACTTTTGATCTTTACTGATCATAAGAATTTGGCTTATATTGGGGACGCTAAGAGACTGTCCTCTCGTCAGGCTAGGTGGTCATTGTTCCTCTCCCGATTCAATTTCGTAATTACGTACAGGCCTGGTACTAAAAACACCAAGGCAGATGCACTTTCTCGGCAGTTTGAGACAGATGAAGTACCAGAACAGGTGATATATCCTATTGTACCTCCTGAATGCCTCATTGCCACTACTGTTTCCGAAGTGTCTTCTCCACTCTTCTGTGCCATAATAGCAGATCAAACTCAGGCACCTGTGGGAAAACCTCCGGACAAACTGTATGTGTCACCTCAGTTTCGAAAGAAGGTACTAGATTTGTTCCATGACAACCTCACAGCGGGCCATCCTGGAGTCCATAAAACTCTCTCAGCCGTCTCCAGGAGATTTTGGTGGCCTGCTCTTAGAAACGATATCAAAGATTATGTTGGGGCATGTCAAATATGTGCCGTTTCTAAAGTTCCTCCTAGGTCACCTCCTGGACTGTTACAACCACTGCCCATACCTAGTGCTCCATGGACCCACTTGGCCATGGATTTCATTGTGGATCTACCCAGTTCTAACGGGTTTAATACAGTTCTTATGGTTATTGATAGATTCACGAAGATGGCACATTTCATCCCACTTAAAAAATTACCATCTGCCCAAGATCTAGTTCAAATATTCTTGAGAGAGATCTTTCGGTTGCACGGGGTACCCAAAAACATAGTATCTGACAGAGGTACCCAGTTTGTTTCTAGGTTTTGGCGTTCCTTTTGCAAACAATTGGGCGTCGAACTCTCCTTTTCGTCAGCATATCACCCTCAAACAAATGGAGCAGCAGAGAGGGCGAATCAGTCTTTAGAAGCTTATTTACGTTGCTTTATAAATGCCAATCAATCTAACTGGTATGAGCTCTTACCCATGGCTGAGTTCGCCAGAAACAATGCCACTCATGAATCTTCTAATCACAGTCCATTCTTTGTTAATCAGGGTTATCACCCCACTGTTTTACCTTCTGCATTCTCAGACACAGATATCCCCGCTTTGAACACCCGTTTAGAATCGATTCATGATACCTGGGATTCCGTCCATTCAGCTCTGCAAAAAGCCTCATTCCGAGCAAAGGTCCAAGCTGACAAGAAACGGGGCGCTAATCCTGTCTATCTTCCAGGTGACAGGGTGTGGCTCTCCACAAGACATATCAAGCTTAAGGTCCCATCCATGAAATTTGCCCCTCGGTACATTGGTCCCTTTCGAGTTACCCAACGTATTAATCCAGTGACCTATACTTTAGCACTACCGGCTCATATGAGAATAGCGAATACTTTCCATGTGTCTCTGCTCAAGCCCCTTACTTGCAATCGCTACACCAGAGTATCCACTCCTCCTCCGCCCTTGGTAGTGGGTGATCAAGAAGAATACGAAGTCCATTCTATCATGGACTCCAAATTATCCAGAGGTGTCTTGTCCTATCTCGTTGACTGGAAGGGTTATGGTCCCGAGGAACGTTGTTGGGTTCCTGCTGACCGGGTCCATGCGCCCCGTCTTATCCGGTCATTTCACAACCGCTTTCCTCTTAAGCCGGGTCCTTCCCGCCCGGTGCGCGGTCTTCGAGTGGGGGGTACTGTTGCGGTCACCAGCCCGCCGAGCCTCACGGTCGTGCCCGACCGGCACGACCGCTCCGACTACACGAGCTTACCTGCTCGTCGGCGAGCCGGGAACCGCGCACGTAGTTCTTCCGGGCATCGCGCCCAGATCCAAGATGGCGCCGACCGCGTGGTCGCGTCTATTGCTAGCCCCGCCCCCGAGAATTATACCAACGTGTGCGTGACGTCACGACGTCAACGCACACGCACGTTTTGGGGTCAGAGGTCGCCCTCTGACCAATCATAGCCTAGAGAGGGGTATTTAAACCCCTAGCTTTCCCCATTACTTTGCCATGTCGTGGTTTCAGTTTCCTGGTTTCCTGAAAGTGCTGATTCTGTGTTTCTGATTTCCTGGTATCCTGATCCTTGGCGTTTCCCTGGTTATTCTGATCTCTGGTTTCCCTGACTTGGCTTGTTTTATCGGTATTGAGTATTTTCTGGCTTCCTTGACCTCGGCTTTCCCTTTGACCATTCTCTGTCTCTAGCGTATTAGTCCGGCCATTCTAAGGTCCGGTTTACGCTCTATCCTATTATTTTCCTTTTCTTACTTATGTATATGTTTACATAAGTTCTGCGTGCTGGACCACATTACTAGTTGTGACAGCACCTTTGCTTAATTTGTGGTATGAGTTCCAGAAGGCTGGATAGGCATTAATGGATATGCCCATTGTAGTTCACGAACATATCTACTGCTAATATTGATGATCAACATTATAGGAAATGCTTAACACTAGCAAGTAAATACAGTACATGCTTATGCATTCATTTACTGGAGTGCAATCCCCTCCCCCCCACACCTCATAATATTACCACAAAGTTATACTTTAAGTACAGTTCATTTGACATAAACCAAATTGTACCTAGTCAACTTCATAGGTTCAAGTTTTGCACAAATCGGATCTTCATTAACTAATAGTTCTGCTATGAAAAGAACTTCAGCTGGGAGAGTTGGATCAATAGAAGCAATAGCCAGGATGAGTACAGGTGTAGGGCATGAAATGCTTACACCACAACCATTTTCCAAGACCTGAAAAATAAGAGTAATATTTTTCAAAACAATAAAACAATAATGACTTTTATTGAAAATCACAGGTCTAAACCATGAGCCAACTAACTGTACTTAATGTACTAATAAATTTTTGTATGATGGATACACATATAAGAAAAAAATAGAGGGAAGAAAAGGTAAACAGTTAACATATGGGGCAGCAAAGTTAATACGAAATGCCATCATACTCGTTTGTTTACAATAGAACTTGGAAATCTGACTCTTGATCAATAACTCGAACAGGGAGATGTTAAATAGCTTACACCATACAAAATTAGGTTCTGTGCTTAAACCCTGCGCAGATAACTTTTTTGGACTTTATTCTATGTATTGGGGCAGAAGTGTATGGTCATTGCTGCCGCTCAGGAGTAGTGGGAGTTTGAATGCAGGGCCTAATGTAGTATGTTTGTATTTGTTTTTGTATTACACAAACATGTTACAGTGCATCTCATATGCAGCCTATTAAGGGTTACTAGGTGTATAGGGGTGTGTGTATCTGTGTGTCAGATTGTTACACACTGACACACAGATACACACACTGGCACATACAAACACAGATACACACACCTTGATACACAGACACACACCGGCACATACAAACACAGATACACACCTTAACACACAGATACACACACCTTGACACACAGAAACATACACCTTGACACACACACACAGATAAAAACTGTGTGTCAAGGTGTGTGTGTATATGTGTGTCAGTGTGTGTATCTGTGTGCCACTATGTGCCAGTGTGTGTGTGTGTGTGTGTGTGTGTATCTGTGTGTCAGATACATACACACACAGATACACATTGACAAACAGATACACACACTGGCACATACAAACACAGATACACACATCTTGAGACACACCGGCACATACAAAAAAACTGCACAATTTTTTATTTTATTTTTTTACCCGGGGGGGTTAGGGGGATTCCATGATGTTGATACACTATGTCAAAGGGTTCCACAGGAAAAATGAATTGGGAACCCCTGATCTACACTATTAAGCAAGGATATGCATTCATTGTGCGTGGCTTAAAATGTGTCGTTTACCATAGTAATTATAGATTATTTGAATCTTTTTTGAAACACAAATTAAAAAAAAAAAAACCTTTAGAAATAGAAGCATTACCTGCACAAATGTGCACTCAAACATTGTGGAATGCTTAAACATGTAATATTCTCCTCCCTTAAGGAATCTCTGTAGTTTTCCATAGCCTTCCAATGATGTGGATAATTCTTGACATGTGTCCTTCAGCTCAAGTTCAACTGTATTTATGTCCATTGCTATAAAGGTGTTTGGAAAAAATTCAAACTTGTAGCAAATTGTTAACAGAAGAACATCTTATGGTAAACGACAAACGTGAATTACATGATGATTTTGTCTCATGTCACATGAAAAGCAGATCTTACCTAAAGGACAATAGGAGTATACCGAGACTCCTAAAAGATTTTGAATGGAAAGAGGATATGGTTCTGGTAGCTTGTGATGTATCAATTATAAATGGTTATACACCATTCGCTCAATAACCTATGGCACGTGTGCCATGCATGACACTAGAGGTGCCTTTGCACTGCACTCAAGGCTGCCAGAGCCAAACAGGCTCTGGCCTATCAGAATTTGCTCTGGGACTTCAGATATCTGCTAGTGCAAGCCGAGCAATTTTCAGAAATACGCAGAAGAAGTGGCAGTGGAGACTTGGAATGAAGCCCAGCCCAGTGTGGAGCAAATCTATTAAAGGATAGCTTGACTTAACCCCTTAAGACCGCAGGACGTACTATGCCGTCCTTATTTGGGCGGCTCTAAACGCCGCAGGACGGCATAGTACGTCCTGGGCGGTCTTCAGCCCCACGTGGCCGGCGGAACATGGCCGCTGCAGATCGCGGTCGGGGGGCATGCCTGGCCCCCCAGGCAGCCCCCCTGTGCCTGGGGACCGCGGTCTGCAGCTTCCGATCGCAGTGACAGGCTGTCACTGCGATCGGTATTTACCATGTGTCAGCCGATTTTAAAATCGGCTGACACATGGAGCCGGCCGCATTTTAAATCTGCAGATCGCGGTCGGGGGACATGCCTGGCCCCCCAGGCAGTCCCCCTGCGGTCAGTGACCGCGATCTGCAGAGTCTGATCGCAGGGAGAGGCTGTCTCTGCGATCTGAATGCAGAGACAGCCTCTCCCTGCGATCTGATCGCAGTGACAGCCTGTCACTGCGATCAGAGTTACTATGTGTCAGCCTATTGGCTGACCCATAGTAACTTCAGGCAGGATCCCCCTGCAGATCACGGTGGGGGGCATGCCTGGCCACCCAGGCACTCCCCCTCTGGCCAATTACCGTGATCTGCAGGAGGTGATCACAGTGACAGCCTGTCACCAGTGGCGTACTAAGGGGGGGGCGGTCCGCCCCGGGTGCCACTCAGCAAGGGGGTGCCAGGTTCTGTACCTCCTGCTCTCCCGCAGCTCCGGCAGACCGGCGCTCAGTCAGTGAGTCAGAGCACAAGGAGGGGATTCCCAGCCTGTGTTCTGATTCACACTGAGCTGCAGGGAGGCTATTTCGGAGTGTACCAGCAGGGGGAGCAGAACCAGGTTGCTCCCCCGCGGTCACTCTGTACAGATCCCCTGCACCTGCTGCCTGCCTGGGAAGGAGCTACTGCCCATGCACCCTTCTAAATGGTAAGTAACTATTATACCCCCCCTGCCCTATACCCCATTGCCATTATAACCCCCCTGCCATTAAATCACCCCCACCCCTGCCCTATACCCCCCCTGCCATTAAATCACCCCCACCCCTGCCCTATACCCCCCCCTGCCATTAAATCAATCACCCCCCCTGCCATTATATCACCCCCCCTGCCATTATATCACCCCCCCTGCCATTAAATCACCCCCCCTGCCATTATATCACCACCCCCCCTGCCCTATACCCCCTGCCATTAAATCACCCCCCTGCCATTATAACCCCCCTCCCTGCCCTGTACCCCCTGCCATTATATCACCACCCCCTGCCATTATAATCCCCCTCCCTGCCCTGTACCCCCCTGCCATTATATCACCACCCCCTGCCATTATAACCCCCCTCCCTGCCCTGTACCCCCCTGCCATTATATCACCACCCCCTGCCATTAAAACCCCCCTCCCTGCCCTGTACCCCCTGCCATTATATCACCCCACCTGCCCTATACCCCCCTGCCATTATATCACCCCCCCTGCCCTATACCCACCTGCCATTAAATCACCCCCCCTGCCATTATATCACCACCCCCTGCCCTATACCCCCTGCCATTAAATCACCCCCCTGCCATTATAACCCCCCTCCCTGCCCTGTACCCCCTGCCATTATATCACCACCCCCTGCCATTATAACCCCCCTCCCTGCCCTGTACCCCCTGCCATTATATCACCACCCCCTGCCATTAAAACCCCCCTCCCTGCACTATACCCCCTGCCATTATATCACCCCACCTGCCCTATACCCCCCTGCCATTATATCACCACCCCTCCTGCCCTATACCCCCCTGCCATTATACCGCCACCCTCCCTGCCCTGTACCCCCCTGCCATTATATCACCCCCTGCCATTATATCACCCCCCCTGCCCTATACCCCCCTGCCATTAAATCACCCCCCCGCCATTATATCACCACCACCCCGCCCTATACCCCCCTGCCATTAAATCACCCCCTGCCATTATATCACCACCACCCTTGCCCTATACCCCCTGCCATTAAATCACCCCCTGCCATTATAACCCCCCTCCCTGCCCTGTACCCCCCTGCCATTATATCACCACCCCCTGCCATTATAACCCCCCTCCCTGCCCTGTACCCCCTGCCATTATATCACCACCCCCTGCCATTATAACCCCCCTCCCTGCCCTGTACCCCCTGCCATTATATCACCCCCACTGCCCTATACCCCCTGCCATTATATCACCCCACCTGCCCTATACCCCCCTGCCATTATATCACCACCCCCCTGCCCTATACCCCCCTGCCATTATACCGCCACCCTCCCTGCCCTGTACCCCCCTGCCATTATACCACGACCCTCCCTGCCCTGTACCCCCCTGCCATTATACCACCACCCTCCCTGCCCTATACCCCCCTGCCATTATACCACCACCCTCCCTGCCCTATACCCCCCTGCCATTATATCACCCCCCTACCCTATACCCCCTGCCATTATACCACCACCCTCCCTGCCCTATACCCCTCTGCCATTATATCACCCCCGCCCAAACCCCCCCTGACATTATATCACCACCCCCCGCCCTATACCCCCTGCCATTATACCACCACCCTCCCTGCCCTATACCCCACACGGCCATTATACCCCCACCCTCCCTGCCATTATAATCCCCCCTGCCATAATAATCCCCCTGCCCTATACCCCCACCTCCCTGCCATTATAACACCCCCCTCCCTATACCCCCCGCCATTATACTCCCACCCCTTTACCCCCACACCGCCTGCCCTATACTCCCACCTCACTGCCATTATAACCCCCCTGCCATTATACTCCAACCCCTCCTGCCCTATACCCCACCTCACTGCCATTATAACCCCAGAGCAGCCACCAAATGGTGAAACAGACCCTGCTGATCCTGCACCCTCCTAAATGGTAAGGTACTACTATACCCCCCTGCCCTATAATCCCCCTGCCATTATAACCCCACCCCCCTGCCCTATATCCCCCACCCTCCGTGCCATTATACCCTCACCCTCCCTGCCCTATTCCCCCATGCAATATCACACACGAAGTCCCAGACCCCAATCTACTCCGACCCACCCAGGCACATACAACTGTTCCCCTACTGTCACATAGACACATTACACACAGGCTCACATTCACAAATTACATATGCAGTCACACACAATGCACATACATACGCTGTCACAAACACATTTTTTTACACAAGGGACAAGGACAGATATATTCTGGGAGGCAGTGAGGTTAATGCGCGCCCTGCAGTGAACCGGCAGCTGGGATAAGATGGCATCGTCATTACTACTGGGAGCACAAGTGAGATGTGCAGGAAGAGCGCCCAGCAGCAACCGTTAATCACCATGGGGAAGATCCAAGAGCAAGGTAGGGAAGCTGGGTGGACATCTTAATTACTAAATGTGTGTAAGAATGTGATTTTTGTGTGTGTATCTCTGTCGTTAAGTGTGTGTTTATTGTGATTGTGTGTCTGTGATTAGGTGTATGTCTGGGATTGTGTGTGTATTTATATACACACACACAACCACAGATGTACAAGTCTGTGTGTATATAAATGTGTATGTGTTTAGTAGATAGCTCCCTTATTTGGTGTCCTTAAATATGTCAATCCCACATAAGGATAACAAATACGGGAGTTATCTACTAAACAACTGAAAGATTAAAATTAAGTAAAAGGCTTTTACATTTTGATCTTTTAGCAGTTTAGTAGATATTTTCCTAAATGTATGCTCTTATGTGAGATTTCCATATTTAAATATGCTAAATTAGGGTGCTCTTTAGATCTAAATATGGCAATCTCACATAGGGATATCAAATAGAGGAGTTATCTGCTATACAAAGATCGAAGTTTAGAGGTGTCAGCCAGCGCAGAACAGGAAATCTGGGTGGCTAGTATGAATTATATGCAAATGTGTTGTCTGATTGTGTGTATATATTTGTGTATGTGTATATGTGCATACATCTTAGCATTTTGCCAACACTACACACAAGCACACCACTGCATTCAAACAACACTACAAACACACCTTTAAAATATCACCATGTTTTTGATATAACCACACCACTGCCCTATACTGCCAACATTACACACAAATGCATGCCTGCATTCAAACGCCAACACTACACACCCCTACATTCACTCACACATTTTCCATACAAAAACCCATGCTTACATTTACATTTACATTTAGAAGCACAAACACTGCTCAGTGCTACATTCATTGTAAAAAAAAATTGGGTGTTTTTTTACATTTTAGGGGGGGGGGTGCCATAAGGAGGATCCGCCCCGGGTGCCAAATGCTCTAGGTACGCCCCTGCCTGTCACTGTGATCACTGATCCTGTGTGTCAGCCAGTGATGTAAAATCACTGGCTGACACTGTCTCTGCCCCTCTCCTCCCCTCTTAACCCCTTAAAGTAAAATAAAAATAAAAATTAAAGTTAAAAATAAAATATACTTAGATCATTTATATATATATTATATATATGATCTAAGTGTATATATATATATATATATATTTATATATATATATATATATATAGACACACACATTTACACATACACTAAGTGTATTTTAATATTTATATATATAATTATATATATATATATATATTAATATCAAAATACACGTAGAAGGATATTGATTAAATATATACATAATTATAATTATATATATATATATATATTTTATAATAAAAAAAATATAAATACGTTAAAATAAATAAATAAAACAATAAAAAAAAATTAAAAATATATATATGTGTGTAATTTCGTTCTAACTGTATTTTGATATTAATATATATATATTGATATCAAAATACTCGTAGAACGAAATAATATATATATGTATATACCTAAGTATATACGTATACATCACTATATGTATACCTATATATAAATAAAAATAATTGTAAAAAAATTATATACATATATATATATATATATACATATATATATCCACACAAGTGTATATATAATAATTTTACATATATATTTATGTAATAATTTTACATAATTAAGTATCCTAATTAATTACAATTAGCGGGACCTGCCTAACAACCCAGGCCGAAAGTATAGGGAATTTAATTTGCTAGCACTATATTTAACCCTATAACTTTCCAAGACACCATAAAACCTGTACATGGGGGGTACTGTTGTACTCGGGAGACTTCGCTGAACACAAATATTTGTGTTTCAAAACCGTAAAATGTATTACAACAATGATATCGTCAGGGAAAGTGAAATTTATTGCATTTTTCGCACACAAACGGCACTTACACTGACAATATTTTTGCTGTAATACTTTTTACTGTTTTGAAACACAAATATTTGTGTTCAGCAAAGTCTCATGAGTATAACAGTACCCCTCATGTACAGGTTTTAGGGTGTTTTCAAAAGTTACAGAGTCAAACATAAGGCTTGCGTTTAATTTTTTTCACAATGAAATTCGCCAGATTGGTTACGTTGGCTTTGAGACCGTATAGTAGCCCAGAAATAAGAATTACCTCCATAATGGCATACCATTTGCAAAAGTAGACAACCCAAGGTATTGCAAATGGGGTATGTTCAGTCTTTTTTAGTAGCCACTTAGTCACAAACACTGGCCAAAATTGGCTTTCAAATTAGTTTTTTGCATTTTTCACACACAAACAAATATTAACGTTAACTTTGGCTAGTGTTTGTGACCAAGTGGCTACTAAAAAAGACTGGACATACCCCATTTGCAATACCTTGGGTTGTCTACTTTTGCAAATGGAATGCAATCATGGGGGTAATTCTCATTCCTGGGCTACCATACAGTCTCAAAGGCAACGTAACCAAACTGGCAAATTTCAATGTGAAAAAACTGAAAAGTGTAACATGCTTTATTTGACCCTGTAACTTCCCAAAACACCATAAAACCTGTACATAGGGGGTACTGTTTTACACGTGAGACATCGCTGAATACAAATATGTGTATTTTATTGCAGTAAAAGCAAACAGTATTATGACATTCACAGTTAGAATGTCACATAGAACTAAGAAAATTAAAAAAAATCTTATTTTCTCTCATTTTTTTATATTGTATTCATATTAAGTTATGTTCCATACCTAAATATTTGATGTTAAATGAAAGCCCTGTTTCCCCTGAATAAAATGATATATAATAAGTGTGGGTGCATTTAATATGAAAGAGGTGAATTACGGTTGGACAGACATATAGCGCAAATGCCAGGTTTTGTTTACGTTTTTTTTGGATCACAACTTGTACATTTGGCTGCGGTCTTAAGGGGTTAAAGAAAGGCTGTTTGACTTTTTTTGAATATATTCATATGGCGACAAGTTCTACCTACAAATTAAAGGGTTCCGGTGAGTATAATCAGTGCTTGCAGGCTTTTTGCAGTAAACACTGTCTTTTCAGAGAAGATTAATTACATTACAGCCTAGGGATACCTCCAGTGGCCACTCCTCAGATGGCTGCTAGAGGTGCTTCCTGGGGCAGTGCTGCACAGTGCACAGCACTTACATTCAGTGTCTCCACCCTCTGCATCGAGGCACTGAATTATCCTCATAGAAATGCAATGGTTCAATGCATTTCTATGAGAAGATTCTGATTGGCAAGGATTTTGTTGAGCTGGTACTGGCTCTGCCCCTGATCTGCCTCCTTGACAAGCTCAGCCAATCCAATGCTTTCCTATGGGAAAGCACTGTGATTGGTTGAGTTCACCACTTCTGATGATGTCAGTCAAGAAGGCAGATTGGGGCAGAGCCAGCACCAGCACCAGCACCAGCAGCTTGGAATAAAGGTAAGATTTTACTATATTTAGAGAGGCAAGGTAGGAACCAGGGAGGCAAGATAGTGTTTTTAACAATATTGGGTCAGGAATTCATGTTTGTGTTCCTTCACCCTATGCTGTTCCTTTAAGGGTATGATCACCAGGTTATAGCCAAGCTCTGCCAATTTTTGATTACAAGTAAGCAATTTTAATTTTCACAAGTAAGCAAGTCTGGGTCAAAGCGTAGCAGAATGTATTAGGAAATTCTCAGGCTAGGTGATCTGACCACACAAGGATAAGGCAAAAGAGAAGAAAACCACCAAAAGAATTACAACTTGGCTCAAGGTGACAGCTTACACAAATAAAGTAGGCGAAGGAGCATTATGAAGGGAGAAGAGGAAAAACATAATAATGCAGTGGAGAAATAAAGGCTTGGATCTCTGAGGCAATAACTGAGAATCACAGTTGGAACAGGTAACCCCATAACTGCAATCCACTCAACTAATGCCTTTAGCAAACAGGCAAAGTCCAAGAAGGGGTATAAAATAATTGGAAGGAACCTCTTTGGAGTCAATGTTTCGCCCGCGCCATCCAGCTCCCACAGTTACATGCTCCTTTTCCTATAATCAGGCAAAGTCCTCGAGATTCTGGTAGGCACTGGTCTTCATGACTGCTTGGGACACTTGAGGGCAGCTGAAGCTGCTTAGGTCCCCATCTGGAAGGGGTCTCTGAGTCGGAGCTGTGCGAACAGGCTGTACCTTTGGAACTGATACCATCGGTTGCTTCCTCTGTAGGTTCTGCCAGGCCAACTGACAGATGGATTCAAATACTCTTTGGAAACTCTCTTCCCAGATTTGTGCTGGAGTCTGTATTGTATTGCTTTGCGGTGGCACCGCCGGTGGCTATTTTAATCAAGGAGCATGGGAACTAACTGCACCAGGATCACCCAGGAACAGCAGGAAAGTGAGTATGTTCTGCTTAGTGAGGACCAGGATAATCCTTACCGGCCCAGAGGGGGCGTATGGGGCTCTAAGGATAGCAGAAAAGCCTATGCAGTCCCAGTCAGAGGGATTGGCCGCTTCCTCCGCACCAGGCCGCAACCTGTCAGAGGAAACAGTGGTGTCAAACCAATTGTAGATGGGCCCAATATCCGTCTGGGGTGTAGAAAATCCAAGAATAATTCATCAGCACTAATTACACCCTTTCAAATGCATCCTGTGCGGGGTGACCTCGCGGGAAGTTTATCAGGCAGAAATGTGAGTGCTAGAGCCTCAAACATGAATTTATTTTATGAACAATGCAAATAAAAGAGCCTGAATTTGTGAGGCGGCAAATAAAGCTCATGTAAAAGACGTCATCTTCTGTATATAGTCAAATCTACATATTAAGCATTCATTGTTTCCAATATAATTGATGGTGATTCATTAATACAAAAAAAAGTACAGTCCTGTACAAGGGTTGTCTTCAAGCATATAGTGTCAGCAGTAAAATCAAGAAGAAAGAGAGAAAATATAATGCTGGAAACCTTAGTACATTTAAAATACAAATGTAAAATATTTAATAAAATAACAAAAACAAGCTGTATCCACCAATATGCGTTTCGTCTCAATTCGTGTTGCTTCCTTAGTTGGTGACTCACAGACACCAACATTAACCTATAAATAAATAAACCATAAGAATGAAGAAGATATGCATAAAACAAAACTGACCAATGAGACTGATTGTACTGTTATGAAACAGCATGGAAACAATAAGGTGTTGGATATGATTTAGGTTTTATTTCCATGCATCAGAGCTAATATGTTTCCTACTCAGTTGAAAGAGAGTGATCAATTTACCACCGTTTTTTTTCTATGCGGATTTGTTAGCTACATATTTATCTATTTATTGATCATTTAGTAACCTGTATAATTAAGTAAGATGACAGAACAAGTAAAAAGACCATCCATGTCTAAACTGTTTGACATGCAACGCAATGATGCATGGAGAATACTTTTGCCATCCTTACAATGATAAAAGATACGGTGTTAATACGTATCACAGAATACGTTTCACGGAATACGAAGTCTACATGCCAAAATGTCTGTGTGGGTTGATTTATGTGGGGACACAACCCAGAAAATGCAAGAGAGGTTCTCGAAACATTAACAGACCATACAGACAGGTTTAGTAGATGCAACTGTCATCTCATTCAGCTACTACTGAAGTTACCATATATTGTCTCTCTGGTTATCATCGTATCAGTGATATTAAAAATAAACACAGTATGCTGCTAATGATAAGCTGTTAAATGTTTCAGGCATTGTTTCACATAAACTCACCCTTTTTTCTTGACCTTGACAAGAAAATGTGTAAAACACGTAATATATGACATACTATAACTCAACACAAGAAAAATATATTATGTTTTTCTTGTACCAGTGTAAGAAATGTAGTGTGCCTTTAAATTGTTATTTTCTATTTAATATATAGGCATATGTCATTGTCTATATCTATACAGCATAAGTTATCTAGTTTCACAATCAGAAGAGCATATATGACTTATTTTGTTTTTGGGAACAAGCCTTTCCAGTCTTTATTTACTGACAGATATGTAAGAAAGAGGATTGCAGTTTTCCCAAAGGCTGTCTCGTTCATAATTGGGTTACACAGGTTTGTTGGAACTCCCTTCAAAGAGGGATTGGATGAACCACTTTCTGGGGGGTACAAGGGATTCTGGGACAGCAATTTAGGGACTGCAAGAATTAGTTTTGGGGAGGAGAGTGAAGCAAGCAGAAGTGCTCTGTCTCAGTAGACTCACACGATGGTGAACTGAGCGAGACTGCCCCAAGATGAAGGAGCAAGGAGAAGATCTTCCTTTAAATGTATAAGTATTGCCCCAATTTCTGTGTATCTCTTGATAATGGACTGAATGTGTTTATAATGTGTACTGTGTATTGTCTTTTAAAACCTCTAGCCTAAGTCAAAATTAATATACATTTTCTATACACTTGTATTTGTGTCTTTTATGTCACACATTCCCTAAAAAGAATAACCTTGTAAGTAGAGTTGAGCGGACACCTGGATGTTCGGCGGGTTCGCCCGAACTTTGAAAAAAATCAAACTTGATCCAGAACCTGAACCCCATTGAATACAATGGGGACCTGAACTTTTGGGCACACAAATGCCTCTAAAAAAGTCCTGGAAAGGGCTAGAGGGCTGCAAAGGGAAGTAAAATGGGGGAAAGAGTAGGACAAGTGCCCTGCAAACAAATGTGGATAGGGAAATAATTTAAAATAACATAAAAATTAAAAATACAGCTGAGCCATAAAATAGCACTAGATGGAATCTTTGATTTTAGCTTTGGAAGAACATAAATCAAAATCTAAAGCATGGCTGTCAGGAGGATCACCAGAATTATCCATTTGAGAGAGGCTTGGAGTGCAGGGTAGTCTCTTTCATTGTTCAAACTGAGCTCAACTCATGATGCATGGAGAAAAGGCCTTCACAAGCCTCTGCTATTGTGTACATAGTTTATACTAAGTGACCCATAGGTTGAGGAGGCGGTGACCGTGGTGGTGTAGGTGGAAGCGGCGGTGGAGGAGGAGGAGGTAGCCAACACTGGTTTTTATTTTTTTGTTTTGTTTTTTGTGTAAGTGCGCAAGGAGGTGGAACGGCGCCTGGCATATTACCAAGAGCCACCCTCAGAGGAGATTGTCAGCAGGACTTTTTTGGAGGTGCAAGCCTATGTCCTTGCCAATAGACAGAGGGCGACCTCCATGAACCCAGATGAAGGAAGCATAGGGCGCCAGGAAGCACAACCATCATGGCCCACAAGCTACCATACAATGCCTTCAAAGAGTTCAAGGAAGCAGAAGAAGGCATCGATGACTCTTTACAAGACTTTGAGCACCAGTGCCTACTCCAAGACGTGTACCCCAGCAACTGGGTCACCATCCTGACCAGCAAACTAGTGGGGAAGGCAGCAGATATTTATCGGGCTGTACCAGAAGAGCAGATCAGAGACTATCCCTTCATTACTCAAATCCTCCTGGCCCGGTATGCGGTCACCCCGAGCAATACCACCAAATGTTTAGGGAGACCCGGGGAGAAGGACTCCCATGTGGAGTGGGCATGCCGCATCACACTCAACTCCCATCAAGCCAAGTTCCCGGAGGAGATCACGCAGCTTGTCATGCTAGAGCACTTTTTCAATGGGCTCCCCAACAACAAGGCAACAACGCATTCGTATGCCATCCATATCAACTTTCAATGCCATTTACTATGCCTACCATGGTGACCACGGGTAACGGGGAATCAGGATTTGATTCCGGAGAGGGAGCCTGAGAAACGGCTACCACATGCAAGGAAGGCATGTGGATACGCCCTCCCTGTTACCTTTCTTTCTCAAAAGCATTATCTTACTCTAAACAACATAATTTATGGGTGTTGCTACCAATACTGTCCATTTCTCAGAGCCTAAAGCAAAAGGTCACTATGTCAGATTTCTATACTCCATATTATTTCTAAATGCACTTTTCTTTTGCACTTTGTTGTGATTAACCTTTTTGTACAAACTTAATGTTTGTCATAATGCCTTGAGGATTTCTGAGAATGTAAGAATTGAATTTACCATAGCTACTATCTCCCCTCCCAAACACATTCTTTCTCTAGGTTGCAAACTTGTTTGGCAGGACCCTCTTAACAAATTGTACATGTAGTCCTATTTTTTTCCATTTCCATTATAAAGCAGCGTGTAATATGTTCGCATTGTGTAATTATTAACTGTGTTAAGTTGCCACCTACTAAACTCTTTAAACTCATTCTAAAAAATGTCTTGTTACATTAAAGTCAGTATCTACCATCCAAACTGCATCCCAAGGACTCTAAAATGCATCACAGAAATAGTGTAGCTTAGAGGTGAGGACTTTAACACCCAACCGACCCCCAAATTCTCTACTACAGAAAAGTGAATACACAAATTACACTGGTCTGGTTAGGTTTATGGAGAGGGCAGAAAAAAAGTGACATTCTTTGCAAGGGGAGCTCAGGGGACTTTCAAAAAAGGTAGGATTAAATATGTCAAACGTGGCATATTCTGAATTCTCTGCTTGTCATAAATATGACTTAATTTAAGCCTGTCTTCTGAATGCACAAAACTGCCATAAATTAGTTTAATGACTATCAAACTGAGAACTATAAACTTCCATGTAGCTTATAGACTCTTCCTAAAACAGGAAGAAAAACAAACAAATTTTAGTTTTTTTTCTGCAGGTACCTATATCCCGTGCACATTTGTAAGCTGCTCAAACACCTTTATCCTATCTTTGGCATTCATTGGAGGAAATATAATATAAAAATATATGCACTCAAATATTAGAACAAATAAAAAATGGATGAAATACTATGGTTGACTATTTTGTTCCTCAGAAATACTAGCTGTATGCACATAAGTACTAACAAAATATGTGTGGACAATTACTGGTTGTTTATCTCTTGTCTGCTCTAAATTAAAATAAAAACAAGCTTACATCTTTGGGGGTAAAATCCTCAATTCTATGTATAAACAAGGCAAAAAGGTTGTAAACAAAAAAAACAAATGGCACTGAGGACAAGGTTAATACCGTATATACTCGAGTATAAGCCGACCCGAATATAAGCCGAGGCCCCTAATTTTACCCCAAAAAACTGGGAAAACTTATTGACTCGAGTATAAGACTAGGGTGGGAAATGCAGCAGCTACTGGTAAATTTCTAAATAAAATTAGATCCTAAAAAAATTATATTAATTGAATATTTATTTACAGTGTGTGTATATAATGAATGCAGTGTGTGCGTATGAGTGCAGTGCGTGTATGAGTGCAGTGCGTGTGTGTATGAGTGCAGTGTGTGTGCGTATATATTAATTGAATATTTATTTCCAGTGTGTGTATATAATGAATGCAGTGTGTGTGTATGAGTGCAGTGTGTGTGAGTGCAGTGTGTGTATATGAATAAAGTGTGAGTGTGTGTGATGCAGTGTGTGTTTGTGTATGTGTTGGTGGGGGTGGGCATTTAATATATTATTAATTATTATTTTTTTTAATTTTTTTTATATTATTATTTTTTTATATTATTTATTATTTAATTATTATTTGTTTAATTTTTTTTATATTATTATTTTTTTTTGTATTATTATTATTATTATTTTTTTAATTATATATTTTTTTCGTCCCCCCTCCCTGCTTGATACATAGCAGGGAGGGGGGCTCCTTCCCTGGTGGTCCAGTGTCATTGGTAGTTCAGTGGGCGGGAGAGGGGGGCTGGCAGAGCTGTACTTACCTTTCCTGCAGCTCCTGTCAGCTCCCTCCTCCTCCGCGCGGTCTGTGCAGCTCCCTCTGTCAGCTCCCAGTGTAAGTCTCGCGAGAGCCACGGCTCTCGCGAGACTTACACTGGGAGCTGACCGAGGTGCTGAACGGACGGCGCGGAGGAGGAAGGAGCTGACAGGAGCTGCAGGAAAGGTAAGTACAGCTCTGCCAGCCCCCCTCTCCCCCCTGTCTGTATTATGGCAATGCAAATTGCCATAATACAGACTATGACTCGAGTATAAGCCGAGTTGGGGTTTTTCAGCACAAAAAATGTGCTGAAAAACTCGGCTTATACTCGAGTATATACGGTACTACCTAAAAGCACTGCAGACATATTTTTATCTGTAAATCCCCACCCTCCCTTTAATCTTGTTCACTGGCATATATTCTGAAAAAATATGCAATATTTTTCTCTTAAGAACATTGGAGTATGTATGTATCTATTGCATGACTACTGAGGCATTTCCTGCAAGCTATAAAGGAATGAAAGTCTATCAAGCAAGTGTGTAGCTGCCTCATACAACCCTGACTAAAATGGATCTGACAAACGCTGATTGGAGAGGGTAACTTTACACAGGGCGCCTCCTTGGTGGAAGGCTGGAGCATTCATGCGGAACGCGAGGGCAGGGTATACCGTTTCTGCCTGGACAAGGTAACTGCCACTCCCTGTGCTACGAGGTTATTGGTGAAAGGTCCACACCAGATGGTTGACGACCTCCTTTACCTCCCCCCCCCCCCCCGACATGCAATAGGTTTATTTGGAATGAGGGATCTGCTGTTTTGCAACTCAGTGGTGTAATAACAGCATGAGGGGATAGTTGGTGTTTTTTTTCTCGTGATATGTCTGTACTACTGTTTGTCATATAGATTAAATATACAGACTGTATAGTGGATATTTAGCCAGCTGAATTAATAAGACTAGCAAATGGAAGTAAGGGTTGCTTTCCTACATAATTAACCCACGTGTTACTCCAGTGAATGAAACTGGCGTCTACCCAATAAGCATTAAAGGAACACTAACGCTATTGTGTCCTGTAGCCATTTATGTAAACCCCCAGTGTTTGAAAAAAAAAAACGAGTTCCCTTACCTTTTCTCCGCAGCCGGTCCCGCCTCCATTGCTGACAACATCTAGATTGATGATCTCAGCAAATCCTATACTTTCAAACAGGAAAGTAATGGGAGGCTAGTGCCCACACATGGGACCATCTGATGGAAATAGCCACGTTTTATACAACTATTTCTGCAGCACCTCTAGTGGCTGTCAGAGTGTCAGCTACTATAGACCTATAGCCCTGCACTCCAAACATTGTTATTCCTGTAGAATGACAATTTTTGCAGCTGCATGCTTAAAACTACAGGGACATACAGGGCACCCAGACCACTTCATTCAGATGAAGTGTTCTTGGTGTCTATATTGTCCCTTTAAACATGACGGCACTGAATTCCCAAGTGCAATACAGACCCATTTGACATTTGGAAGACAGACATAATTTAAAAACAAAATAATTTTTCACCGATTTTGTTTTGTTCCTATTACAAAGAAAGAATGAGACTCCAAGCTGCTTTTAAAATTAAATCACGGATCCCAGTTAGAAAAGATTAGAGCCACTTGCCTAAGGGGACATGTTACCATTAACAGCATAGTATATGTTCAAAAATCTAAAGAATGAAACCATGTAAAGAACAAAATGTGAGGACACATTTAACGTGACAAAAGTGACGTAAATCAAATAAAAGGTGGTTTACCTGAATATAATTAATCTTTTGTAGTATAATACAAACATAAAGTCCATTACAACTGTACGGTGTCAATATGGCAAGAGAACCTTCAGAAACACTATCAGGTTTATTTACTAACGTGAGAATTACCAGAAATTCACAGTGAATGCCAAGTGAACTTTAGACCAGAATAGTCAAACTACAACCTGACTTGAATTTCCAAAAAATCTCACATTAGTATATAACCCTGAAGAAGTTTTAACAAACAAAAAATACAATCGAGTGCTTAACAAAAGTAAATGTGAAAGTATGCAATTCAATGCAGAGATAATTATAAAATGTGTAACAGAGGTTTGATTCTAACAAAAGGACAGGGGGGGGAGACTGTACCTTTCTGTAGCGTAAATGGATGTAGAATCTCAATGCAAAGAGATAATGACCTCCAAGGATTGTTCTAGAGAGTATCTCTGGTTGCAGCAGGCTGACCTCCAGACGATGTGGTGTGAAGAGCCAGTGAAACTTGATTTTGTCGTAGTTGTAGTAGGTGTCGTTAGCAGTCTAACCAGTATCCGTCGTGTACCTTTCTGTAGCGTAAATGGATGTAGAATCTCAATGCAAAGAGATAATGACCTCCAAGGATTGTTCTAGAGAGTATCTCTGGTTGCAGCAGGCTGACCTCCAGACGATGTGGTGTGAAGAGCCAGTGAAACTTGATTTTGTCGTAGTTGTAGTAGGTGTCGTTAGCAGTCTAACCAGTATCCGTCGTGTACCTTTCTGTAGCGTAAATGGATGTAGAATCTCAATGCAAAGAGATAATGACCTCCAAGGATTGTTCTAGAGAGTATCTCTGGTTGCAGCAGGCTGACCTCCAGACGATGTGGTGTGAAGAGCCAGTGAAACTTGATTTTGTCGTAGTTGTAGTAGGTGTCGTTAGCAGTCTAACCAGTATCCGTCGTGACCTTAAAGTCTTCAACTTTGGCCAGTCATTCCGTATAATATGGTGACTGGGCTTTCTTCCAGTGTAGGAGTATAAGGAAGTTGGCAGCATTGATAAGATATAGAAATGGGAAGTGTTTTTTTTTTAGGAATGTCGTGAATATGATACAGAAGGTGACATGTATTCTGTGGATATAAGAAGTGAATATGCCAAGAAAAGAAAGTGGTATGTTAAATACTAACACTGTGTCCTGTGCATTATGTTGCTGAATATGTGTCAGGCTAAAATTATGCTATGTAAAAAATGTCATATGACCAGTTTTTCAATTCTACATAACCTGCGTTGAAATTGACTTGTATACAGAGATGCAAGGAGCCTGCCGGTATCCAAAAGTTGACCTGTATGTAAGTGATTGAATTCCTGTTTCGGCTAGGACTTAAAGTGACACTATAATTCCTGTTTCGGCTAGGACTTAAAGTGACACTATAGGCACAAGAAGAACTTTAGCTTCATGAAGCAGTTTTGGTGTGTATATCATACTCCTGCAGTCTCACTGCTCAATTATCTGCCATTTAGGAGTTAAATCACTTTGTTTATGCAGCCCTAGGCACACCGCCCTGCATATGACTTACACAGCTTTCCTAAACACTTCCTGTAAAGTCATCTAATGTATACACTTCCTTTGTTGCAAATTCTGTTTCATTTAGCATTTCTTGTGTCCTGCTCTGTTAATAGCCTTCTAGAGCCACCTGTGTGTGAATAAAGTTCAATTTACAGAACAGGCAATACAAACTTCTTAAGCAAGTTAACATCTGATTTAAAATTAAACCTTTTTTATGCATCCTGTGTCAGTCACAGCCAGGGGAGGTGTGGTTAGGGCTGTATCAACAGAAACAAAAGTGTTTTAACTCCTAAATGGCAGTAAAGTGAGCAGTGAGATTGCAGGGGCATGATCTATACACCACAACTGCTTCATTAAGTTAAAGTTGTTTTGAAGCCTATTGTATGCCTTTAATTCAACCATATAACCTGATGGAGCAAAGGTTGCCTTTAAATTATGTGGTACTGAGTAAAATATATAAAGGCACGATGGACTATATAAACCTTTACATACCTATATGTATATGCATGTACAATAGGCCTAAAACTGAACAAAAGTATAATAATATATAAATATGATGTTTAAGTGAAAAAGCTTCAAGTGGCTCTTTGTCCACATAGTAAATGTATTAAATGTTATAGCCATTTGTTATATATATACATTCACTGATTCATCATAATATTAGTTTAAGATCTGAATCTTGATGTAGGAGATGTAGATTTACAGATAGAATGGCTTACTACCAGTGTGATCTTATCACTGTGCTTTGACCCTCAATGAAAAAGGAGGATCTAGGGGACTGAACCCGATGTCTGGGTTTGCCTTTTTTAAAAGAAAACTCAATGGAGATTGAAATTGTTGACATCTGAAAAAGCTTGGTGGCATTGAATTTACAGAGCACACATCAGTTCAGACTGCATTTTGAAACAAGCCGCTCAAAGTTTTTTTAGCAAACTATCTGGGTTATGCATTAAAGTGAGAATTGTCAGGCATTCAAAGTGAATTCAAATTGAACCTTAAATATAAAAAGTTACTCCAAGCACCATGACCACTTCAGCAGAGTCATACCGAAACATTGCACATACAGATATATCTTGATTACCTGCCAGAGGCCAATGTCAATCCTGTGCATATTCTTTGCACTCACTGTCATTCATTGGCTGATAGCTCTCAGCTGATGCTCTCAGCCAATCATTGACTGGTGGGATCATCATCCAACTTCTGCAGCTTTGCAGGCGCAGGATGCACGTCACCCAGCATTAGAGGAGGCTCGGCGCCTGGTTGCAAAAGGCAAAAATTACAAAACAGTATGCCCCATTACCAGAGAACAGATCCAGGGTACTCCTAGCATCATTACCACTACAGCAGGCTTTTAGTATAGTATTTTAGCTTCTCTAGCCCTATTTGTTGTGCCCTATCATGGTTTCTGTTCCTTGTGGTTCCTTTAGTGCGTTCCTTGACACATGGTCTTACTTATGCTACTGACCTTGGCTTTGTTCTTGACCTTGAATTTCTCTGTAACCCTTTCCTGTCCTGTTCATCTTTCTGATTGAACTTTAACTTGTTCTCATTTTCATTGTCTCTCTGTTACCCTAACCCAGGCATGTACAGTATTTGACTACGTTTTTGCTGATCTGATATTGTTATCTAACTGTTAATATTGAAATAAAATACAAATTGACACTGGATATCTAAATTGGAAACTTTTTCCAGCTTAGATATCTTGGCCGTAAATTTGAAATTCACTTTGAACTTTCAACAATTCTCACTTTAGTGAGTAACCTAAACAAAGCAGAACGATAATATTATCATTATCATTCGATAATACATATTTTAACCCTTTCAGGACCGCTGACGGTTCAGGACCGTCAGCGGTAAAACGTGCGTTTGGACCGCTGACGGTCCTGAACCGTCATAACGGTCTGGGGCTACTTACCTGATCGCCGTCGGTCCCACGGCGGCGATCAGTGCTCCACCCGGTCCAGGGGGGTTGCCTGTCTGCCCGGGCAGTCCCCCCTCGGCAGATCAGGACCCCACGGCCATGTGATCACTCGATCACATGACCGCAATAGGTGTCTGTGTATCTGCCTGCAGGGGGACTGTCTGTGCTGACAGGCAGTCTCCCTGCAAGTGAAAAATCCAAAAAATAAAGTAAAAAAAAAAACAGTGTAAAATCAGTGTAAAAATAAATAAATAATATGTGTATATATATATATGATATATATACATGTATTATATCTATATATAATATATGTATATGTATCATATATATAATGTCATATTAAGTGTATTTTTATATTTATATATACGTATATTAATATAAAAATACACTTATATTTAAATTACACACGAATATATACAATATATATATAATTGCTATATATATGGTATATATATATTATTATAAAATACAAATAATATGTTAATAAAAATAAATAACAAAAAATAAAAATCATTTTTAATAATTATAAAAAAATATTTATATATGCAATTTTATTCGAACAGTATTTTTATATATATATATATATATATATATATATATATTTATATCAAAATATACTTAGAATGTAATGATATATATATCTATGTATAAATAAATAAATAAAAACAATACGAAATATACATATGTCCATATACATAATTACATAAATAATTTCATAAATATACACGTAGACGTCAAATATATAAATATGTATATATATTAAAATTCTACATGTGTATTTATGTAATATTTTTACCTAATTAAGTAATTTTAATGATTGCAATTTGAGGGACCTGCCTGCCAACCCAGGCCGAAAGTCCAGATAATTTAATTTGCTAGCACTGTGTTTAACCCTGTAACTTTCTATGACACCCTAAAACCTGTACATGGGGGTACTGTTTTACTCGGGAGACTTCGCTGAACACAAATATTAGTGTTTCAAAACAGTAAAACATATCACAGCGATGATATTGTCAGTGAAAGTGAAGTTTTTTGCATTTTTCACACACAAACAGCACTTTCACTGAGGATATTATTGCTGTGATACATTTTACTGTTCTGATACACTAATATTTGTGTTCAGCGAAGTCTCCTGAGTATAACAGTACCCCACATGTAGAGGTTTTATAGTGTTTGTGAAAGTTACAGGGTCAAATATAAGGCTTGATTTTACTTTTTTTTTTTATTGAAATTTGTCGGATTGGTTAGGTTGCCTTTGAGAGCGTATGGTAGCCAAGGAATGAGAATTAGCCCCATGATGGCATACCATTTGCAAAAGAAGACAACCCAAGGTATTGCAAATGGGGTATGTTCAGCCTTTTTTAGTAGCCACTTAGTCACAAACACCGGCCAAAGTTAGCGTTTCTTGCATTTTTAACACACAAACAAATATAAATGCTAACTTTGGCCAGTGTTTGTGACTAAGTGGCTACTAAAAAAAAACTGGACATACCCAATTTTGAATACCCTGGGTTGTCTACTTTAAAAAAATATGTACATGTTAGGTGTGTTTCGGGGATTTATGACAGATAACGGTGTTACAAGGTCACTATTGATACATTTAAAATATATATATATTGAAACAGCAATTTCCTACTTGTATTTATAGGCCTATAACTTGCAAAAAAAAGCAATAAAGCATGTAAACACTGGGTGTTTTTAAACTCGGGACAAAATTTTGAATCTATTTAGCAGTTTTTTTCATTAGCTTTTGTAGATAAGTAAAAGATTTTTCAAGTAAAAGTCCCAAAACATGTATTTTTTTTAATTTTTCACCATATTTTATTTATTTTTTTAAATACAATATTGGACATAATACAAGGTAAAGAAAGCCCCTTTTGTCCTGAAAAAAACAATATATAACTTGTATGGGAACCGTAAATGAGAGAGCGGAAAATTACAGCTAAACACAAACACCACAAAAGTGTTAAAACTGCTCTGGTCCTTAACGTACAAACATCGCAAAAACAGGCCGGTCCTGAAGGGGTTAAAATAGAAAAAAAAAATAGAAACATCTTAAGTTACTGCTTCATGATTAATTTAATGTAAGCCAAAAATTATTTTTTTTCATCACTAAATTACCATGATGACCAATTGTTTGCTATTTCTACTCGCCGCTAGCTCTTCCCCTAAGAATTAGGGAGAGCAGGCAGAGGGCAAAGAGGGAAATCCCTACCTACAGTATTTTATTTATCCCTCCTTGGTTACCTATTCTATTTTCTGCTAATCCCTCCCCCCAAATAGTAGGGAGGTTGGCAAGGAGAGCGAACTGGGTAACCCCCAAGAAAAAAGAGAGAAAAAAAATAAATTAAAAAAAGATCAAATTCTCTTTTTCTCACTCTCCCCAGTGAATCAGGCCCTTTCTACATCTTATTATCATAGACATAGGACATCACAAGTCGTCGCCCTGAGTTAAATTTACAATATCCATATTGTTCATATTATAGGATATAGGAACTATTATAAAAATGTTCCCAAGGTTCCCATCTCTTCCTGTGCTCTTCTTCTCTTGTTGTCCCCTATAAATTAAACATTCTATTTTTGTTAATACTATTAATTTTACCGAACCATTGCTTAACTGTGGTTTCTTTGTCTGTTTCCAATACCATGGAATAAGTTATTTTGCTGAAATTCCCGAAGATATCCTGGCACTATGGACTTCTTTATTTATGTTCCACAATAACACCAACTCCGGCGTTAATTAAAAACATGGGATCCAGTACCATCTTTAATGTATTTTCCACCTTTTTCCAAAAAGATTGAATTTTCGGGCATAGCCACCATAAATGTGGCAGGTCTCCTACAGAACTTAAGCACCGCCAGCATTTTATTTGAAATTATCGGAAAATACCTATGCATATCATCCGGAGTCCTATACTATCTAGAGATAATTTTGTATCCAAGCTCTTGATATTTACATGCTATATAGCAGTTTGTATTTAACTTAAAACATCTAACCCTGTCTAGATGTGATAGAGTAATCCCCAGATCTCTCTCCCATAACCTTGTAAAATATGGGAATATTTCCTCTGACAGTGAATTTGTTCTAACATACTGCCAAATGTGTGACTTGTAGTGACCACTGTGTGGCACCATAACATCATTGATCACCTAGATTTTGCAGTCTATAGTTAATATGGAGTTAACACCACAAGATGAATGTAATCATATTACTGATTGAAGGTCTGCCTTTAAGTTTTATGGACATTTTACTCTTTTACTCCATGTCCAGTCTTGGTGAGTATATCGTAAGTGACTAATTAAATGTATGTCCATCTGCACTGGTAAAAGATAGGTTATACTTCTGCGAAGTGTTTTCCTATTTCTTTTCATGTTACTTTTAATTTTCCATAGTACAAAGATATTCAGCAGAGAGAGGGCCCCGCAGGAGATCTCATTCAGCTTGGCAGCCGATGATGTCAGTGAGAGCTGATCTCTTGCGTAGCCAAGTGCAGTATTCAACCCATGGGAATCCTCTACAGACTTTCCAATGACGTGATGTGCTAAAGGCAAATCAATAAACATTCATTCCTAAGCCCTTACTCTGTATGCGGACACCAGCAGAGGTGTCTGCCAGTCTCTTCTTACACACTTTTTGGAGTCCCAGTCCTCTTCAATATTTTACATGCTGATTTTCCTAGGAAGAATCCTTTGCTACATCAAAACATATGGCAGAAATTATATGATCTTTTGGAATCTATATGATACAGATTATCACTTTGTTTTAAATCTCTAGTTATCATACACTGGAGTCCTAACTCTTTTTTTGTGTGACAGAAGGAAAGGGCATTGAATTGGAGCTGAATTGCCAAAATTTACAATGGAAGTAGGAATCGTTTGAAGCTAAGTATCACCTGCCCTTTCCTGGAGACGTGACAGTGGAGATGAGACAAGAGGTAGAAGAGGGATTTGTATGTGATGGCAGAGAGAGTTAATAGAATAGCTGCATAAATGTAGTTTGTTTGTTTTTTTACGAGATATAAATACATCATATTCTATTTATACGTTCATACTTTGTTGTTATTTTATTTTACCTTGCACCTACTCAACCAGACAATCCACTTTATGTACATCAGTTTTTGTAAAATTGTATAATTTGGCATTACTTCTAAATGTTTCACATTTCAGCTTCAGATTTAAAGGAACTCTCCAGTGCCAGGAAAACAATCAGTTTTCCTGGCACTGCAGGTCCCCTCTCCCTCCCACCCTCCATCCCAAGTTGCTTACCTGTATCCAGCGCCGATGTCCCTCGCGCTAGTTCAGGGTCAGCCCACGCTCCTCCCCCGCCGACGTCATCCGGCAGGGGGAGACCTATTGCGCATGCGTGGCCGTTGGGGGGGAGACCTAATGCGGATGCACGGCAATGCCGGCAATTTTAAAGGTGTATTATCACTCTGTTTATTCACAATGTCACATTTGTTTGGGTTTTGGTTTTTCATATAGAACCTACTGTTCTAGTTAGGCTTTTTATATGTTAATACCCTAATATCCTAATATTCGGCTTTAATAAAGGTTTATACCACCTATACGAATTTTTACTTTTAAAGGAACTTCTTTTGGTGGAGTGGGAGTCCGCACACTTCAAGTGTGTGGTCTTCCCATCCTGCTTTATTTTTCGTCTATACCAAAGGCATTTACCATATTTATGGATATTTAATTCGTTTAGAGGTTCTCGTTTATGGAGGAGGGACTCCCCACATATTTGTGAGGAGTTATCCTGACTCCATTTAGTAGTTTCTGTTTAATAAAAATCCTGGCATCTGAGTCATCAGCCCGAAGCTCCAAAAACCCTGGTTATATTCTACTCAGACCCATGTCCTAATATACAGTTTACATTTCTCAGAGTGCCACTTGCCCACTTCATTGAGGTTCCCTCGAAAGCATTGTGTCCATCTCCATCCCAATCCAAAATGAATGAGAGATGACGATTGAGGGATCTCACTGCAACCTCTAACTGCCAATTCCAAAACTGTGCAAAACTGGTACCTAGAATGGACCTGCCTATTCTCATGGCTCTGCTTTAGGCTGTATCAACAAATGTCTCAACATTAGGGAGACTGGACAAATGTGTAACACCACCTGCGGATGCAGAATGAGCGCTTGCCAACAGAATGGGCATGTAAACCAGAATAGCATTCTTCGTAAGCTAAACATTCCTCTTATGGAAACAAACCCCCACCATAAGCCAGGAAGTTGCCACTAGCTCCCTAGCATGCACTGAAGCAAAACATACAAAGGAAAAAACTGAAAATAATGCTCTAATCTAATGACACCTACACTGTTATAAAGTGGATTAACCGTACAACTGTAACCCTCCAACTCTGCCTAATGGGCCCTCTCCCTGGAAATGCTACCACTTGAAATGTGATAGAACATCCAAAGCAGCATTATGCACTAATGGAAGGTCCCTGAAATGGAAAGTGATGATGTGTTACAAGCAACATAACACCTGCTGACATAACAGCTTAATCCCTTAAAGGGATCCTATAGTGTCAGGAAAACAAAGCTGTTTTCCTGGCACTATAGGGTTATTAGGTCCCCCCCTCTGTCACACCACCCCTCCAGCAGGGCTGAAGGGGTTAAAACCCCTTCAGCCACTTACCTGAATCCAGCACCAATGTCCCTCGGCGCTAGGTCAGGCTCCGCCCATGCTCTGCCCCTGCCGGCTGACGTCCCACAATGGCCGCGCGCATTAGACCTACCCATGGAAAAAGCATTATTTAATGCTTTCCTATGGGGAAAATCTGACACTGGAGGTGCGTGAGGATGTCTAGCATCAGATAACGGACCCCAAGTCTGTTTGGATTCCGGAAGCCCTCTAGTGGCTGTGTGTTAGAGGGCAGACTTAGAGCTGCAATGTAAACATTACAGTTTCTCTGGAAATGCAATGTTTTATATTGCAGCACTAAGTGCAAAAGTATTGCAGCACCCAGACTACTTCAATTAGCTGAAGTGGTCTGGGTGCCTACAGTGTCCCTTTAAGGAAGAAGCTTATTTTTTTTCTTCATTTAAGGACACTAGCAATTTTTGCTGTGTGTTTGTCTAACCACAATTTCTATTTGTCTCATTTAGTGAGCCAACACATTATATACCAAAGACAAAAATAGCTTTAATTCAATGTTGCATATTCATATTTCTCATTCATTATAAAAAAAATACACAAAAAAAAAAAAAAAATCCCACAGTTTTGGCATTAATAATGCATGAAGCTACAATGTCATAGGAAACCTGACCATTTCCGTTTTCACAGTTTGAATATTTATAGAGGGATTTGATTGGCCTATGTCTTATAGCACTTGACTGTGATTAAAATAACTCAACAAAGGCCTAGCATTTGAGAAAGTAGACATTCTAGGGTATCATATATGATGTATTTTGTGCCTTAGTGTGCTGCTATTTTTTCACCAGTTGATGTCACATTTGTGATTAAAAAACAAACAAACTTTGTTTTGCATTTTTTACATATACATTACAATTTAAGTAGTAATTTCTCAAATATGATATGTGCCAATGTGATCACACAACCAAAATTATGTTCCGCAAACTCTTCTGAACAAATAAATGCCCCCAATGTATGCCTAATTTGCGAAGTTACGGAGCCATATAAGAGACTTGACTACTTTAGTTTTTACAATAAGAATTGAAAATTGTCATAGTAGAATTTAATGGGTCTGTTTTGAAACATTGTAGCAGTTTGACAGTTCAAATTACCCCATAAATGCATACCATTTGTGAAAGACACCACAGGGTATGCCATGTGGTATATTTTGAGCCTTATTATATAGCCATTTTAGCACCAATTTCCTTTAAAGTTTATGGAATTATTTTATGTCCACATTTTCTTTATATGCAATTTGGCCCACTTTGTATACATACCCTTGTCAGGTTACCCTTGCTACCATTGCAATTTGGCACATTGAAGGTGTATGGTGCATTTTGGGGCATTTTAGTAGTTCACCTATTTAAATCACTCCATAAGTGGATACAATTAGCAAATGTGGACAACTTGGGAATTATTACATTATATATTTTGAGCTTTATTGAGGTACCCAAGTTTGTGGTATTTTTACATTTTTACATATACTTTGTATTTTTCATGTTTTTTTATGTCAAGTGTGCCATTGTAGTAAAATTATTTTAACTCTACTCAGCAACATCCCCTGAGTACAATACCCCATATGTGTATACCATTGCAAAGTAACAATCTTAATCCGAAACTAAATCCTTCATCCTAAATTCTAAAACAAATCCTAATCCCACATCGAACCCTACATCTAATAAAAAAAAGTCACCTTAATCTAAAACCATATCGTAACTATAATTATAATCTTAATTCTAATCTCAATTCTGTAAATAGGGTTACAAGAATTCCCTCTGCTGTTGTCAGCAGAGGGATTTCATTGCTGGCTCTAATTCAAACCCTAATTTTAAACCTAACTTTAATCCTAAAATAATTCTAAACCCATCTTAAATATAAACCTAATAATAAATGTAATACTTATTCTAAACCTATTTTTAATACTTAATTTTAGCATAATCCAAAAGGTTTCCTTCTCCTAATATTTAAGCTAATACCTAATATCTAAGCTAAACAGACTGGAATGTTGCTGCCATTTACTAGCTATTGTCAGTATGACAGCTTTATATCTTTACTGGAAATAGTATGCCAGATGCTTAGTGATCCTTGTTGGGCAACTGTCAAATCCTAGCACTGATCAAAATGCCATTAGAACATGGAAGGAGACTTTGGGAGACTCTTAATCACTAGATCCACTGGGGTATTACATGTGAGAGACTGCATGTGGGGTTGTGTGCATGTATGTGGATTGTTAGTAGTGTTACTTTTGTGAGAATATTGCGTGTGTTTGTGTGTGGGCTGTTCGTATTATTTGTATGAAGGGAGGCTTATTCAGCATTCCTATGTATATCTAACAGTGTGGCTGGCTTCCCTGGGGTCCAGTGCGGACCGGGCTGGCCAGGTACAGGTCAAGGACAGGAGTTGCAACAGCAGCTGCGGGCTGCTTTACTCCAGTGTGGATTCCCATTCACAAGTGCAGGAATTAAGTGACCTGAGATCACTTCCTCTACGTGCTGCAATGTGTAAATTGTGGATTGTCCTTTACCACCTTTTCGTATTATTGGATATCTAAAGTTTCACTGGGACTCCTGATAGGCCACAGCCAGTTTGGCTCTAGCAGCCTTGAGTGCCGTGCAACGACACCTCAAGTGCCGTGCATGGCACATGTGCCGTAGGTTGCCTATGCGTGTTCTATTTGTGTGATTTTGGGTAATTGCCAACCCTGAAATCAGGAGCACCGACTCTTTCTTGAGGAGTACAGAGAAAACCATGGAAGCAGTTTCTCTTGTCTGTATGTGAAAATTGTGTGTTAGAATCACCACCTTTAATTTCAGGCCAGCCCCAGGACATAAATGTACCACTGTGTCCTAGATTGGTCAGAGTTCTGCTTTAATTTATCTCTCTCCTAACAATAATATCTTAGCATATCATTATCTGGAGAGGATGACCAGGGTTCCTGGGTCAAACACCAGCTTTGAAGGTTTTTTTCATATTTCCCTAAATCTGCCATCAAGCACACTGAGGAATATATTGGAGATTTGCAAAGGAAAAATAGTGTGTGCATCTGAATATATATAAAAAAATATTGTAGACACATGTACAAGACATTTCTTCTCTGATAAAGAACAGTGATCTTCTCAGCTTTGCGTTTGCCTTACCAAGCACGGTCATCATCTTATTGGATTTATTTAAAATATTTTTTTTAATCTAATACTTCCGTTAAGTGAACAATTATAGGGTTGGTTGACTTGCTAATGCATGATTCGTAATAGAGAAAACATTCTGAATACTAAGCTCTTCACATTCATATATTAAAAAGTTGATTGTTTTGAAAGGTTTTACCAGCTAGGAGGAACATTTCAAGAAATCCAAACACACTATTAAATGATTCATCTGCACTGAATCCAAAAGTTATCATGTAACGAGCTTCATGGAGCAAATGGTTTTGTTATATGCTTGGATTAAATGTATTGCTTGATGCACATTTTTCCATAGTTTGTAATAAAGCAAGGCTTCTTTATAGATTTAAATGCAGTGAGAGAATAGGAGCACTACTGTAATAATCTAAGACATGAGACCTAATTTTTATCTACAGGATATGTGCTAAGAAGCAGTTTAGCAGTGGTTACTGTTTCCATTGCGTGTGTTTAGCAAATGGGCTTATGGGGTTGCTAGGAGTGAACTATTTACTTGTTTCTTCTGTGGATTTATAAAATAGTCAAGGATACAAAACAACAAGAAAGGTGGAGCAGTGCTGAACAACTAAGCACGAAAGTGCGGAAAGCAGCAGACCTGATAGAAGGGGATTCCCAAAGACCCCTAAAGTGACTTCAAAAGTAAAACAAAAGATATACAGGATGCAACATTAAATATAACACAATAAGAAAGAGAGCAAGTAATAGTAAGAACAAACCATAAAAAAGCACTAAAATAGAAATGTCCACAATATAGTTCAGACAAAAATTTAATAAAAACAAAAGTACCAGATGATAAAACACAGTCCTAAAATTTTCACTCTATCTTCATAGTGAGGTGCTTTAACGGACAACTTCGCTCAATAGCAGCATATGAAAGAGCAGAAACAAGAAAGGACCAATAGTGCACTAGGGTAGGAGACCATCTAACATACAATATATAAGTCTAAAAATGCCAACTCACATTGTATAGAGCTATAACAAGCTCTGGATAAAATAGAATGCAGAGGTATTGTACCCCATTTGCAGGCTTTCCCTCAGGCAGTAAATCACAGCAGGATTGTAATGAGGTGGATGATGTGAAATGACAAAAGGCAGCCAATAGTGCTCACTATATATGTAAGCATAAGCAAATAAAGTAGAAATATACTTACTGTAGATGGAGCAGACTAATTTATCTATGTATCAAGCGTGGGTGGTGTAACCCCCACTTAGGATTCTTTGGACGGCAGTTTTTGGGAAACTCAGGAAATAAATACTGATGCCATGTAGCGGTTTTATCTTATTCTTGTTTAATAAAGTATTTTTAGCTACCTCCTTATTTGTTGTAAGCCATATTTTAACTTTTAATTACTGCTGTGATTTACCGCCTGAGCGATATTCTGCAAGTGTGGATACAATATCACTGCATGCTGTTTTATCCAGAGCTGGTTATAGCTCTATACTATATGAGTTGGCATTTTTAGACTTATATGTTGTATGCTAGACAGTCTACTACCATATTGCACTATTGTTCCTTTCTTTCTTCTTCTCTCTTTCATATGCTGCTATTGAGAGAAGTTGTCCATTACAGCAGCTTATTGACAGTATGAAGATGGATTGCCATTTTTAGGACTGTGTCTTATCATTTGGTACTTTTATTTTTATTTCATTTTTTCTGGACTATATTGTGGGCTTTTTCTATTTTAGTGTTTCTTATTGTTTTTTTATTATTATTTGCTCTCTTTCTTATTCTGTTATATTTATTGGCGCAACCTGTATATTTTTTGTTTTACTTCATAAAATAGCTAACAGTTAAAGGAGCATTCCAAGCACCGTAATCCCTCTAGTGGTTTATGGTGCGAGTGGTACCTTCCTAGGGCAACCTGTAAAACCAATTTAGAACAGTTTGACATTTTACATAGGTCTCCTGGATGACCGCACCGCATCCGGTTTTCTCCTGCAGGAGACGTGAATGGATTCACTGAACTAAGAAGGTTTGATACAGGATTGTGTTCATTGCTTGAAAGAATTCAGCTGGCGCTCACAGACAATGAGTGCTCTCTGTTGGACTTAGGTAAGTTGTTAAACTGCCCTAAACAGTTTGACAAATGACTGGCACATGACCACTACAGCATACTATAGTTGTTATGGTGCTTGGATAGTTCCTTTAAGTGATCTTTAAAAGCTAGTGAATCATAAATGGGATCTTGGGGACAAATATGCGTTTTTTTTGTTTAATTTTTGCATCATTATTTTGATGAAATGTACACTATTTTATATCCCATGCTTTATGCTTTAAGCCATTTTTGAATATTCTGAAATGAATAAAATTGGCAAAGTTACCAGGAGAGGCCATTTTGTATTTCCAGTTAAGACTGACAAATGCTGCTGTTTTAGGAAACTAAAGTGGCTACTCCTTGCATTATTGTATCCATTCGCTATTAAAACTAGACAGTCATAACGTCAACAGCAGATATTAAATCACCTCAAAACTAAAATTCAGATATTAAGCACATCATAAGTGGTTCTGGTTCATATGTGAGAAAAAGGAGTGTACATTTCCAGAAGGAGTTAACATTTCGTCAAATAATTTTGTCTTGTGCAACACCTGAACAAAATGGCACCTTTGGCACCTTTTTGTGACATTAAATCTAGGTATTCCAGAAGTCAAGAAGATTAATGTTCCAATTTCCTCATTTTCTAGAGGGTGATTATGCTTCGTTTGGGATTGGTGTATTGAGAGTTTGTCTGTGATGCACATCTACCATAAAAAAGTTTTTTTATTTGCAGAGTAACACTTAACAGATTGTGACCTTTTCACTTGTATTTAAAGAGGTAATTAATCAGACTTATTGAATAGAAAGCAGTTTTATATCCAGTCAGTACAGAATGTAAACATATTTAAAATTATTAGGCTGGTGGAAACACACTAAATAAAAAGTAGACCTATCCCTTGCTCTCAATTTAACCTACATTTTGTATATGTGGAGTTGGAGAGGTTCTATGACCTTGTTAAAAAAAAGCTGTGGACAAAGAGTTGGGAAAGTCTGCTTCACATGCATACTGTGTGTATTTCTAACTATTGGTCAAGTAAATAATGACATGCCATACAGGTATTAAGGTAATTTGAAGAAAGCTAGCACCAGATCAAGAGATTATTTGCAGATTTGCAAAACATGCTTTTAAAATATAACCTCAAGGAGTCATTTCGAAGAGTTAATATTTCCCACTCCCTGCAAAAACATATCTGGCGTGGGTATTAACCCCTTAACTAAAGTGTGAATTGTCATTAAATTTCAAAATCTGACACAAAACGGGCAAATTGGGTCTGTGTTTTTAGTTTGGATATTTTGGCCCAATATTAATTTTTTTTCCTTTGAATTCACATTGAGTTACTAACGATTCACACTTCGGTAAAAAGATAACCCTTTGTCTGCTTCTTTATTAATCTCCAGATGCTCCATGCCAGCACATTCTGTCACACCATCCTGTTTCATCTTTTTCGTTAAGCCTCATAAATTCCAAAAGCATTGGAAAAAAAACACACATCTAAACAAACTGCATTTTAAGAACCTCAGAAAAACAAGGCCTTTAATTATTGTTCCTACGAGCTGCATTAATTACAGGGTCTAATTATGATGCCACCAGATGTTTGACTTGAGATCCAGAAGTTCTTTTCTATGCCACACCCTGTTGGCTTTGTTTTTATGGAAAATATAACGTACAGGAAGGTCCTGTAACAGGGCTCTTGTACAGTGTAAAACACATTACTTACCGTAAGTCTTATTATGAGTTCCAATGCATGTGTTACTCATTCCATCTAGATGCAAGTTTCTATACTCCGCTTTGATGGGTTAACATTTTATATTTTTGATAAATCTAGGTAAAAAATATTTGGAGGTTAAGGCCAATGGTATTTGTACTGAAGATACCTGTAGAGCTAATAGTGGGGAGTTATGTGGTTTATTTATTGTTTGAAAAAATGCTAAGAAAAAAATACCTCAAAGAAATGTACTTACCCGGTACTCCCAGGGGTAACACTGAGCTGCCTTATCCTCGATAGTGAGGTCCCTGAAGTGTTAAAATACAGACATCAAAAACACAAAATAAAAACACTGCCCACTATGGGCACTTTTAAATCCCTATCCCAGGAAATACGTAATTAGAAATAACAACTCCCCACTGCTGTGTAATATACAACTGTATAAGATATAAGAAGTTATCAAATCCTGTCACTATACTCCGTTGCAATGTCCAATTCCAAAGTTCATGTATACCTTGAAGCAATATCCATGTATATCAAATATAGCAGATATGCACATCCATAGACACTAAACAATTGGCAAAAAAAGAAGCTAAATTAAACAAAGGGTGCAGTAATCATTAGCAAAAAAAGCAATATTCAACATTGTCATGTATGGAAAAACAATACATATTTATCATCCTTTTTAATATTTCGCCTGTATGGTAATATTATCCATGTTTTACTAAACTTGCTATTCGATTATTCGATTATTACAATGTAATGTGAGGTTATAACATTTTAAAACATATAACTAATGGTGGGCGTGTCCTGGACGTCAAATGGAGTAAACGCAGGTGAGGCTAGCTCCGCTCACAGATGGCTGAAAAAAGCTAAATAAACGCTCAATCCAGAGACAGAACCATGTCTCAGCACAAAAACAGACGTCAAACTGACAAAGCTGAAAAATCCAATTTCTTTGGAGTTCGTACAGGCACGAGTAAGCAAGCCCTATTGCGGGAGGAAAGCAAAGATGGCGCAGAAGCTGATTTACCCAAAACTCCAGACTCCATGGAAGCAGACATGCCAATTACCCAGGGGGTGCTACAATCCATGCTGGATGCCCTGTCTCCGATGATTCAGCTAACCCCGCAGAATACCTTTCGGGAGATCCCCTCCGAAGTCCAGGAGCTTGACGCCAGAACAGCGTCTATGGAAGACAAGATGGCCAACCGTGCCGATGCCCACAACGACTTAGACTCCCAGGTAGAAAGCCTCAAAGCACAGCTTGAAACATATGATACGAGGCTAGCTGATACGGAGGACAGAGGGCGACATAATAATCTCCGACTGCGGGGCATCGCAGAAGCCATTGGACCGGCAGAACTCCAGGCGCACCTCACAGGCCTATTCAAGGTCCTCCTGCCTGATTTGCCTACGGACATGCTACTAATAGACCGGGTACATCGGGTCCAAAAGTCCAAGTCTATACCGGCGGAGGCCCCTAGAGATACTCTGGTAAGGCTTCACTATTACCATATCAAGGACACTATCCTGAGAGCAAGCATAAACACCAGAGACTTACCAGCCCCTTACACCGGCACTCTAATCTTCGCGGATATCTCGGCCTTCACGCTCCGGAAAAGACGGGCCTTCTTCCGACATCACAAGCCTATTACGCACACACCACCTGCCTTACCGCTGGGAATTCCAGGACAAGCTGTTGTGATGTATGGACTGTATGGCTGTGTATGTGTGTGTGAGTATGTATTGGTAATGTATTTGCAGTTGGGCTGTTGTTAGCTGTGAATGATGCACTTCCTTTCTTTTGGCTCTTTACTTCCTGTTCCTGTTGGCAGTTGGTGGAATGTTCGAGGGATTTGAAATGGCGGCTGCAGAAACCCAGTGTAACAAGGCAGCAATATGAAGATCCTGTTATATCTGTATTAATAAAGTGAGTACTTCATTATACAGGAATAATTTACTGATTTGTACAAAACATCACAGCTGTTGATAGACAGGAATGGCAAGACGACGGCAACACCACACCCAAAGAAGGATCCAAGGCCTCCCCCCTTCTCTCCATTTTCCCTCTCTCCCTTCTTCTCCCCTCCTCTCCTCCCCTTCTCGTCCCCCTCCTTACCCTCCCAAACCCTGCCCCCTTTCTGCCCTCACTCACCTTAGCCGCTACTGATGGAATACTGGTAGCACATCAAGCACAGATAGATCACGACCGGGCGAATCTGTCAACACTGGCACAAGTACGGCTTTTACACACATAAAAAAACAAAGGTAGCACATCAAGCACAGATAGATCACGACCGGGCGAATCCGTCAACACTGGCACAAGTACGGCTTTTACACACATAAAAAACAAAATAAAAACCAAAAAAAGGAAAAGCAGAACATCTATGACCACACCCGGGGCACTATCTAACCCTGTACTTTGTAGTCTGTATGACTCTGACTAGGCATGTTTATATATGTTGCATCAACATGTATGTCTAAAGATACGTGTAAATTGCCTTACTGACGCATAGGACAAATCAACCCCACAACATCATACTGAGACTGAGAATAGCAGTTGTGACTGCCGATCAACCTATCCCCATCATTTAGGGTTACTGCAGACTACAGCAGCTAGTAGCATAGCACTCTTGGTTTCGTCTATAGCACGGCCTGAGATATGATAAACAGGTCCGCAAGGGATTAGGTTCTTCTCCCCGTGAACCTCAACGAGGCTCTCTCCCAAAGTTAATCGCTGTTTTAACCATACATACAAATGTTATTTTATGTTGTTAATTTCAGCCGACCCTTGAGGTCTCCAGATACTACTATCCGAAGTTTTAACACTTCCACCCCCCCTTGCACCCGAATGGGGTGCTTAAAATCTACCATACTACTGGTTGTTTGTATATACTTTTGTTAAAGTCTACTGTTGACATCCCATCCCCAAAGTTACCTCAAATACCCCCTCCCCCCTCCTAAACCTGACACTTGGAGCTCCTGGATGAGCTTGCACAATTTTTCTGCTAGCTGCAGTCAGGGCAGGTGCAAGGATTTTTGCCGCCCTAGGCAAAAGTAAAGTTTGCCCCCCCCACCCCCCATGTGACATCACAATGCCATACCCATATGATCTGTCATGTTAACTAACGCCAGTGCTGCAGTGCCGCCGTGTTTACATTAAACGGCCTGCAGGGACAGGCTATAGACACCAGAACCACTACATTAAGCTGCAGTGGTTCTGGGGACTATAGTGTTTCTTTAATGTGAGGTTAATTAGAGATTAGTGCCACAAATAATATACCCGATTGCCTACTTTCAACCAGATGAGGATGATGATGGGCTCTAGCTGCAGTCTGGCTCCACTGGTCTGGTGTAGAACAGGCTCTCTGGAGGCTGTTTGTAACTGTGGTCACAAAAATCAATGTTCTGGGAGAACGGGAAGCAGCTCCATTTTTTAAGGCCCTTTACACAGCTCAATGTCTGGGTCCCAGGGTCCACCTTCATGTTCCACCAATGAGTTTGTTCACAGGGGGTGGAGTAGGGGATGTCCTGATATGTGTGTAAGGAATGCATTGTGTGAATCTGGGGAAGAGGCGGGCCGAAAGAGGGGAAGTTACCTCACTTCCTGCCCTGCCCCCTCCTGCAGAATCTGCTGAACCCTGGCTGACAGCAGGTAAGTAAATCTTATTTTATTAAGCTAATATCCCCCCTTAACAGCTACCCGGACAGCTGCTGCAACAATCAGTTTGCATAACCAAAGAATTTCTGCACAAACTGTCACAAACTATCTTAGGGAAGCTCATCTTCGTAACCGACTTAATTGAGCAAATGCTCACATTCGATGGCGTCTGGCACTTTGGAAAGGTGTATTCTCTTCACAGATGAATCCCAGTTTTCATTGTACAGGGCAGATGGCAGACCGCTTGTACGGCGTTGTGTGGGTGAGTCGTTTGCTGATATCAACGTTGTGGATCGAGTGGCCCATGGTGGTGGTGGGGTTTTGGTATTGATACCGGAGAAACTGACGGAAGCCAAGCACAGAGAGATGGACACAGGTTTCTTCAGGAAGGAAGAGATTCTTTATTGGATCACCGATCGGGACTCAGAGGGACTAGCGTCACCAAAATACAACAAAGTCTGAGCCCCGGACAATAGTGCAGGCTCCTTATATAGGCATATAACTCCTCCCATATTAAGCTCCACCCGCACATTCTCTTAACCAATCAACACAAATAAGAATTAACTTCCTGTTTGACCGCATGGCTTGTCCAGCACAATGGAGGAGGGGGAATACTATATCCTGTATTCTTGCACATGCTCCGTACACTACTGATCGTATCTTGCCTCGTGCAACCAACTGATCGATACGTCAGCATATGCACGTACACATGCCACGTGGTAATCTCGGCCTACTAAATTTATTTTTACCGAGATTCCACCACATTCCCCCCTTTGATGCCTCTTGATATTTTACAATTACTTGAGGCATCACATAACCTTGGTTTTGCTTACACCGCAAGTTACCTTGAACCAGACCAGACTTATCTCATGATGTGAATCTTCAACATTCATCTTCTTGCATTGGTTCTCCCTGATCTAGAGCCTTATATTTATATATCGCCATTATCTGTGCAGCAGCCTTCCTCTCTGCTATACTTCCTATCAGGCTTTGCACAGATCTAACTACTAAGGGTATAAGACACGGTAGGAGTAGACACAACAGTAAAATCAGTAGGACTCCACCTACCACTGCCTTAAGCCCTCCAAACCATTCATACCAGCTACCAAACCAACTACTTGGATTGTACCCTTTCCATACCTGAGTAGGCACATGCGCTAGTTTAACCATATGGCTAGTAAGCTCAGCTATTGCTTGCCCTTCGTCGTCTATTTGAAGACAGCAATTGCTTAGGTTAAACTTCCCACATACACCTCCCTCTACTGCCAAAAGGTAATCCAAGGCTAATCTATTTTGGTAGACTGCTGTCCTCATCCTGGTATTATGCTTCGCTAGAAGATTGAGCGCTTGTGATGTCTCATTAGTGATAATCTCAACCACCGCCTGTAATCTTATAATACGGTTGAGCATATAAATAGGGGTTCTATAACCAAAGGTACCATCCTCAGCCCACGTGGCTGGCCCATAATAATCTATGATACGCTGGGGAGGCCATTCATTATCTTCCCAGGTACCTATCTCTAAGGGTCCCCTTTTCTTCCTATGATTCACATCATACACTTTAACACCTAAAGTCTCACCTGTTTCAATCGGTAACAAGAAGAAGGATGGTTTGAGCATACCCAACACACATGCCCCTTCCCAGTCCTGTGGCAGCTCCGAATAGGCTTTCTTACCACAGATCCAGTACAAATTTGCTGGGGCTCTCCAGGTAGATGTGATGGATAAATCAAACCACACATCCTTTAAATTGGCGTATCTAGCAAACGGGTTAGATGGTTCTGAGACATTTGAAGCCGACCACCAAGTTGTATTCTTTGTATCATCATCATAAGCTTTTTGCCCTAGACAAGTTAATTCTCCTACAGAAGTATTATACATTATTCCTTTCCTTGCTATGCAAACATAACCTATGATGGAGGTCTTTAATCTCCACTCAGATTTACCTCTAACACTCAAATGATAATCGGCTGGTGCAGATATTAGTTGGTCAACTGCCTCAGAACCGGACATTACCTCCTTTGCTTCCCAAGGCCATTGGTCTCCCATGTTAGTACCTCCACACACATAGCAGTTGGTAACATTAAGACTACCGGCAATACTTTCAGCTAAATCGATGAACAGGTTTTTAGCATTATGGGGGATCTTATTATCTATGCTCATCTCTTCATAAAAGGAATGGTATACTTGATGAGTCTGGGAGGATACCGTATCAGTCTCTATCCCTATAAACAATAATGTCCCAGGATCTAAACCCGTCCCGTATATCTGAAACCCAAATAAATTGCCATACTTGTCTAAGAACTTGTCGGGGTTATTAATAAGTATATGGACTGGGTTACATTCCATAGACTTACAATATGGGCTAGTCGGCAACTTAGTCACTATCATGTCTTTGTCTACTGTCTGTCCCCAAGTCGCCCACCCCACACAAGACCAATATGGACAAAAGTTATAGTCTTTATTTGGGCATCTAGGACTCACATATTTATTTTTGCTACTGGGACAAATGTATTTATCGTTAGACCCATACGTCCTCTCCCATCTAAGATCCCCACATACATTCCACGGCTTTCTACCACTCGATATCGCTTTACACGCATCAAATAGCAGAACACCCGAAGAATGTACGGATTCTAACACCGTCTTATTAATTAGGGTCCCCTGAGGATCTCCATTCCTGAGAGTCAACCAAATTGTACGAGGCTGATACTCCGGACTGAAGCACTTAGGTTCTCCTACTCCTAAATGGCATACACTATAGTCTATATTTAAGTATCTACATCTTGATACATCTCCTTTACATTCGTATTGTGAATGCCAAATTAGGGTTTGGGAAATATGGTTACCTGTTCTCGTAGTCTTAATGCATACCTCACAGCTAGGAGTGTCGGTACCTCTACCTTCCTGAATATAAAAACACATGTAAATAAACACAATCAAAAGCACATCTTTCGCCGTCATCCTCAGTCTTCGTCCGTGCGATGGAACCTCAGCTTCCAGGATGTGAGGGCTGCAGGGAATGGAGTTCTGCTCGTCTTCACAGGTGTCCCTTCGGGACTTTCCTGGCTTATACACTATGTGATGGTAAGCGGACAGGCTTTATTATGGCCTTCTCACTCACACCTGTAACAATAAAATTTGTAATCCACAATAATTCCTCGTTACTCCGACTGAGTAGTGCGTTTCAACCGGATCTTGCAGGGATTCTCTGGATCTGCTGTAACTTGCCAAGAATCGACTGCTGCTGGTTTAACCCTGGAGTGATGTATCCACGGAGTCACTTCTGCTACTTTTATCGCTGTAGGGGTAGACAAAAGAACAACATAAGGACCTCTCCACTTGGGCCCTAACGGTACATTATTCCACTCTTTAATCCACACTTGGTCTCCTGGATGATAATTATGAACAGGGGGATAAATATTCACAGGTAATCTATCTTGTACCCATTTCTGTACCTCCTCCATAGTCTTACCCAACTCTACAACCTGCTGCCGGGTAATTCCTTCTCCCAACTGACTCAAATCCCCCCTTAAGTTACCAAGTACGGGAGGTGGTCGCCCATACATAATTTCAAAAGGAGAGAGGCCCATCCTTCTGGTAGGGGTACTGCGGATTCGCAATAGAGCTATAGGTAAGAGAACGTTCCACTTAAGTTGGGTTTCCTGACACATTTTAGCCAACTGGTTCTTAATAGTTCTATTCATTCTCTCTACCTTACCAGAACTCTGGGGTCTATATGCAGTATGAAGCCTCCACTTTATACCAAGCATATGAGTCAGTTGTTGTAGGCACTGGTGAACAAAAGCTGGACCATTGTCCGATCCTATAGAACAGGGTAGTCCATATCGGGGTATTATTTCTCGTAGCAGGAATCTCACAACTTCTCCTGCTTTCTCGGTACGAGTAGGACATGCTTCTACCCAGCCTGAATAGGTGCACACAATTACCAGCAGGTAACGATGTCCACCCGATTTAGGCATCACTGTAAAGTCTATTTGTAGATCGGACATGGGGAGTCCCCCCATAAACTGGACTCCTGGTGGCTTTACTGGTCCTTGTCTTGCATTATTCTTAGCACACGTTACACATCTGCGTACAATGGCCTGAGTCAAGTTGGACAATCTTGGTATGTAGAAATGTTTCCTGAGAGATTCTTCAGTACTGTCTCTCCCAGAATGTGTCCCGTTGTGATAATTTTGGACAATTTCTACCGCTAGCGATGCTGGTATAACTATTCTTCCATCTTCTAGCTGATACCACTTGTTCTCCAGATACTTTCCCGGTTCAGTCTTTAACCACTCCTCTTCTTGAGTTGTATAAACTGGAGTCCATTGAGACAGTGGGGTTGGTATTAGAGCAGCTATATGCCCCACATACTCCTGTCTTCCTGATTCAGCAGCACGCTTAGCTGCACTATCTGCCATCCGATTTCCCTTAGTTACATCACCATCTCCTCTCAGATGCGCTCGACAATGTATAATACCGACTTCTTTCGGCTCCCACACTGCTTCCAATAGTTGTAGGATTTCAGCTGCGTACTTGATTTCTTTGCCTTCTGAATTCAGTAGTCCTCTTTCTTTATACAAAGCTCCGTGGGCATGAGTGGTTAAAAACGCATACTTAGAGTCCGTATAGATATTTACTCTTAAACCTTCAGCCAATTGTAACGCTCGTGTTAGTGCTATTAATTCTGCCTTTTGTGCTGATGTTCCTTTTGCCAATGGCCGAGCTTCTATCACCTTGTCTATTGTTGTTACTGCATATCCTGCATAGCGGATCCCTTCTTTCACATAACTACTGCCGTCGGTATAATATTGAACATCGGGGTTCTGGATGGGAAAATCACGAAGATCTGGTCTACTTGAGAATACTTCATCCATTACTTCCAAACAATCATGTTGACTTTCAGTAGGTTGTGGCAAAAGGGTAGCTGGATTTAAGGTGTTTACAGTCTCTAAATGCACTCTTGGGTTTTCACACAACATTGCTTGATACTTGGTCATACGGCTGTTACTAAACCAATGATTTCCTTTGTAATCCAACAACGTCTGTACTGCATGTGGGACTCGTACATAAAGTTCTTGACCCAGAGTGAGTTTATCGGCTTCAGCTACTAGCAGGGCGGCTGCAGCTACGGCTCTTAGACAAGGTGGAAGTCCGCTGGCCACTGCATCCAGTTGCTTAGACATGTAGGCAACAGGTCTTTGCCATGATCCCAAGTACTGTGTCAATACTCCCACAGCCATTCTTCTTTGCTCGTGTACATATAAGTAGAATGGTCGTGTGTGATCAGGTAGACCTAATGCTGGGGCACTCATCAAAGCCTTCTTCACATCTTCAAATGCCGTTTGCTGTTCTTGGGTCCATAAGAAGGGGTCGTGCTCTGTACCTTTGATGGCTGCGTACAGAGGTTTTGCTAGTATCGCATAGCTGGGAATCCATATCCTACAGAAGCCCGCTGCCCCCAAGAATTCTCGCACTTGTCTTCTATTCTTGGGTATTGGTATTTGGCAGACAGCTTCTTTTCTCTCTGGCCCCATAATCCTTTGACCTTCAGAGATATGGAATCCCAGATACTTGACAGTTGGCAAACACAACTGAGCCTTCTTTCTAGACACCTTGTATCCTGCCTTCCAGAGAATGTGTAGTAGATCGTGCGTTGCTTGCTGACATTTTTCTTTTGTAACTGCTGCTATCAACAAGTCATCTACATATTGTAACAATACACATTCTCCTGGGATAGACTCGAAATCCAGTAGATCTTGACTTAGGGCTGAGCCAAATAGGGTAGGTGAATTTTTAAACCCTTGGGGCAGTCTTGTCCAAGTCATTTGGCGTTTTGAGCCCGTTACAGCGTTCTCCCATTGGAAAGCGAAAATACATTGACTTTCTGCGGCAATTCGGAGGCAAAAGAAGGCATCTTTGAGATCTAAGACTGTAAAGTAAGTAGCCCCGCCCGGAATTAAAGCAAGCAGGTTATATGGATTGGGTACAACTGGATGTATACTAACAACCGCATCATTGACTGCTCTTAAGTCCTGTACAGGTCGATACTCATCTGTACCGGGCTTTTGAACAGGCAGCAATGGGGTGTTCCAGGGGGAAGTACAGAATTTTAGGATACCATACCGTATGAACTTATCCAGATAGGATTGGATGTTCTTCTTAGCCTTCTGTGGGATGTGGTATTGTCTTAGGCTTACTGGATAAACCCCAAGTTTCAGTTCAATTTTTATAGGTGGAATATTGCGGGCCAGTCCTGGTGGGTTGTTCTCTGCCCAAACTCCTGGTATGTTAAACAATGTCTCATCACTCCTAGGGTTTTGGCTAGTCAACACTGTATAAAGTCGCCACTCTTCTTCCTTTGGTACGGATAAAGTCATAATACCTGAAGGTCCATTAAACTTTAAAGATGTTGTTCCATTTGGTAGGAACGTAATCTGCGCTTGTAATTTTGATAGCATATCACGTCCCAGCAATTGGACTGGACATTCAGGCATATAAAGGAATTGGTGTTTTACTACGTGGCCTCCCAATGTACAGAGTCGACTTTTAAGAACCGGTCTTTCAGCACTTCTTCCAGTTGCTCCTATCACAGTAATAGTCCTTCCAGATGGAGGAGCAACTAGATTAGTCACCACTGAATGTTCAGCACCAGTGTCGATCATGAATGCACTCCTTTTCCCCCCTATTGATACATCGACCATAGGCTCCGCTCGACCAAGGGGGATGGAGCCCGGTCGGTATCAATAGTCCTCCATGACCGTGTCAGCCAATCCCACGAAGTCCCTACCTTCTCTATCGCGGGACCTTTGCGCTGCTGGAATATACCTGTCTTCCCTAACACTTCCTCTGTTCCCATTACTCCCTCTATAACCATTACTCCCTCCGGGACCTCCTCTACCTCTCGCTCTGCCTCTAAAGTTTCCGTAGCCTGCCCTGGGTAGGTCTCTCTCGTACTGCTCTCTTTGCGGACATTCGTTCCTCCAATGCCCTTCTTCCTTGCAATACGCGCACTGATCCCTACTCAAAGGCTCCCTACTCCATCTATTATTGCCTCTATCTGGGCCCCGTTTATCTACGCCTGCGATTGCTACCGCTAGCATATCAGCCTTTTTACGCATCTTGCGCTCCTCCTCTTTCTTACTTTCCGTATCCCTGTTCATATAGACCTTATTTGCTACTTCCATTAGTTGGGTGATGGACATACCTGCAAACCCTTCTAACTTTTGTAGCTTGCGCTTAATATCTCCGTATGCTTGGCTGACAAAGGCGGAGTTAACCATTCAGGAATTGTCTGCGTCTTCCGGATTAAAGGGGGTATACAAGCGGTATGCCTCCAATAATCGGTCATAAAAGACACTGGGCGCTTCATCGCTTTTCTGAATCACCTCAACTGTCTTCGACATGTTAATGGCTTTCTTTCCTCCGGCTTTCATGCCAGCAATTATAGCGTCTCTATAGGCTCTGAGTTGAACCATATCAGCACCATTTACGTTCCAATCGGGATCAGTGTTGGGATAATGTGTTGCGGCCCATGCTGCTGGATTAGCTTGGTTCAAAGCACGGGCTCTATCCTCTAGTGCTTTAATGGCTGCTTGATTTATTCTTGTCCTTTCCTCATTGTTAAATAAAGTCATTAGTAACTGCTGGCAATCAGCCCATGTCGGATTATGCGTCTGTACTATTGAGGTGAACAGATCAGTCATGGCTTGTGGTTTCTCAGTATACGAGGAATTATGGGTCTTCCAGTTTAAAAGGTCGGTAGTGGTAAATGGGACATATACGAAGACTGGGTCAGCGTGTGCCATTTGACCTGCGGCATCGATATAAGCTGACCCGGGATTTAGGCGAAGAGGCATCTGATAGTGCTTTAATTGTTGGGCACCAGTCAACTGTCGGGTTTGGATGGGGCTACGTAGGGAGGCGTCAGTCATGGGTTCCGGTCGGGGAGAGATAGGGTATGGGGATGTGGGAGGTTGGTTTTGGGAAAAGGTGGTGAATAGAACACTTCGGGCCGAGCTAGATGAAGCTTGACCGGAAGTCTGAAGTGGCGCCAAATCAGGATATTCAGTTTTTAATGGGGGTGGGTTCTGGTTCCGGAAGGGGAGATTTAGTACGAGGGGGGGTGGATCCTGTACTGGAGGAGGAAGCGGAAGTGGATGGGGGTAATGAGGGGAGGGCTGCAGGACTTCCTGCGTTTGCATCACTTCCTCTTAACGGAAAGTAAGGGGGCGGCAAAGGGATCTCGGACTCAGGGGGCGTGTCCAAAATGGGCCTAACACCAGTCCTAGTGGACGAACAAGTCCTAGCTACCATGAGGCGACACTGCTCCTCGTGGCATGTCTGGAGCCATTTTGGCGAGTCATTTACGGCCTGTCTCCAACAGTCAATATAAGGAAACTGGCCGTAAAGTTCAGGCCTACCTGATACAGCCACGTGTAAGCGCTGTACCAGAGTTGGATCCAAACTGCCACGTGGCGGCCATGCCGCAACCAAAGTAGGCCACTCCCTAGTGCACAAAGTAACTAAACGCACAGAAGACATCTTAACCCCAAAATCACAAACCTTAAATCCCTTTTTAAAATTCTTAACCATACATCCTAAGGGATCCGGAATCGTTGACTGCGACGCACCCATATTTAACAATGGAACGTCGTCGACAACGATTACTATACACGCGTACTATTCAACAGTCACACCCGTTTCCTCTGGCAACAGCACCACGTGGTACGGTTACCAAGTGAAACGTACACAATAACAATAAACACTCAGGGAATTCCCGTACACACACAGCTGCTACACCAGTCACTATATAATCAATATTATGCCCTTTGGCGTAACTATACAGTCACCCACGCTATAATTCTCTATATACGAATTACCCGTCTATAACACACCCCAGTAACATCGTCTTTTACAAATAGCGGTTACAGTACGGTTAGCATAGGTCAAAGTACAAGTTAAGGTCACAATACAATTATTAGTGGTTATGGTGTTAAAACATGCAATTGACGACAATGATTAGTACTTATTATACAATGTCAGTAAATATACAGGGTTATGGTACCGTGCACTATAATACAGCAACACACTATTAACACTCTCGCTAGACGGCTGAGCTCGCGCTATCTAACAAGATATACACTTTACTAAAACAATCGTTAACACATTTACAATTCCCAACTAAACTATTGGCCAGTACCTTGAATGGACTACCTAAAACTATATACACCCGTTTTGGTTAGCCACACTGCCCAATCACCACATATATAGCGAGCTAGAGAACCGAATTTACACAGGCGCCTCTTAGTCGTACTATCAAAAGTCTAGTGGGTTCCAAATTTACACGCCTTCCCACTTAGCCCAGATAGGATGAGAACTAGCGAACCGAATTTACACAGGCGCCGCTTAGTCTCCCGGTCCCTCCGACCTAGCGAACGTAATATACACCCTAGAACGCTAGTCTAGACAAGACACCGGTGTCCGGCTAGGGCTATTTACACCAGGACCCCGCCTGACTAACCAAATCAAACGGTCTGACTAAAGAGCGTTCGATCGAGCGGTGCGCCTTCGCTCCTTCCCTCCGACAGAGGGGGCAGATACAGATTCAAAAACCCCTTTGGGCCTACCGCACAATCGGTATACCCCTAGCGGGTCCTGCCGTCTAAAACAGCAGTTGTCTTACCTCCTCGTTCCTGAACCTGAGTTCACACTCATCGACGGGGACACCCCAGCACTTCTCACGTAGAGGCCGATGATCTCCTGGACAACAGACCAGTGGCGCCGAGACGAAGGGAGGTCCACGCAGAAGTTCAGGGGTGCAGCCGTAGAGAACGTGGGCAAAGATAGACCGTCTCACGCCTCTGCCTCTCAGCTACCGTTGAACGATGAGCTTCCCGGCCAATGCACCAAATGATACCGGAGAAACTGACGGAAGCCAAGCACAGAGAGATGGACACAGGTTTCTTCAGGAAGGAAGAGATTCTTTATTGGATCACCGATCGGGACTCAGAGGGACTAGCGTCACCAAAATACAACAAAGTCTGAGCCCCGGACAATAGTGCAGGCTCCTTATATAGGCATATAACTCCTCCCATATTAAGCTCCACCCGCACATTCTCTTAACCAATCAACACAAATAAGAATTAACTTCCTGTTTGACCGCATGGCTTGTCCAGCACAATGGAGGAGGGGGAATACTATATCCTGTATTCTTGCACATGCTCCGTACACTACTGATCGTATCTTGCCTCGTGCAACCAACTGATCGATACGTCAGCATATGCACGTACACATGCCACGTGGTAATCCACCACAGTATGGGCAGGCGTATGTTGTGGCCAACGAACACAGGTGCGTTTTATTGATAGCATTTTGAATGCACAGAGATACTGTGACGAGATCCTGAGGCCCATTGTTGTGCCATTCATCCACGACCATCACCTCATTTTGCAGCATGACAATGCACGGTCCCATGTTGCAAGGATCCGTACACAATTCCTGGAAGTTGAAAACATCCCAGTTGTTGCATGGCCAGCATACTCACCAGACATGTCACCCATTGAGCATGTTTAGGATGCTCTGGATCGGCATATACGACCGCATGTTCCAGGTCCTGCCAATATCCAGCAACTTCGCACAGCTATTGAAGAGGAGTGGACCAACATTTCACAGGCCATGATCAACTCTAGCGAAGAAGATGTGTTGCACTACGTAAGGGAAATGGTGGTCACACCAGATACTGACTGTTTTTTGGATCCCCCCCAATTCAGTAAAACTGCACACTTTAGAGTGGCCTTTTATTTTGGCCAGCCTAAGGCACATCTGTGCAATAATCATGCTGTCCAATCAGCATCTTGATATGTGAGGTGGATGGATTATCTCGGCAAGGAGAACTGCTCACTAACATAGATTTAGAAAGATTTGTGAACAATATTTGAGAGAAATAGGTCTTTTGTGTACGTAGAAAAAGTCTTAGATCTTTGAGTCCAGCTCATGAAAAATGGGGGGAAAAACAAAAGTGTTGCATTTATAATTTTGTTTAGTGTAGATAGATAGGCAGATATAGATAGATAGATATAGATATTTAAAGAGTTATATATATATAAGGGTATATATGCTATTTTATATAATATAATGCTGGGTGTTTTCCTTCTTTTAGATTAAAAGCAAAAACAGATGTGAGAAAGGCTGAGATTGATGGATGCCTGTCTCCTTTCAGCTATGCAACTATGTATATGTGTCTGTTTATATATAAATATATATGTGTGTGTGTGTATATATATATATTCTATATTATGTAATATAATGCTCAGAAGCATCAGTATTCTACAGCTTGTAATGTAAGACTACATTTAATAAAACATTCAGCAGCTGTGATTTGTTTTGTAACATATTTTTTACTTCAATCACTTTTCCATCCCTTCATTTTGTCAAAAAAATATGATTAAATATGCTACTATGGCATTCAGCTACAGCAATAAAAATGTTATTTTCCAAGTGTGGATCAAGGGCAAGTACAATTGAGGGATATTACCGAGGGCAGTGTAGTGTTGCAGTGCAGGGAAAAGGCTCTCATTATCATTCATTGCATTTTCCTAAGCTTGCCTGAAATGACATCAGTGGAGGTGAAAGCAGATGAGACACACTGCTGCGTGTAGATTTCCAAATAACTACTTGGAAGTAGAGACTTTAAATATCGGTTTTCTGCTTCAGCTGGTTCATCACCTTTGTATCTTTCTATCAAATAGAAAATTCCACCATCCCACTTACCAAACGATATAAGCATATCATAAAAATACCAATGACATTGTAACCGGCTCTGCATTTAATCTGTTTTTAAGCATCACCTTTGTTTAGAAGTTGAAACTTAACCAGGAATCACAGGATGAGTCAAGCTTAAAAAAAAAAAAACAGGATTTTAAATTCTGGGGTACTATTTTGCATTACCTTTGTTTGATATGGCACCTAGGTTGGTTTAAAAGGTGTTTATGCAATGTAAAAATTACTTGGAGAATGCTTTTGTAGTTTACAATAAGGGTATACATATAGAATGCTGGTTTTTCGCTTTCTTTTGGATCAAAAGCAACCAATGTCTTAGACTCTAAGGTTGCTCAATGCTCTACTGTTTACAATCTATGGAATGGGTTTTTGAGTTCTGAGTAATATGTTGCACACAAATACATCTAGCACCCTTATTGTGCTACTCCTGTTTAATTTGAGAAAATCTAATGACAGTTATTTTAATGTGTGTAGAACTGGAACGCATGTGAAGGCATTCTCCAAGTCATTGCACTTAGTGTGCACTTCCTGTCAGTCCGGCCGGGTACAGGAAACAGAAGCTACTTTACCGCGGACCGGAGAGGAGCTCAGCCACGCTACAGGGAAGGGGAGTGAGAAGAACAAACGGGGGGGGGGGGGGGCATACAAATTACCACTAACACATTTATCAATTGTAGCACTACCAGAATTATTTACCACATTACATGTACCTGTGGTAAATAGGCATGTGCATGGGAAAAAATTTCGGTTCGGCATTCCAAAATTCGGGACTTCGGCAATTCGGCACTTCGAGACTTCGGAACTTCGCCAGTTCGGAATTTTTGTAACTTCGGCACTTCGGCACTTTGGAACTTTGGAATTTCGGAACTTGTCTTGCAGCTGATTGGTAGATAACTCCCTAATTCCCACGGTATTAGGGAGTTATCTGCCAAAAGGCTGAAAGACCTAAATTGGTCTTTCAGCCACATTTACTAGTACTAAGTAAAAATTACTTAGTATTAGTACATTTTGCCCTTACTCGCTATACTGCGAGTAGGGGCATGTCTAGTAAACAGTGAGCAGCCTGTGTTAAAAAAATAAAATAAAAAAAGGGTCCCCCTCCCGAGCTGGGGCCCCTAAATTAGAATATTGCCCCCCCTGGCCCCTACCCCTGAGCGGCAGGTGGGGGCCCTAAAATAAAATAATGGGGGGACCTATTGTCCTCCCCCCAGGCTGGGGGCCCTAAATTAGAATAAGGGGGGACGTAATGTCCTCCCCCCTGGCCCCCACCCCTGAGCGGTGGGTGGGGGCCCTACAGTAAAATAAGGGGGGGACCTAATGTCCTCCCCTTTGCCCCCACCCCTGAGCGGTGGGTGGGGGCAATACTAATTAGGGGGGGACCTAATGTCCTCCCCTCTGGCTCCCACCCCTGAGTGGTGGGTGGGGGCCCTAAATACTAATTGGGGGGGACCTAATATCCTCCCCCCTGGCCCCCACCCCTGAGCGGTGGGTGGGGGCCCTAAATACTAACTGGAGGGGACTTAATGTCCTCCCCCTGGCCCCCACCCCTGAGTGGTGGGTGGGTGGGGGCCCTAAATACTAATTAGGGGGGACCTAATGTCCTCCCACTGGCCCCCACCTCTGAGCATCGGGTGGGGGCCCTAAATAAAAAAAATAACCCCCCTCCCACAGGTGACAAGGGGTCCCCAAATGCCTAGTCACCCCCTCCCCCAAAAAATTAACCCCTACCTACACCCCTCACCCTAAAAATAATGAGGGGGGACCATTTAACTAAGTACCTGTAAAAAAAATAAAAATAAACTTACCATTTGATGTTTTCTTTCTTCTAAAATCTTCTTTTTTCAGCCCCAAAAAATGCCAAATAAAAAGCCATAATAACCGACGCAATAAAAAAAATCCATCTTCACCCGGTGAGGGCTCCATGCAGACTGGAGAAAACAAAAGAGACCTGGAAGCCTGAGAGGGGCACTCAAAGGCAAGGGGTTAACCCTAAGGGAACTACAGAAGTAGTATACACAGAAAGGAGGAGGATGAGTGCCCAAGTGTAATTAATACATAACTTTTAATAAAGCCCTTAAAATCAAAGTGGAGATCACCACCCACAGTGTAACAAACTTAGTAAAAGAGGAACTGTTCAAAAGTTTTCAGTGTCCTCAGAACAGAAATCTATTTGCGCAAAAAACAGATATTTGCCCAAATCAGAGATATGAATAAGACTGTATGCATAAGCCTACAAAATAACGGCAGCAATATAATTAATTATTCATAATGGCATATCTAAATTAGTACTTAGTACGATCCTAGTATGGTACTAAACTGATGTGGGGATAGCCACCGTAAAAATAGTAAACTTAAAACTTAATGTGGGGATCGCTACCATAGACTCTAGAGGTAATAAAGGTTATGAACATTAGTAAATGAGGAACTGTTCAGAAGTTTTCAGTGTCCTCAATGCTGAGATCTATTAGTGCAAAAATTTTTTTGCCCCGTAGAGAACTATTTATAAGATTGTATGCTCGTGCCTACAAGATTTTTGGCAGCACAAACAATTACTCATTCATATTGTCATAAAGGCTATAGATGCACGGGTACAGCGTTAATCTTGATAACTAGGTAGTAATGAAAGGCTGAGACCTCCTACATGGAGATCGCTAATCTGCCCACAGCTTGGTATAACACAGTGTATCGATATGCTAACAGAGTTAATGTTAGACAGCCTTGGATGGTGCCTGGTAGAAGCCTTATATGTACACATATGTCGGGGATCAATCACGGTCAGCAGTGAACCCCAACAGCAACAATTGTTTGAAGTATGATTAATGCATAACCTTTAGTATAATGTTTAAGTTAGATGTGGGGATCGCCACCATAACAGTAATACATAAAGTACAAGAGGAACTGTTCAGAAGTTTTCAGTGTCCTCAGTATAAAAATCTGTTGCGCAAAAACAATATTTGCTCAAATCACTAGGCAGCCTTGAATGCTGCCTAGTAGAAAATCTTATAAGTAAATATATACCGGGATATGTCACGATTGACAAAAACCCCCAGTGACAACAATTATAAGTGCATAAAATAAAAGACTAACAACTGAGTGGGAGGGACATGTATATACAGAACCGGCAGGGTAGCCTATGGACAATGAGATGGTACGGCTAGTTCATAACCAAAACAACTCAGCCGTGGGTCCTTGTCCCTACAACAAAAAGCTGGAAGTCATGCAGACTGAGCTCTGCAGGGTGGGGGAAGGCTTATAAAGCCTTGCCCTGCCCTGCAATTAGGCTCAGAGCACTCTGATTGGTGGGTTTAAGCCATCCAATCAGAGTGCTCTGACAGGTAAATGAAGAGACTGACAGGTAAGTCTCAACATTTACCTGTCACAGCACTCTGGTTGGTTTGAAATCCACCAATTTTACACAGCATGGGAGTTCTTTGGAATTTTCCCACGCTGTGTAATTTGACTCATAACTCTCTGATTGGTGGATTAAGTAACTGTGCTTCGGAACTTCGGCACTTCGGCAATTCGGAACTTCGGAACTTCTGTACTTCGGCATTTCGACACTTCGGAAATTCAGTAATTTCGGAACTTCGGGACCTCAGTAATTCGGCACTTCGGCAATTCGGAAGTACCCAAATGTCCGAATTTCCCGAAATTCGTCCGAATACATATTCGGCCCGAAACGAATTGCACATGTCTGTGGTAAACAATATATCGGAAAAACTTATCAGCAGTTTAGGAGACGCATACTACAGCATGTATGATCAATCTATAATACAGAAATCCTTACCCCAGTAGCCAAACATTTGGTTAATTTTCACAATTCTAATCCTGCTAATCTCAGTTTCTAAGCCATTAAGAAACTGATCATGAACTCCCGCAAGGGGGACTTCAACTTGAAATTACTACAAAAAGAATTCAGGTACATTTACCAATTTAAAACATAAGCTCCACTAGGACTCAATGAAGAGTTTAACTAGACCCAGTTTATACATAAGTAATTACTACACGTTAGAAATTTAGCTCACATCACCAATGGATTTAATTCAATCCCACTAATCTAGTTGCTTTTTATTTATTTATTTCTCTTTACAACTGCATTTTATATTTTTTCCGTTTGACCTTATGTATTATCATGGGATATCCTCTAGATATTAAGCAATTAAGATGTGATTTCTAACCAGATACCGTAGATACATACACCCATGGTTTCTCCAGCTGGGAACCTACAGATTATTTTTCTACTAAGAGTATTTGTAATGTCTATCAAATTTATTTAATTACCTATTATTCTTTTAGCAGTCAATTTATATACCTGAACAATTTACATATTATATTTACATTTTTCAATTATTCATTCATTAATAGGAAAGTTGGCCCCCTATGATTAGCTCCCTACATTTCTGTCACCAATATCCAGTTTTTATGGATCATTAATCTAAGTTAGTCACTAACCAACAACTTTAACGTTACCCCTCCAATATGTATAGCTCCCAATACTATATTGTAATTTTCATTCATTTATTCTCTTCAAATTTAGAGAGATTTCTTTACAGTCCCAAAGATCTACACAACACTCAAGGGGTTAAAATCTAGCCACACTAAGTCTTTCCCCTTTCTCTCCTTTGGTACTATGCAGCTCTGCTATAACTGCCAATCAACCGCAGTAAGTCCTGATAGGTCAAACATTCTGACCAATTAATTTAAACCTATACACATTTAAACCTCCAAAACTGGAGGCTAATTTCCCCCTGAAGAACTGCCCAAACCAGCGAAACGCGCGTCTACTGTCTCAGCCAGCAGCAGCAAGATCCCCAATATTCTTTTCTCTCTATTGCCTATTGTTACATTGTAACAGTATCTTTTTCTCGCGATTGCCTATAGTTACATTGCAACATTGTTGTTCTACATAGTATCGTGCTTTATCCTTCACACATAGAGGTACTTTAGAGATTCATTGATACTCTCTACTATTTGTGCCTATACATCTACTGTATATAGCACATATCGGTGTATGCACATTTTTTTACTTTCATCCTAGGGAGTCTGTACCTATTATCTACTTACTTCTTCTCCCCATCGCTGATTTTAATTATTACCATTAAAAGTTAATTTTTATATTTGTCTCATTACATTTTGGTCTGGGCAAACCTTTCTTCTTTTTTTTTCTTTTACACTCAGGGGCCATGCCCTTCTTGCCCATAGACTGGTCACCATCTCTTCTCCCACCTTGTTCTCAAGTTTGGTGTTACAACTATATTAGTTTTATTCTTCTGTTAAAAGACCTGAGAGAACCTTTTGGACAGTGCACCAAGTTACTTTATGCATATTGTAGGTCTTACTACTTTTGCCTGTATTATTGATAAGGAATTCTGACAGCAACATTGTTTAACCTATTAAGGACCTGCATGATGGTCTGTGGCTATGCCATTATGCTGTGCAAGACTTTAATGCTCATTGACAGAATAGACGTCATACATTAAAAGAACCACCAGGGTTAAATTCCTGCTGGTACCAAGGAGCCCAAGATATCATTGGATTTAAAGCAGCTTGTGTCTTCAGTTCCTGCACCACTTGTGTGAGCGAGAAGACTTGTCTGGTTAAAGCGTTAAGCATTTTGGCCAATTCCACAAACTCCATACATGAGTTAGTTATTCTGTCAGGGTTTAGTAGACAGAGCCCATAATGTGGTAATAGATAGAAAAAAAAGCGAAGTAATGATAAGAACGAGGCAGAGACAAGGTCAGGATATCAAAGGGTCAGGCAGCACAGGTTCATACTCGGAGATCAGGCCAAAGATCAAGGGCTCTCTAGAGTTCTTAGTATAGTATGTAAGGCATATAGGGCACTTACTGATGATTTCTTCAATTGCCTTTTCCATTCCAGGCCATAACAAAATATCACAGGCTCTTTGCTTGCATTTTTCAATGCCTACGTGGCTGTCATGTATGCGTGGCAGCATTTCAGGACGAAGACTTGAGGGAGTGACAATTTTCTCTCCTTTAAAGATTATGTCATGTAAGTATGAGAGTTCACCTTGGTAATTCCAGAATTCCAAGACATTTTGGGGGCGTATATTATTATCATCAGGCCAACCATTTTGTAATGTATGCTTTGATTTTTTCTAGCTTTGGATCACTGACAGGAAGACTGTTATATACAGTGTGCACTTGTATGTCTATACCTTCACTAAAGGCTTGAGTCTTGTTTACATGACTACTTTCTGGACAGCATGTCTTCAACCGTCTTTGCCTGGACGGTGAGTAATAGTGAAGTTATATGTCTGGAGCTGTAAAATCATTATTTGTAGTTGTGGAGAACTCAATGCCATTGGTTTGTGCATTATGGACTCTAAGGGTTTATGGTCACTTTCCATGAGTATATGGCGTCCATAGATGTATCGATGAAAACACTTGTAGCCAAACAGTATGGAAAAAAAAGTTTTTTTTAAATTTGCATGTCGTTAATTTCACATTCTATGAGTGATTTTGATGCATACGCAGTATGTGTTCCATCTTGCAGCAATACCGCTCCAAGTCCATACTTGGAAGCATCAACTTGCACTTTTAGTTCTTTCAGAGGATCAAAATATGGTCCTGGCTTGCATGTGAGCAATTGTCATGTTAATGAAGCATATGTACCAGTAAAACTCAGATGCCAGTTGCTGGTAGACATGTGTCGGTTTATTAAATACAGCACAGAAGTGAAAAATCACTGTTACTCACAGAGAGGCTTCGAAATTCAAACCGAAACTAGATAGGGTAAATTGTTACCCCACAATTTGAATACTGCTATGTGATTGGTTGGACCTTACAAATGCAAATATTACACTCGTCATGCTACAGTCACACAGAACAGAGTGCTCAGAGAGACCTCTGTACTCCAAGAATGAGAATCCCTCTGCTGTTGTCAGTGCTCATTTCAGCAGAGGGAATCCCTCTGAGATGTGATTTAGGGGTTGGAGCATGGGTAGAATTAGTGGTTGGATTAGGAGCAATATTAGGTGAAAAGGTATACATGTGGGATGTCATTGTAAATGAGAACAAAAGCAGAATGTGAGTGTGTTGTGATTGTATGCATGATCTGAATTTCCACCAAATAAAACGTATATAAAAAAAAAAAGAGCCACAAAATTGTAATATTTTTACATTTATATTAGTTAAATAGCCTGGGGGGGGGGGGGGGGGTGTACTTTCTACAACTATATACATTAGTGGTGCGGTTTTAATTCTGTGACTATTATAAAAGTTGGAATCAATTTTGTTTAAAAAAAAAAAAAATTTAGCTTTAAAGCAATAATGCACACCTTGCAATACTTGTTTTATAGCTTCTAAAAATTAATAGAAATCCTAGATACATTGGGCATTTTAACAATCATCACTGATTAGTGAATCTATTTTGAGATTGTTTTCTTAAATTGCACAGTGTGTAGAAATTATTAAATGGAAAGCTAAGAAGCATTTTTCCCTTGTACACCCTAATGTAGGGCCTAATTTTCCTCCCAATGTCTTATTATATTTCAACCTGCTTTGAATCAATTTGAGTTAGCTCATTATCTGCAGAATCAGATCATACAAGATCATACAACTTGCATATCCCTGGAGATCACTACACAAATATTTAATGTCATGATTTCATTTTCTTATTACATTTTGCAGTGTTTTAGAAGCTAACTTAAAAAGTTAGGCGTCTCGTATGATCTGTTTCTTTAAAAAAATATTTCAGACAACACACTATAATGAGATATTTTGCACGCATCTATGCCTTAGTTTATTTTACAGGACACAATTTAACTAACTGTTATACAGTGAGTTTGATAGTTTTCATCTCAGGAGGTTGAAAAGTTAAGCAGACCAGCTGAAATATAAATGTGTGGCCATCTGGGTTACACATCTATTCTTTATACCAGATGCATTAACTTGCTGAATTGCTATTTTATACAGAGACTTGGCCAACGAGTATCATACTTGGCTATAACACCCAAAGTGTACATTGTAGTTTCCATCTGGTGATAGTGTGGTGACTGGTGATCAGGGTATTCACGTATGGTTACATAACAAATAGTAGAGACTGGGATGATAAAATCCCTCAGACAACCAGTATATTGTGACATTTGGGTCCCTGGGGTGGAGTGTTCAGAAGAGCAAGATGGTCCGATACTTCATCCCACTTGCAGAGTGTTTGCTAATAATCCAGGCTCACTGTAATTTTACATTGCCAATTAAGGACTATTATGTGCACATGCAGCTGGTTGATGGACTTCAAAACTGTGAAGGAAGGCGTCACAAAGTTACAAGAACTTTTTGCTGTGTTGTAAACTGTTGTTTAGTAGCGGGCTATAATTTGTTTAGTTAGAGCTCAGATGAGAAGAATTTGTCTGTATTTATCTCCTGTGAGCTGGCATGATAAAAATAGGTTAAAAACCCTTTGTATTTAAACAGAAAGTGTGGCAGGGTATTCCTTATCCTAGAGCAAGCATGTCAAAATTGCGGCCCGTGGGGAAGAGGGGCTTGTTTTTTTTTTTTCTTGTGTAGTGTGTTAAATTGGGGAGGGGAGGCAGTGTATTAATTCAGGGGATGGAGGGGGCCAGTATATTAATTTGAGGGAGGGAGGGGGCCAGTGTATTAAATATGGGAGGGGGCCAGTATATTAATTTGAGGGAGGGGGCCAGTGTATTATTTGAGGGAGGCAGGGGGCAGTGTAATAATTTGGGGGAGGGAGGGGGCAACTTATTATATTGGGGAGGTGGGGGGTAGTGTATTACAGTGGTTGGGGCAATGTACTAAATTGGGGTGAGGGCAGTGTAATTATTTGGGAGAGGGAGGGGCCAGTGTATTAGAGTGGTGGGAGGCAGTATGTCGAATTGGAGGGAGGGCAGTGTATTAAATTGGGGAAGGAGGTTGCAGTGTATTGGAGTGGTGGGAGGCAGTGTGTCAAATTGGAGGGAGGGCAGTGTATTAAATTGGGGAAGGAGGTTGCAGTGTATTGGAGTGGTGGGAGGCAGTGTGTCAAATTGGAGGGAGGGCAGTGTATTAAATTGGGGAAGGAGGTTGCAGTGTATTGGAGTGGTGGGAGGGGGTAGTGTGTTAATTTCGGGAAGGGGCCAGTGTATTAAATTGGGGGAGGTAGGGGGCAGAGTATTAAATTGGGTGAGGTAGTGCGCAGTGTATTAGAGTGGTGGGGGCAGTGTAATAGAGTGATGAAAGGGTGGGCTGTGTATTAGAGTGGTGGGACGGGGCAGTGTGTTAAATTAGTGGGAGGGCGGTGTATTAAATTGGGGAGGGAGGGTGGCAGTGTATTAAATGGGGGGAAGGGAGGGAGGGCAGTTAGAGTGAAGGGAGTGGGCAAAGTATTAGATGAATGGGCAGTGTATTATATTGGGGGAGGGGCTACTGTATTAGATTTGGAAGCACTGTATTGGATTTGTGGGCAGTGTATTAGAGTGGAGGGGGGCAGTTAATTGGATTTGAGGGCAATGTATTAGGATGGGGGGAGGGGCAGTTTATTAGCTTGGGTCTGCAAGGAGGCACCGGACGCTCCCCATGGAGATGCTGGGTGGCCGCTCAGCTTTTTGCCACATATGCACAATAGCCTTCCAATGCTTTCCTATGGGAAATCATTGGATTGGCTGAGATCATCAAGTTTGATGATCTCAGCCAAAGTGAAGAACACACTCATAGGACTTCAAAATCAACAAGATAATGTAATTTTTTTTTTTTTTGCATGCATGCATTCACCATTTCAGTACTGTTACCAAACTTTTCTTAAAGGAGCACTATAGGGTCAGGAACACAAACACATATGTCTGACCCTATAGTGTTAAAACCACCATCTTACTTGTATTCAAGCCTGAAGCTGCTTGCTCTGCTGCTGTCTGCCTCAGAATAGCAAGCTGTCTGCTGACATCATCAGAAGTGTTGTTCTTAACCAATCACAATGCTTCCCCATATGTTTGGCTGAGACTGTGAAGGAGGCAGATCAGGGGCAGAGCCAGCACAATTTAAACACAGCCCTGGCCGATCAGCATCTCCTCATAGAGATTAATTGAATCAATGAATCTCTATGTGGAAAGTTCAGTGTCTGCATGCAGAGTGAGGAGATACTGATATGTTGTGATGCACACTAGACAAGACTGAAATAGGAAGCAGCTCTAGCAGCCACTTGAGGATTGGCCAGTGAAGTTATCACTAGGCTGTAATGTACACACTGCATTTTCTCTGAAAAGACAGTGTTTACAGCAAAAAGCCTAAAGGGTATGATCAGGGCCGGATTTAGATGAAAAGAGGCCCTAGGCTATTCCTCTTATGAGGCCATTTAAGTTTGTAAATTACATGAGAGACACTCAAATACATCATTACTGTGATATATATCAATATGTTAAATTAAACATGTTGTGATTGGTACTAACCTTTATAAAACATGTGGCACGGATAATAAATTAAAAAAAAGTCGAGATGCGGAGAGGGGGGGGGGTGATTGTGAGAGGGAGGGGGGTGATGAGGAGGGGGTGGTGATTGTGAGAGGGAGGGGGTTGATGAGGAGAGGGGGGTGATTGTGAGAGGGAGGGGGGTGATAAGGAGAGGGGGGTGACTAAAAAAATTACCTTACATCCCTGGTGGTCCAGTGGGGTCTGCCTGGTGGTCCGGTGGGGTCCCTGGTGGTCCGGTGGCCCTCATTTCCGGTCTGCAGCTCCGCAGAGCTGCAGACCATGGATCTCGCAAGACCCAATTAGAGTGTTGCCGTGGTAACCCGCGGCAACGCTCTGATTGGGCAGTGCACGCGAGATCCATGGTCTGCACATTGTGGAGCTGCAGACCGCCGGTCTCGGCGATCGCGGCAGGAGGGGCATTGCAGTCTGCTCCGGGCACCCCCCTAGTAAGTGGCACCCGGGGCGGACTGCCCCCCCCCCCGCCCCCCGCCCCACCCTTAGTACGCCACTGGTCATATCATATGCGTAGAATTTCTCCTTATTTTCGGTTCAGTGTTTTAGTGTTCACTGTTTTTAGAATAGTGTAATTTTTATTTTGCTAACAATTTGAATGTAAGCCCCTCTTGATCTTGAGGTCCTAGGCTGAAGCCTAGTTAGCCTATAGGAAAATCCGGCCCTGGGTATGATTCTACTCACCAGAACAAATTCAATAAGCTGTAATTGTTCTGGTGACTATAGTATCCCTTTAATATGTCAAGGTAGTTGGACTGAAACATTGGTTATATGCAAATGCATGTCTCCTTAAAATAAATTTGGTCTTTTGTTTACTTTGAAGCCCTACGAGCGTGAGGTCATCCAGTGTCAGGCAACCTTTTTTATACTGTACTTTTCAAAATAAACCTAAGTTCCTATGGAAACTGAGGTTTTTGTTTATTTGCGGGGCACATAAACGGAAACCTTGTTTATTTGACCCTTTGAGTTTGACTTGCTAGAGGGTCGTGCAACTAAAAGAGCCCAAACACGCATGTACCAGCAGAGTGAGTTTGTCACCCCTTTATATACAATGGTGAAAAAGGAAAATAGTATGTGTTTACATTCCAACAGCTACCTAATCTCATGAGATCTACCAGTTTCAGATATCTAATTTTCACTGAGAAATTAGACTCCCACCCTTAGATATGCCTTAACAGCCCTGTCCAGACCATTTATAATCTGACTATTTTGTCACTTCTGATAATTCTGACCGCTGGGCCTTGGTTTATTTATTCAGTGCTTGTGAACATGTGGAAAAAAGAGAAACCCTCTTTTGTATAAATAGGAGTAGTGTACAATTTGAAAATTAATACATAATCGTAGGTTTCATGTTTCTACACTTGTCCAATCTTTTTGGAGGTTCTGGGAATCTCATTGACAGACATATATGCAGTCATCATGGTTTTTAACATTTGTGGGGAACATATAGGGAATACTTTCTTATACAGTAAAATCTTGATTTATACTGGTTTTTGAATCACTTGAGTTCTCTAAAGTAGTTCATACTAAATATTGAGGTGGCTAAACGTAAACACATGTGTAATCGTATTGACTTCTTGGTTTCTTTAATCATTTTATTTAAAAAATATTCCAGGACATATAAAAAGAATGAGGCAGACTATTGTTTCTGACGTGTTGTGTGTCACAGACTTGTGCTTCAGCATATATTACAGAATATTAAGAAGAGCTTATTTGTATTTAATTCTGAGATAACCTTATCGGTCGGCATGAGGCGCACCCAAACATAGAGCCACGAGAAAGGAGAACCGGCGTCTGCAGTATGGTGTATGGTGTAGGGTGTTCGGGTTTCGGAGCTTGAAGTTGTCACGTATCCTTTGTCTCCATGTGGCCAAAACAGAGATAATTACCTTCGGAAGATCGAGGGGAGTGCCGCTCTGTGGCCTTCTGCCATGATGCTTGGCTTTTGCGGCATGTCAACGCACGCCGTCCGCTGTGGACCCACATAATTATATAGCCCCACATCCGTCCAGGGAAAAAAACGTCACGCAAAAGACGCACACACGTTTTGGGGTCAAGGGCTAGGTACAGACAAGCAGATCTGTAAGAGGGTTATTTAAACTCATTTATTCCTTAGCTCATTGCCCTGTCGTTGTTTCCCTTAGATGGTTATCTGAGAGTGTGTTCCTGATCATGTTTTTCTGGTTTTTGACTTTGTCTTTGTTTTGACTTCCCTGATTTCTGGTACCCTTGACTTTTTGCTTTTCCTTATAGCTGTGTCTCGTTCTGTGTCCCTGACCTCGCCTAGTTTTCTGACTATTCTCATTCTAAGGTCCGGTAAGACATTACACTTAGTTCTAGGGTGTGATACTATTCTGCGTGCTGGATCAATGTAATCCTGACATTACAACATGGCCATAGATCCTGCAGAAATGTGTCAGCACATAGTAGCTTGCGAGAGAAAGCTAGAGGAGAATGATCATCGTATGGATCAATTTGCCCAAGCTTTCAATACGCTACTAATACGTATGGCTCAGTTGCAGCCTGAGATCCCTTTGGCAGGTACACCCCCACCTACTGTACCTACACCTATCGTACATACACCTATCGGGCACCCACTATCACCCTCTCTTCACCCCTGCATTTTGAAGGTAATATTCATGAATGTCGAGGATTCCTTAAATAGATTGAGAACCATTTTGAGACTCAGCCTCACCTCAACACAGGCATGTGAAGCAAGTATTGCAAACTTTGCTTAAAAATGGGCTATATTTGACCAGACGGAGGTAAAGTTCTTGGGATCTAATATTTCGGCCTCTGGTTTTCAGAAGGACCCTCGCAAACTAGAAGCCATTCTGTACTGGCCATAACGTAATGGGTTAAAAGCCACTCAGATGTTTATTGGATTTGCAAATTACTATAGGAGATTCAGCAAAGGTTACTCTCCTGAGATAGCCCCCATCACCAATATGACACGTAAGGGGGTTAACTGTACTATATGGTCTAAAGAAGCTAGAGAAGCACCTCTCAGGCACCAAGTGATAAACCTCAAGATAGATTGTTCATTCCGTTGCTAGAAAGAGAGGAGGTTCCACGATAATGAGACAAGATTTTCCGTTCTCCACGTTTTTTTAAAAATAAAATGCAATAGGGAGAAACCTATTTAAAACTCTTGACTTAAAAATAGAGGCAAAGGAGACAGGGAGAAATATATGGATTAAAAAAATATTTCCCTTTTTCTAGTCTCCCCTCTCTCACACAACAAAAAAGTGCACGGAATACATACACTCACTGGATGAACCAAAAGTACACTTTGCAACTATGTAAATCAAAGTTTCTAATCAGTAGAACATTTCTGTAGAAACAGATTGGCAACTTCATAGATACATGACAAAGTAAAAACACTGACAATAAGAACAATGAATTCCCTTTACATAGGATAATAAAACAAATAACGTGTATGAGCTAATTAATTACTGGGCTTCTATATGCAACAGCTTAGCAGAGCGTCCCCCTTTCTGTCTTATTAGACATACTGGTATCCTAGATTTCTAAGGCAAATCAGATAAGGACAATACTCCTCTGGTCTTTATTCCTGTTTTGGAAATATTTTATCTAGAGAGCATTTAGCTCTCAGTTTTTTTTTAAATCAATTTATAGTTGGTGGGTGTTTGTTATTTACCTTTATTTTACACTAGGTTATAGTTACATTTGGGGTGTTTCAATATTTTTAGTTTTAGTTTATTCTACTGTAACTAATAAACGTTAAGTTTTATCATATACATACTTTTTAAGGACTCCTGTTAACTAGGGACAAACTATTGTACCCTGAGAAACTCCTGCTTTGGTTCATGTAAGTATTGATTTAAATTAAGGGGTTAACCCCCACACAGGAGTTTAAACTTCTTCTTGTAAAACTTTTTATTAAGATTTATTTATTTTTTTCTTCCTTTTTCTCTCCTTCTCTATGTATTCGTTAAGTTGGAAAAAAGGGAAGCAAAATAAAGTAATCAAATTGCGCCAAATGTTGAGTTTCTTGATAAGGACCTGATTTATTGCTTAGTCAATAATAAACCTTCATCATCTGTGGTCCCAATGGGTGGAATACTTGGACGACCTGAGAAGTTGAAGATTCTAAAAAATCAAATTAAGTTCTTCATACTTGTCTTTATGTGTGTAATGGCAGAGGGAAGATAGAATCTTTTTTTTCATGGTTAAGTTTATGTCTATTAATATTCAGGGTTTATATTCACCCTACAAAAGATCATCCCTGGTAAAATTAATTAATTAAAAAGGAAAATGTTGACGTATGTTACCTGCAGGAAACACATTGGTTGAAAAAAAAAATAGAGCGCCATTGCCGGATAGCCACTTCTAAAAATTATTGTAACTTTGTCGGAGGAAAAGAAAAGTAAAGGAGTTGCTATTCTAATCTCAAATAAATGAAAACCGGAAATAATATACCAAGAGTGTGATCCAGACACGAGATTTCTTAATCCTGATTTGCAGTATAGAGAGGAAGCTATTTACCGTGATAAATATATATGCACCCAATGTAAATCCGAACGGTTTTTACAAAAAAAGAATGAAAAATTTAAAAAATGTACAAAGGATCTGTCATTTTAGTGGGGGTCTTTAACTCCATTATGGATAGTGAAATTGACAAGAAGATACACCAAAATGAAAAAAAAGTTAAAATATCATAATCCAATACTCGAATTACTAGCGAAAAAAATATAAATTCTATGATATATGGAGGATTTTAAATCCACACTCAAGAGATTTTACACACTTCTCTTTAGTTCATTCCTCATATGAAAGGATAGATATGGTATGGCCAGATTATCCAATGATAAAGAGAATAGAAAAGATAAATATATAATAGATAAAAATTTACATGAGAGATATCAGGTCTTAATAATTCATGTCTTGACGGCCACAAAGATATTACTAGCAAGGAATTGGAAACAGACGAAAATGTCCAACATTCAAGAACTAATATACCAAGTTAAATTCCAAATTAAAATGGAAAAAACGCTATAATTGGCTCAGTATGAAGGCAAGACAGAATACAGAAATATATAAGTACTGGTTAGACCGAATAGACAGATATGGAATAGAAGCAAACAGTAATTAACACTGGATGATAATAAAAAAATAAAAATAAAAAATATAGACAAGATCAGAACATTAAGTTATGTTTTTAAGCCCTGAGCAAGTCGTATATTAGGTGTTGCAATTGTATTTAAAAAAATTGTAAACTATTTATTATACAGTTTATTTTGATACTTTTCTAATAAAAAAATTATAAAAAGAAAATGCTAAAACCACTTGGACTACAGCATCAATTTTAAATGTCCTCAATTCCACCAATTGGGTCCCAGTTCTTAATTGTTCTCAAAAAGTTAAAAATATGTATCTAATTGTGCATTGAAAAATAAAATGCTATATAAATGTAATCTCTCAACATGATACAAATATAATGGCACGCTCTTGTATACAATGACCACAAATATCTTGTAATATCCCCAATGCAATCCTTGACTAATTACACTGCATTGTGTAATCTTTCCTTTGCATCAATAGTTATCTTTCCTTAAAACCAATTAACAGAAATATAACTATAAGATAAACTATTTAACAACATAAAAATTTAGTTATTTTAAAAAAATGTTTAAACTTAAACCTCTTCTTCTGATTCAAGTGTAACACGTCTCTGTGTCTATTTAAGCGGCCTCTTCCCACTCCTCTTTTTACTCCATGACCACTGACCCATCCCACCCATTCTTCCTTTGCCCCAAAAACACACGGAGACAGCAACGGCCACACCATTACTACTCAAATGACCTAAGCTTAATCAACAGTGTTACTTACTCAACAATGTTAATTATGAGCACAGAGCTTAATGTCATCAGCTGTCAGAAAACAGCGGCTCTCAGAGCCGCTATATCTTTGACTGTGCTGGCAAGGAAATACCTCCCTCTTAAAATATTGCATTGCGAGGTGCATTTCCCGGAATGTGAACATTCATATTTAAATCTGCAGGAGCTCGACCACCTACATTGGCTCTCATTAAAAAGTAAAAAAACTCCCCTTTTTGCACACAGCCAAAGCAGTGGTGTGTGTGCCAACTGCCCCAGGAAAGGGTGTTGGGTTGCTTGGATCATCAACAACATCCACAGATATCCTGTACTCCAAAATTCATCCCCGGGTAAGGAGCCATCTTTTGATGAAACTGTTGGTCATAGTGAAACCAACTTTGACTGTAGAATATTCAACTTTTTGGTAAATTTTTCTTTCATACATTTCACACTGAGGCATGGCTAATCTTGAGGGGCGTGAACAGATAACAAGATGTGTTACAAGCTCTGTTCTATTTCTAAGTGTTCCTGGAACATAGAATGACCTAATACTGTTATGAGAATTGCCGAAAGCATTATGTACCAATAGTATTGACTTTGCAATGCTTGCACACCAACTTTGGTGATGTGTGTATATATAACACTGACAGGTGAAGTATGAAACATTGATTTATATTTTTATAATGGCACCTGTCTAGTGGTTGGATATATTGGACAGGAAGTCAACAGCAAAATAACGTATAACCGGGCCTTAGAATGGCCGGACTTAATGTTGGACAAGAAAAAGCATAGTCAGCAATGAGCCAATGTCAGGGTAACAGAGAGACAACGAAAAGTAGCTGGGGTCAGGTACATGGTAATCAGTCAGTCAGACAGGCAAACAACACAGGAAAGGGTTAAAAATTAACACTGAGTCAGAAACAAAGCCAAGGTCAATACCAGAATACTATATAATAGTTCATTGGTACAAGCATACATACAGACAGACACGGCATATCTTGGAACTGGATCCTCCACGAGTGACTCCACTACCACCTTTGAACCAGAAGAACTCTGTGCTGCCTACTGCTGATGCCTCTGTTCTGGAGCCTCTTCCTCTCCTGGCACTATTTCTCAAGCTCTCCGGCACTGAGATTGGAAAATTTAAAGATGGCAGGGTCCCATGACTTAAGTGTGTCCCAATGTGCAGGAAAGGAAAGCAACCTCAGACTGCTGGAATGCGCAGCAGTCTGAGGTTGCTTTCCTGCGTCACATATGCGCAGGAAAATAAAGCAACCTCAGACTGCTGGAATGGGCTATCCTGCTGCCAAATCTTGATCCTGTTCCAGCTCATGGGGATCTCCTCTGTCACCTGTATGACAGCATAGCTCCAACATCTTGCACCGTACAAGTGCCTCACCCGGCTTCTGACCTGGTGCAATTTCCCCTCTTCTCATCATACTTAGTGACAGGTGCGAGGGAGGGCTGGATTGCCCTCTGACCACTTCCCAGGGATGCTTCTGTATATACTTCCACCGACAGAGCCCCATGGTGGGGATGAGCTCTTCCAAGGACTTAATGCCTTGCTAACACTGGTAAGCCTGGAGCATGGCTACCACTGAATCCCGCAAAACTGCTGCCATCATTCCAAGCTAATAGCACAGAGTAACTGTCTTTTCCAATCCTTCCTAGCCAACTGGTAAGTCTCCACCACTTTGCCTCCCTTATTTTCCCTATCCCATGTCTCTGCAACAATGTATCCATCTCTGGCCAACCCCCTTAATTCTTGGGCAGCAGTCATGTTCCACCTTCACAATGGTCTAGTGGAATTCTTTCTCAAAATCGCTTTAGACCCTTACAATGTACACTGATCAGCCACACCATTGAAACCACCTGCCTAATATTGTGTAGCTGCCACTCATGCTGCCAAAACAGCTCAGATGGGTTGAGGCATGGACTCTAGAAGACTTCTGACTGTGTCCTGTGGTATCTTGCACAAAGACATTAGCAACAGATTCTTTGTGTCCTGCAAGTTGAAAGGTCACACATATGTACTCGTATCCACCTAATATAAAGGAAACCATGATTCATCAGACTAGGCTGTAGCGGAGTGCCAGGACTTTCCTCCACTGGATCTGTAGTAACTGGAACTCAGGAACAAGGTGCTGAAATGTGAATAGCTCTCCTCCTCCCAGTAACTGCTCCCAGTGACAACACACAGTTCTGGAAGTACAAGTGGCTTTATTCAGCAAATCTCTGTGCCTTTTATGCACAGACCCCAGCATGGCGTCCCTGTGTCTGAGAGATAATGGAGTCAAAACCTAGTAACTTAATTATCTCTCAGTTAGAGGAAACCACATAAAAATACATAAAACACCCCAAAGACATAGTCATAATCCACAGGAACCCCATAAATCTTATATCTCCAAATAGCCTTGATCTGAGTGCCCAAGTTGTCCAAATAGCGTGAGATCCATTCGGTAGTATGGCATCGCTATTCGGGTAAAGTTATGACCAGGCAGCCACAAGGTGATAGCGCAAAAAAGTTGCAGAGAAAAGGGGGCAACGGCCAGTCCACTTTCGGGAGTTCCTGTGCGAACACCGACAAATGCTCCCCCTGGCTTTTAGGGAATGAATTATCCCCCCAGTCGGTAGTTCCTATCTCTCCATTCTCCTACCTGGTCGGGAAGTGGAACGGGCAGCAGTACAATACCCGGGATCGCGTAGCTGAATAGAGCTCCAGGCATTCGACCAGGTACCACTGCCTGTGTTCAGGAGACCTAATGGCCGCCACTCACTGGAGCACTTGCGTTCAGTTATATGAATGGTTGCCCAAGCAAAGAACTTGAGTTAATTGCTTGCTTGTGGTTAACAGCCAGGAGTGGTCGGTGTTCAGGGTAGTATAAAAGGGGGACCACACATCATCCATTCGGGATACGGACAACCGAACTGTGAGGGAATGAGTCTGCTACATAGGCAACCTTCTTCCATTGCTCCGTGGTCCATTTCTGAAGATCATGTCCACATTAAAGGCTCTTCTTGCAGTGGACAGTGGACATCTTGGGCACTCTGACCGGACTGTGGCTCCACAGTCTCATACACTGCAATCTGTGATGCACTATATATTCTGACACCTTTCTATCATGGGCAGTATTATGTTTTTCAGCAATTTGAGCTACATTAGCTCTTCTGTGTGATCATGATCAGACGACACAGGCTAGCATTTGCTCCCCACATGCATCAATGAGTCTTGGGCACCCATAACCCTAACGCCGGTTCACCAGTTGTCCTTTCTTGTATCACTTTTGGTAGCTACTAATCACTGAATACCAGGAACATCCCACCATATTTGCCGTTTTGTTGATGCTCTGTTGATGCTCTGACCATCATTATTTGGCCCTTGCCAAAGTCACTCAGATCTTTTCACTTGCCCATTTTTCCTGCTTCCAATGCATGAAATTCAAGAACTAACTGTTTACTTGCTGCCTAATATATCACACCCCTTGACAGGTGCCCTTGTAACTATATAATCAATGCTATTCACTTCACCTGTTAGTGGTTTTAACGATATGTGTAGATGGGTATATTCACAGCAATGGAAAATAGAATGATATATAGTGCAATACCATGTTTGCTTAAAATAAAATAAAAACAAACAGAAAACAGGTACCCTCATGTGTGGTGGAACTCTGCTAAAGAATACTTCATTTTTTAAGTATGTTTTTGGCTGACATTCGCCTCTTCCAGCAAGATTCCATATGGGTTTCAAATCTTGATAGAAGTACAGGCAAAGGAGCTCACAAAACAACTTATTTGTTTAAAATAATACAACATATAAAGCCTAATACAGTATATGTTTCAACTTAACACATGGAGGAATCTTCAGCTTAATGTATAATGTTTCTTTGCAGTACTGTCCTTCATATCACCCACGCTCTTCCATATCTTCTTAATAAGTAGATGTGCTAAATATTTCTCCAATACTCTTGAGTTGCACAAAACTATAAACCTTGAATTATTTTAACTATCAAAAGCCTGTGTTGTATAAATGGCATAAACCCCTACTGCGAAAATGTCAGTGTGAACAAAACTACTAACCTGATAATGGTTTATTGGATAGAAATTCTAACAGGATTATGAGATTGTAAATCTCATTAACGTCATTGTTATGACTATGTGCCATATTCCGTAGTTAGATTTCAGCAGAAAAAGTGAATTCATGGGATACCAGTATGTTAATATGCAATGCTTGCTGGTTTAAAGGAGAGCTGCAATTGTTTTCATTATTTAAAATAAAAGCTTGCGTGTATTATAGCCTCTGAATATTATTTGTAATCCATACATTTTAGACAGACTTCCCATTGCATCTTCTAGGTAATATTTACTCAACAAGGGATGGCCATCTTAAGTCCTTGTTGGTTGAAAGCACAATTTTAGCCCCAAAATTGCAAGTAATGTGATTTGATAATGTGCGTTTACAAATTCTGAATGAATATACTCTTGGACAGTTTCAGACTCAAATTGTGCATGGTCTTAGCAGCTAAACGGTGCCTCTGAAGAATTGCGAGGTGCATTTCCCGCAGAGTAAAGATCTTGGTAAAATGGTGATAGTTTTCCTTTAACACATTGGGATCTGTTATTTCTATTTTTATTATAAGTAATAATTATAGTATTAATGAAGCAGATAATAGTTGTGAAGGCTCTGCAGAGTTAGTCAAATAACTAGATCTTTTGGAACTATAATTCCATTCATAGGTTTTTAGACAATGCATGGCTTGATATCAATGTATCAATTATTGTCTCACAAAAGCTGGATAGTTACCTGCTGAGTGCCTCAATTGCAGCAAGTCATGTATTCTGTCCTTACCGTCTATGCCAATAGAAAAAAAAACTGTAAATAGTTCCTCAAGGAGGAACCCAAAAAAGGATGTTAGGTAGCCTTAATTCAAGGAGCTTAAGGATAAATATCGGAAACAGGAGACCAAAAAAATAACAGTTAAAATAGTAGCAACAAAGAACTAGAAGACAATACCCGCACATGTAACCATTGCTAAGGGAAATTCCTTTATTAGTGCTAGGGTATTGGTAGAGTGGTATGTCCACTAAATGTCTCGTAGTAGGATCAAATACAAAGAACCCCAAAAACCTTGAGGGATTGCTAGTAGTATTAACCTCTTGTGCCTATTTGGTGACTCTGTATCGATGGTATCACAGAGAGAAGAACATGAGGGGTGATGAGAAAGTGCAATAAGATAAGCACGTATATCCCACCTAAGTTTACTAACAATTATGACTCCCTTATACACCACAGTATGTAACCAGTGTGTAATTGTAAGGTATAAGTTCTTGTAGATATAAGTTGCTAGGATATTATTTAAGTGGTATATCCACTAAACGTCTCATATTAAGGCAAACCACAGAGAGTTGCTAATAGTGTTAACCTGTTATGCCTAGATTGCAACCTTGTAACAGTAGTGTCACAAAGGAGAAATAAGTAAGAGGGATTCTAAAAAAAAAAAAAAAAAAAAAAAAAAAAAAGGGAGTGCAATTAAATCAGCATGTATACCTCCCGGAGTTTACAGAAGGATATGACTCCTAATTACATAACAGTGTGCAATCAATGTGCAATATATCGGGTTATAGATCCCTATGGGGATTAGATCAATGTCTGTGGGGAAATAACCCCTATCGAGGTCAAATACAACGTCCACGTTAACTAAACTCCATTAACAGCCTCTCCAGTGAGTAGAGCGGCTGTCAGAAAGTACGAGTTATACACTAAGTCCCTGTTTGTGCCTCTAAAGTCTCATTGCACCAATCAGATTAATAAATAAATACGTAAATAAATGGACCTAGTAAAAACCCAATCACTGGTCCGTCGCCACTGGCTACAACTGCCTCCTAAATACTAGACTAACTGAGTAAGAAAACTAATCGTTCCTACATAGAGGTGCCCAACACCACACCAAATGAAAGAAAAAAGCGTGTTAAACGCCCGACGCGCGTTTCGGCGCTGCTAAGTGCGCCTTCGTCTGGAGCTAGTGAAAAGAGCCCCCCCCCCCACGTGAAGCTTTTTTAAAAGTCGGCGCCAAATGTAAATCCGCCCCTCGGGTGCAGTCCACCTATCAGGTCGGGATGGGGGCGTGAAAAATAACTTCAAGGTTAGTCATACTTGTGAGTGTGCCGAAAAAGGGGCGATATTGTAACTAGATTGATAGTATCACTTATGTATAATGATACACTTAACTGCTCGTTCGTAGAGCTAGTATAGGGTAAAGAGATAGCACTGTCCTCAGACTGTGAGGAATAAGATGTGTTACCAAAGAAACAGGTACAATCGGATAATCCTGACTGGATAATAAAATTCAACAGGTCATATGCTAACCTGCACCTAGGATGGTGGGAAAGAACTGTTGTCTTTGGGGAGGACCTTGCCCATCTCGCCAAGCACGATCATACATGGAAGCGGTACATTGATGATGTGCTTGTGATTTGGACAGGTACCTTGGAAACCTTTGATCAGTTTGTCGATATCTTAAATTGTAATGAGCTGAATCTAAAGCTCACGAAAGAAGTGGGCAAATCCTCTCTTAACTTCTTGGATCTTACAATTTTTGTTGCTTCAGCTAACCATCTCCACACTCTACAAAAAACCGACGGCTGCGAATAGTGTATTGGAATGGACTAGCTACCATCCAAAACCACTCAAAAGGAGCATCCCAATAGGACAATACCTAAGAGTGAGAAGAAACTGCTCCACAATTGAAGAGTTTAAGCTAAAAGCAGGAGAGCTACGTACAAACTTCAAGAAACGTGTATATCCAAACCGATGCCTGAAAGCAGCTTATAAGAGATATGGATAGAGAAAGCATGTTACAGAACACTCAACAACAAAAAATGAGGAACAACAGATACACTGCATTGTGGACTTTGATCAAGGGTGAGAACCAGCCAAAACGATATTAAATCAATTCTGGCCCATACTTAAACGGGACCCACACCTTAAAGATGTATTAACTTCCCATGCATCGCTGACGGCAAGAAGAGGCAAGAATCTCAAGGACCTATTAGTACCAAGCTATCTTTCACCTCCTAAACCTAATTAGACTTGGCTAAAAAACACGCGTACAGGTACCTACTGATGCGGCAAATGTGCGGCATGTAAGCTCATATTACGAGATTCTACAACCATTCAGCATGGTGTAGGTGACACTGGGATTCCAATCAAGGACTTCTTTAATTGCAATAAAACAGGGGTAGTCTATCTCCTAACATGCTCCTGTAGCAACAGATACGTTGGCAAAACATTAAGGCGTTTCAAATTACGGATTTTAGAGCATGTCCGTTCAGTTAGATACAAAAATGAAACACCAGTAGCTAGACATTTATGGGAGCATCACTCGGGCCTCTCACAAGATTTACGCTTCGCAGGGATTGAACACGTGAGACTAGATCAAGGAGGAGAGGATCTAGATCGCCTCCTTAAACAGAGGGAGTGCTTTTGGATCTACCAATCGAAGACTTTGGCACCCCTAGGCTTAAATGAAGGGTTCACATACACATATTTCTCTGCCCGCTTTATCCAAATTGGAAGTAAAGGGTTACTACTGTCGACAGTTTCCTCTGATATCATTTCATCATGTTATAATCACAACGATCGAGCTTGAGAGCGTACTTGTAAGTTTATTTAGTTTAGCTTACGTAACTATTACACCTCTTAGGTGCATTCTACTCCGGTATACTCTACTGACAATATTTGATAACCCTGTTGAATTTTATTATCCAGTCAGGATTATCCGATTGTACCTGTTTCTTTGGTAACACATCTTATTCCTCACAGTCTGAGGACAGTGCTATCTCTTTACCCTATACTAGCTCTACGAACGAGCAGTTAAGTGTATCATTATACATAAGTGATACTATCAATCTTCTAGTTACAATATCGCCCCTTTTTCGGCACACTCACAAGTATGACTAACCTTGAAGTTATTTTTCACGCCCCCATCCCGACCTGATAGGTGGACTGCACCCGAGGGGTGGATTTACATTTGGCGCCGACTTTTAAAAAAGCTTCACGTGGGGGGGGGGGGGGCTCTTTTCACTAGCTCCAGACGAAGGCGCACTTAGCAGCGCCGAAACGCGCGTCGGGCGTTTAACACGCTTTTTTCTTTCATTTGGTGTGGTGTTGGGCACCTCTATGTAAGAACGATTAGTTTTCTTACTCAGTTAGTCTCGTATTTAGGAGGCAGCTGTAGCCAGTGGCGACGGACCAGTGATTGGGTTTTTACTATGTCCATTTATTTACGTGTTTATTTATTAATCTGATTGGTGCAATGAGACTTTAGAGGCACAAACAGGGACTTAGTGTATAACTCGTACTTTCTGACAGCCGCTATACTCACTGGAGAGGCTGTTCATGGATTTTAGTTAACGTGGACATTGTGTTTGACCTCTATAGGGGTTATTTCCCCACAGACATCTAATACCTGTAGGGATCTATAACCCGATATATTGCACATTGATTGCACACTGTTATGTAATTGGGAGTTGTGGCGGAACCAACCTCGCCACTGGCCACTGGAGGAGCCTGGTCGCCCGCCTCCTGCCGCTGGACTATGGCCCCATGTTTAACACTGTTCTTTTTCCCTAACAAAGGCTGGTTCGTGCCTTTCTGTGGACTGTTAAAGTCACGAACACCGCTGAGCCGCTGACCTCCCTTCTCCTACCTGCAGTCAATTATCCGAACACCGGTCCATTCGGTACTTTACTGTTTAAACCATGCTACCCCAGATAGCTATGCCATGGAGCCCAGCCGTATACTGAAAGACTGTATGAAAGACTTTTGCTCCATGGCGATTGAACTGTATGTATGTGATCTAAGCGCCATCCGGTGATAATGTGCGCTCAGATCTAAGCTATCTGGGGATAGGTAGAATGTGTATGTTCTATGTGATAAATGTAACAGTATGTAATTTTATGTATTTTATTGTCCTTTGTCTGCCATGTGGTTAATGGAGTTTTGCCTCTGTCCTTGGAGATAATTTGATTACTTCCCAATTATCTCCAGGACAGAGAGGAGGGATTGTGATGCATTGTGGGATTATAAGCTTGTGATTGGTCAAAGTCCAATATGTTTCCCAGTCTTCCATCTGGTCCCCTAGGGGAATGTCCACCAGGTGGGAGACCTGCATAAAAGCCGGGCAGGTAGCCCCAGTAAATCAGTTCTGCTTGATCCTCAAACAAAAAGTCTTCTCGTTCTTGGGGAGAATTGGATTGTATGCTGTTACAGTGCGACTGTCAGGAGTGTAAACTGTTCGTATGGTTTTTCCTGTTCGACGGTTTAACAGCATTCGTGTGTTTGGGAGTCGGTGAATTTGTGTTTCCAGTTCGGGAGTTGGTGAATTTGTGTGTTTCCTGTTCGGAAGTTTGTGTATTCATGGGTTCGCAATTCGGGAGATTGGTGCTTGCAGCAGCTGTTCGTGTATTTAAAAGGGGAATATTACCTAAACGGTTTTTAACCAATTGTGTGCTGAAACGGTCTGTTACAGGAGTCATATCCTTCTGTAAACTCCGGGAGGTATACGTGCTGATTTAATTGCACTCCCTTTTTTTTTCTTTTTTTTTTTTTATCCCTCTTACTTATTTCTCCTTTGTGACACTACTGTTACAAGTTTGCAATCTAGGCATAACAGGTTAACACTATTAGCAACTCTCTGTGGTTTGCCTTACTATGAGACGTTTAGTGGATATACCACTTAAATAATATCCTAGCAACTTATATCTACAAGAACTTATACCTTACAATTACACACTGGTTACATACTGTGGTGTATAAGGGAGTCATATTTGTTAGTAAACTTAGGTAGGATATACGTGCTTATCTTATTGCACTTTCTCATCACCCCTCATTGATACAGAGTCACCACACAGGCACAAGAGGTTAATACTACTAGCAATCCCTCAAGGTTTTTTCTGGTTCTCTGTATTTGATCCTACTACGAGACATTTAGTGGAAATACCACTCTACCAATACCCTAGCACTAATAAAGGAATTTCCCTTAGCAATGGTTATATGTGAGGGTATTGTCTTCTAGTTCTTCGTTCGCTTTTAAGAGTGAAAACTCACAATATGAAGATGTCAAACAGCCTCTATGGTGCCTTCCCTGAACTGTGGGGGGCAACTATAGACCCTCTATCCACTTCCCAGGCAAGGGTCACAGCAGTGTGGATATACAGTTTTACGACAGATGGGGATCTACATTTTGGCCACCCTTGCAAGGGAGGGGCGGGACAGAGAAGTTCTTGCACCATGGCTCTATCCACATTAGGTCCACCACTGTATCCATGGACACTACTAACATCTACAATATATAAGAAATTCCTGGTTTCCCACTGGCTCCTTTCACAGAATTATTGAGAATGCAAAAGTAAGTTATATCATTCATATTCATGGTCACTTATTCCAAGTAGAAAATGACAAAAATATATACAATCCAATTCAAAATTGTAAATGTGCGGTACAAGTGAATTCAGCATGTGTTGTTTAGAATTTAAAACTTCTGTGTATTTGTTTTAGTGCAAAATGACAGTATGTGTCCTGCGTTTTAGGTAGTGCGAATGAATCACATTCCTACGACCGAACTAATTGATCCATCCGGGGTTTACCTGTGTAGTACTATTCAATAAATAAGACTCCAAAGGTAAACAGATGGTTTGATTAGTTTAGCTGGATTTTAAAAGGAATCTAATTCATTCTCGCCACTTTAAATGCATTAGTCTGCGAGAAGCGTGATTAGATGCATAATTAAGATTGTTAAAGAATAGATGGGGACTCAGCACTTTGCAGTGAATATGCTTATTAAACAGACAATGCAAACTAAGTGGCCTCTATTAAGTGTACCATAGAGGAGGCGGGCGGCCTGCCCCTGGCATTGGATAATGCTGTGCTAGCAGCTGGCACTGCTCCTCCATTGAGCATAGTACATTTTGCCGTCTGGTGCCAGACCTGCCCTGACTCAGCATGCTCTTGAACTCTCCGTAGTGCCTGAAGGGGAGGTTAGTGCTGTACTGTTGGCACTAGTTTCTGTTATATAACCCACACAAATGCTTCAAGCTCTTAAAATTCTCTCAAGTAGTCACATGCCAGTGAACGTCAATGCTGTAACCTTTTCACTGCTGGGGGATCACACAATGATTTATATTATTGTACATTTCAGACCTTTTTAAAACTGAAAGGGAAGTATTTTTCTTGAATGTAGCAGCGGAGAGCCATTAATACAGGAGACCTTGCTATAAGTGATCGGTTATTTGGCAGGGTAGCATTAACTAAAGCGTAGAGACTTTTAGTATTGGAGACAGAAAGCACTTAGTATTTGAGCAGACTTAGAAGAATTCGATATCTTATACGATAAAGTGGACGAGTCCTTTGGGGATTATTTGCCGATTATTATAATCATTTGGTGGCAGATTCAGATTACCTGAATTCACCACGTATTATATCTGTCTGTAATTTATCTCAATACATGCACTGACCGCTCTGTGTCCAGTGCTCACTCAATTGCTTAGAGAAATTTATTGCAACATGCACTGTTGTATATAATGTCATCACACATGTGAATCTTGCTACATACAAGGAAAGGCTACAGGAGGGATCGCTGTCAAAATAATTATTTCAGTACATAATACATTTGCAGTACTGTGTTATCTGCAAATATTCCAGTTATATCCGGTGCACTTATTTCAGTTGTGTGACCAAGCACACGAATGGTCAGAGTCCTCAGTACAGAGAGGGCTGAGGGTAATAGACCAAGCCAATACAAAGCTAGCAACTTCCACCTGTTTCCATTGCAAAACAGTCTAAATTTCTCCCATATAAATTAATTGGAAATGTGTCAGCGTAAACCCTGTGCCTTCCAAACAGCTAGGCGTGGCAGCCCCACACAGAGGATTTGACCTCTGGCATCCTCTAACTTCAGCTTCACCTTAACCATCTTGTTGCTTGTGTCCTTGCCTGTACTGCGTATTGGAGCACCTTTCTTGCACAGCCCCCGTGCACAGATTCACAGTCTGGGTGGCTTCTTACCTGGTCACCTTGGACTGTGTTTATCTGCAAGGGTAAGCGTACATCTCTGTACTTCAGGCTCCCACCTCAGGTAAGACCCTGACAAAATGCTAAAGTCTAAGCTAAATTTTGCAATGCTATTTTCATTTTAAAGGAACACTCCAGACCACATAAAGCACTTCAGCTTGCTTAAGTGCGTTATGCATCAAGATTTTTTAGCCTACTTAAAAAAACGCCTAATTGGTGAAATGTGTTGCTTGATTATTTTTCATTAATTGCTTTATATTGTTGTGGATTGTTCCACCCACGCTGCAAATACTCATAAAATCAATTTCTCACAAAACTGTGAGTATATTTTTTAATTCTATCCAAATATAATATTACGCAGAGAGCACCTGACGGACACCAAGAAAGTTGTCGAGTTTGGTTACCACGTTAGGGTGCCAGGACATTTCAGCGATCTGCAGTGGTTAAGATGCTTGCATTGTCTCTTTTAAAATTAATGTAGAGCTTAGTTTTTTGTTTTGTTTTGTTTTTTAATATTGTAATGAAATATTCTAACAGTGTTCTCTTTCATTCCTATAACAGCAGGCAGTGTTTGTTTAACCGTTTTCTTTGGACTAGGCTGAGCAACATTTATCATTTGTATGCTGTTAAAGTACCCAGAGGGTTAATATGTGCCAATCTTTTCTGAGGAATTCAAGAGCATAATGTTTTCCTAGACTAAGTATTTATTTCATGACAAACAGGTGGTAACCTTTAAAGAGGCATTAATACATTCTCTGTAGGTGCCGCAAAACGATTCAGGTTATAGAGTTAATATGATCTATTTATATACAAGCCTTAGGGCAAATAGTCTGTTTGTTTTATTCCATTCATTCACAGCTCCATCTGCATGTTATTATAATTGATATTGAATGTAGAAAATGAATATATCTACCCAGTGTGGAATAAAAAAAGCCATGTTAATTATTCTGCTAACATTTACTGGAAAGTCCTGTTACTAATCAGTCATCTTGTAAAGGCAACCTCACTCAGCCTAGCATCTCTGGATGAAGGCTCCCAAATTGAAGATGATACATCTATTCCGTTCTGTTTATAAAAAGCACCAGGTTATCAGATTAATCAACAGCAATTTAAAATGTACACAATGTGCTTTTAAAGTGATACAGTTCACATAAAGCTGTATCTAGTACCAGATCACTACCCCGAATAATGGCTCTTATGATATACTCATTAATAATATTGGGTATAATATCCTAGTTTGTGTTATATTTATTAATTTTCATTCCATATCATCTGTGTTCCGAAATGACTAACATGCCTGCTCTTGTGTGTTTCATTCTTCTTCTAATGTATTTAATCATAACTACCGTATGTATTTTATGTCTTAACAGGTTCCATTTATTTTCCATATCTTCTTTCACATAGAGTGCCTTTACATGATGGACTGTCCTTTTGTCAGACTTGTTATTTTTAAGCTCACTTGAGTTTGACATGCTTACACTAAATGACTCCTACATCGGGAAAAAAAGGGTAGATGTTGGTTTTAAATGTGAGTTAAGGAGGCCTTTTCTAACATATCTTACAGGATCCACATACATGGTGCATTTATTGCATTGCCGAACTGCCTGTCTGTTGTAGAATCGATCTGTTTATTTTTGTATCAGACTTGCTTTGAATGTTTACCTTATATAACCCATATTTATATTAGCGAATGGAATCCTTCAGCATGACTTGGCAGTAATATATATCCTTTCCTCTAACAACATTATGTATGCTGAGACAGTCTAAAACATTTGCTCCATTGATCATTGACCGGTCTGACCTTCTAGCACAGTGACATCAAGAAAGAATGTCTCTAACAAAACTCCTCTGTTCTCCCTACTTTTAGGCACACCGATAATTCCTCTATATTATCACATACACCAGAGAAAAGTTTGCTTTACAACCCACTGTCATTAAATATAACTATAAATATAAAATAAAGTTTTACTTTAAAGAAATGAAGGTGCAAAATGCTATCTTTTTAAAATTGCATCCCACCTCAAGCTCGAAACTGAGAGAGGAGGGCACTGGAGTGCGAAATGGTTTGCTATGTTTAATACTGCTGTCACCTAAAAAAAAGTATTTACTCTATTCAATTTTAAACAATGTTGGCAAAAGCTTTGTGTAATTCATCTAAGAACAAAGATTGTAAACCGTTGGTTTTTCCCACTTTAAAGGGACACTCCACTGCCCAAATATATTCCTTTAAAGATCACTGTTTACCTGTTTAAAGATTTACTGTAAATCTAACACAGAACAGAGTTACACTTGAAATTGTATGGAATAATTTTCCCAAATTCCCTTAAACTACAGAAGAGCCTGTAAGCAATCATCTCAGTAATTGTTGTGAATTATTTTTGGGAGGTATTAAAAGTGGCTTCCATGATGTACTTTATTTAGTGTAGGCGGTATGAAGACATGTGTGCATTGGTGTATTTTTTTGTGCATTGGATTTTGTGCTGCCCTAGGCAAGACAACTCAGCCAACCCCGTCCCCCTTCCAAATTTCTCTTCCTAACCGACTCACTGATGCATGCACTGGCATGCACTGACATATACTCACTTACAGATACACACTGTTTAACCTACACACACTTTCACTGAAACATACTCCTTCACAGTTATACTCACTCAGATACACACAAACTCACATTCACTGACAGACACACATGTACACTGACAGACATGTATTCACCAACACACATACACACTCACTGACAGATGGACACTCACTCAGCGTCAGACACACACACTGAAACACACATATACACTGACAAACACACATACACACTCACGCACTCTCAGTGACATACGCATAAACACACTGACAGACACTGACTGACACTCACTATTTATTTGCACTCACATTACTTTTTAAAGTGCTGGAGTGTATTCTTCCCTGGGGTCCAGTGGGGCTGGTTCAGCAGGCATAGGCAGGCGAGCAGGCAGGTGAACAGTGGAGGCACGTGGCGAGGGAGCTCTGATCCTCCTGTTCAGCTCCCTCGTGCCTCTTAGTGATGATGAGGCCGGAGTGACGTCGAATTCTGGCTCCGGCATTACAGCGGGGCGCGCTAGGGAGCTGAGCAGGGAAGAGCTCAGGGGAGTGTGCTGCCTCGCCGCCTGCCTCCTACATTAACCCATGCCAGCCTCAGGGGGGGCCTTGAGGTGACCAGCGCCTGTGCCCATGGGCGTAGGAACCCCAAAAAATCTGGGGGGATAGCATTTTTACTCGCCGGGTATATTCTTATTCCGTAAACTAGGAGTTGTTTATCCCATTGTACAGCGCTACGGAATTTGCAGTCGCTATATAAATGATTAAATAATAACATTAATGGGTCACTACAGGGAAGGGGTTTTACTTACCCGGATACAGCGCCGGGATCCTCCTGATTAGAACCACCCCTACCCTTCCCATGAATATTAGAACCACCCCTACCCCTTCCATGCACAAAAGAACCCCACCTACCCCTTCCTCGCATATTAACCCCCTACCCCTTCCATGCATATTAGTACCGCCCTAACCCCTTCCATGCATATTAGTACCCCCTAACCCCTTCCAATAATTTTTCTACCTCCCCCCTCCCAGTGGCGGATCCAGAGCCTGACCTCGGGAGGGGCACTTGCAGATTATTTAGAGAAATAATCCAGACACAATGCCCACTACAGCTCAGTGTAGTGGTTATGGTGCCAGTAGTGCCGGGACCCCCTCCCAGAGTAAGTAGTCAAACCGTTTAAGAACAGTTTGATAACTTACCTGAGGTCTGCTTGGAAATGGGGCTGTAGTAGGGCATAGGAGCAGGGGTGCAGTGTGTGTTTGTGTAAGAAGGACTGTGTGAGCAGTGTGTGTACGTGAGGACGGCAGTGTGTGTTAGGGGGGCAGTGTGTGCGTGTGCGTTGCAGTGTGAGTGGGGGGCAATTCCTTTTATTAATTTTGGAGCCCGCCTTCACTTTTTCTAGTGCCATAATATCCTTCTTTAGAACACACAGCATATTCAAGTTGTGGTCTTACTAGTGATTTATAAAGAGGGAAAATTAAGAATACCAGGAAAGTCAGTCAACAGAGAGTGAAATAAACCTAATCAGCCAGACCAATAACAGTATATCACCATGAAAAATGTACAAAGGTGTACAAAGTGCCATGCAACACAAAAACTGTATTCACAGGCTTTAATGTTTTATGGTGTTTACTAGAGCAAATATCTCTCAAACTCTGGCTCCCCAAATGTTAATCGCTTATAACTCCTAGAATTCTGAGAAACAGAAGGGAGGAGAATCATGGCCACCAGGAACATCTGGTGGGCTGAGATTTGAGATGCTTGCACTAAAACCTCATTGGACGGCATCATACTTGCATCCCTATAACATATTGTATGTGAACATGGGCCAACCACTAAATGATGCAGGAACTAGGGATATCAATATCCATGGAAAGACAGTTTGTGGCATCAGAATTAATACACGCCATCATATAGAATGGCAAATCTCCAGATGCCACAGGTACCATGATGTTATCTGTACATTTTTGTACTTTAAAAGTTTGCAGGAAGGTTAGAAGTGATCCACATAAACATTTCAATGTGAGGTTGCATTATTTAGATTATAGAGACCCTCAGGTCGCAGATCATTATTTATTTTTATTGCGCGCTTGTTGTACTACTATCTTGTGTGTATGGTCACGTAGATTGTGCCTATGAGATAGTTAACTCTTTAATACGCTTTTGTATGTAGCAGACTAGGGCTCCCATAAGCACTTGGTTCACTCCCTGCTGACTCCATGACATAATTGGAGGGGCCGATTACACCATCATGGGGTGTTTAGCCAGGAACCAGAGCAGGCCATGGCAGCAGGGAGCGGAGGTAGCTACTTAACAGAAGTGCCAGCCTGCTGTCCATTATATAGTTACCTTGTGAACACAATGTTGTAGATCACGCACACAAGCTATTATTTCTTTTCTTTTTACTATTTTGAGCACACTAGTAAACCTCTACTAAATATATATATATATATATATATATATATATATATATATATATATATATATCTATGTGTGTGTTTTTTTTTTCCTCTGGCACCTCTGGAGCATTGTACAGAAGCCTATTAATTATTTCTAAGGTAAATGTTTCTTTTACAAAGTGTACATTTAATGCTAACCAATAACCCTATTGCTATTGGATGTATAATTCACCTGTATGTTCCCTAATATGGAAATGTACTTTTTAACCATTTCTCTTGGTTTACATTAAACATTCCATAGGCTTCACTTTGAGCAATCTCCCTCAATCTTCAATATCATCTGTTTACACCGAATACCACACTTGGAAATTCTGAAGACTAGGAATTTTTAATATGCGAATATATTCTGGTGGTTGTTTGGTGAATAGTATTCATTTTATACCATATTTGCAAGGCTCCCTGGGTTACATGAAGAGACAGTCATCAAACTACCAAAAAGCATGAACCAGAGGAAATTAAAGAAACACTCCATTTGAGAAAAGCCCTCCCACACCCCATTTGGGTAAAATGAAAACTTTGTTTATAATAGCTATACATCTAGCATCTGAGCTATGGCAGGAACTCCTATTTTTTCCCCTGCACAGACTTTCTTGTCTCTGCCGGCATATTAACCAATCAGAGGCCTTGCATTGAGAAGCCTTGTGGACAAGCCACATGTGTGCACAGTTGTACAATATCAGACTATATTGCAGGTTTATTTTTTCCCAAGCACCAAAAAGCCAAACATAATAATTGTTTTATTTCAAATGTATACTCAAATGTTTTTGCGTTCTCTTCTCCCTGCAGCCTTACACTAAACATAGGGCTTCTCCTGTCGGAACAAACATTCTATGCTTTTTACATACATGTTTGCCTCTGATTTTTTTCAAAGTCCCTACTTGGTATTACGGACTGAGACTTTAAAAATGGGGTTAAAATGGGTTGATTTAACCCCTTAAAGACACAACTCCAGAAATAAAAGGGAATCATGACGGAATATTTCCGTCATGTGTTCTAAGGGGTTAAAAATGTGACACAATAATATCATCGTCTGAGTACCATGGCATCATTTAAAGGAATACTCCAAGCAACATAACCAGTACAGTTTGCCATGATAAATAGTCAAACAGGGACAAGCAACCTATGTCCCCCGGTGTGCATGGTGCATCCAGGGCCGGTGCAAGGATTTTTGGGTACATAGGCGAAGATGAATTTTTCCGCCCCCCCCCTCTAAAATTAACATCTTCACCTATGTGCCTCCTAACCAGCCCCTCCCTCTTTCCCATCCCTTAGTGTTCCTCTCCCCTCCCCCCTCTTTTTCCTGTCCCTTGGTTTTTCTCTCCCCTCCCCTCTGTCTCTTGGTGCACCCCCCACCCTCTTAGCGGTCACACTCCCCTTCCTGTTGTGCCTCCTACCTGTCTTGTAGCGCTGCGGAGCAGACCCTCTGCAGGAGCTTCAGTTTTCTGTACCTGGCTGGACTGACAGGAAGTGCTCTCTCAGTGAGCACCTCCTCTCAGTCTGGCCGGGTACAGGAAACAGAAGCTCCTGTACTGCGCTCCGCTCCGCCACGCTACACTCAGTGGTGTATACACACTAACAGCCACACACACTCAATGACAAACACACAGACGTCACTGACAGACACAGACTCACTGATCTGACACACACTCATTCATTGACAGACACACACTCAATCACAAACATACTCTCACTGATTTGACAGACACTCACAAACACACACTGACAGACACACTCACACTGACAAAACACACAGAAACACTCACAGACAAACACATACACAGACACACAGACACACACTCACAAACACATACACACACTCACAGACAAACACATACAGACAAACACTCACAGACAAACACACACACACACACACTCACAGACAAACACACACACACACACACACTCACACATACACTTTCAGACACACACTCAGGTATATGTTTCTGTTTATTATATCGATGCAAATAGCAGTTGGCAAATCTCCTCACAGGCAAGACATTTACATTACATATAAGAGTCATTCACAAATGTGCCTAACTGCACTTCTAATTTATACACAAGAGCAAATGGGTATATAATTAATAAGGATTATAAAATATTTTACAACTTAAAAGGGGAAATATCATACATCTGACATTCCAACGTAGAGGCTCCCTGCGAGAAACATTTGATTCCTAATAAAGGGGAGATTTAGATTGTAAACGCTTGCTCTCATTACCTTTTTTTTTTTTTGGTCATATATACCACTCCGACAAACATTAGTACTAGCAATAGGACCACAAATTAGTATGGTAGAATATTATGTACATTACAATTTGTCAGCAGACCAAAAACAAAGTTAAAAGAAAGACTAGTAAATGTCAGTGACCTGAGCTATCAACATAATTTATCTCATCCAAAACTTGAATGCACTAACAAGTGATGGTTCAAAGATCCCATTGTAAACTAAAGCATGGGGATTTAATATGTTGGGATGGGTTATGCAACGCTCCTTTTGTTCATCTCTGTAAAATAGGATAGGTAATAATAATAATAATTGGTCAAGGAGTCCCCCAAGTTACTTTGCCCCGTATTAATGACCAGAGAATGTCCACCGATCTGTAGATGGCGTTCTAATGAGAGGCGGCGAGGGAGCTCTAACCTCTCTGCTCTGCTCCCTCGCGGGCTGTCTACTGATGCCGGGAGCCGGATTATGACGTCATATTCCGGCTCCCGCAGCATCAGCACACGGCGCGCGAGGGAGCAGAGCAGACAGGTTAGAGCTCCCTCGCCGCCTCTCATTAGAACGCTGCCGCCCGCCGGGGGTCCAGAAGGTGACCTGGCAGGAGGGAGCGCTTCCCTCCTGCCGGTCACCGAAATCTTGCGCCCCCAGAGCCGGTGCGCCCTAAGGCGGCCGCCTGTGCCGCCTTATGGACGCGCCGGCCCTGGGTGCATCTAGTTTTCACTACCACAGTCAGCCAAAAGATGTCTATAAATATAATGCACTGCCAATGCAGTTAATGCTCTTGCCAAGTGGTACTATAATGGTTTGACTACCTACCATGGGTCTGTGCCAGGGAACTCCTGGCACCATAACCACTACAACCGACTGAATATTTTGTGCAAATCCACATTGTGGAACTGTAAGACTGGAGTTACTAAGGCATTAGGGTGACTTAGGGGTTACCTGCCTTCAAGGTGATGTGGATTGTAAGATTCATGACTCTTGTAATTAAACCAATAGACCCCAAATCTAAACATTACTTTGCCCCTGTGTATGTCCTTTAAATGCCACATCTTCTTTTGTGGCAAGTTACAGACACAGCAACATTTTGACACCGTAAGTTACACATGTGCACTATAATTCTAGTTTCAATGTCTCTAAAGATATAGAAATATTATGGAAATCAAACCCAGATGAAGCATTGTGTGTAATTTTTTTTATTTTTATCTACAAAATAAATGACAAGAGGGCAATAAAGTAAGTAAAAACAAAAACAAAAAAAAACAACAAAGTAATAAGTTACAGCTATGCATTCCATTTTGTTCAAAATAAAATGAAAACCGTGGCCTTTTAAACACCATTAGCTGTGAGATTCATGAAAAACAGAAGCTTTAATACAATAGTCCTGTCTGTGAAAATAGACAATGCACAGCACACAGTAGGATATATGTCACTGGTTCTGATAGCAGGAAGGCATTGAAGTAGATCAGATGTGATGTACAGGAAAATGTGCTTCCATTAAGATTTCCGAGGCCTTCGTCCCGCATTGCCATCTTCACCTTGAACTTTATCCAAGATATGTGAAATCTACCTAAACCTTAACAAATTATATCAGCAGCGATATAATGACATTCAACTAAAATCAAATGACTAGTCAGTATTACAAAGTAGAAAACAGTCTAGATGTGGTTAATTTTACTCCACCTTGTGTCCATATTATGGAAACAGAAAGATTCTTGACATATCTGGCTCCACGGCATGGAACAAGATATGGAGTGTTAAAGAAACACTCTCGATCCCATAACAACTTCATCTCAATGGCTGCCCAGTGTGAACAATGCTTTTGGAAAGGTACATATGTCCATAATCTTTGGAACCTATAATGACTTTGTTTAGATAACATTTTTACTGGGGCTGAGGTTTTCCTTTAACTATCAGTGCCAGAAAAATGCACAAGACTTACTGCAGCTACTTGGAAGAATTAAGTATTGTCCAAGGGATTATATTGGCATACGATTTTATATAAGTGTCAAGTATGAAAAAAAGATCTTGAGAAAGCCCAGAAAATTGGGCAAAATGTGTGAATAGTTGTTGGTGAAGTTGCTGAACACACAATGAGAAGTTTAGGTTTTTCTAGGCTGCAAACTGAAGCATATTATATAGACCATGTACCTGTTGCAGACCCCGGGAGCAATATCACTGTGTAAAGATTTAAATTATATCCTTTCTGTGAATAAAGGTGCCTTCATTTAGACCTTCTAACTGTTACTCAGAGAAAATCAGAGCAAAGTTGAAGTGAACCAATTACCATGAGAAACTGTAAAAAAAAAAAAAAATCAGAAATATTCCCACTGGTTGCCTTGGTAATTGTTAAAACATTTTTTAAAACTTTGCTCCGTTTTCTATTAACACTTGTAAATCTCCCCTATTGCTGGTGTACATAAGAAATCAAAGCGTTTCCTCTTAGCACAAATATTTGTTCATCTGTTAGCCACAAAACTAACTCTTTAAAACAAATAGATATATTCACATGCATAATAGCTGGTGAACAATAGGTAGTTGAAGTATTTATCACATGTCTCCATATGGTTAAGTCTATTATGCTAGTGGATTGCAGGAAGTATATAGTATGCCTAAACAGGTTTCATGCTGAAGTCCTTCCCTCTATATTGCGATTTTATATATATTATACAGTTTAATAACATTATTCAACCCCCATTGAAAATCAGGTTTATTGTGAAAATGTACAGCCTTCCATCTGTTTGCAATTAACAAATTAAAGGGACACTATAGTCACCTGAACAACTTTAGCTTAATGAAGCAGTTTTGGTGTATAGAACATGCCCCTGCAGCCTCACTGCTCAATCCTCTGCCATTTAGGAGTTAAATCCCTTTATGAACCCTAGTCACACCTCCCTGCATGTGACTTGCACAGCCTTCCATAAACACTTCCTGTAAAGAGAGCCCTATTTAGGCTTTGTTTATTGCAAGTTCTGTAATTAAGATTTTCTTATCCCCTGCTATGTTAATAGCTTGCTAGACCCTGCAAGAGCCTCCTGTATGTGATTAAAGCTCAATTTAGAGATTGAGATACAATTATTTAAGGTCAATTACATCTGTTGGGAGGTGTGGCTAGGGCTGCATAAACAGAAACAAAGTGATTTAACTCCTAAATGACAGTGAATTGAGCAGTGAAATTGCAGGGGAATGATCTATACACTAAAACTGCTTTATTTAGCTAAAGTAATTTAGGTGACTATAGTGTTCCTTTAAATAAAAGCAATTTTAATAGTTAAAACTAATGCTTCAAGTGGTTTCCCCAAATTCAACTGAAAATGCAACTGGAACACTTAAAATACTTGAACTGGCTAGTAGTTTAAGTGTCACGTTTTACTGCATGTTAGAAATATGGCTAAGTCAAAAGAATGGTCTAAATCATAGCCTTTCACAAACAAGGAACAGGATACAAAATCATTGCGGAGGCACTGAATTTTCCTAGAGACATAGTTGGAAGCATAGTTTGCAAGTTCAAAGTTGAACGAACAGTGGTTAAACTACCTGGACAGGGTAGCTATCAGTGGCTGCAACCAGATTTCTGAGAAGGCAGGTTGTGAAAAACCCTTGAGTGCCTGCAAAAGACCTGCAGCAAGACTTGGCGGCAACAGGCACTGAGGCTTCAGTGAGCACAGTAAGGCATTTACTAAACGCAGAAGGTTTTATGCCAGAACTCCAAGATGTATACCACTACTGACCCAAAAGCAATATGCTCAAAATCATATAAATAAGCCACAGAAGTTTTGGGATTCTGTTCTGTCAAGCTATGAAAGAAAACTGTAACCCAATGTATCAGCGTTATATCTGGAGTATCATACTTTATCATATTTAACCCCTTAAGGACACAACTTATGGAATAAAAGGGATTCATGACATGTCACACATGTCATGTGTCCTTAAGGGGTTAAAGACATGCCAAAAGACTGGAGAACCTATCTGTTAGAAAGGGTATTTGTAGCTTTAATTTCCTGTCCTAAACAGCCATGTGGTTGGAGCTATCCCCTATTATGAGGCTGCCATGGATCAGCCAGGACATTTATTTGCATTGTATGGTCAGACTGTGCCAGGACATACATTGCAAATAAAAATGTAAAACCAGCAAACCTCAAGCCAACTTTGAGATAACTATTAAGTTGTGCAAAAATGCCATTCATGACACTTACACATTAAAAGCAGAGACAGAAATGTTATGGGGTATTTATTTTTTTACTTTTTTTCCCCTCTGGAAATATTTGCCCCGAATCTTTAAACTTCAATAATATATCAATTTAATGGTTTCTGTGGCTCCCCTACTATTATTTTATTATAGAGGGAGGCAAGACAGAGAGACAACTTACACCAAATAATGCTAAGAACTGGCTCTTCAATCACCCTGTCCTGGCCTTGGCATATTAGTCTGTTCAGAATTAATAGGCTTAAAGCTAATAAACACAGCAGGGAGATGGATACTGTGTATGATAATGATATTAGTTTGGAGGTCTACAAAGAAGTCACATTAAGATTGCTAACTTGACTATCTGTAAATATAAACTACACTAATACATCTCTGCAAGGAATAAGAAGAAGAAAATAAAGAACCTGGGTCTAAATGTCTCTAAAATCTGTGACAGTGATATAACAATCGTCCAGTGTAGATGTTGATAGCAAAATTGAGCTATTATTAGACTGCTATAACTGAAAGGAGAAGACACATAACCAAAACAGTTCTTTGTTAACACAGCCAGAAGGTATTCCCTTGGTCATTGCCACCATCTGGGGGATGCTAATCCCGTAAAGGAGCCTGCTCAAGCTGGGGGGCCGCAAGGTTCCAAATGGGTAGAAATATTTCCCTAACCATAATGTACAGAAGATATCCTGTAGAGCGGCACCGAATGTAAGAACGCTGTTCCCCTGTGTTACCAAAATCAGGGTGCTGTTTAGTAAATAGCTCCTCTATTTTGGTACCCTGATGTTGGGTTCCCCTACCAAGATTACCAAACTAGGTGCTGTTTAGATGATAGCTCCCCTAATTTGGTGCCCTGATGTGGGGTTGCCTATTTAAGGATACCAAATGACGGCGCTTTTTAGTAGATTATTTTGGAATAAACAAATGTATGTTGTTGTGCAGGATGTGTAAGTTGTGTTTTTGGTGACGTATAAACCACTCTATTAGCATGACAACACTTTCCACAACCTGCATAACTTTATTACAACAAATGCTCTTTAAATATGCATAGTACAGTAGTACAGAGACTAGTAACATCTCATGAGGAAAGAATGATAGTACCTTCACATGTTAAAGTCTGAAGTCATGGTCAGACAATTCTCTAATAGGGGCTATCCTATTACACTCTTGAAGAAGAACAGAATGTATTTCTTCTCTTAAGACAGGACATTCTTTATGGTAACTATAGAAAAAAGAAGGAGCTCTCCAACAGGAGGAAATGGCACGTTAGTGCAAGTGTTCCCAGTGGGTGGGAACTAGAGTGTGTCTGCAGACCCAGGAGGGCATAACCCTTGTATGTGTACAAAATAGAGAAAACGTGAACCCAAGCTGTGGGGCAGCTTCAGGAGCACAGGAGTTGGGTGCTGCAGGGATGATTCTAACCAATATGGCAGACTTAAAAATTCAACTTTATTATGGGCACCATAACAACTGTATGGTCCCAGACAAATATATACATATAGAGAAAGGAAACTTAATATCCCACAACCGCTATGAACCAAACGGGGAAAGCAAAAATGTATAATAGGTTGTACCTACGAAATGGCTATAGGAACCTGTGGAAGCTAGCCCTGCTGTATACTGCTTGTGAGTGGAGAAAGACTGAGAATGTATACGCAGAGGCTAGGTAACAGGTATTGCACAGTGCAGACTAATGCTCTTAGTGGCAGCTGACCTCTACGACAGGGATAAGTGAGTGAAGACAGCTCTAGAATGACAGGAACAGGTTGAACCACACGGTTCAGACCAAATGATGGATTACTGTGAGTCAATAATAGAGCACACTCAATCCTGTCTATAAAGGAATCGGATGTTGCCTTGGAAAGAGGCTATACTCCGTACTGGGATTACTCAAAAACACTTACACCGCTGGTGATGGCACAATCTACCAAACAGGGAGATTTTTGCTTTCCCCGTTTGGTTCATAGCGGTTGTGGGATATTAAGTTTCCTTTCTCTATATGTATATATTTGTCTGGGACCATACAGTTGTTATGGTGCCCATAATAAAGTTGAATTTTTAAGTCTGCCATATTGGTTAGAATCATCCCTGCAGCACCCAACTCCTGTGCTCCTGAAGCTGCCCCACAGCTTGGGTTCACGTTTGCTCTCCAACAGGATCCCATTTGTGAGCAAATACAGCCATTTCAGTAATGTTATTGCACAGATATTAAGTACAATTGGAAGATCTTATGTAAGGCTTGTCGTACCTCCTCTTCCCTCCTATAAGTGAAATAGTAACACTAGTGATATGCTTGTTAAAGATGATGGGGGTCCTTTTACTAAAAAATTCAAAAGGCTGCTGTCCAGGCCTATATGTTGCACATTTCATTCATTTAAGTGCAGTTCATGTAATTCAGCGATTGGGGTAATACCTTGTCCCATTAGTATATCGGTAAGATATTTCATAACAAAGGTTATTTCATCTGTGATTCCAGTTATGAGGTGTGTCTTCTCAAATGCCTCTGTGGGTTGATTTATGCTGGTGAGAACACTATGGGAGTTAAGGACCATCTCATCAACCATCAGAACCAAAAAGACTGAATTACCAGTTGTAACAGATGCCCTGTTCATTTGATTTCTCTTTTTTTTGCTATTCTGAACCTTTTTTTGCAATAACCTTCACCTAAACTGGCATACGAATTAAAACGAACAAACTGTACCCAGTTTGTTCGTATACCAACATTTTACCGAACGTTTCGACCACCCAAGCTAGTCGTGTGCTGTCAAGGGTGAAACAGCCTTCCAAGCCCTAAAACACACTTTGATTCATGCTCCTGTACTGCCCCAGTCCCTAACAAACATTTTGTCGTCCATACAGACGCTTCCATGTACGGACTGGGGGCAATTCTGAGCCAGGTTAGAGAGGACGGAGGGGAGCACCCTGTCGCTTACCTAAGCCGAAAATTGTTGCCCAGAGAAGTGAGTTACGCGGCAGTGGAGAAGGATTGTCTGGCCTTAGTATGTGCCCTGAAAAAAACAACCCCTTATTTGTATGGCCAGGAGTTTACGCTCATCACGGACCACAACCCAATGGTGTGGCTGAACCGGGTTACAGGTGTTAACGGCTGGCTATTACGGTGGAGCTTGGCGCCCCAACCCTACAATTTCTCCATCCAATATCGGCCCGGCTAACAGAATGGCAACGCCGATGGATTGTCCCGGCAAACCAAACTCATTCCGTAGCAGCAGTCCAGACATCCCCAAGTTGACCCGAAAAGGATCAAGCCGGGTCTGCCGGAGTGTTCCACATAAGGGGAGCCATGTAACAGATGCCGTGTTCATTGGATTTATAATTGTGTTGCTATTCTGATCCTTTTGTTGCAATACCCTTCACCTAAACCGACATACAAATTAAAAACAAACAAACTGTACCCAGTTTGTTCGTATACCGAACATTTTACCGAACGTTTCGACCACCCAAGCCAGTCGTGTGCTGTCCATTGACTTGTTTGACACTGAAGCCACACTTCTGAAGAAGCCTCCATAGGTGAAACGCGTAAAGTGGATTTTATATGGACTTTCTCATAGAGTATTTTATGCATCTTGTTTTTTATCTATATATATGTTAATAAATAGTTTTAATATACTTTTTATTACTTTTTATTACTCTGAGATCTCCATATTATATTTTGTTCCTGGTTTTCGGCTATATTCCTTGGTGGGGATCATACCACCTATGCGCTACTAACTAGAGCGAGGTACGCTCTGGTAAATGTGAGTACGATACCTTTTATTCACTTATCACCCATACTAATATTGGTACTTACTACACTATGTGGATATTCCTGTCTGTTTTTTCTATTTGAGACCATCAAGACGCTGACTACTTCACATATATCCTAGGACGGGGATTATTCCGTCTACGCGCTAAAACAGCAGAGCTCTGTATTTAGCTCTGCCAAATGTGAGTGTATAACCATATATTTCTTTTTCACTCTCAGATTACCCACAGGGTTACACTATTATTTTGTATATTTCTCTTTTTTTGAGGTATACCGTTGAAATTGTAAGGCCAAAAGGACTTGAGTACGTATGTCCGTATCATAATAAGGGCGCGGTTTTCTTTTATTGTTGTTCACAATTTGTAATCTTTGCCTTCTTTCTGCCTTGTTTCAACCAGATTAGTATTTATTTCCTAAATATTTAAAGCGAAACTACAGTGTTGGGAATACAAAGCTGTATTCCTAACGCTATAGGAACCCTCTGCCCACCTTCCCTTGCGGAGAATAGCCATCTTGCAAACAGAAAATTATTGATTGAACAATAAGCAAGCTTAATCGAAGGCATTTGAGTGTACTTGCGTGATAACCAAAGGCAGGACTTTGGATGAGGTCTGAGAGACAGTCATTTTCAAAAAGAGGTAGGAAAACATCCAATCACTGGAAAAAGCCCCATATTACTGGCGCGAAACGCGTCATGAAGCTAGCAAGGAGGCGGGCCTTGTGTTGCATGCTGAACCAGAGCAATACGATATTCTGGAATAAAACAATTGGGAAACCAACAGTGTACAAAAGTGAATAATTATGTGATTTTATGTACGGTTTTAATTGTTTTTGTGTGCAATAATATATATATATATATATATATATATATATATATATATATATATTATGGTTTATAACAATATAAAGGCAGGAGCCTCCTTGGGTTCTCTCCTCCATGTGTAAAAGTTGCAAGTCCCTGCTGGTTCTTGGAGATTATATTCAAAAGGTCTATTTACCCCCTATACATACTGTATATATACCCAGATCCGGTTGGAAGGGGCTCTGGAATCTGTTAGCACATTCCCATTTCAGTGATTGGGTTGAAGACGCAATTTTGTAGGATTATCTTCACTATATAGTTTTTATGTTTTCTAGAGGCACTGAAGGTCTTAAAGCATTTGCCAGGTGGATACTGGGAAATATCAATGTCATTTTATATTAACTGTTTTAAAGTGGTATGGATCTAGAAAAATATTATTGTGATTGTATGCGTGAGAATATTGGGCTGTCTAGAATGTTACTTTATGATGCCAAACACAAAAAGTGCCAAATGTAAGCAAATTATAGTGATATTCATTGGATCTTTAGTCCAAAAACACTGAAACACAACCGATGAACATATTTTAAAGGGATATACACAAATTATAGACAGTTACATGCTCCCATTGAATCCTGATCGGTCTTAAAATAAAGATAAAATAATAGTACACTTTACCCACTTTCTTAAAATAAAGATAATAAAGATAAAGATAAAATACATCATTTCATCCACTTAATCCTGATTGTTCGTAAAATAAAGAAAATCATGAATGTAATAACACCATACATATTTCAATTAACACATTTAAAATTATCATTTACAGCTCAACTCACATACCACCTTTTATTAATCTCACTCATGTTGCGAAAAAGTATTGGTGAATATTCTGTTCAACGAGAAAATCATTATCTCCACTTAAAACCTTCTGTGTATAGACCATGTTTTCACACTGAAAATGTTAAATATGCTATAGTGGGGAAACAATAATTACACTCTTAGAAAATATAAGCCGCAAAAAATAAAAATGAATAGCAAACAGGTTGTTTAAGCAAGATATTCTCTAAAATATTTTTGGCATGGATGGGCAGATTGTGTTGGCCACATGTGCCAGGCTGCCAAGTCTAATCAGATTAATATATAAAATATACTTGTGTAGAATGTTGGCTTAGCTGGATAAATGTTTTACAAAGTTTCAGTATATAACCAAAATTCTATTCAGAAACACATTTATCCTATTCTTCAACTATATCCACACATTCATACCATATTCTCTTACATTATTTCTACTTATTCGCTCAAAACAGTCTTTGTAAGGACCGCTCTAGCTAGCCAACATTTTCAATTTCAGTAAAGACTTTCTGGTGCTCTTTTCATTGCCATAGCAGATTAGGTATAGACGCTGGTTCTTTAACACTCCCAGCAAATATAAAACATAGGCAGAATGAGGAACAAAGGATTGGCCAATCAGAAACCTAGGATCTATATCTTTAGCGTGGCCATTAAAGATCCCCAATTTGTAATCCATTGTTTAAAAGAAACAAAAAGTAAAATACAAATTAAATTTATCTTTGAAATCCCTGCAGCCACAAGCAGCAGCACCAATCTCTGCACAAATCAGGAAGATGTACTGCCAATCAAACATGTTATTTTAGTCTTTGGAGTCTGTACCGTAGGATATTATGGATGTTTAGTTCAGCCCCAGCAGCAATTCCATTTATAAAATCAGATGAGTGGAATCGCTGAATAAACTTCAGAACAGTTTGCGGACATACCCATTGTGAAAAGGACTGTGCACAGTTTGAGCTCCAGCTTGTACACACACACATAACTGGGGCTATTTCTCAGAATATTTCAGAAGCGGTGCAGACTAGAACTGTTTGTACTCATGCCCTATAGGTGTTTTGTGTAGATAGACAATAAACTATAGATTCAGTGATTTTTGAAACTTTCTGCAGTAATCATCAACTGTGTGCAAGAAGACCGAGACAGGGGATCTCTGTGTACCAAAAAAAAACATGCAGTGACCATATGTTGTTATGGTCGGTAGAGTACCCCTTTAAATCTCACTCTTCTACTTAATTTCAAATTGTTTTGATAAAATTGTACATCTTTGCTGTGGACACCAGACTTGCTTTGGATGAAAAATAGGCCACAGCTTTATTAAAACATAAATATATAAATCTTTAAACTTCAACTTTATAACATAAAACACTATATACATAATTACTCAGTAAATAGATACATCACTAAGTACCACGTTTCCAACCAACCATAATTTAAGGGCAGATGCCCCCTTCCCCCTTGTTCCAACCAGCACAAGGCCTTTTCTTAGGCCTACCATTGCGTAATGCCAACCACTAGCCAGTTAGTTGCTCAGTGGTCACGTCTGTTATCCATCACTGTACCTGAGGTTAGGGGAGGGACAGCCCTACCCATCCACTTTCCACAGACCGTTGGTCCAACCCCCCGGTTGATAAGGGCCATGTACAGCCACAAGACCCGCTGGTTTACCCCCCATCCCCTCCACAAAATGCGAAGCTAAATTGTTGAGCTTAATTCTACCCTGTTCCAAAGCCCTGGGGTCCGAGGTGCCCCCGTCAGAAATTCTGAGAGAGCACCTCGGACCATATTAAAAACACCCTCGGAAATCGGAGCCAGAGCTTCCACAAATCCTTCTAGATCTTCTCCCCCAGATCCCACACCAGAACAATGCCAAGATTGTTTTCCCCAGCATGTATTAAAATATGATTACCCATTCAAAATATGATTCACGAGAAAGGACAACAGACCACCCTGATGCGAGGCCGGGCGAGTTATAATTGCCAGCCAAAGGCCAATATCCATTTGATCCCAACCCACGGAAGGGCGAATTGCCAGGTGAAACTATTCATCACAACGCCACCAGCTTAGACCCTCATAATCCTGACATGCTGTCCATATCATGGTCATGGTAACAAAACAGGACCGAGCATTTGTCCGGCGCCTTCTCCCCTATCACACTGGCCAGGATCAAGAAGGCTCTGATCCAATTCCCAAATGTTTTGGGAATCTTCCGATACCTAAACTTGTCCTTATCCTTATGAGAGTCCTTGGACTCCTTCTCAGGAGGGGAAAAGTCCTCCATGGGGAGCAGAGAGAAAAACTCAACAAACTCCCCCATCCAAATCTTGTCCCGCATCTCCTGGCGCAAATGCAATGCCAGGGGGCCTGACCAGCACATATAGGCCTCCCTATGAGCAACTGGCGCTACCTCCACACTTGGCAAACCTGCCACGGGCACGGGAGAGTCAGGGACCAGTGGGGCAGAAGTCACCGACGTCTCACCCAGAACGGGCACCCCCAGCTGAAGTAACATGAGAAGGGAGTGGACCACGGGTAACCCGACCGGTTTCCTTTGCTATTTCCCTTCCTTTAACCTTTACAACAAGCAGGCATCCATTTTCCCCCCAGTAACTGGACAAAACACAGTCCTGGAGGTTACAACACTGACTGACTTTGTTTATTTTGTACACATGGTTTTACAGACACAGACCCCTACATGGGGTCTCGAACACAAACACAGGGGTTTCAATCCCAAGAAGCTGAAAGGGGAGGGAGGAAGGACAATGCATCTAGGTTAAACTAAGCTGGCAGTGTCTCTGTGGCAACGTCCTGCTGTGACAGAAAAAGGGAGGGAGAAAGGGGGGAGAGACACAGACAACAATACATTTCACTTCTATACTTTACAAAGCTGCTGCATATACAGGCACAATACACGAAAGGCATAGAAATACATGGGAAAACACAGAAGGACCACACGATACAAGGGGAAAACACACAAATATGCAGTGGGCATGGTACTTAGTGATGGCGGTTCGTCACACATCTCCCCCTTGTCCACCCCCCGGCAGCCACAGCATGACTCAACGGGTCAGCTCGCTGCTGTCAGGAGGGGACACAGTCTTTTAGTGCCATGCCCCCAACAGTACTTGTCCCAGTACAGTCCTGGGGTACACAGTGACTTAGACATAAAGTGTCTTTAGCCCGGGAGGCCATTCATCCTAGGCTCTGGTCCACAGGGGTCTCTGAGCCCATAACAACCCCCATCCAAAAAAAGGTGACCCCCTGGTTTTCAGAGCCCATAACAACCCCCACCCAATCAAGTGTGTCCCCTGGCCCTTCCATCACCTGGGTCTCCTTGGTTTCCCTGACTGGCCGAGGATGATGGGAGTTGTCTGCTAAATCAGTCGCAGCTCGCTTCCTGTGTCTCCCTGGGGTCTTGGCTGGCTTCTGGGGAGGAGAGCCGACTGTGCTCTCCCACTGGCATTGCTCGGGATATTGGGGAGGGGACGAGCAATCCTCCATCTCCCCAGGAACTCACCCTGCTGCTGGGGAACGATACCGTCTCTCTCTGTTCCCTGGACCTCACTCTGCCGCTGTGGAACGAGTCCGGCTGTCTCCGTTCCCTGCACCTCACCCTGCTGATGGGGAGGAAGGACGGAACACTTCTCTCCCAGGACCTCCGGAGTGAAGTCTATTAAGTCTCTGGAACCTGCTGCTGGGAAACAAGACTGGGTGTCTCTGTTCCCTGGACCCCACACTGCCCCTGGGGAGGAGGGACAGAACGCTTTTCTCCCTGTGCCCGCCATTCTGTTGGGTGCTGCAGGTACTCGGCCACTAGTTCCCTCATGTGCTGTACGTATTTCTCTGCGTCATCTTCAGCCTCTGGTCCAACTCCGCTTCAGTGTAGCTGGGCACCATACTTTTTAACGGGTCACTGGTTTCTTTTGGCTGGGAAGTATGGAAGTAACCCAATCTGTTTTTACCTTTATAAATATGTCATTATGTTATTATAAGTTCCTGTATGTTGTCTAATGCGATGTGAGTGTTTGTAATTTTTGTCACAGTAAGCTTAATGTAATCATCATATGGGGTAGACTCCCCCAACATTAAGCTGTTTATTTTAGTTCCTTTCAGAACTTGTGTCCTTTGTGGATTTGTAGGGATCCTAGTGACAGTCTTCGGTCCTGTTTGATGGTTGGAGGGAACCTTCTAGCCCTGGGATATATAAAAAGAGCTAGGCCTTAGTAAAGGCAATAACTATAATCACTGTAGGCAGAGTTGCTGCGGAATAGGCAGAGAGGACAATACCTACCTGGAAGGAGAGCTGCTGACTGGTCGGATGCAAAAGCTCTAGAAGGAATCCAGTCAAGCTGCAACGACTAGGGCAGAAGCATTTCAGGGTCACAATGACCATTGAACACTCTAGATTTCTGTGATATTTTATATACTTTACAGGCGTCAAGGTGCTGCTATTAAAAGGTAATGCGAGATTATAGAATGCAAAAGACTCACAAACTTCCATGAAAGTTGGGATGTCAGGGCAAGTGCCACTCAATGCGCTTCCAAGTAACAAACCAACAAAGTAGAAATATAATCGAAATGGCTAATCCACTTGGAATATACTGTTTAAACATTAACAAGTGCGAATAGGGGTAAAAAATAAAAATCCTAACCTGCACATATGTAATATGGAGCTCCTCATTTCACTGGCACTCACACTAATAATACAATATTGATAAAGGTCAGTTTACGTCAAATGGTTCTTTCTGTTAAATGATCCAAAACTGAAACAAACAAATTTATTTAGAGCATTTGGACAGTGATGGAATTTTCATAAATTTGGCTCTTTATGCAACCATAATGGATATGAAATGGAGCAATGCAGATGTGGTTGATGTGCAATCTGTTAGCATTAAGCTAGTGGGTTTGAAAAAAATATTCCATGCACCCTTAATAATTACAGCAATTTTCATACCACCTCCTCATTTTCAGGGCTCAAAAGTAGTTGGACAATGTTACATAATCTTAAATAAAATCACAATTTGTAACACTTGTTTGAAAATATTTTGCAGTGAATGACTGCCTGCAATATGGAATTCAATGACATTACCAAAGTCTAGGTTTTCGGCATAGTGAGTTTTTTCTAGGCCTTCAATCCGCTGGGGAGTCTGGGAGAATAGCAGTGGAAGTCATGCCCCCTCCTCCTGACATCATCAAGAGAGGCCAGCCGACTTCCCTGGCTGCTCTGTGCTGGTTGCAGGAAGAGTGAGGTGAGTTAAAAAAAAATCTGAGTCACCAGCAAGAGGCAGGGGGTTCAGATTTCTGCGCCCTTCTCCCCCCCCCCCCCCCTCCGCTCTGGCACCCTAAAGTGGCTGTTTGTGTCGCCTTATGGGCAGGGTGGCGAAGCTCCCGGTTCTGCTCAGCACACCCCTTTGTGAAGACACAGGAGCTGCGCGGAGGTCCGATCAAGTACTCCTTTGATTGGCCCATTTAACCAGTCCAGAATGCAGGTAGGGGAGGCTTGGCTGTAGTTAAGGAGGAAAGAGACAAAAGATTGCAGAACCTGCAAGGGGAGAACAATATTACATCTGTCACCAGCATGCAGTGCTCGCTGATGACGTGTAAAATGTACACATGATTGACACTAGGCAGTCCAGAACAGAGTTCCAGGCTCCCTATGCAACATGCGTGGTGGGTGTAACTAGCTCCAGCCACATAAACGCAAATACATCTGGATGTGCAGGGTTTCAAACAGAAACCCTGCACATCCAGACTCCTACCACCACAACCACTTCTAAAAGCCAAACTGGTCATGGTGGCTGGAATAACCCTTTAACTATCTTTCTCTAATAGAATGCAAGCAAAGTCCTTGTGCTCCGGTATTATCCACCTTCTAGAACCACTAGGATGTTCCTCATATTTTCTCACTTATGCTACTGTAGGTGCAGACAAAAGAATATCTTTGTTCATATTTGGTGAGAATATACTCAAGTACCAACTTTCTGGCAGGATGTATTCTCCCTGATATCAGCATTTAAGGGTTTAGATATCCAGACAAATGCATGTGTGACTCTCCTGTGGAAACATATGATAGACTATAATAAACACATAAATAAACGGATTAAGGAGCTCTGTCTGACAGCTAGGCGCCTCTTAGCTAAAAACTGGAAAACAGGTGGTCCCTCCACAACCCAAGTTATACAGATAAGATACAATACTGCATTTGAATGTTTGTGTTTTATTATGTGCACCATTATAAATTTTTAGTTATATGTATAGATTTAGCATATTATTTTTTTTTCTCTGCAAAAAAACATTATGCAACTAACTGATTGATGTATAACTTGTTTCACAACCAATTGAGTGTATTGTAGATATCTTCACATTGAAGCTTATTTTATCTAACACATCGGGTGTCCCAGCACGTCTTAACCCCTTAACGACGAGTGACGGACGAGGTCCGTCACTCAGGGGAATGCGTTAATGACGAGTGACGGACCTCGTCCGTCACGCGTTAAAATTAATGCCGCGGTCGCGCAGTGCCGGCGATCGCGGGGTTAATGCTGTTGCTGGGTCCCTCCGAGTCAGGGGCAGACTAGCAGCAGCAAATCCGGATATCCCAGCCCATGTGATCGCTGTGACAGCCAGTCACAGCGGTCACAATGCTGCTGGGATATCTGATCCGCCTCCCTCCACCTCATGTGGGTTTGTGAAGTGGAGAGAGACGGATCGGTGCTAAATTGTGTCCCTGCGTTATTGCCAAGTACTTATAAAGTCTAAAATTCCTTTCCCTGTAGTTAAAAAAAAATTAACCCTTTCCCTGCTGCTTGATCACTGCTAGCAGTGATCAATATACAGGTCACAGTACTCTACTGTGATCTATTTTTTTTTACTTTCAAGGGTTAATTTTTAGTTTTTTTTTTGTAACCCTAAGGGGTTAAATTTTATTATTTTATTTTATTAATTTGTGATTTAGTTATTTTGGTGGGTGGAATTTAGTGGGAATTAGGGAATAAAAAAAAAAAATTTTGTTAGAGTTTTGTTAGCTGTGTTAGCTGTATTAACAATGTTTAGAAAGTATAGCGCGGAGGAGGCTTATGCCCTGTTAGCGGCCGACTCAGAGGCGACTGACACTGCCTCAGAGAGTGAAGCAGGGAGTGACACAGGGGATGCAGGGGACATGGACTATGTGCCAGATACTGCAGGACCATCAGGAGAAATCGACGATTCCCCTAATGCTGACCATGGCGCAGATGACTGGGTACCCCCTAATATTTTTTCCCCAGACATCCCAGTGTTTACAGCCAATCCTGGCATACAGGCGGACCTGTCTGCCTATAGTGCGCTGGATGTTATGCAGCTGTTCTTGGGGGATGAGATTTTTGGGGAGATAGTCACCCAGACTAATCTCTATGCGGAGCAATATCTGACTCTCTTATCTCTAGGAAAGAGAGATGGTACCCAACCAGTGTGCCAGAATTTAAACAATTCTGGGCACTGACCATGTTAATGGGGCTAATTAAAAAGCCCACAATTAGGATGTATTGGGCTAAACATCCTATTTGCAATACTCCTATTTTTGCCGAGACAATGACAAGGGAAAGATATGAAGACATACTAAGATTTATGCACTTTAGTGATAACAACAAGTGCCCCCCAAAAGGTGATCCGCAGTATGATCTTCTTTACAAACTACACCCTTTAATTGCCCACTTTAACAGTAAATTTGCCGCTATATATACCCCCAATAAAAACATTTCCATTGACGAGTCCCTAATGAAGTTTAAGGGAAGACTGGGGTTTAGACAATATATCCCATCCAAAAGATCCCGATATGGGATCAAATTTTATAAACTATGTGAAAGTGGCAGTGGCTACGTATACACCTTCCGTGTATACGAAGGAAGGGATAGCCACCTTGATCCCCCAGGTTGCCCAGATACAGTAGGGACAAGTGGAAAAATTGTCTGGGACTTAATAATGCCACTACTTAATAAAGGTTATCATCTATACATCGATAACTTTTATAATAGCATCCCACTGTTACAAATGTTGTATTGCTTCGAGACCGTGGCCTGTGGCACTATTCGGAAGAGTCGCACAGGTTTCCCAAAGGCTCTAGCGAACAAAAAAATGAAAAACGGGTAAACAGCAGCTCTCTGCCAGAATGAACTGCTGGCACTCAAGTACAGGGATAAAAAGGATGTTTTCATCTTAACCACCATCCATGGTGAAAACACTCGGAGGGTCGCAGTTCGTGGCAGAGACGAATATAAACGGGTGCCAGTCTGCATACGGCAATATAATCGGCATATGGGGGGCGTTGACCTGTCCGATCAACTGATGCAGCCATATTTGATCATGAGAAAGACCAGGGCATGGTATAAAAAAGTGGGCATATACCTTTTGCAGATGGCAATCCACAATGCCTTTGTTATTTTTAAAAAGGCAAATGCTGGGCTGAAAAGCACTTTTCTTTCTTTCCAGTTTGAGCTAATTTCTAAGATGCTAGAATGCCACACAAGGAGACCATCAGTGGAGCCTAGCAGAAGAATGGAGGCAGGTCACTTCTGCTTTAAGATTCCACCAACCCCTAAAAAACAAAACCCCCAGAAAAGGTGCAGGGTGTGTTACAAGAGGGGCGTAAGAGTTGAGACCAGCTATTACTGCCCTGATTGCCCCTCTCAGCCCGGCCTATGTATTGGCCATTGTTTTAAAAATTTTCACACCCAGGCCGAATAAGTAGACCAGTTTTGGGGTGTGATTTTTAGTTATCTGTCTGATTGGTTACCGAATCTTGGCTTTGTCTACCGTTTATCCGGTCTTCTCTGATCCTTGACCTCGGCTTGTCCTATCGTTGTTCCGTTTCTCTTTACTCCTTTGACCTCGGCTTGTACCTTGACAATTCTCTGCTTGTATAGCCCGGCCATTCTAAGGACCGGTATTACAAGTTTCTCTCTCTGTGTTCTCTCTCTTTGTGGTCTGTCTGTGTTTTGGTTTCGGAATCCATGACAGCTTTGCCCGGGACGCAGATGACTGTGTACTACCCCCGGATAAGTTTACCCCAACTATTCTGTATATGGGGGTATCATTGCACTAAGATGACATAGCTGAGCAACATATTAGGTGTTATACTGCCGTAGCACACATAAGGATAGCTAAATATACAGTAACATCTCCAAGTGTGTGTCAAAAAGGCAGAAAAAATGCTAATTGCAACTAGACTTGGTACAAACTAACAAAAAATGATCCTACACTAAGGTTTAGAATATACCTTTTGAAATACCCTGGGGTGTCTACTTTAAGAAATGGTAGGCCTGTGTGGGGTAGTTTGAATTTAATACCTGCTAAGATGCTTGGAAATTGCACATAGGCCCAGCGTCAAAATTCAAAGTTTGGTAAAAACTCATATGACATGGTCTCCAATGTGCCCCTTCAACATCCACATAACCATGAAAAAGGTACACATGTGGGTATCGTTGCACTAAGATGACATAGCTGAGCAACATATTGGGTGTTATACTGCCATAGCACACATAAGGATAGCAAAATATACAGTAACATCTCCAAGTGTGTGTCAAAAAGGCAGACAAAAATGCTAATTGCAACGAGACTTGGTACAAACTAACAAAAAAATGATCCTACACTAAGGTTTAGAATATACCTTTTGAAATACCCTGGGGTGTCTACTTTAAGAAATGGTAGGCCTTTGTGGGGTAGTTTGAATTTAAAACCTGCTAAGATGCTTGGAAATTGCACATAGGCCCAGCGTCAAAATTCAAAGTTCGGTAAAAACTGATATGGCTTGGTCTCCTATATGGCACTGTAGCTTCACAAAATAGTGCCAAAGACATACAATAGGGGTGTCATTTTACTCAGAAGACCTAGCTGAACATAATTTGGGGGGTATGAACTTAGTGGCACATGTGAAATATACAAAATGCCCAGCACAAATGCAATCCATATGTAAAAAACGCACAAAATAATTTCATACCACATACTTTGGCATCTATTGGTGAAAAAATGGGGGCATGTTAAGGCACAATATGCACCTTATGAGATACCCTGGAGTGTCTACTTTTACAAATGGTAGGCCTTTGTGGGTTTTTTTTGAACAGTCAAACTGTTATAATACCCCAAATGGAAGCATAGGCTCATTAAATCCGTCTCTCAAAATTCTACTGTGAGTACTGAAAAGGACAGGTCTCCTATATGGCACTGTAGCTTCACGAACTAGTGCCAAAGACATACAATGGGGGTGTCATTTTACTCAGAAGACTTAGCTGAACATAATTTGGGGGGTTTGAACTTAGTGGCACATGTGAAATATACAAAATGCCCAGCACAAATGCAATCCATATGTAAAAAACGCACAAAATTATTTTTTACCACATACTTTGGCATCTATTGGTGAAAAAATGGGGGCATGTTAAGGCACAATATGCACCTTATGAGATACCCTGGAGTGTCTACTTTTACAAATGGTAGGCCTTTGTGGGTTTTTTTTGAACAGTCAAACTGTTATAATACCCCAAATGGAAGCATAGGCTCATTAAATCCGTCTATCAAAATTCTACTGTGAGTACTGAAAAGGACAGGTCTCCTATATGGCACTGTAGCTTCACGAACTAGTACCAAAGACATACAATGGGGGGTGTCATTTTACTCAGAAGACTTAGCTGAACATAATTTGGGGGGTTTGAACTTAGTGGCACATGTGAAATATACAAAATGCCCAGCAAAAATGCAATCCGTATGTAAAAAATGCACAAAATTATTTTTTACCACATACTTTGGCATGTAATGGTAAAAAAATGGGGGCATGTTAAGGCACAATATGCACCTTATGATATACCCTGGAGTGTCTACTTTTACAAATGGTAGGCCTTTGGGTTTTTTTTTCGAACAGACAGACTGTTATAATACCCCAAATGGAAGCATAGGCTCATTAAATCCGTCTCTCAAAATTCTACTGTGAATACTGAAAAGGACAGGTCTCCTATATGGCACTGTAGCTTCACGAAATAGTGCCAAAGACATACAATGGGGGTACTGTTGTACTCAGCAGAAGTAACTGAACACATAATAAAACTTTGTACAGGAATAGCACACACCAACTTTACAAAATACACATGAGAAGTTCTTTGTTATAAGTTTGTGTGCGAAAACCCCCCAAAAACACAATTTTACTCCAATATTTAGCAGAGGTTGGCGGTAAAATGGCTACGTAGAAAGTGTCAAAACAACCTTAGGTAAATAGCCTGTGGTGTCTACTTTATATAAATATATACTTTTGTGTGGCAATTTTGTTTTCTTTTATGGCTATTAGGCTTACAAGACAAACATACCAAATTCTAAAATCGCTCCACATAAAAAGTTTATTTTACTCCTTGTGCTTTGTGACCTATAACTACCAAAAAAACTTAAAATCCCAGACACATTATATATTTTGTAATTCAGAACAACTAAATGAATTTATTTTAATTACTTTTCTTAACCTGCACTAATTATGTACACATTATTATTGCAAAAACTGTAAAAAACACACAAAAATTCATTTTTTTGCATATTTCTGTATTTTTTTTAATAATAAATAAGCATTTATATATATATGTGTTACATCAAATTAAAGCCCTTTCTGTCCTTTAAAAAACGGTATATAATATGTGTCGGTGCAATGAATTAGTAAAATGCAAATTGCAGTTGAACGCAAATAGCAAAAAATGCAAAAAATGCCGTTGTCATTAAGTGAAAGACAGGCTTCTGAAGCTCTGTCCTTAAGGGGTTAATTTGCCTGAGCAGTTTTCACTCACAAGCACAGCAGTTATCAACAGATTCATATAAATGTCAGACGCCGAATAAGTGTCACAGGTATGTGACAGAAAATGTACATCTCATCACGGTGGAAGACTGGTAAGGGTATGTATAATTTAAGCTAGTGTGATTGTAATAATCCTCTCTCTCAGGTTAGATCTTATCACAGGTTTTAACAACAGATGCCGTAGAACATCCCTGTCTACCAAGTTGTCAAACACATCCCTGTACCATGTGATGAATCAAGAAGATGATGGTGGCTGGAAGCTGTATCTGTCCAAAAAAATCAGCAACTGGTGTCTTTCTTTTACAGGCAGTCACACCAATTAAAGCGGCACTGCTTATTTTAAGATTTTAATAAAATCTAAATCTTTGACGTGATGTGACCTCATTTAATATATAAAGTGTGCAATCATAATTGTCTTTGGATTATTTTTTAACCCCTTAAGGACACATGACATGTCGTGATTCCCTTTTATTCCAGAAGTTTGGTCCTTAAGGGGTTAAACGAGTTCCCTTTAATGGTGGCATTACAGATGCTGCACACCAAGCAGGGAGAATTGCCGTTCTTTGGTAGACCAACAAATAATCTTGGCACCTTCATCAAGGAAATGTGTGCATTATTTAGCGGATTACAAAAAGTAAAAGTGACTCATGATATTAAATGTATGCTTACTAATGCAAGGAGCCTAAATAACAAAATGGGGGAACTAGAAGTATTAGCATACACTAAACAATATGACATAATAGGCATAACGGAAACATGGTGGGATGAGACACATGACTGGGCAGTTAACTTAAATGGGTATACACTATTTAGGAAGGACAGAAAAAACAGGAAACGTGGTGGGGTATGTTTGTATGTCACCCATGAGTTAAAGCCAAATCTTAAGCAAGTGGAATGTGATGAGGAAAATGTGGAAGCTTTATGGGTAAATATCTGCTTGGGAAGGGAAATCAACTATTGGTTGAGATATGTTATAAACCACCTAATGTTAATATTGATGAGGAACAGCTGTTTGAGCAAATTGAGAAAGATGCAAATCTGGGTAACACTTTAATTATTGGAGATTTTATTTACCAGGACATAAATTGGGACAGAACTTGTTAAACGACACATTCATGTCACAACTTGTATAAGCCACAACTAGAAAGGACGCTTGTCTGGACCTGGTTCTAAGAAACAACATTGATCTTTTGACCAACATTCAAGTAGGTTAGCACTTGGGAAATAGTGATCACAATATAGTGTCCTTTTAAATAAACTTAAAAAAAGCAAAAGCACATGGGGTATACTAAAACATATAATTTTAAAAAGGCCAATTTGTATAGGTTAAGGGCAGATTTACAATATATTGACTGGCATAAGCCCTTTAGTGAAAAGAACATTGAGGATAAATGGACCATCTTCCAACAAATATTAGAAAGGTACATTTCTCAGTATGTACCATTGGGTAATAAATATAAAAGAAACAAACTGAAACCAATGTGGCTTAGTAGAGAAGTAAAACAAGAGATTAAAAATAAGAAAAGGGCATTTAAATCGGACAAATCCGAGGCATCCTATAAAAGATATAAGGAAGCCAATAATGTGTGCAAAAAGGTGATTAGATTCGCTAGACTTCAGAATTAACAAATGAAGCCAAAGAGAGCAAAACCAACCCCAAAGCATTCTGTAAGTACATAAATTTAAAAAAAAAAAAAAAAATGAAAGTGTAGGTACACTGTAATGGGAGGTGTTAGTTAATGAAGACCAGGGAAAGACAGAAATTTTAAATAACTATTTCTCTTCCGTATATATTAAGGAAGAACTCATGGCAATAGATGTGCAAATGATTGCTGCTAAAAACTTGCAGAAAAATTGTAATTGGTTAACGCAAGACAAGGTACTGCAGCAACTAAATAAAGTTAATATAAACAAAGTTCCAGTGCCTGACTGTATTCATCCACGAGTACTTATGGAATTAAGTGTAGAAATAAGCGAACCTCTGTTTTTAATCTTTCAAGATTCTTTTCTTTCAGGGAGTATTCCGGAGGATTGGAGGAAGGCAGATGTGGTTCCTATATTCAAAAAGGGTTCAAAATCCTTGCCTGGATATTATAGACCTGTGAGCTTAACTTCTGTGGCTGGAAAAGTATTTGAAAGGTTATTAACTGATAATATTCAAGAGTTCATTGAGAAGAACATGGTTATTAGCAAAAATCAGTATGGTTTTATTAAGCACAGGTCATGTTAAACTGACTTGATTGCATTCTACGAATAAGTACCGTATATACTCGAGTATAAGCCGAGTTTTTCAGCACATTTTTTGTGCTGAAAAACCCCAACTCGGCTTATACTCGAGTCACTGTCTGCATTATGGCAATTTACATTGCCATAATACAGACTGGGGGCTGTGGGGGCTGGCAGCGAGCGCTTACCTCTCCTGCAGCTCCTGTCAGCTCCCTCCTCCTCTGCGGCGGTCCGTTCAGCACCTCTGTCAGCTCCCAGTGTAAGTCTTGCGAGAGCCGCGGGGTCATAGTGCGGCTCTCGCGAGACTTACAGTGTGTGCTGACAGGGGAGCTTACTGGACCGGCGCAGAGGAGGAGAGAGCTGACAGGAGCTGCAGGAGAGGTAAGTGCTCTCTGCCAGCCCCCCTCCTCCCCCACTGAACTGCCAATGCCACTGGACCACCAGGGAAGGAGAGCCCCCCTCCCTGCCATGTATCAAGCAGGGAGGGGGGACGAAAAAAATTAAATAAAATAAAAAATAATAATACAAAATAATAATTCAATTAAAAAAAATAATAATACAAAATAATCATAATAAAAATTTATTAAAATAATTAAAAAAAATAATAATAAAATTGCCCACCCCCCACCAAGGCCCAGCTACACACACACACTGCACTCATACACACACTGCACTCATACACACCCACTGCATTCATACACACCCACTGCATTCATACACACCCACTGCATGCATACACACAGCCACACTGCATGCATACACACAGCCACACTGCATTCATACACACACACACACTGCATTCATACACACACTGCATTCATTATATGCACACACTGTAAATAAATATTCAATTAATATAAATTTTTTAGGATCTAATTTTATTTAGAAATTTACCAGTAGCTACTGCATTTCTCACCCCAGTCTTATACTCGAGTCAATAAGTTTTCCCGGCTTATATTCAGGTCGGCTTATACTCGAGTATATACGGTAAGTAGACGTATAGATCAGGGTGTTGCAGTGGATGTGATCAGTTTGGATTTTGCCAAGGCATTTGGTACAGTTCCACACAATAGATTAGTGTTCAAACTCAAAGAAATTGGTCTAGATGAATATTGTTCTTGGGTAGAACATTGGTTTCAAAATAGAGTACAAAGAGTTGTCATTAATGGTACATTTTCAAGCTGGACAGAGGTGGCAAGTGGTGTCCCTCAGGGTTCTGTTCTAGGACCCCTTCTATTTAACATGTTTATAAATGATCTTGAAAAAAGCATTGAAAGTCATGTTTCAGTGTTTGCAGATGACACAAAACTCTGTAAAGTAATACAATGTGAGCAAGATATTACTTTGCTGCAGAGGGATTTAGATAGACTGGGGTACTGGGCATTCAAATGGCAGACGAAATTTAATGTTGCAAAGTTATGCACTTTGGCGTAAAGAATGCACAAGCAACATATACCCTTAATGGAAGCAAATTAGGGATAACAACACACGAAAAGGACTTGGGAATTCTTATAGACAACAAATTATGCAACAATGTCAATAAGCAGTGGCTAAGGCCAGTAAGGTATTGCCATGCATTAAAAAGGGCATTCATTCTCGGGATGAGAATATCATTTTGCCTCTTTAAAAAAAAAAATCACTGGTAAGACCACATATTGAATATGCTGTGCAATTTTGGGCACCAGTTCACAGTTAAAGTGTTTACTTGCGGTTGAACAGTGACCTATGGGGATCCCAATTGATCTTGTAGTGTCTCCACCATTTCTGTTTGGGCTAATCCTTCCTTTTTAACTCAAGCATAATTTGCGGGGCAGTTATGGCCAGAGGGTGTCACACGCACGCTCTTGTAGACTGACCACACTTGTTCGGGTTAACCAGGGACAGTTAACATGAACGTTTATGGCACACATGAATGTGTACATACAATTACATCTTGCCCTGTCTACCTTGTGATCATGAACTAATTTTTCTGTCAATGATCCAAAATATTTGCTCAATTGCTGACTCTGTGTAATATGATGTGGTGCTAAGTAATCATCGTCTGTTTTTTTTTTTTTATATAAACCCTGACTGAAGGAAATAAATTCTGAGATATGATTTGGGACTGTGTTGTGTGTCAGTCATTTCTCCAGAGCTGCTCGTTGGTGTGTTTGTGCTAGTTGGAATTCCAAGGACGGTCTGCAGCCATGAATAATTCCCGGGGAAGAATTTCTGCCCTAACAGTTACCAAGGAAGCATTAGCCTGAGTCGAAGTGGGGCGGAAGATTAACAAGCAGTCAAAGTCTATAGTTCATCATTAAGCCACAAGAAAAAGGTTTAACAGCGAACTGAGGGACAGCACCAAGACACTCATACCATCATAATCACTTTGAAGAGATTAAATAGTTATGATGCCCAGACTGTTACTTTAATCAAACGTAATTACCCTCTTCTATATAAAATTATTGCTTTTTACTTTACAAGTTTGTTATTCACCATTGATAAGACATTTGTTGAATTAATCATTTGTCCATAGGACCTGAGTGACTAGGTTTCTTATTATTATTAAAACAGAAAGGGTGTTCCAGAATGGGAGGACATATTCTATATCTGCTGCCTGTGCAGAGTTCTGATGGAGGGCAGAAGGGATGGTTGTACCACCTGAAATCAGCTTTCATGCTCCTCAACACTGGACACTGACTTTAAAGGCTCTATATGTGCCAGTAAAGTTTCAGTTCTATACATTGAGATGTCAGACTGGATGGTTGTCCAGGGTGGTGGAACACCTTGCACTGGCTCTGCATAATATAGGTTATAATGCAATGAAAGTGGGCTAAAATGATCAACACTATTCGGACTGCTGTACAGGTGCCGACAGATTTACACACAATAGAACCTTCTATACATGTTTAAACAAGTACACTGTACAAGCTGCAATACTGATATACACAGACAATATACACTAGATACATGGCTACACATATAAAAAGTCAGACTAACTGTGTGCAGGCTGCTATGCAGACAACAACATATCAATATACTATACAGGTATTCATGGATCAACACAATCAACTTGTACTGGCTGTTGTATAGGTTCTCACAGATCAACACATTGTTTAAGTATAAACAGAATATATACAGGCTGCTATCTACATATACAGAGATCAATACAATATAAGGGTATGCAGGTATAGAGATCAACATAGACCTATATATGATAGAAGCTGCTGTGCACTTAACAGAACAACAAACTTGTATTCCGAACGCTGTTGTACCCTAGTCTATTGTTATTTCTGAGGAAGTTTTCACTTCCTTTTTCTCCAGCGCCACTACAGCCTCAGAACTGCCAGTCACTCTACCCACCACAATGTCATCTAGCAGGCCTTGCTACCAATCTGATTGTCCAATGCTCCTCATAAATCCTGCAGAGGAGAAATCCTAAAGAGACTTTGTTGCACTCCCCTCCAAGGAGACAACCCCTTAATTTGTTACATGCCCGCTAGGGAGCCCTCCGCTCCACTCCCAGATCATTGGGAGAATAGGCTACTGTCACAGTAGAGGCCTTCCCTTACGAGTTCTGCGACTTCGTAGAGGCCTTCCCCTACAAGCTCCTTCTTCCTCATTATTCCTTCCAGCGGGCCCTGCGTGCAAGGTCTCCATGCTAGGCCTCCAAATAAATATTTTTTTTTAAAGGGAAATATGTAGACCTACTCTCTCTGGTACTGGCGGACACCGAATTGGTAGATCGGCTGCAGTAGGGAGGCGATGGATCAAGGCAAAGGTAAGCAATTACCTCAGATGTTCGTGAACTTGCTGCAGGGTATTGCTACGTTTGTGAGCATTCTATCCTCACACTTCCTGGAGCGTTGTTCATTGCTTTTCGCATACTTCTGTCTAATTTTGGGGATGTATGAGGTCTACAGATTTCAATGCTGGTTTAAGTATGACCAGCAGCTACAGAAAAAGATGGCGGTTTGTTTGCATTCACATTTTTGAGTTGAGAACCCTAGCCTATAGATACTGCTAATTGCCTCCAGTCACCCCTCTCCCAAGTGGTGCATCGGCGGGACACAAAAAGGTATGTGTTCGTTCCTCAATGAGCCACTGCTGGTGGTATAGCTCATTCCGTTTTAGGCATGTTTTTAGTGCGATGCTTTAAGATGAGGTTTCTAAAAGGGGAGGATGCCAGTGATCACGAATAGACTGCTCACATGGCTCGAGCAGTAGCCCAGGCATAGGGTGGCTAGGATATTGTGGGAGTATTTGACTAAGGGTTTTCGGATCCCCTTTGTCCCATTTGATGCAATGTTTTCTTCAAATTTGTCATCTGTGGTGCACCAAGTTACAAGGTAGTTTGGTTGGGCCACATAGCAGAGCCTTTCTGACACCGCCTTTTGCAAATGTTCGGGTGTCCCCACTGGTGTTGGTCCCCAAGAAGAAGCCAGGATTTTATCAGCTCATCCATTACCCGTCATGCCTTTCGGGATCATCGGTGAACGATGGTATTAATAAGGAGGAATTCCAGGTTTACTATGCATCATTCAATAGGGCTTTGGAGCAGGTGATGTTGGCTGGGCAGGGAGTCTGACATTCAGTCTGCCTTTCAGCTTCTCCCCATTCACCTGTTTACAGCTCATGGGGTGTCAGTTTTACTAGGATTTTTTCTTCGATATATGCCTTCCAATAGGCTGTTCCATATCATGTCATGTTTTTGAACTGTTTAGTTCATTTCTGGAATTGGTGGTTTGTCAGGTTTCATGAGTTTCTTCAATGTTGCACTATTTGGATGATTTCCTTTGTGTGAGTCTGTCGGTCTGTGGTGAGCTGTTGCAGAATTTCCGGTCAGTCAGTAATGATTTGGTATTCCGATTGCGGAGGACAAAACTTTCGGTGCTCTCCTTCTTGAGTATAAAGATTGATACTAAGAATATGGCATTTAGTCTTCCTGCGGACAAATTGGGGATGCTGCAGGTTTTGTTAGGAGTGCTCAGAACTTGCAGCTACGTCAACTACAATCCCTGCTTGAGCACCTCCACTTTGTTTGTCGTGCCATGCCCATGAGTCGCTTTCTATGGTTGGTAAAAAACAACATTTTAATTTTATTCTGATCTCTAGACGAATTACTGCAGATTTGTTTTTCTGAAGTTCCTTTTTGTCGGCCTGTAATGGGCGTAACTGCTAGCAGCATGCGAAAAAGCCCAATTCGGAGGTTGAGTTGTTTACGATGGGTTTCGGTGCCTATTTCCTTAGTCTGTGGTGTGCGCAACGATGGTGGACATGTGGAAGGAATCAGATCTATTTTCTGGAACTATTCCCCCCAGTGGTAATCGTGAAGTTATGGGGGTCTTTTACACAGACAATATGAGCGTGGTGATTGTCCTGAATCAGGCTTCATCCTGGTCACCCCCAGTGTTGTCTTTGTACTGGTAGGTTTTGCGATGTCTGGATTTTAATATTCTGTTTAAGGGGTTATTAACGTTATTGCCGATACTCACTCTCGCTTTTAGTGGAAGCACTCTAGAAGTGGAGTGTCCACAGTCCATGTGTCTCTTTTCTATAACTTTCTGGCTCCGGCTCCTGAAAGGCATATATTTTGGTTTGGGAGTCCTGGTATTGAGATTCATTTGGTACATGGGACCTGTCGTCAGAAGAGTGTAAATTGTTGGCTACTCTTGCCATGTTGTCTCACATGCAGGAGCATTTAACGTCTGTGTTGTCTGCCAACTGGGTCCTGGCTACTATGTCTTTTCTACATTATTTGATGGGTTGGGCTGACGTTTCCAAATGTTCAACGAGTCCTGAAGGAATTAATAGCCCTTTCAGCTAAGGCTTCCACTCTGCCGTTATTATCAGATGTGGATATGGGTGAGGGTTGGCTCTCCCAATCAGATGGTCCAAAACGGAACAGGCTGGGGCTTCCCTTAGGATTTGTGCGACAAATAGGTTCATGGTGTCCAGTTTTCCTCCTTCAGATTTTCCTGGCGTTACACTTATCTGTTAGTATGCATGAAAATGGGTCAGCTATGACTTGTTAACAATTTGCTAGCGTATTTAAGTTGGGCTTGTTGGTAATGGGAGTATATCCAATGTGATTTTCCTCTAATTCATTTCACATTGGTGCAGTGACTCAGACAAGTTTATTTGAATTCCTTAGAGGGAGCGGGGTTCATTTGAACCATATCGGTCTGGACATTTTTAACATGGTCTTGCAGTCCGTAGTGGAACTGGTGCTGACTTTGAGGGCGAAGAAGGTTTGCAACACTTTCCCTCAATGAAAAGAAGGGGTGGTGCTGCGGTGGCGGTTTTGCATCACCAACATAAGAAATGGAATGTCTGCCCTAAATTGGCTTGGGGAGTTGCAGCCTGCTCTTGGTCAAAGACGGATGCGGGTTGTGGAAGACTCTTGGGAAAATCAAGCAGAAACGGTCTTTAAAGTTGCTTACAATTTAAAGTTACAAAAAACAAAACAAAACTGTGGCCATTGCCATAACCAAAATTAAGAGTCTGTGTGGTCTGTTTATTGGGAGAAGAGATAGTTGAGGTAACAGTGCACCCCCAAGCCATGTACATGCCTGCTGCCACTGTGGTAGGCATGGTTACCAAAAATGGATACCATGTATGGGACCTTACCAGAACCAATGGATCTCGGGATAAACCCCTGGTTGTTACTATTGGGTTCTTGTTCTGTTTGTTTATTTCTTGTGTTTCTGTGTTCTTCTTGTTGCTTTATGTTATAATTAGTTTAAAATAAAGTTGTGGCCATGCCTTTGCTTTTTATTCAGGTGTCATATTGCATTTCATGTTGGGATTATAGCTTAGTGTGGGGGAGTTTGGAAGTAAGAGTTCCTCTCTAAACACAGACAAACAAAGGCAGCCAACACACTACACAAGTTGCTCCAGTAGAATACACAGTTGACTCTATACAAGCTTCTATAAGCAGTAAGCACAGATTCACATTCTGCTTTGCCTGTAGTAAATATCCCAAGGTGCAGTAATTAAACATATGACAAATTACAAAAATGCTGTAAAGTGCTGATGAGCTATGTCACCTTTCATGGAGCAGATATCACTAGGAAATTATTCCAGTCACAGTTGAATGTGCTGAATTTTCAACAAGCTAATCTGGCACATTGCCCAACACTCCTTGGGGAATTAATTGTCAATTAACCTCTTTCAACTTTCTGGAGGAAATGCAGCAGGGAACATACTTATGGCTTCTTGCTAGACCTAAATTTTAATACAAATGATACTTCTTATGAGGTGAAAGCAACCTGGACAATGCATGGTAGGGAGACCAGCAGCACACACTCACAGATACACATATGCTCACACACAGGAATGCACAAGATATACAGTGTTATTCACTAAAGTGAGAATTTAAATAGAATTTCAAATTTAAGGTAAAAATAGCCAGACTTGTCTAAGTTAGCTATGCTTTCAGTTTGGCTACTCTGGCCTTACATTTGAAATTCACTTTTTTTTTTTTATATTCTTTTTTTTTTTTGAATCTGCATTCCAGCAGACATATGTTCATAGCATTTGGTACAATGTGATTCATCACACAGTCCTCGGTTGGTACATCTTAGGACAATGTAACATTCTGACATCACATTCCACAGAGTAGTATAGTACATAAATTGAAATTCACTTTTAATTCCTCCTTTAGTAAAGAACACTGACAGACTCACAGATACATGCTACCAGACACACACTGATACACATACCCAGACAAGCACACCGGAACAACATACCTGCTGCCAGAGACACATCCAAACTCACATATGCCAGACAAGCACACCAGAACAGTTAGTGCTCGGTGAAAACACACAAAACAACGACCTGCAGCCAGAGACACATTCAAACTCAGATATATACACATTCCGTCTTGGTTTTAGTCACCCCTCATGGTTTCCTACATTTGAAACAGGAGGGTGGCATCCTAAGGGCTTCTAGGGAGTGAGCAGAACCTGTGCTGCGGTCTATAAGGCCTTTTAACTCTTGTGCAGCTCCCATTCAAGCACTGGAAGAAAGTAACGTCCTCTCAGTGCTGTCCAGTACAAGTGAAAGGAAGTTGTTAAGTAAGGAACATCCTGTGTCTTAAAATCTGCAGTGCAGTCCAATTTGGAGAGATCCTAAGTCAGATTTCATAGCATTATAGGATCCCATGGAAGCCCAGTGCATTGCTATCCCCCTTATCCCGGTACTAGCTGTACCCTACAATAGTGACCCTAATAGCACCGTACAATGAATCATAGCGATGTAGGCTGAAAAAACACTTTACATATGTTGGTTATTCATCAAAAAGAGACACTGGCAGGTTGTGAAGAAGCATATTTGGCTTACATAGAAACATAGAAACATAGAATGTGACGGCAGATAAGAACCATTCGGCCCATCTAGTCTGCCCAGTTTTCTAAATACTTTCATTAGTCCCTGGCCTTATCTTATAGTTAGGAGAGCCTTATGCCTATCCCACGCATGCTTAAACTCCTTTACTGTGTTAACCTCTACCACTTCAGCTGGAAGGCTATTCCATGCATCCACTACCCTCTCAGTAAAGTAATACTTCCTGGTATTATTTTTAAACCTTTGTCCCTCTAATTTAAGACTATGTCCTCTTGTTGTGGTAGTTTTTCTTCTTTTAAATATAGTCTCCTCCTTTACTGTGTTGATTCCCTTTATGTATTTAAATGTTTCTATCATATCCCCCCTGTCTCGTCTTTCCTCCAAGCTATACATGTTAAGATCCTTCAACCTTTCCTGGTAAGTTTTATCCTGCAATCCATGAACCAGTTTAGTAGCCCTTCTTTGAACTCTCTCTAAGGTATCAATATCCTTCTGAAGATAGGGTCTCCAGTACTGTGTACAGTACTCCAAGTGAGGTCTCACCAGTGTTCTGTACAATGGCATGAGCACTTCCCTCTTTCTACTGCTAATACCTCTCCCTATACAACCAAGCATTCTGCTAGCATTTCCTGCTGCTCTATTACATTGTCTGCCTACCTTTAAGTCATCAGAAATAATCACCCCTAAATCCCTTTCCTCAGATGTTGAGGTTAGGACTCTATCAAATATTTTGTACTCTACCCTTGGGTTTTTACGTCCAAGATGCATTATCTTGCACTTATCCACATTAAATGTCAGTTGCCACAACTCTGACCATTTTTCTAGTTTACCTAAATCATTTTCCATTTGGCTTATCCCTCCTGGAACATCAACCCTGTTACATATCTTAGTATCATCCGCAAAAAGACACACCTTACCATCAAGACCTTCTGCAATATCACTAATAAAAATATTAAAGAGAATGGGTCCAAGTACAGATCCCTGAGGTACCCCACTGGTGACAAGCCCAAGCTTCGAATATACTCCATTGACTACAACCCTCTGTTGCCTGTCACTCAGCCACTGCCTTACCCATTCAACAATATTCGAATCCAAACTCAAAGATTGTAGTTTATTGATAAGCCTTCTATGTGCAACAGTGTCAAAAGCCTTACTGAAATCTAGGTAAGCAATGTCTACTGCACCACCCTGATCTATAATTTTAGTTACCCAATCAAAAAAATCAATAAGATTAGTTTGGCATGATCTCCCTGAAGTAAACCCATGTTGTCTCTGGTCTTGAAATCCATGTGTTTTTAGATGTTCAACAATCCTATCCTTTAACATGGTTTCCATCACTTTCCCCACTACTGAAGTAAGGCTTACTGGCCTATAGTTGCCCGACTCCTCCCTATTACCTTTCTTGTGAATGGGCACAACATTCGCTAACTTCCAATCTTCTGGGACTACTCCTGTTATCAATGATTGGTTAAATAAATCTGTTAATGGTTTTGCTAGTACACCACTAAGCTCTTTTAATAGCTTTGGGTGTATTCCATCAGGTCCCATTGACTTATTTGTCTTTACTTTTGACAGTTGAAATAGAACCTCTTCCTCTGTAAACTCACGTGTAATAAATGACTCATTTATCCTTTTTGTTAACAGAGGTCCCTTTCCTTCATTTTCATCTGTAAATACCGAACAAAAATATTCATTGAGGCAGTCAGCTAGACCTTTATCCTCATCTACATACCTTCCTTCTTTTGTTTTTAATCTAACTAATCCTTGTTTTACTTTTCTTTTCTCATTTATGTATCTAAAAAAAGTTTTGTCCCCCTTTTTTACTGACTGTGCTATTTTCTCTTCTGTGTGGGATTTGGAAGCTCTTATAACTTGCTTAGCCTCTTTCTGCCTAATCTTATAGGTCATTCTGTCTTCCTCACTCTGGTTTTTTTTATAATTACTAAATGCTAACTTTTTGTTTTTTACTATTTTGGCCACATCTGCGGAGTACCACAGTGGTTTCTTGAATTTTTTGCTTTTACTGACAAGCCTAATGCAATTTTCTGTTGCCTTCAGTAGTGCAACTTTTAAATAATCCCATTTATTTTGGACTCCATATAAATTGCTCCAGTCTGATAATGACTCCTTTACACATATTCTAATTTTAGAAAAGTCTGTTTTTCTAAAGTCTAAAACTTTTGTTTTTGTGTGGTGTGACTCAGTCACTGTTCTTATATTAAACCACACTGACTGATGATCACTGGATCCTAAACTTTCACCTACAGTAATATCTGATACCAAATCTCCATTTGTTAACACTAAATCTAGTATGGCCTCTTTACGAGTTGGCTCCTCAACGACTTGTTTTAGAGACAATCCCAGTAGGGAGTTTAGAATATGTGTGCTCCTGGCACAAGTAGCTATTTTTGTTTTCCAATTCACATCAGGAAGATTAAAGTCACCCATGGTGATAACTTCCCCCTTCATTGTCATTTTAGCTATTTCTTCAACTAGTAAATTATCTAACTCTTCAATTTGTCCTGGGGGCCTATAAATCACACCTACACGAGTTACTGTGTGATTACCAAATTCTAACGTAACCCAAACGGACTCTATGTTCGCCTCACTAACCTTTATTAGGCTAGATTTTATGCTATCCTTTACATACAGGGCCACCCCTCCCCCTTTCTTGCCTTCCCTGTCTTTTCTATATAAAGAGTACCCTGGTATTGCTATGTCCCAGTCATTTTTCTCATTATACCATGTCTCGGTAACAGCGACTAAATCTACACTATCAGTTGGCTTTACTTGTGTGGGTAAACAGCAAACATATTTGTAACTTAAAACAGCAGCCAGCAGGGTGAAAGGTAAAAGGAAGAGAGACAAAGAGCAAGTAGAAAAACAAAGACCTTCCTTCCTGTGAGTACCAACAAGTTAATATCATATATAAACAGTACTCTAAACTGCACAGCGCCATCTACAGCTCAAGTGCTAATGATATACATGTTATGCAGTACATGCTGTTGTATTTCCCAACAACATACACTATGTATACTGTTTTTCTTTTGTATCTACGTTACTGAATCGGATATTTGAAATGGAATTGCAAAATTTAGGCCACATGAACCAAGTTCGGAAAATTCTCAAGTTTTTTAATTTTTTTTTTTTTTTTATTATTTTTTTCTCTAGTCTAAATTTACAATTTCCTCTGACCAAATAACTACAGTTTGCCGTTTGGGATTAAACTTGTGAATATTGATTTTATTTAACTGTGTGAAGGGTTTAATTGCTCAATGTATTGTTCCAGCTACAGTGACTTGTACACACAAGCAAATTCATGCAAATTTTGCATCTGTTTTAGATGTTCAGTCTCTTCGGATAAGAGGTTGTATTGTAGTAGCATGTTAACTCATGAACTAGGATATGAAGTCTTTCAGACAATCATCAACTTAAATGTCAAGGCCATGAGGTGAGTTGGGCATTACCTTTTGTAGGTTGCAATTAATCCAGGTAGGTGAGAATGATAAGGTGAGTGTTCAAACTAGAGGCAAGGGAGGCCACTAGTGGTCAAACAAAAGGAACAGAACAGAACCAAAGTCCTCAGGACAGGATCCTGACAATGGGCCTATTACATAGGAATGGGTCTGGATCTCCATCAGCCCATATATTAATCCGGCCCTGCTTATGCATGTATTTCACATCTGCAGGAGGCTCCTTTCCTTTGGAACAGCCTGCCTACCCCAGTCAAACTCTCCCCTAGTCTTCAATCCTTTAAGAAGTTCCTCAAAACCCATCTTTTCAGGAATGCTTATGGCCTCCTAGAATACTTCCATCTCACAAACCTGCCTATTGCGCTCTCCTAAAGGGCCACAATCCACTCCCACCTCCAGTCCTGCTACTCTCTCACCATGTTTATTTGCTGTCTCCCTCAATACCCTTCCTATTGTGTTTTATGCCCCACCTCCTCTAGACTGTAAGCTCGTTTGAGCAGGGTCCTCATCTACCTATTGTTCCTGTAACATTTTGTTATGGTCTCATTTGTTAAATTCCTTTTAATGCGGAATAAGCTTGCGCTATATAAATACTAATAATATTTCTTCTGAAATCGATCAAACATATGCCTGTATGTTCACAATATTGACAATGCCAATGCAATTTCCTTGTACATTATGACTTTTTTATGGTTCTTTCCATATAACAAACAATAAATATTGTAAAAAAAAAAAAAAAACAACAAAAAAATAAAAACATAGGACCTCCGAACTTACTGCAAAATTAGATAAGCCTGTGTTAATGGTTGCCTCCATACTTCAATCTATTATTGCACAATTTCGCACGGTGGCTGTGCAGGATAATGCTTCAAGTCGCAGTACAGGTACAGACACAAGCAGGAGAATCGTCGTGGGTAAGCCAGAGTCAGGGGTCAGAGGGTGCCAGAAGTCAGGATTAATGAGGGTAAGCCAAAGTCAGAGGATGCCAGAAGTCAGGATACACGAATAACAAGCCAAGGTCAGGAGCCAGCTGGAGAACACAAACACCAATACAGGAACCAGAGTCAATGAACTGACACTGCCCTCAGGAAGAGGCAGTGTCTTATACCTGGCTAATGAGGCATAAGCTACTGGTGGACCATAACTGACAGGAGCAGTCTCAGGTAAAATCCAGCCCCCAGTGCTGGATACAAGGCAAGATTAGACTTCATGCTATTACTTGAGCTGTATGGTGGCTCAGAGGAGAAACAGCAGGTCCAGGACCGCAAAGTACCCAGGTTCAAATCCACTTCTGGGGCAACCTTGTCTGGATATCACGGTGAGAACCGTGACAGATGAGACTTGACCACCATATTGATCAGATGCATGGAGACCGTTCTCTCTATCCCAATCCCTTTAATAGGCACACCGTAGCTAATTTCTTGCCTCAAAACTCAGATAGTGTTTGGGAGCACCGGGTTATTTGCTAACATTTTTTTGCCATCTGCAGCTACGAAGCTCCAATAATTCTGAAGTGCGGCCTGTCGTGGGCCCACCTGAGAGTTGCGGCCAACCTCCTTGGTGGGAACTCTTTTGCTTGAACGTTTTCCGTATCTCCCCTGCTTCGGCCAGTGGTAGGTATGCCGGTCCCCATCGCTGTACAGCCTGATACATACCTGCAGCTGCGACATAAGCAATTACCTCTTGAAACAATCTGAAACATCATTCCATGATGGCCGCCACTGAGAAACCAGTGGTTATACAAGCCCCCATGACAAGGGCCTCCTACAAAGAGTGAATTGAACAGACCTTTGAACGGTTCTGGCAGTGCCTCCAGTGGAAGATCCCGAGATTCTGTTCTAGTTGCAGAGCATATGTAGAATAAAAAGAATCTCAGGCACTCACTGTGATTGTTCTTCAAGCAGGTTTATTGCAACGTTTCGACCTCAATGAGGTCTTTTTCAAGCTAACACCACTGTGACAAAATCGTGTTTATATACACACACAAATTAATGAACAAACAATTAATTGATTAAATGATCAATTACAAATTTTAAAATTTGTAATTGATCATTTAATCAATTAATTGTTTGTTCATTAATTTGTGTGTGTATATAAACACGATTTTGTCACAGTGGTGTTAGCTTGAAAAAGACCTCATTGAGGTCGAAACGTTGCAATAAACCTGCTTGAAGAACAATCACAGTGAGTGCCTGAGATCAGGGGCGTATTAGCCGCGAGGCAAACAAGGCATTTGCCTTGGGCGGCATTTTCCAGGGGGCGGCAAAAAAAGCCGCCCCCAAACGCCCAGGGCAAATGCCTTGTTAGCCTTGCGGCTAACTGACATGCCGTCTGGGCGGTCTGCTGGGCAGTGCGTGCGGGCGGGCGGCCGGCCGGCGAGGGAGCACTTCCTCTGAGCTGTCTGCTCAGCTCCCTCGCGCGCCGCACAGTGAGGCTGGGAGCCCGAATATGACGTCATATTCCGGCTCCGCCTCCCAGCCTCACTGTGCGGCGCGCGAGGGAGCTGAGCAGACAGCTCAGAGGAAGTGCTCCCTCGCCGGCCGGCCGCACGCACGCACTGCCCAGCAGCCACTGGACCACCAGGGAGAAATAGGACCCCCCAGCATTCCCAAAGGTAAGGAGGCTGGGGGGGTAAATTGAAAATAAAAATAAAAATGTGTTAAATATGTGAGTGAGTGAGTATGTGTGTGTGTGTGAATGTCTGTGTATGTCTGTTAGTGTGTGTGTGTCTGTCAGTGTGTCTGTGTATGTCTGTCAGTGTGTCTGTGTATGTCTGTCAGTGTGTGTGTGTCTGTCTGTTAGTGTGTGTGTCTGTCTGTTAGTGTGTGTGTCTGTCTGTTAGTGTGTCTGTGTGTGTATGTCTGTTAGTGTGTGTGTGTCTGTCTGTTAGTGTGTGTGTGTATGTCTGTTAGTGTGTGTGTGTATGTCTGTTAGTGTGTGTGTGAATGTCTGTTAATGTGTATATGTCTGTTAGTGTGTGTATGTCTGTTAGTGTGTGTATGTCTGTTAGTGTGTGTGTGTATGTCTGTTAGTGTGTGTGTGTCTGTCTGTTAGTGTGTGTGTGTCTGTCTGTTAGTGTGTGTGTCTGTCTGTCTGTGTGTCTGTGTATGTCTGTTTGTGTGTGTGTGTGTGTGTATGTCTGTTAGTGTGTGTGTGTATGTCTGTTAGTGTGTGTGTGTCTGTCTGTTAGTGTGTGTGTGTATGTCTGTTAGTGTGTGTATGTCTGTTAGTGTGTGTATGTCTGTTAGTGTGTGTGTGTGTATGTCTGTTAGTGTGTGTGTGTATGTCTGTTAGTGTGTGTGTGAATGTCTGTTAGTGTGTGTATGTCTGTTAGTGTGTCTGTGTATGTCTGTTAGTGTGTCTGTGTATGTCTGTTAGTGTGTCTGTGTATGTCTGTTAGTGTGTATCTGTTAGTGTGTGTGTATGTATGTCTGTTAGTGTGTATGTCTGTTAGTGCGTGTGTGTGTGTCTGTTAGTGTGAGTGTGTGTGTATCTGCTAGTGAGTGTGTGTCTGTAAGTGTGTGTGTGTGTTTCTGTTAGCGAGTGTGTGTTTCTGTTAGCTAGTGTATGCGTATCTGTAAGTGAATGTATGTGTGTGTGTATTTAGAAGGCGGGGCGGGAAGGGTGGGGGTGGTGGGGGCCCGGGGAAGGGTTGGATGGGGGTGGCGCGGGCGGGAGGGGGGCGCCTGAGTTTTGTCCTGCCTAGGGCAGCACTAAACCAGGATACACCACTGCCTGAGATTCTTTTTATTCTACATATGTCTCTTGGGGTCTTTTTTGCTGACCCATGCTCAGTAGCACCCTGTGTGTAATTGTTGTGACTGAGTGCGACCCTATTTCTATTCTAGTTGCAGAGCATGACTTGACCTGTAAGAATAGTGCATTGGACTGTACTAAAGTCTGGGGCTGTGGGGCATCTCTAATCGGAACTTGAGCTCCCTAATAAATAAATAGTGTTAGCAAGTTCTATTTGGAGGGGGTTGGCTGAGCTTACCTTTTGACAGTAGTGCCATGTATCTCTTGAATATTTTTGGCCTACAGGTTTCTAATGAGCATCTATTTAGTTTAGTCTATAAAACAATGTTCTTTTTTATTTTAGTAACCATGTGAGCAGGATGCAGGTTCTACCTCTGCTTCTGGTATTCCCATTGCAGTGATGGTTTTATTTAGCAACAGTGCACTCATTATATTGTTTTATCTTATTTAGCCTGAAAACGCTATATGTTTAGCTTGACCATTTCACATAAAAAAAAAAAAAAAAGACAGTTTGCTCAGGAGTATATATGTCATCTGCATTGTTGATATTTGTACCTTTGCTCTAACTCGTTGCACGCACCATGTCTCGATAAAAGAATGTTTGCCTGTATTGCATGGCATTTTAACATTCCAGCCATAGAACTCCTACTCCAAAACATATTTTTCCATCCATTAGTACATTTAATAACATAAGGTATACGTTTTATTCTTAAAGTAGTTTACTAGGTAGGAAACACCAATTGCTCTCATTTTTAACTACTGTATTTTTACTGTATAGGACGTAACTGTTGACCCCAAAATGTGTGTAAATTTTGGTAAGGTGTAGCAGCTGTTAAATGCCATTTCAGAGTAACGCTTCCATGGCTATACTTTAAAATGGTAGCCCTAGTATTCTATTCTGTATATATATATATATGCTTCTATTTGACAGGCACAATAGTAAAACACATAAAAATATGTTGTACACTAATAACATACCTAAAAGTGCACGTTTCATAGCTGTTAACTCCTTAAAACATCTTTCTACCAACAGTGAACAGAAGCAACCAGAGCCCACAGTTAGCCCAATTTCAGTTTTCGTGGAAATGACATCATGCTTTTCATCCTTGTAAATCTGCATTACCCATGATTACTGATCAGGCTCTTGGCCGGCAATCAAAGCCTCATCCTAGCTACAATTCTACAACAGCTGCAGGGGAACCTGCCTTCCACCCCTGGATAAATTGGTGGGTTATATTATTGCCCATCTGACCTGAAAAACGAATTCTGGAATATAGCATAAAACCCAATTTCAAGGCAAGTACAGAACTTCTAACTCCTTTTGGAACAGAAAGTGTTAAACAGCACTAATATTTCCAAAATAGCTCGGGTCATCCATACCCTTTACTTTTCCTGTATCAGAGATATTTTTCCATTACAAGGTAGACATGACATTGTATCTCATTATCACACACTAGGACATAACGGTAGGATTGTGTCCTGAATGCAGATCTGGCGTTAAGTCGCTTTTCCATTTAACATTTGGAATCTGCTGTTTAGTGCACCAGTCTGTAATTGCTTCATTTTATAACTGACAAGGATAATGGTTAGTCCAACATTATCAAACCTACAGGATCAAGGCAGGAGCCGTGTTGCCAAGGGAGTTTACGGAAATTAAGATGATCCATTACACTTATCCTAAATGAGAAATCAATGCCGGGCTGGGTGCTTATGGGTTTTTTTTTTTTTTTTTTAATAAAAGGCATGAATAAAAATGATTCTGCCTTTGATACAGAGCGGGCATCACATGCTGTATTTTAAAACCAAATACATTGAAAATAGTGCTCTGCAAATATGCTGCATCCTTTTTACCTTTCGTTACATGAGGGCAATAGCACAAACGATGTACAGATATGAATAAAACATGTACTGGTAAGTGGCAACGTGCAGTTTACTAGAATATCTATATTTAAGGAAAGACAATCAAATACATTAAATGGTACCACATACAGTTTGATGAAATTGTCAAATTTTTTACAGTTTGTCGTATGTATTTTTTCTTTTCATGACAACATTTATAGTAAAGTTCGGTAGATATAGTATTGACACCTTAACGTGGCACGGCACTGTAACACATGACATTTTTGTACAACCTGAAAGCTAATTAAATGTTAGTTGTGGATTATGCTTAAAGGTACACTATAGGCACAAAAACAACTTTAGCTTGATGAAGTGGTTTGGGTGTATAGATCATGCCCCTGCAGTCTCACTGCTCAGTTAGCTACCATTTAGGAGTTATCACTTTGCTTATGCAGCCCTAATCAAGCCTCTCTTCATGTGACCAACAGAGCCTTCCTAAACACTACCTGAAAAGCAACCTAGACATTCTTGTCTCCTGCTCTGTTAATAGCCTTCTAAAGCCTGCAGTAGTCTCTTCTGTGTGATTAAAGTTCAATTTAGAGAGCAGGAGATAAACAAATTCTAAATCAACAGTAGTCACCTAAATTACTTTAGCTAAATAAAGCAGTTTTAGTGTATAGATCATTCCCCCGCAATTTCACTGCTCAATTCACTGTCATTTAGGAGTTAAATCACTTTGTTTCTGTTTATGCAGCCCTAGCCACACCTCCCCTGGCTATGATTGACAGAGCCTGCATGAAAAAAAAACTGGTTTCACTTTCAAACAGATGTAATTTACCTTAAATAATTGTATCTCAATCTCTAAATTGAACTTTAATCACATACAGGAGGCTCTTGCAGGGTCTAGCAAGCTATTAACATAGCAGGGGATAAGAAAATCTTAATTAAACAGAACTTGCAATAAAGCAAGCCTAAATAGGGCTCTCTTTATAGGAAGTGTTTATGGAAGGCTGTGCAAGTCACATGCAGGGAGGTGTGACTAGGGTTCATAAACAAAGGGATTTAACTCCTAAATGGCAGAGGATTGAGCAGTGAGGATGCAGGGGCATGTTCTATACACCACAGCTGCTTCATTAAGCTAAAGTTGTTCAGGTGACTATAGTGTTCCTTTAACATCTGATTTAAACTGAAACAAGTGTTTTCATGTAAGCTGTGCCAGTCACAGTCAGTGTAGGTGTGGCTAGGATTGCATAAACAGAAACAAAAGTAAATTCACCAGTGAGACTGCAGGAGCATGATCTATACACAAAAACTGCTTCATTAAGCTAAATTTGTTTTGGTGTCTTTACTATCCCTTTAATTTTTTGTTTATACTGAATAGTATTAATTTACTTTGTAATACCAAATAGATTTTATTACTTTGATTTTACTCACCTTTTCTCCCATGCTGCACTGGTCTTTTCTCCCATGCTTTGCCTGGGTCCGCCTCCATGACTGAGATCATCAGTCTTGATGATCTCAGCCAATCAAATACTTTTCCATAGTAAAGTATTTGGGAGGCTTTTGCGCATGCACACAAAAAGGTCACTCAGCGCAAATCAGCATCTTTTAATAGAGAAGCATTATAGGACATCAAAGGATTACAACGAACACAGATGTCCATTAATGATAATGTATTTTAGACTTACGTTAGCTGAAGTGCTCAGAGCAGTTAGTATTTCGGTTGTGTTTACTGGGTGAAAGAATAAGGAACTATTTTTTAGAGAAATAAACATTCTACTGTAAGGACCATAATATTCATGACCAATGACATTCCATTCCAACATCCCAAGACAGTTCTGATGCTAACATGATGATGTTAAATATATGAGTAAAGGCATCTTCCAGACAGCCGTTCACACAAATCTTTCACTTTTTCTTTCACTCATATCCATTTTAATTTATGCACATTGGACTTGACACAGTAAGTAAAGGTTAACACGTCTGAATGATGTTGCTAACCTGTCAAAAGTATTTTATCAAGAGAAATAATTTGCATTCTAATCAGATATTAAACATTTTCACAATCCATAACTGTAAATTAATGATATTCATCTGCTAAGAAGAACAAATAAAAAAATGTATCTGGTTCTTCCACACTATCTTACTCCCACAAAACGTAGGTTAGAATATTGTTTATCAACTGTTTTGTGTGTCACTAAAATCTCATGCTATTTAATATCTATTATGGTGTGCACAATATTTGTTTTACTTATAGAGTTCTCTATCTTTGCACTCTGCTAGCCTAATCGGTAGCAAATTAATTGATTTTGCACTAAATCTGTGTGAACGTATGTTTTTGCCATCAACTCCTTAGCATAGCAAATGGTAAATAGCACTGATTCGAACACAAATCTGATAAACCAAAAGGGTGCGAAAATGGGCCAGTGTACTGCAAAAATCATACATATGTAAATTCTATGTATATATTTTACTGTATACTGATATACTGAGCTGAAGTGATGTGGGTGCCTTTAATAGTGTCCCTTTAAACAGCTTTAAGATATAGTGTCTAGATATGTTATAAAATAAATTAAATGATAATGCTTACAACAGGTATTAGTGAAAAGTATACAGGGCTTGATGTATTCAGAATAACCTCGAGTCAGTATCTTAGGTTGGGCAGAAGTAGCATTGTATCTTCACTATGTAGTAGTTCCATTTATACCATGAGGATGAGCTTTTGATTCACTAGTAGAGGAAGTACTCAATTTTTGGGACTCTCCCCCTCTTTAGTGAAGTTTGAGATAGGGTTAATATAGAATTATGTTGGCTATTACAGCAGGTATAGAGTTTATAACTAGGTTTATAGATTTATAGAATACTCTGAATTGATTTAAAGGGACACTATAGACACACAGATCACTTCATCTCAATAAAGTGGCCTGAGTGCAGTGTCATTGTCCACTTTAAAACTCCAATGTAGAACATGGCAGTTTCAGAGAAACTTCAATGTTTACATTGCTGGGATAAGATAGCCACTACACTGAACATCAAGCATCTTGAAGAACCCCACAGGAATGCATTGATTCAAAGCTTTCCTATTGGGAATGCATAATGAGTGTGTAACGCTTGCGCACATGCTCATTCGGTTCCCCAACCATTGGCAACAACGTAGGAGGTGTAGAGGGAGCCTACGCTGAGGGACATTGCTGCTAAAAAAGATATACGTATTAAAAATGTTTTTTTTTAAACTTGTAATAGCAGTGGTGGGGGGCCATACAAAACCTCAGCACAGAGGGACACTATAACGTCACCAATATAGCTTTGTATTCTTAACGCTATAGTGTTCCTTTAACCCATTAAGGACCAAACTTCTGGAATAAAAGGGAATCATGACATGTCACACATGTCACGTGTCCTTAAGTGGTTAAAGATTAGGTGCCATAATGTGATTCATTGAGCATGTTGGGGCTTAAGGCTAGAAAGAGTGTGTGGTATAGGGTAAGGCTATGGAAGGTGATAATGTGAATATATGTAGAAAGGTTCATACAATTTAGCCTTGGACTGAAGCCCCTGTTCTTTCTGCCACCTAGCAACATATTCCTACACTTATGATAATTCTTAGCATTGAGCATGTAGGAGGTTCTCTTGATTGTTCTCCATGCATGAAGCTCATCACTACCAGGGAAACCACTAAGAAGTTTCAGTGCATCAGCTATAGGCGTATGATTTCCATACTCAGATAGAGGCAAAAGAGCAGAGTTCTTTTTTTTAGGCAAGTATTTGTTTCAGGATTCCAACCAAAATTAATTTAATTCTGTCCAAAATTATAGAGTAACGGAGTCATCCATATGTCTTATGGTAGGGCCCAGCTCAATCACACATTCCATCATATGAGTGTGTGATCGTGATAAATGATAAATCTCGACTAATGCTAATAAATATAAATCACAGTCTTTTTTTATTTTTATTTTATATAACGTTAGATACTGGACTCTACAAAGAGTTTGTGTAAAAGTCTTACAGTCTCATCTGACAGACACATGGGAAATAATTAAGAATACTTAGTTGGAGCTGTCAATGTAAATAAAAAAAAAAGGAGAAAAAGAAACACATTGTCCCCTCCGGGCATCACATCAATTATTTGTAGGATTAGAATTGTGCCTAGGGTTCAACCCAGAAATAACATGGTCTTTGAAAATCCCCTAAGGTCATTTTTGAAGACGTCTGAGTGACACAATGAATTGACAGCTGCATGGATTGAATATAAGTGGACATCAAGTTCTTCTATGTCACTGGGAAGTATTTTGGTATCAATACTATTACAACCATACAAACTATTTTATGTAATGCCAACAGAGGCTGCAGCTTTTATAGAGTTTCTTTAAGTAGTGAAAGATATCCTACCCCTGGGAGCTTATCGTCTAGACATAAAATAGGAAACATACACGTAAAGTAGAATCAGAAGCACATTGACTAACAAGTGTCTGCTATTAAGGTCAAGTATGTGGAATAAATTTCACAGGTTAAATAGTAGGAGTTTATTCACCAAAGTCTCAACTGGCCTTAGAATGGCAAGAGTCAGACTGAATTTCTAAATGTATCTCAAATTTGCGGTTTGAAGTTTACACTATAGAAATCAAGGGAGACAAGTTTGGAAATTAACTCCACATTTGATTAAAAGCGATCCCATAAAAGTTTGAATTACTCTTAAGGTATATTAATTAAAGGGACACTATAGTCCGCAAACCAACTTTTAGCTTAATAGACTAGTTTTAGTGTATAGATTATACCTCTGAAGTCTCACTGCTCAGTTCTCTGCAATTTAGGAGTTACATCACTTTTGTTTCTATTTATGCAGCCATATTCACACAGCCGCAATGAAAAAATTGTTTCATTTTTATTCAGAGATTAACTTAGTTTAAATGTTTTATCTCCTGCTCTGTAAATTGAACTTTAATTACGCACATGAGGCTCCTGCAGGGTCTAGTAAGCTATTAAGAGAGCAGGAGATAAGAAATTCAAAATTAAACAGGCTGTGCAATAAAGGATAAATAAACATTGCATCTCACTTTACAAGAAGTGTTTAGGAAGGCTGTGCACTTAACATGCAGGGATGTGTGACTAGGGCTGCATGAACAAAGTGTTTCAATTCCTAAGTGACAGAGATTGCAGGGGCATGATCTATACACCAAAATTGCTTCATCAAGCGAAAGTTATTTTGGTGACTATAGTGTCCCTTTAAGACATTCAAGAAAGATATAATTGCACCTGAATTTTTATAGGTTTTAAAAACAAAGATGATTTAAAAAAGAAAAAAAGAGTGTACGTACAATGTATGTACACAGTTCCTATGTCTTATGGAGTGATAGCATGTAATTTGCATTGTGATACAAGCTTTATACAATTATTATAATATGATTATTCTGTTGTCTACAATTATCTTGTAATATGTTATAGTGATTGAAAGGCTATATGGGCAATGCATAGCATACTGTTCAAAAAGTCTTTTGATTTGAGCCAAAATCCCAGGGTCTCTGTATGCAAGGCAAGATTCTCATACAACTGTATGTAATTCCTTTTTCTTTGTTTTGATAATAAATCAAGCCTCTAAAATGCAGTTAAAGGGACAATATTTAAGCTTTACTTATTTATATATTATCAGTATGATATGTTTATTATAATAGCTTATCATTACAAATTACAATTTAGTGTGTAAAATACAAAAAAGATAATGTTTGGGGGTGTGTGGCTACCGACTAATGAAGTAGGACGCTGTGCACCGAGGCTCCACGATCCCAGCCCACATAGCCCCTTAAAATAGCTCTCCAACTGCTTCAAAATGGGGAAAACCTGATGCATCCCTGGGCTGTCTGGCTCCCTGAGACAGGCGACGGGCCCCATGGATGATTGTATATCAACACAAGCTACTGACAGCCGGGGTCCACACGGAACAAAGCTTTGTACAATGCCGGGTCCACACAGAACGAAGCTTTGTACAATGCTAGGGTCCACACGGAACGAAGCTTTGTACAATGCCGGGGTCCACACGGAACGAAGCTTTGACACAGATTTCAGTGGAGCTAGCTGCAATATCCACCAACATGCTCACTAGAGCAGATAAAAAAAGCCTTAGTGACGGAACTGCGGACAGTGATCAGGGAGGAGATCCTAGAGGTACGCAGAGATCTCTCTGCCCTGGAGCAAAGAGTCATGGAACTAGAAGCAGATAATCAGCAAGCTACTCAAACCCTGCAAACTTCTTAAAATGGCCATCACCAATAATATACGCATTAAGTGTCTGCCCAAGACGGACGGTGAAGACATCATAGAGACCCAAACCCACCTGTTCACGCAGGTTCTGGGCGAAGAAGCACCCGACGAATATCACATTGAGAGAGCACACAGAGCGCTCCGTACCCTGAGGCGAGAAGGCCTACAAAGGTGATTTGTTTTCTCTTTTCCTTCAACCTAAAGGAAGCTTTAATGAGAGCGTCCCCCCAAGGAGATGGGGAGGGTTGGATGGCCCGGAAGAATAAATGTTGATGGGGTATTCTCTGGAGTGGATTCCGGGACCAGCGGCCAGCCCCCGGAGCCCACACCATGCCATCCATGATCGACTGGAGTTCCACACTGAGCCTATTCCTTCCACCCCAACCTTCAGGAATAACGTGATAATCGAAGTTTGTTTACTGTCTCCCTTCCAGATATGTAGTCCCAAGGCCCTGGAACTGGTATTGATTGGGAGAACTCTCATCCGGGTGCACTGGGCAGGATCCGGGGGACTAGGGCCTATGCAGGCCTGATGAGAATGTATACCTGATGGGACGTAACATCATGCCACCGGCCATGAGGCCCTGGGGACTGCAACCGGGTCTGGAAACTCCACCCCCGGCCCACGCTTCTATTTTCCCCGAAATGGGTTTTGGTACACATGCATCAGTTTGGGGGGGGGGGGGGGGTGGTTTCGGGGCTGGTTGGGAGGGGATCGGGGTTGGATCTGCCATGGTGGCTAAAGAGGATATGCAAGACGTGTTTCCGGGAGCACGGAAGATCTGGCGGGGTACAAGATGGGCCAAGGGGGAATGCCCTTACGAAGCCTGCTTTCACACATGGGTTGCACAGCTCGGGGCCTCTCTGGTGACCTACACTCCCTTTAAGCACAAACAGGTTGATGTGAACCCTTAACATGGTGGGACCTCCCTTGTCTTTTGTTCTGGGACCCACCAGGGAGGGACACAAAGGGCATGTAATGGCTTTGTGCACACTGACGGAATGTTATTTGCATTGTCTGGTTGGGATGACTTGGGTGGCGGGAGGCCCCCAGACACACATCTGCCCAAGACGACACGCAGACATCAAGGGAAAGGACAACAGCACTGGGTACCCCTCCTGTACATCTATGATGGGACAGACTGGGCAAAATAGGAGGGCGCTCTATGACAATCCTAAGCTTCCACTGGGGGACCCCGAGGGGGCGACAGTAGACCGGTGAAGTAGGGCTGTACCCCCATACCCAGACCTTGGTCATGAATGACGACTACACATATTGATGCACATCTAGGGCTCTGTTGTGTGGGGATATTTATGGGATAATAATAGTAAACAGTTGAGAATTGACAACTATTTCCATTCTCAGATCCCAAAGATCGTTATCGTGTAAGTGAAATGTATTCCATATAAATAAAATCACAATTTGTTATAAAAATAGATACAATTTATTGTGACAATTTAAATAATAATAATATGTAACATGCGTGATAATAATCAATGAATATTTAGTATAACATGGTATGCAATACAATGGCAATATAAAAACATCTCCCAATGGCTAACACAGCCAATTGTCAAACAAGATTTATGACTGTACTTCACAGAAAGAAAGTGAAACTTACACACAGACACAGAGCTTGCAGCTTAAGGCCATAAAACTTTAGCTGACAGTTAGAATAACCCTTTCAATGCTGGTTAGACCTCCTAGGTACTTAAGACCCATTCTCATGTAATTTTAAATAAAATAACATTTATACCAGCTCATTAGTCATTTCCTGGAACCATCCAATAAGAGTAATCTACCATGTTCTATAAGCAGAATTTTAACTTGCCTAAACAGATATTTTATCTTATTTTAGAGCAAATCAATACACCTGGATAAATATCACGATATGCTAACATGTGATGTAATCACACTAATATATAATTAATATTTTCTATTTGCAGAATAGAATGCTTAATTATATATTCTTTAGTAACTAAGATGTCTAAATATCGAAATCTGATCGTGATTTATCCAGTCATATATCTTGCTATTAGAAAATTTTAATTAATTCAGATTAATTAAATGAAACCAGTATAATTACCAATTGAGTAGATATTTTCATCAGATTAGTAGGTAGTCTCAGGAACTGAATGTCATGGGTCTCTTTCTCTGTCTCCTGACTTAGCCTGCTTCCAACTGCTTCCTCTGCATACCTCTCTCTTTTCTCTCTTCCCTTTGTCTTAACTTTAAAAGGGAAAAATTCACTAGGTGATAGACCAATAGAAAACTGGAGGTGTGGTTACCTTCCAGATAGCAATTTAAGTATTTGGTCTATAGAGGGCAGTCTTGTCCCACTAAACATTCCTATCCAGGAAAGAGTTAACTTTTCCTGGTGGCTATTTTGACCTCATTTAGCTTATCTTTATGGTTATTTATAATTTAAGTTTACTGTCAGATCAAAGAGTTTCTTCGGGCTTTCTTCAGACTATGTGTCTGGCAAATTCTGCTATAATTTCTAATATGACAGTTATAACTAAGTATGACCCCTAAACTTACAATGGGACGTTATACAATATCGAAAGTAAAATTTAATTATTTAATCTTCTCTGTCACAAATGTCTGGGTTTAGAATTGATTATATTCCATTAGCATTTAGACAGTCTGCCCATCCCCCGTTCTCATCTCTTATCAACAGGTTTGTATATACTAAGCATTCCTTTAGCTCTGGCAACATGGTTAGTTTTACAGAAGGGATAGAAATCTTGTGTCTTTTGTTGGCTTGAAGATAACAAAATGGAGTCTGCTCTGTTCAGAATGATTCAGGCAATATACACTTTAATTTCTATCATAGCACAAAATGTCTGCCGATATAAATACCCTGACAGTTGGTGTGGTGGGGAAACCTCGGACGAGGACCGGGAGGCCCAGCGCCGCAGTGGCACAGTCTTGGGCATTAAACTTCAGGGGATCGCTTAATGGGAACGGCTTTCCCCCTATTTCCCTCCGGCACACTCACCACCATCACACTCTCCCCCTGCACACCCCTTCTCCCTCACCCTCACCCTCTCCCTCCTGCTCAGGGCTCTTAGAGTGCAGACATCTCACCCACCAGACAGGGAAAAGACTTGGGAGACTAGACAACACATTAGAGATCGAAACACATCCATAGCCGCTGGTTATGTTGTTTAATTATCTGTTGAATTATATGAACAAGTTTATTCCTATATGTATATCTTGGAGAAATTACACTTTGTACTGAGGCTCAGGTAGGCACATGTGCCTGAGCTGACTAAGGCTCAGGTAGACATACGTGCCCCTTTCCACCACCCAAGGTTCCGTAGAAGACCCCGTCAGCGAGCCCCTGTGTCCATCCACCTCCCTCTGGGCACCATTCCCGTTCCTACAGCTGGGACGACCGTACTCATTACCTACCCCCAGACCCCCGGGATCCTATCCCTGATGCGGGCCCCATACCCTGGGATGCCCCAGCTGAGTTTGAGAGGGAGGTAGCTTCTGACCCGACCCTACAGAGTTACAAGGTCAAGCAGCCATGGGGGAGGTAGGGCAAGAGGGGGTACATCTGGGAAGGAGGGCGGTTATGCCACATAACAGTAAGAAAGGAACCAGCTACAGCCCCTACTACCACCAAGCAGTTAATAGCACCCAAGAAATATTGGTATGAGCTGCTGAAGCTAGCTCACAATATCCTCTTGGCAGCATTTGGGAAGAAGTCTTACAGCGTCTCGGCTCATCCAAAGCTTCTTCTGGCCCGGCATCCCTTAGTATTGGCGACCTGCAATGTCTGCCAGAGAATAGGGAAGTGAGAGCGATAGACACAAGGCTCCGCTCCATCCCCTCCCCTTTATCGAAGATCGATTTAGCAGAGTAGCTGTCGATATCATAGCGAGGGAGCTGAGCAGGAAAATCAGAGCTCCCTCGCCGCCTACTCACCCTGTCCCCACTGGACCGCAGGTAAGTGATCCACTCCAACTCTCCAAGGGAGGCTGGGTGGATTGAAATTAAAATTTAAAAAAATAATAATTTGTAAATGTGTTTGGGGAAATGTGCATGTCTGTATGTCTGTGTGTGTCAGTGAGTGTGTGCATCTGTCAGTGCGTGCGTCTGTCAGTGCGTGCGTCTGTCAGTGCGTGCGTCTGTCACAGTGTGAGTCTGTCAGTGTGTGTCTGTCTATCAGTGTGTCAAATCAGTGAGTGTGTGTGTATGTCATTGTTTGTCAGTGTATATGAGAGTGTGTGTCTGTCAGTGAGTGCGCGTCTGTCAGTCAAAGTGTGGCCTTGACAGGAAGGGGTGTGGAAAATTTAAATTGGGGGGGGGTGCCTGAGCACCGTCCTGCCTAGGGCAGCACAAATCCAAAATGCACCACTGATACCACGTACAGACCCATATCACTGAAACTGAACTCGCTATATACTAAGCACAAGACAAACATGAATATTAATGAACTTCGACACCAACATACAAAATTAAGATGGTTGTAAAAATAAAAACAAAGAAATGAGAACACACAAAGAGAGGAGGAACAGAACAAGATTGTTTTAGCCCAGACTAACCGAGTTCTATTGTCCATGTTAGGTCCAATAACTATCGCTACTTGTTTGAACTTATGATGGTACTAGTTTTAGAACAATATGTCAGATAGGTGATGTTTATTATTGCTATTCTGTATAAAGAAGTTGTCTTTGTACCACTTTTATGAATCGTGCTGTTCCTTGTTTACTTTTGCACAAACAACATAATCATAAATAAAGATTGTCAAAAATAATGTTGTTTTTTTAATCAACAGTTACATTGCATGTAATTAATTGGAGAATTTGTTAAATTGTAAAAATGATTTCATCTACAATTATCATAAACTGAAAACGATGTTTTAAAGTAATTTGAGTGCCAGGGTAGTGCCCAGCATATTGCTTTAGAACCCCTTATTCATGTCTCTGGCATGTGGTCCCTATATCCAATTGCCAAGAAACAGGGGGCAATATATGCCTTAGAAATTCGCACTTTAAACAGATACCTTCACCCATGAGCACACTGGGGAGTCCTATCATATCCCTATCAACCCTTGCAGACAATGGAGACATTGTGGACATGTCAAGTTAACAAAACATGTATACTGGCCATTGCAATAAGTAATACAAATCTTTGTATTTGCATTGCTTTACCTTATTAAAGGGACACTATAGTCAACAAAACAACTACAGCTTATTGCATTTGTTCTGGTGAGTAGAATCATTCCCTTCAGGCTTTTTGCTGTAAACACTGTCTTTCCAGAGAAAATGCAGTGTTTACATTACAGCCTAGTGATAACTCCACTGTTCACTCCTTAGATGGCTGTTAATGTTGCTTCCTTGGGCAGTGCTACAAAGTCAGCAGCACTGCCATTCAATGTCTCCACCCTCTGCATGCAGACACTGAACTGTCCTCATAGAGATGCAATGATTCAATTCAAAGTGTTTCACGTGTGCTGGCTCTGCCCCTGATCTGCCTCCTTGACAGTCTTCGCCAAACCTATGTGAAAGCATTGTGATTGGCTCAGACCACCACTTCTGAGGATGTCAGCAGACAGGGAAAGGTTAGTGTAGAGCTAGCAGCTGCAGACTTGAATAGAAGCAATATTTTACTTTAGGTAGGCAAAAGGGGGCCAGGAGGGCTAGATAGTGGTTTTAACACTATAGGATCAGGGATACATGTTCATGTTCCTGACCCTATAGTGCTCCTTTAAGGCTTCCTATCCCCCGTAGATGAGACTGGATAGTGACCATGTTAACTCCTCCTTGATGCCTTTTGGTTGGTTTAAAAGGTTTTGGGCAACCCAGCTTATTCGAAATAACATATTAGAGGAAGTGGCAATGTGGTTCCTGACAGCACAGGATTTTAAAGGCTATTGTTATATTTTAGGTCTTCTGTAGCCAATAGTAATTTATTACATTTTTTTAGGTCAGTGAGCTGTATTGCCAAAAGCCCCTTACAGGTAATCTGGACTATTATTATTATTATTATTATTATTATTATTATTATTGCAATTTATATAGCGCCAACAGATTCCGTAGCGCTTTACAATATTATGAGAGGGGATTTAACTATAAATAGGACAATTACAAATAAACTTACAGGAACAATAGGTTGAAGAGGACCCTGCTCGATCGAGCTTACATTCTATAGGAGGTGGGGTGTAAAACACATTAGGACAGGAATTTGCAATCAAATAAGGTGGACTGCCCTTTAGGAGAGGGCAGGAGACAGGTATGTGAGGTATTGGTTAGTCTTGGAGGCCATAAGCTTTCCTAAAGAGATGGGTTTTAAGGCACTTCTTAAAAGATGCAAGACTAGGGGAGAGTCTGATGGCGGTAGGCAGGCTATTCCATAGGAAGGGAGCCGCCCGCGAGAAGTCCTGCAAGCGCGAGTTGGCCGTACGAGTGCGGACAACGGACAGGAGGTGGTCACGGGCAGAGCGGAGAGACCGAGAAGGGACATACCTATGGATCTGTGAGGAGATATAAGAGGGGCTAGAGTTGTTCAGTGCTTTATAGGTGTGAGTTAGTACCTTGAATTGACTCCTATAGCACACAGGAAGCCAATGTAAGGACTGGCAGAGGGGTGAGGTGTGAGAGAAACGACTAGAGAGGAAAATCAGTCTAGCAGCAGCGTTCATTACGGACTGTAGGGGTGCAGTACGGCTTTTGGGAAGACCAATCAGGAGAGGGTTACAGTAATCCATGCGGGAAATTACTAGAGCATGGACAAGCTCCTTGGTAGTATCTGGTGCAAGAAAGGGGCGGATGCGGGCTATGTTTTTAAGATGGAATCTACAGGATTTGGCAACATGCTGGATGTGAGGCTCAAAGGTGAGACCAGAGTCAAGTATGACGCCAAGACAGCGCGCTTGCAAGGATGGACTGATGTTGGTACCACAAACTTGAAGGGAGAGCGAAAGAGGAGGATCAGTATTAGGAGGAGGAAAGACAAGGAGCTCAGTTTTTGAGAGATTGAGTTTCAGAAAGCGGGAGGACATCCAGTCAGAGATGGAAGAAAGGCAAGCAGTGACACGTTGCAGGACGGCAGGGGAGAGGTCCGGGGAGGAGAGATATAGCTGGGTGTCATCAGCGTACAGGTGGTAGTGGAATCCAAAAGAGGTAATGAGTTTACCAAGAGAGGCAGTATAAAGAGAAAATAGAAGGGGACCAAGGACGGAGCCTTGGGGGACTCCAACCGAGACAGGGCGAGAGGACTACTATTATCTGCAGACTATAGATCAGTTAGAGTCATTATCTTGCCCAGGGTTTAATTTGTTCAATAATGCAGGTTTTTTATTGTTCAAACTTGACCTTTTTTATTTCCTCAAACTTGAGTTTTTGGACATAGTGAAGAACATAGCATTGGACAGCAGGCCTCCCAACTGTCCTGATTGTAGTGGAACCGTCCATATTTTATAGGATACTTTCCTTTGATACCTGGTGTCTCACTTTTGAGGATACAATAAAACTGAAATCATTCGAAGTTCTTGTGCTGCACTCAGGGTACTAGGACTATGCAAAGAGCACTAAAACAGTTTATTCCTATGTTATAGGTCAGCCTGCTTAATTACCTCCCAACATTTTAAATAGAAATAGAGAGACACTTTAATTTTAGAGGTGTGAGTGGGGGTGTGGCCAGGAGCAGGGTTGTTGTGAGACATTTTAGGTGACATTAGAAGAGAAATGAGGTACGAGAGATTTAGGACTAAAATCCATCCTAAACAGGGAAACATGAGATCTATGATGCTAGACTGGCCTGCCCAAAACATGTCCATCTCGTTTGGGCAGTGCAAGTGATGCAATTTAAATCACAAGCCTACTCCTTTTACCCTGCCCACCAGCTGACCGTGTTGAGGAGTTTGAGGCAATACAGGTATAAATAATATTCTCTGTGAAAACACACCCCAAAATTGTTGAGGCTATAACAAAAAATATGTGATATGAATAATGAAAAATCAAAAGAACATAAAAATTAACATTTCAAAAGTAATGGAATCTGACCAAAGGCATAACTTAACATTTGCAACATAATTATATATGCAACAGTTAGAAATAGTTTTCCGATTCAATAAAAATGAAAGAAATATTAGATCCTGATGTAAAAAGCGGCATTGTGCATTGCCAAGTAACTTGGATAGCAGAGTTTGTAGTTTAACTTTGAAATGGTGTGCCTCATTGCATGTCGCCTGCTGTTGAAAGCAATTTATCCAAAAACCAGACCAACACACAATTATTTTACATTATTACCCATTGAACAGTGAAATTCAGTGAGATTACAGACTGTATAACAGTGAAAGAAGCAAATATTTATTGCCTGGGCGTCAAGATCTAAATACACGGACTACAATGACGTCTTCCTGATGTAAATGTGTGAGTTAAAAACAAAAAAAAAAAAAAGGAAAATTGTAGGCTTAAAATAAAAAAAAATTTAAGGAACATTTTGTTCAGTATGGATAGTATATATAACACAATATTGTGAATAACTACGTAAATCATTTGAATGAAGACAAAACTCAGATTTTGGTTTGATTATAATATGTAACGAACGGATTTGTGCAGGAAATTAATTTTATACAAAGTATCATGTTGCCATGACAACACTCATGGGACACACTCTCAGGGAATTGGTTCAAAGGTTGGGAGCATGGTTGCGTCCATGTGCTGTCAAGCACAGTCGTTTTAATAACAACAGCGAAAAGGTGTATAAATGGCGCTATAGATAAAAAAGTTACATATATCCCAGTGCGTCTCAAACCACACAAGTGTTATATCACCTCAAACACTTACATCAAATATGGAAAAGGAGAGAGAGGTTGGTGCACACAATGGATATTTTTTCAACAATCTGTAATAAATATAACAGAACCTTCTCTCGTTTTATAATTATTTTTTTTTGTAATTATTTTAAGTATTTATTTATGGTATTATTCTACTTATTTTAACTATTCTGCCCTTCCTTTACCTGCCTTCTTTCCCTTTACAAATATGGTGGACTTCCTATCTATAAACTGAGCTATTCCAATAGAAAAGGATTATGGCAAGTTGTAACGCCTCCCTCTCCCGAGTAGACGCTAATTGAAAGTGACGTCACAACGTTAACCGGAAGTGACGTTCCGTTATAACGAAGAAAGCCACGTGATTTTTGCGGACGTCCTGTCCGTGCCGCCATCATTAAGAGGTCGGCCCCACCTGGACACCAATGAAGATATACCATGTACCACCATTTTGGAGGAGGCATAATGTAAACAGAACTACCATATATGGTCAAGTTGGGAGGGGTTTCCTGTAATTATTTACACGTGTTTTATATTTTTATTTGATATGTTAGGTATTTAAGCCTGTTATATTCATTTGATCCTTATGTACCTGAGGAAGACCAGTGTATTGTGTTAGTGTTTTTATATTTACTTCTATTTAATAAAGAAACATTTTGAGCTATGGGTTCCAGAAATTCTATCCAGGTGGATTTGAAGCATCCTTTTCCCTGGGGGACCATCACCACTGCGGTTATTTGTGATTTTGGAACTACTTTCCTGCTATTACAGTAGAGAGACGACTTATATGGCTCTCCAAATTGTGAGTTTTTCCAGTTATACATATATTTGAACATTTTCCTATATATGTTGCCCTATGAAGGTTCTGTTATATTTATTACAGATTGTTGAAAAAATATCCATTGTGTGCGCCAACCTCTCTCCTTTTCCACAGTCGTTTTAATGTTCATGAGTTAAGGTAAGTATAATATTCTTCTTCTACAGTAGTGTAACTACGTATGTGTTTCTTTTAGATATGTGTAAATAGTCATGATGAAGCAAAGTGAAAATTTTGACCAAACAGAAAGTGAAAGTTCAAATTGGGTACTGAAGTACTGCCTTTATATGCTAATTATGTAGATTGCTACGTTTGCACAATTTTTGGTATTTGCATACATTTAATCTGTGTGTATTTCTTCATTGAACCACTACCCTGGCTGACACACTCTTTGGATACAAACTAGAGATAATCCCAAAGACATTAAACTACAGTTCTGCAATTTTGGAATGTAATATTTTTTCAACAATCTGTAATAAACAGAACCTTCTCTCGTTTTATAATTATTATTTTTTTGTAATTATTTTAAGTATTTATTTATGGTATTATTCTAATTCTACTTATTTTAACTATTCTGCCCTCCCTTTACCTGCCTTCTTTCCCTTTACAAATATGTTGGACTTCCTATCTATAAACTGAGCTATTCCAATAGAAAAGCATTCCTTTTGCTTAGAAGTCTGTGCCAGGCCAATGAATTAGGTTGGGGTAACCAGTTAGTTCTAGCTGACTGCTCTTCCGGCCCCTGTACTATATATGACATTGATTCCCAGGGTAGCAGTGCTGGTTCAGTTTAGTCTTGTGAACTCCCCCAAAGAACTACTAGATTTATGTACCTTATTTTGCATAATGATGGTGACTAGTATGTCCAGTCAAAGATGTAACACTATGGGAACTATTTATTAAACTCATGTTGGCTGAGGCACAAATGGAATTTCGCCACCAGTTGTAATTTAGAAATGTAAAAACCCATGCCATATCGATGCTGAGTCTCTGCACTGGCACAGAGTACAGCTAGATAGGAAGGTCTATCGCGATTTAAAGGGAAGACTATAGTCACCAAAACATCTTTAGCTTAATGAAGCAGTTTTAGTGTATAGTGTATAGATCAGGGGTAGGCAACATTTTAGTAGTCCCTTGGTGTGCCAGTCTTGTTCATTTTAAATTGAGATATGTATGTTGTCATATGGTGCTTGTGTTATTTAAAGGGACTCTCCAGTGCCAGGAAAACAATCTGTTTTCTTGGCACTGCAGGTCCCCTCTCCCTCCCCCCCCCCCATCCCAAGTTGCTCAAGGGGTGAAAACCCCTTTAGTGACTTACCTGTCTCCAGCGCAATGACCCTCGGCGCTGGTTCAGGGTCTGCCCACGCTCCTCCCCCGCCGACATCATCCTGCAGGGGAGACCTAATGCACGCGCGCATTAGACCTCCATATAGGAAAGCATTGAAAATGCTTTCAATGCTTTCCTATGGGGAATTTAGCGACGCTGGAGGTCCTCACATAGCGTGAAGATGTCCAGCGATGCTCTAGCACAGAAAATTTGTGCTATAAACGCAGACGTGCCCTCTAGTGGCTGTCTAGTAGACATCCACTAGAGGAGCAGTTAACCCTGCAAGTTAAATATTGCAGTTTATGAAAGCGGCAATATTTACAGTTGCAGGGTTAAGGGTAGTGGGGGTTGGCACCCAGACCACTCCAATGGGCAGAAGTGGTCTGGGTGCCTGGAGTGTCCCTTTAACCCCTTAAGGACCAAACTTCTGGAATAAAAGGGAATCATGACATGTCACACATGTCATGTGTCCTTAAGGGGTTAAGGGTGTTGCAGTTGCTTTGTAACATTGGATTTGTGTGTTTATCTGGACTGTTATATTGTATATGTTCATGAATAGTTTGTTGTATTGCGTATGATGCTATGTATGGGGGCTGTTTGTGGAACCGTGTGTGTGGATAATATGTCACATTTTTTGTTTGGTGGGGCTGCTTTATGGTATTGCATGTGAGAGGCTGCTTAGTGGTTGTGTATGTGGATTGTCAGTGGTGTTGTGTTTGTGGGGACTGTGTGCTTGTTTGTGTGTGGGCTGTTTGTATTATATTTTTGAGGTTGAGGCTTATTCTGCAGCTCTGTGTATATCTAGCAGTGTGAGTGGCTTCCCTGGGGTCTATTGGGAATGGGGACCAGGCTGGCCAGGTACAGGTCAAGGACAGGAACTGCGATAGCTGCTGCGAGCTGCTCTACTTCACTCTTTACAAGTGCTGAAAGGAAGTTTAATGTGATCACGTGCTCTGAGTGTTGCAAATTGAGGAAGCTGAACCAGGCATATAAAGCTTACTGTGTAGTCCATTTTCATTGGAAATTCTGCAAAAAATGCCAAAATTTTCTTATTATCAGAAGTGTCAGGGGCAGTCCAGGAGATCATGTGGAATGAGCTGTCAGATACAATTCAACTCAACAAGGGCTTCAGCGCCTGATAAGCAGGACCCAGCCAGAGGGAACTCATCGTTGCTTTAGCAGTTGGTAAACATTCTAGGCACTTGTGATTCAGTGTTTAAAAAATAGGACACCCATATATATATATTTAGATATTTTTTTCTAAACCACCACCATGTCGTTATATTTCTTATCATTGCCTCTTATTTAGCATCCACATAACCAATTCCTATAATTATATTATAAATATCATAATCCGAAACTGGATACCTGTCCTCGAAAACAAGACATCTAATTAGATTAAATACAGAGGAAACTTTTTTTTTAGACAAAAAAAAAATTAACAAGCAAAATCCATTTTGTAAAAGCACCAGCATTCTAGAGCCTCTTGATAGACGTTGTTCTTTTTTGGTAGGTGTTTTGCAAATATCCGCCCCCTGTCCTTTTCTACACTTTCAAATAATTTGAATAGGACATTTACTATGAATTTTTTACTTTTACAGGTGACACGTTTGCTTAAAGAGACATGCCAAAACCCTAAACAACATTGCAGGAATATATATGTGTATAGTGCTAGTATCTAGTTATATGTTTGTATCTACTGTTGCCATTTGATTGCAGGAATATATGTGTGTATGGTGCTAGTGTTTGTATCTCGTTCTATGTTTGTATGTACTGTTGCCATTTGATTACAGGAATATATGTGTGTGTAGTGCTAGTGTTTGTATCTAGTTCTGTGTTTGTATGTACTGTTGCCATTTGATTACAGAAGTGTATATGTGTCTAGTGCTAGTGTTTGTATCTAGTTCTATGTTTGTATGTACTGTTGCCATTTGATTACAGGAATATATGTGTGTGTAGTGCTAGTGTTTGTATCTAGTTCTGTGTTTGTATGTACTGTTGCCATTTGATTACATACGTGTATATGTGTCTAGTGCTAGTGTTTGTATCAAGTTCTATGCTTTTTTTCTTCAATATATAGTTTTTATTGATTTGCATAAGAAAGTTCTATGTTTGTATGTACTGTTGCCTTATGAATGCATTGGGAGATTTGTATATCATGCTGTATATAATGGGATGCAGGTTGTGGAAGACTCTTGGGAAGAAGCGGTCTACTGCTTTGTTAGCCATACATACTGACACACACACACACACACACACACACACACACACACACACACACATATATTTTTTAGCCACTCTCCTGTTTCCATACCATATGGCTGCCACAGGTGCTGGCTAAGGCTGATGGGAGTTAAAGGCTGGTCCATACTTTCTCAAAACTTCTTTCCCTCCCTGTTCATCTCTCTGTAAGTAAGTGAACTGAAATCTCTTCCTCCCAGCAAAGTAGCTGCAAGATATTGCCAATCTAACAGGACTCCAGTCCAGTGCCCTTTCATAAATTGCAGATGCCAATCAGATGGCCTTTAGTGTGAAGGTCACTTCAATTACCTTTCCAAAAAACTCACAATAATGTGCAAAAATAAAGTGTTACCACAAACTGTTCTCCAATCAATCTAGCACTTCATGGGTAAATATATTATGAAGAATGTCCATTTGAAGAATTCAATATACAATAGAGAGAAACACAGAAAGGAAATATAGAGTAATATTGTTCTAAAAGAATAATCCAATAAAAATGAGGAAAAAACCTCACAAACATAAAGCATTGAAGTCTGCTCTAACTATAGAAGTTTCACGGCGCTGGGAGATCGTAACGGCGTGACCGCAACTGGTCAGTGTGGTCGAGCCGTAACTCTAGCCGCACATAAGTCCCTGGTCGGCATGGCCTCACATGAGCGTTGCGCCGACAGGGGAAAGGATTACTCACCTGGATCACGGCACATTGCTGCCCGATCCTCCTGTGAGACAGGTCCCAACTGGTGTGGCGTTCTAAGGGCCGCCGGCCGCTGCAGTCCTGTTCTTAAACATAAAATTGCACACATTAAAGATGGCGCTGGCATGCGTGTGACGTCACGTTGTCGACGTACATGCACGTTTTGGGGGTCAAAGGCCAGATACTGACCAATCACAGCATTGAGAGGCATATTTAAACCCTGTAGTGCCTTTTCTCAGTGCCCTGTCGAGATTTCCACTTGTTGGTTGTTCTATATTTTCTATTTTGTTCTATATTTTCTGTGTTCATATTTTCTGTTTTTTTACTTTGGCTTGTATTTTTGCCTTTACCTACTTCTGGTATCCTGACCTTTAGCTAATATTCTCGTATTGTCTCATTCTGTATCCCCGACCTCGGCTTGTTTATTGACCTTTCTCTTTAACGTTAAGTCCGGCTATTCTAAGGCCCGGTATATGTTGTTATTTTATTTCATAGTTCTGCGTGTTGGGTTATACACTAGTCGTGACAAGAAGCTCCATTGTTATGCATATGTAGACTTGTGTCGTGGTCACTGTTTAGTAGATGAGGCCCACGATGCAGAGAAGCGCTTAAAGTAGATGGACCTGGTTCACAGTACAAAAGGGGTCAAACAGAGAGAAGTCAAGGATGCAAAACTATAGGACAGGCGGCACAGGTTCAGAGACTAAGATTCAATCAAGGGTCAAAAGCAGGATACTGCAAGTAGTAACTGAAGGTCTTTATACAATCAGGAACACAGTACAACTGAGTGAGGAGTCAAGGGTGTGTGGGGTTTAACCCCTTAAGGACCAAACTTCTGGAATAAAAGAGAATCATGACATGTCACACATGTCATGTATCCTTAACCCCTTAAGGACCAAACTTCTGGAATAAAAGGGAATCATGACATGTCACACATGTCATGTGTCCTTAAGGGGTTAAGGGGTTAAATAGGGAGAGTGGGTGGTCTGCCTACTGTAGCTCTTCCCTGGTATCCACCTCCTGTGCTTTTAAAAGGCCCTGTTTCGGCGCGTGCACACCCTATGATTGTCCCGAAGCCCTGCTTCCTGTGTGGCCGCATGTGGGAAGCAGTAGTATTCGCATGAACTAAGTTCTGCCTCCTGTGTTGCCGTGTTCAGTAACCGGCCAGCTCTTGAGCCCCCCAGTACATGAGGCAAGCAAGGGATCTGCCTGGACGTTTGGGGGCCGCTTTTTTTGCCGCCGCCTGCAAAGTGCCACCCAAGGCAGATGCCTTGTTTGCCTCGCGGAAGACACGTCCCTGGGCGTGCATGATTGCGTAAGAGTGTGATGACGCATTTTGCCGATGTTATTAGGTTCTTCAGATCCCTGGGATGACATTGGCGAAACAGAAAAAGGAAAACAAAACAAATTCCTACTTGTGAGGGTTGGTATTTATTTCAGCTGATCAAACGCTATAATAATTCCATTATGGAAAACATCTTTTAGACAAGATAGATCTTCTGTCATTTGCCAGAAGTTGGTGTCCTCTTTTATTATCAGAAAATATTTAATTGGTTAAAATTAGATGTATTAATTTAATTAATTTAATTGTGGTCTGAGTTCTATTTCACTGGATTGGGTATTTGTAAATTTGTTTTCTGAAAGAATTAAAAAAAAGAGGGTCACTAAAGAAGGTGTTTTTGTAATCTTGGTTGGGTTCCCCTTGTAGAACACAGACAGAGTTAGGCATTTAAAGAGAATTCATAATGAATTTAAAATTTTATGCCAAAATAGCCAAATTGAAACTTAACGCACTTGGAGAATATTTCCAATTCAGCTTTTACGACCTAAAATTTTAAACTTACTTTGAATTCCTCACTATTCACTCATAAATTGATAATTAGGGAGGAAATAGTCAGCCTCCACCAGTTGACGATATCCCAGGAGTGTCAAAAAACAGGAATTTGTCCCAGCTAACCTTGGGCCTCATTACTTTTTGTGTAAAATTATGTACATATGTCATGCATCGTTTCAAGAAAGAACATGAAAGTGCTCATAAATTAATAGAATTTGCTGAGCATAAAGGTGACTTATGCATGACTTTCAACAGTCATGGAGAGGGCGGACTTATTCTGAGACATGTCTTGCTATGCAAAATTATTTCCATAGTGGCCCACTTTATTGAATATACAACCTTTTTACTGCACGGTGAATCTCATTAAAGCATTTTCCAAAAACACTTCACCAAGATGTACTCATAGCAGTCTGTATTAGTAGTGAGGGACACTAATGACAACCTATAATTCAAGAAATGAATAAATATTTCACTGTTGCCATTAAAACATTAAGATTTGTCATCTGTTTGCTGCAACACCTCCACATTTGTTCAAACATGCAAATCTCCAACAAAATATAACAAAATGTGAACAATAAGGAGAATTTCTGGTACATTAGAAAAGAAAAAAAAACAAAACATCTAAACCACAGGAATCTAGCCATCTTAGCTTGGAAGGATAATCAGTAGCAATTCAAGTGTTTTGTTTGATCTAAACACATGCTGTCTGGTACAGATAAAGCCAACTATTGCCTGAGTCTTTATCTCATTGATAAATGTCTTTGTTCTTCTCCACAGACAGAAAGATCAAACAAATCCATTTATTTCTACTGAAGTTTCAGTGTTAATTGCAAAGTTAGCACCCACAACTTGCTGATGATAAAATGAATGATGCTTTGACCAGTTTCCCAATTATCGAACCCTGTAAAACTTAGGGCCTAAGCCATACTAAATTTACACATTGAGACCAAATATTAAACAGCTAAAGTTTTCGTGAGAAGCTAGCGAATTATACTAAATTCAAGCAATGGATCTAATTACATACAAATACCAGATGAGCATCTCTGATGAGGGGCCCTTAAAAGGCTGCAGACGAGGCCCCTTTCAGACCAGCCGTGCTGGGAAAAAGTGAGTTTATGCCACTGTCTCACAGCTTACTCCCTGCATGGCACAGGGAGGCAGAGAAGAGATGCAGCGAGGAGGGGAAAGAGGAAGGAGAGTACACACCATCCATAGACTCACATCAGCCACAGCCAGCCTGAAAAGGGGGTGTACAGGTCCAAAAAGGGGCATGGAAGCCTGGCATTAATTCACTCCAGGATGACCGCCAATTGTGCAGACCAGCTTCACTTAGGGCTGCATGTGTGCAGAGCATATTTAAAGCATTCTGTGCACATGAGCTCAATGTCCCAAGTTAAGTTTGTGCAGTGCAACCACATCTAGTGAGGGCTAGAATAGAACAAAAATTGAGCCTGGACATTTAAGGGCAAAGCAGCCTTATTGGAGAGGTGTGGCCATAGAGGGTACATGTTGTGTCGCCATCAATGACATGCATTCCTCCACAAAGGTAGACGTGCCAGACGTGCCAGACGTGTATGGAGGGGGAAAGGGTGTATGGGATCTAGTGCCTAGGAGGGTGACAGGGTGTGAGAGGGGAACACGATGTGCAGAGAGTGAGGGGAGAACATGGGTCTGTAACTCATAAGGGGGCAAAAAAAATAAATGTATAAATATATATATATAAACCCGGTGGTTAAAGCATCTGGTCTACACTCCTGGTTCATGTAGACCTTGTGTACTGCAGAAAGTTGCCTGGTAAATCAAATGCAATATTCTGATACTAGAGGGACTAAGAGTGCGCTGGATTTTTAAGAAAATAATTATCTCCCCACTGGCCATGGAGCTCCATCTTTCACCAGCACCTAACAGGGCTATTTGGGGAGATCCCTTGATCTCCCCTGTCGGACTCAGTCCATGGTCCTTGTAACCCACCAGGCATTTGTCTGGCTTGCCTGATGACCATTGGTGGATTTTGGATTTGTGCTGCCCTTGGCAAGATGGTGCTCGGCACCCCCCCAATTTAAATTTCCCCCATCCTTTCCTGTCAAGGCCGCACTTTGACTGACAGACTCACACTCACTGACAGACACACACTCAGTTATACACTGACAAACAATGACATACGCATTGTACAGCGCTATGGAATTTGTTGGCGCCATATAAATAATAAAATAATAATAATAATACACAGACTCACTGATTTGACACACTGATAGACAGACACACACTATTACTCAGACTAACACTGACAGACTCACACTCACTGACAGACTCGCACTCACTGACAGACACACGTACTCACTGACCGACACATGCACACACATTCACTTAGACACACACACTTACAGACACACACATTCACAGACACACACACACTTCCCCCAACACTCACAAATTATATTTTTTAAAATTTTAATTTAAATCCACCCAGCCTCCCTGGGAAAGCTGGAGTGGATTACTTACCTGTGGTCCAGTGGGGCTGCTGTGTGGGCAGGCAGGGGGCAGACAGGCTGAGTAGGCGGCGAGGGAGCTCTGATTTTCCTGCTCAGCTCCCTCGCGCACCGCTTAGTGATGCCGGGAGCCGGAGTGACGTCATATTCCGACTCCGGCTTCATTATGCGGTGCACGAGGGAGCTGGGCAGCAAGAGCTCAGGTGAGCATGCTCCCTCGCTGCCCGCTGCCCGCCAAATGGAATATACCTAAAATCAACTTGCAAAACAGGCAGTTTTCTTATCTGCTGGCTTTGCAAGCTTTCCCCTTCTATCCCCGCCCTGACTTTCTGTGGCTGTCCATCCACAGACTTCCCAATACAGCTCAATGAGAAGTCTTTGTATGTCAGGTGCTCTTGGTAATTGCTGCCTCTTGAGGTGAGCTGCATTAAGTTAACAAAACCAGGAAGTAACATTACCGGTTGTCTGCTAGAATGCCAAGGGGGTGTAACCAGGTTAATTTATAAAAGTGTTAATTGCTATTGAAATTTGCACTTTTTGCTAAATGAAAAAAAGGGGGACGCACTTATCACACATAAAGCTTTCTGAGTAAGCTAAAGTTGTTAGTGGTCTGGAGTGATTTAAATACAAATAACTGCTAAAAGCACACATGACGCTTTTAGTTGAACTGCTCGAAGAATGAGTGCATTCTGTTTAAAATATCTAATGAATTTGGCACAACAACTCCAAATTCCAAAGCATAAACTAAGATTCTACTATAGATAAACAGCTCTCTAAAAAAAATACCCATCATAAGGATATTCTGCAGCACTACTTCGCTTTGATTTGTGAGTCTGTTAAACAGGATTCTGCAGATCTTTCAATTTCCCAGAAATATGAGATTCTATGTTTATCCCTGCATGGCCTCTAACACCCTCTTATTAACTCAAAGTAGTTTGTGTGACTTTTAGGTGACACAAGGTTGCGGGAAATAACTCTCCTAAAGAACTGATTTGTAGGTAAAGAGGCATATTTCTCCGTTGGGAGCTATAGAGTTAAGCCTGCAATCTTGTGCTGTAAAGAACCTGGCATTACTTATACTCCCAAGGGTTTTCCTAGTTTATTTCAAAGGTTTTACTGCAACAAGTACTACGGAAAGCCTATAAATCAATAGGATTTCATTCAAACATGAGCTATAATGGTATCCTGAGCAAGTGAACAGAATACAGCAAATCTCCTCTATAGCATTAAAAAATATAATTTGTTCCAACTTACCTCCCACCAATTAGCAAAGTAATCATGACTTATCATTAGAAAGCTACATTACGGACACTCTGTAGTAGTTGTGATACCAGGATTCCCACTGTAAACTGGTAAACAGCTTACGATCAGCACCAACTAAACACCTTGACTGCATGTGTTCATTTGTATGTCAAGGTGGGAACTTTGATATATTTGCGTAATATGTAAAAACCCTTATTGCAGCCATATAACCTCAGTCTGCATCGAGTCCTTTTTGTGTTGCCTCATTTGTTATTTTTTTTTTAATATTTTTTTATGCTTTATTAAACCAATCTTTTTAATTTAAAAAGTTGTTTTAAGAAGAAAGAAGACATCTCACAGTGAGCATGAAAATGTTTTTACAGGTATTTAGTCTTAGTTGGCTCCCTCACTGTTATTATGGTAAATGGGATAGGGAGGGTTTTATATTAGGGTGAGCTAGGGGATAATTTAGAGGAGTGGACAATGGCACCACCCCTTATATATTTAATTAGAGACCCACCTACTACCCATGGGTAGAGGCTTAGGGTTACTTTATGTCCCTCCCCATTAAATATAAGGCACCCACCCAACAAAAGGTACCCCCCATTTTTAATTTAATGGACTCTACCAGCCCCCTGTGGGTGGGGGCTGGAAGGGAACATAGGTCTCCCAGTGTATTATGTAGAGCATCAACCAGCCGCCAATGAGTAAGCGTTGGGCACAATAGATATATATATATCTATTGATTATTGATTATTATTAGAGGTCCAAGCCATCACCGATAGTTGAAGGCTGGGAGGTACATTAGGTCCCCCATATTCATTATTATAAGAGCTCCCACTCGCTGACAATTGGTCGGCATGGGAGAAGAGTCTCCATGCTTTATTATTTTTATAGCCCCCACCATCATTTTAATTATAACCCCCACCAGGGTGGACACTGTATGCCCTCTACATAATTGTTTAACTTAGTAGACCCGAGATGAAGTGGTCTGGGGTGTTTAGTGTCACTTTAATCACTAACAGCATGTTGTTGGCTCTCTCAACATAGCACAAGTACATCTAATGATGGTGTGCGTGTGCTGTGATGGCTGAGGAAGGCTCTGTGGTTTCCACAGATACAGGACACCAGAGAATAAAATTAGGCAGAGGAGCAGAAGCCCAAATTCAGGACAGTCCATCCAGATCTAGTTCAACAGAGGGGTATGTTAAAAAAGCTTGAGAGAATTTATGATGTCAAGAGTAAGAGGGCTATGCTATAGAGGGGAAAATTAACCAAAAAGTAATGGATAGAAAACAGAAATACCATGGCTCATGCACCTCTTCTCACGCACCCAAACCAAGGCTATATCACTTTTTTTTTTTTTTTTTTTTTTTTAAATCTCCTTAAAGGGAAACCCCAGTGCCAGGAAAACAATCAATCCGTTTTCCTGGCACTGCAGGTCCCCTCTCCCTCCCACCCCCATCCCCGGTTGCTGAAGGGGTGAAAACCCTTTCAGGTCACTTACCTGAGACCCCGCCGATGTCCCTCGGTGGTGGTTTCTTCTCGCAGTTGCTCCTCCCAGTCTTTACGTCGGCCGGTGGGCGAGATTGATCCCGCCCACCGGCCGGGGAGACCTAATGCCGCGCATGTGCATTAGAGCTCCCCATGGGAAAGCATTGAAAATGCTTTCGATGCTTTCCTATGGGTAATTGAGGGACGCTGGAGGTCCTCACGCAGCGTGAGGATGTCCAGCGACGCTCTAGCACAGGTTTCCTGTGCTATGAAGCAGGAAGTGCCCTCTAGTGGGTGTCTAGTAGACAGCCACCAGAGGTGGAGTTAACCCTGCAATGTAATTATTGCGGTTTATACAAAACTGCAATAATTACACTTGTAGGGTTAAGGGTAGTGGGAGTTGGCACCCAGACCACTTCAATGGGCAGAAGTGGTCTGGGTGCCTGGAGTGTCCCTTTAAGTTACTATGGGTGGCCATGTTATTTATATAGTATATATGACATTATTTGTGTTATTGTGAGCATAACCAGATACATTACTACTAGCTGCTTTGCACAGACAGCTGGGTGATTACGCATTGTGTTATAGCCAGTAAAGAAGCAAAAGACATTCTCATAGTTAGACAATGTAAAAGCAAGAACAGAGAAAACAAAGATGCAGCAGTATAAATGATGGAGTAATGAAGCATCAGGCATGGTCAAGTCTTAATGCAGTCTAAGTGGATTGTTGAAAGAAACCAGATTGCAGATGGCCCAGTAAAACCAGAGGTGAGAAAGTGGTTAAGGTGGATAAAAACAAGGCAGATGGAAGTATAAATAAACAATTAATTGGTGTGTAATAGCTGCAGACCTTCGTCTTCTACTACAATTTTCAGCACAGAATGCATTCCTCCCAGCGGTAGAATATAGAAAATGTAACAAATCTGTTTTTAGAAATCTACATTTTATCGACATTATTTTTTAAACGTGCAAAGATCTAGAATTGCAGGAAAGATGCTGTTCTGCAATTCCTCTAGTAAAGGGTCACATTTACCGTGTGGAAAGAAAATTTAAATGTGTCTTAAACAGCATTTAGCCTTCTTTAACATATATAAATGACAGATTAATAAACAATCTATTAACTTGCAGCTTTTTAGATAACAAAGAAATTCTTATTATCAGAACTGTTAACATTCTGCATTTCTATTCATCTGAGCAACGAAGAATACTCTCAAAGATTTGTGCAATATTTCACAGGTAAATTGGTGACACTAACAGTATTCTGCAGATATTGTCTTGTAGATGACAGTTTATCACGTTCTAGGTCTGTAGCCGAGAATGACCGTGATTTTCTTTGTATGGGATATTTAAACACAGTTCTTAAAGGGATAATGTAAGCACCTAGACCACTTAAGCTCATTGAAGTGGTCTGGGTGCAAACTCCCATTACCCTTAAACTTGAGCATGTAATTACTGCAGTGTTTATAAACTGCAATAATTACTTGCTAGGGTTAACGCCTCCTCTAGTGGCTGTCTACAGGGCTCGAGTCCTGCAGGAACGCGTGGGAATGGCGTTTCTGCACTTTTTTTACAGCAGGAACGCCGTTCCCGTTGCTCCTGCAGGCTCAGGGAGCGGCAAAAAATGCTGCACCCAAATTCCCCCCATCCCCCCTCGTGTTCCCCCTGTCATGGGGGGCTCCAAGAGGTGGCTTGATGGCCACCTAATGGACCCCCCCAGCGGGCACCTGTCTCCCTGTCAGACGCGGTGAGGTAGCTGTGTTCTCCCAGCTCTGCTCCCTTGTGCGCAGTTTGCTGATGATGCCGGGAGCCGGAATGTGATGTCATATTCCGGCTCCCAGCATCAGTAGACAGCCTGCGCGGCGAGAGGGAGCAGAGCTGGGAGACAGGTACCCACCGCTTTTAAGCCCCACTGGACCCCAGGAACAGGTCCACGCCAGCTCTCCAGGTAGGGAGGCTCGGTGAAAAATTGTAAATGTAAACAATATGAATAATTTGTGTGTGTGTGTCTGTGAGTGTGTGTCTATGAGTGTGTGTGTGTCTGTGAGTGTATGTGTGTGTGTCTGTGAGTGTGTGTCTCTGCGTGTGTGTGTCTGTGTGTGTGTGTGTGTGTGTGTGTGTGCGCATCTGTGAGTGTATGTGTGTGTCTGAGTTTGTGTGTGTGCACGCGTTTATTTATGCATACACTAGAGGCACTAGAGGCACCTCTGGTCTTGAAGGCAACTTTTGGTCACCTAAACAACGCTGGATGTTCTCACACTATGCTTGAGAGAGGGGGAAGCTATCGTGCCAGGAAAACGATAGTTTCTCTTTAAGGTGACACTTTAAGGACACATGACATGTGTTACATGTCATGATTCCCTTTTATTCCAGAAGTTTGGTCCTTAAGGGGTTAAGCACCCAGACTACTTCAGCTCATTAAAGTGGTCTCGGTGCAGTGTCCCTTTTGCACTTAGTGCTGCAATGTAAAACAATGCAGTTCTAGAGAAACTGCAGTGTTTACATTGCAGCACTAAATCTGGCTTCAGTGACTGTTTAGCAGAAAGCCACTAGGGATGTTTCCTGGATCGAAACGGACCTTTGGTGCAGTGCCTGATGCTGGACGTCCTTGATTCACTGTTTTTCTATGGGGAGGTCTAACGGTGCATGGCATGTGACGCGCTCGTAGTGGGACGTCAGAGGTGGCGGGGTATTGACCCAGCACCAAGGGATAAGATAAGTAAATAGTGTTTTTAACCACTTATTTACTGGCGATGGGAAGGAGAGATAGTGCCAGAAATAAAGATTTGTATTCCTAGCACTATAGTATCCCTTTAACTTATGTAACGTAAGTCAGTGTTAAATAGTGTATTTCTTGCTTGGGTTGTTCTCTCTCAGCATCAGTACTTGTGGAAGGGATATCCGGTGTAGCGCTCTAATAGTAGTGGATATATAGAAATAATGAAAAGAAATCCTAACTGTACCTTAATAGATCATATACACTTATGAGTAGTATCACTCTATTCAGGGTAACCTTAAACAAAAAACACAAATATACAGAACATAGTGTAACCTGTATACAAAGTGTAAATAAAAAAAGAAGTGCGTAGATTACTAACTCACACTTTCAAGAGCTATCACACTAGCTCAGGTATATGCGCCTTAGGGTCCGTAGAGGCGACCCTCACCCTCCTTTCAGTCCAAGTTTTCTCCAGGTGCAATGTCCTAGGTAATGGGTATAGTAGGGAACATATAGCGTAGTACAGTCTATGTATTTAGGAGGTATAGTACGAGGTAATGTAGATATACTCACAAACCCGGAGCCAATATATTGGCTCGCTTCATAAGGTGTATGTGGTTAAGGACCACATTCCTTCTTGGTAAAAGCAGGTAGAAATAAAAGCCGTAAGTGTGAAAAATATATATATATATAATTTATTATAAAAAAATATAGTATAACATGTAACTTTTTAAAATAGTATGTAGATAAAATAACACTAGTGGCTATAGTCCAAAAGGCAATTCTGTCTGCTCACTGTTCATCCAGTTTCTATTTTATCCAGATTATTTTTGATATCCTCTGTTACATTGTCAAATTCTTCTTGATTCAATGAATTAAGTATTTCATTTTGGCATCTATTAATCTCTAGATCTAATTCTTTTATATTCTCTTTTCGTCTTTTGATAATTAGGTTAAAGGACCACTCTAGTGCCAGGAAAACATACTCGTTTTCCTGGCACTAGAGTACCCTGAGGGTGCCCCCACCCTCAGGGACCCCCTCCCGCCGGGCTCTGGAGAGAGGAAGGGGTTAAACTTACCTCTTTTTCCAGCGCCGGGCGGGGAGCTTTCCTCCTCCTCTCCATCTTGATCGCGACGTCATCGGCTGAATGCGCATGCGCGGCAGGAGCCGCGCTCGCATTCAGCCGGTCGCATAGGAAAGCATTTACAATGCTTTCCTATGGACGCTTGCGTGCTCTCACTGTGATTTTCACAGTGAGAAGCACGCAAGCGCCTCTAGCGGCTGTCAATGAGACAGCCACTAGAGGATTTGGAGGCTGGATTAACCCTCATTATAAACATAGCAGTTTCTCTGAAACTGCTATGTTTATAAAAAAAAGGGTTAATCCTAGAGGTACCTGGCACCCAGACCACTTCATTAAGCTGAAGTCGTCTGGGTGCCTAGAGTGGTCCTTTAATGGTCGTAATGGAAAAACCTTCTAGCATGGTATTCCATTCGTCCATAAAACCCATGCTATCCTTGTCGAAAGTGGGCATTTTAAAATATCTTAAACCCCTTGGAGTGATTCCGTCTTTTAGGTATTTTTCTAGTGTTGCTATTTCCCATTTAATTTTTAGCTCTTTTTGTAACAGTTTTTCAAGTTTATCACAATTGTTATCATATTCTCTTTTCTTTCTATCTAATGGTTGGGGATTCCAATTGGCCAACTCATTTTCCATATCCACCAAAGTATTTTTCCTTTTATCAAATAATGACATATTAAAACCAAAATCAAAATTAGCTGCTGTGTACAAGAAGTAAAAAGATACAAAATACTTAAGAACAAATAGAATAGGAAGTACAAGCGCTTATGTATATAGGTTTGTAATCTGGATAGTTCCAAAGATATATATTTTTGTGATCCACTATATATATCTATATATCCACTACTATTAGAGCGCTACACCGGATATCCCTTCCACTTTCCACTATCTTTGATAGAAAGATAAACACGGTGGCATAGCAGCTCACAAAAATATATATCTTTGGAACTATCCAACTATTCTGTTTATGCAGCCCTAGCCACGCCTCCCCTGGCTTTGATTGACAGAGCCTGCATGAAAAAAAAACTGGTTTCACTTTCAAACAGATGTAATTAACCTTAAATAATTGTATCTCAATCTCTAAATTGAACTTTAATCACATACAGGAGGCTCTTGCAGGGTCTAGCAAGCTATTAACATAGCAGGGGATAAGAAAATCTTAATTAAACAGAACTTGCAATAAAGAAAGCCTAAATAGGGCTCTCTTTACTGGAAGTGTTTATGGAAGGCTGTGCAAGTCACATGCAGGGAGGTGTGACTAGGGTTCATAAACAAAGGGATTTAACTCCTAAATGGCAGAGGATTGAGCAGTGAGGCTGCAGGGGCATGTTCTATACACCAAAACTGCTTCATTAAGCTAAAGTTGTTCAGGTGACTATAGTGTCCCTTTAAATAAAAATATACTTGAGGCTGAACTACACATCCCACAACCCCTGCTGCATTGAGGTTTGTGACAATTGCACAGGTCCCCTCAAAAATCTAAAAAGGAATACACATGCATTCCACTGGAATATCCCTCAGCAATATTCTACAAGTGATAAATGCGTCACCGTGACTTACCTACATGTTTGACATTGTGTGACCCTTTCTATATGTAAAAACCATCAGGGTTACATTTCATTTATTATTATTATTTTGCTTTGTAGGCAAAGCTGTTTGAACATGTATATGTATGAATGGCATTGCAGTAGTCTGCAGGTTAATTGATACAAATGGCAGTGCAGTATTCACATTTAATGCCAGCAAGACGTTATATAGGTCTGTAGCTATCAATAGGACTGCAGTGCTCTGCGTTTTCAGCAGGCACAAATGACTATGCAATGCTTTGCAGTTTTTTGGTTTTTTTTAGAAAGAAATCCTAGCACATGCCCTGCAGGTCCAAAGCTATGGATTACTCAGCAGTGTTTTCAGATGTCCTCTGATACAATAAATGTCTCTGATTAGTAATAATACAAACATATCCCAACTAATGCAAAGTGTGTTACTCCATCACGGCTTCACTAGGGGAAGCCTAAACAGCTGGGGATATATAATTAGCTATTCAAAAATCTGAAGAGATTCTAATTGCAGCCAAACGATAATACATAATGTATGACTCTTGCCTTTTATTAATTATTAATATTGTTATTTTAAGTTGATTGTTTTGTAAACAGCCAACTTAGGGGTACATTACAAGCCAGCAAAGGTAAATTAACCATAATATTTTCTGACTTCTGGCTGTAATCCCGCAACAGTTATCAAAGTAATCACATTTCAAATTTCACAAATCATTTATCTACAGTGAACATGGCACCTTTTCTCTGAAAAGGCAGTGTTTGCATGCAAATGCCTGCAGATGACAATTATACTCACCAGAACAACTACGTGTCCCTTTAAGGCATTCAAATTGACTTTTCAGGTATTGTGGACATGTAATTGGTGTAGTTTATTGTCAAGGAACAGCTAAAGGAGCACTATAGGGTGAGGAACACAAACATCTATTCCTGACCCTATAGGGTTAAAACCACCATCTAGTCACCACCTGGTCCCCTCATGCCTCCCTAAATATAGTAAAATCTTACTGGTATTCAAGTCTGCAGCTGCATGCTTTGTGCCTGTTTCCTTTAGATCTGCCCACTGCCTGCTGACATCAGTAGAAGTGGTAGCCTGATCCAATCACAATGCTTCCCCATGGGATTGGCTGAGACTGACAAAGGCAGATCAGGGGCAGAGCCAGCATAATTCAAGCACAGCCCTGGCCAATCAGCATCTCAATGAATCTCTATGAGGAAAGTGTCTGCATGCAGAGGGAGGAGACACTGAATGTTTGGATGCATTTTAGGCAGCCATGACCCAGGAAGGATCTCTAAAAGCTATCTGAGGAGTGGCCAGTGAAGTTATCACTAGGCTGTAATGTAAACATTGCATTTTCTCTGAAAAGACAGCGTTTACAGCAAAAAGCCTGAAGGTAATGATTCTACTGTCACGACTAGTAATGTGGTCCAGCACGCAGAAACTATGTAAACATATACATAAGTAAGAAAAGGAAAATAATAGGAAAGAGCGTAAACCGGTCCTTAGAATGGCCGGACTAATACGCTAGAGACAGAGAATGGTCAAAGGGAAAGCCGAGGTCAAGGAAGCCAGAAAATACTCAATACCGATAAACAAGCCAAGTCAGGGAAACCAGAGATCAGAATAACCAGGGAAACGCCAAGGATCAGGATACCAGGAAATCAGAAACACGAGAATAGCACTTTCAGGAAACCAGGAAACTGAAACCACGACATGGCAAAGTAATGGGGAAAGCTAGGGGTTTAAATACCCCTCTCTAGGCTATGATTGGTCAGAGGGCGACCTCTGACCCCAAAACGTGCGTGTGCGTTGACGTCGTGACGTCACGCACACGTTGGTATAATTCTCGGGGGCGGGGCTAGCAATAGACGCGACCACGCGGTCGGCGCCATCTTGGATCTGGGCGCGATGCCCGGAAGAACTACGTGCGCGGTTCCCGGCTCGCCGACGAGCAGGTAAGCTCGTGTAGTCGGAGCGGTCGTGCCGGTCGGGCACGACCGTGAGGCTCGGCGGGCCGGTGACCGCAACAGTACCCCCCACTCGAAGACCGCGCACCGGGCGGGAAGGACCCGGCTTAAGAGGAAAGCGGTTGTGAAACGACCGGATAAGACGGGGCGCATGGACCCGGTCAGCAGGAACCCAACAACGTTCCTCGGGACCATAACCCTTCCAGTCAACGAGATAGGACAAGACACTTCTGGATAATTTGGAGTCCATGATAGAATGGACTTCGTATTCTTCTTGATCACCCACTACCAAGGGCGGAGGAGGAGTGGATACCCTGGTGTAGCGATTGCAAGTAAGGGGCTTGAGCAGAGACACATGGAAAGTATTCGCTATTCTCATATGAGCCGGTAGTGCCAAAGAATAGGTCACTGGATTAATACGTTGGGTAACTCGAAAGGGACCAATGTACCGAGGGGCAAATTTCATGGATGGGACCTTAAGCTTGATATGTCTCGTGGAGAGCCACACCCTGTCACCTGGAAGATAGACAGGATTAGCGCCCCGTTTCTTGTCAGCTTGGACCTTTGCTCGGAATGAGGCTTTTTGCAGAGCTGAATGGACGGAATCCCAGGTATCATGAATCGATTCTAAACGGGTGTCCAAAGCGGGGATTTCTGTGTCTGAGAATGCAGAAGGTAAAACAGCGGGGTGATAACCCTGATTAACAAAGAATGGACTGTGATTAGAAGATTCATGAGTGGCGTTGTTTCTGGCGAACTCAGCCATGGGTAAGAGCTCATACCAGTTAGATTGATTGGCATTTATAAAGCAACGTAAATAGGCTTCTAAAGACTGATTCGCCCTCTCTGCTGCTCCATTTGTTTGAGGGTGATATGCTGATGAAAAGGAGAGTTCGATGCCCAATTGTTTGCAAAAGGAACGCCAAAACCTAGAAACAAACTGGGTACCTCTGTCAGATACTATGTTTTTGGGTACACCGTGCAACCGAAAGATCTCTCTCAAGAATATTTGAACAAGATCTTGAGCAGATGGTAATTTCTTAAGTGGGACGAAATGTGCCATCTTCGTGAATCTATCAATAACCATAAGGACTGTATTAAACCCGTTTGAACTGGGTAGATCCACAATGAAATCCATGGCCAAGTGGGTCCATGGAGCACTAGGTATGGGCAGTGGTTGTAACAGTCCAGGAGGTGACCTAGGAGGAACTTTAGAAACTGCACATATTTGACATGCCCCAACATAATCTTTGATATCGTTTCTAAGAGCAGGCCACCAAAATCTCCTGGAGACGGCTGAGAGAGTTTTATGGACTCCAGGATGGCCCGCTGTGAGGTTGTCATGGAACAAATCTAGTACCTTCTTTCGAAACTGAGGTGACACATACAGTTTGTCCGGAGGTTTTCCCACAGGTGCCTGAGTTTGATCTGCTATTATGGCACAGAAGAGTGGAGAAGACACTTCGGAAACAGTAGTGGCAATGAGGCATTCAGGAGGTACAATAGGATATATCTCCTGTTCTGGTACTTCATCTGTCTCAAACTGCCGAGAAAGTGCATCTGCCTTGGTGTTTTTAGTACCAGGCCGGTACGTAATTACGAAATTGAATCGGGAGAGGAACAATGACCACCTAGCCTGACGAGAGGACAGTCTCTTAGCGTCCCCAATATAAGCCAAATTCTTATGATCAGTAAAGATCAAAAGTGGCTCTTTGGAACCTTCTAAGAGATGCCTCCATTCCTTAAGGGCAAGTACAATGGCCAAAAGTTCCCTATTCCCTATGTCGTAATTCCTCTCTGCAGGTGTGAGTTTGCGAGAGTAAAATCCACAGGGATGTAAAGGCGTATCAGGACTTTCTCTTTGAGACAGAATGGCTCCAACTCCTGTTTCTGATGCATCCACCTCTAGGATAAATGGTTTGGATGGATCAGGATGGGTCAGGACAGGTGCTGAGGAAAATAAAAATTTTAATTGTTCAAATGCCTCTCTTGCTTCTTTGGGCCAAGATATACAATTTGTTCCTTTTTTTGTTAAATTGGTTATAGGGGAAATCACGGAGGAAAATCCCCTTATGAATTTGCGGTAGTAATTTGCAAAACCTATAAAGCGTTGAGTAGCTTTAAGGCCCTTGGGTAATGGCCACTGTAAGACTGCCTCCAGTTTACGAGGATCCATCTGGAAACCAGACGGAGATATAACGTATCCAAGGAATTGTATCTCCGTTTGGTCAAACTGGCATTTCTCCAGTTTACAGTAAAGGCCGTTTTGTAACAGGGTTTTCAGTACAATTCTCACATGTTCGTGATGTGTCTCTAGGTCTGGGGAATAGATGAGAATGTCGTCCAAATACACTAGAACGAACATGTGAAGGTACTCTCTTAGGACATCGTTAATAAAATCCTGGAATACCGCTGGAGCGTTACATAATCCAAACGGCATAACCAGGTATTCGTAATGTCCCATTCTGGTGTTAAATGCGGTCTTCCATTCGTGACCGTCCTTAATCCTGACTAGATTGTATGCACTTCGGAGATCGAGCTTGGTAAAGACTCGAGCTCCCTTCAATCTGTCGAATAGCTCTGATATAAGGGGAATAGGGTAGGCGTTTTTAATGGTAATCCTATTCAAACCCCTATAATCAATACAAGGGCGTAGGTCTCCTTCTTTTTTAGAGACAAAGAAGAATCCAGCCCCGGCTGGTGAGGAGGACCTACGGATATGACCCTTTCTGAGAGCCTTCTTAATGTATTCCTCTAAACAAAGATTTTCCTGGGGGGACAAGGCATAGATTCCTCCCTTGGGAGGCATAGTCCCTGGTAATAAGTTTATAGTACAGTCATAAGGTCTATGAGGAGGTAACCCTTCTGACTGGACCTTGTTAAATACCTCTTTCAAATCCATATACTGTTGTGGAATTTGTGTGGTCAAGGGAGGTGTAACAGGAACATTAATGGTGCCAATAGGTTGTGGGATTTGTTTAAAGCAGACACCTTTGCATCTCTCACCCCAACTCACAATCTCTCCTTCAATCCAATCCAAACGTGGATTGTGTTTAAGGAGCCAAGGGAAACCGAGTATTATCGGAACTGTAGGTGAAGAGATAATTTGAAAGGTCATTTCTTCAGAATGGAGAACACCCACTGAAACAGTGATTGGCAGAGTTTCGTGTGTGATGAAAGGCTGGGTAAGAGGCCTCCCATCAATGGCCTCGACTGCTATAGGTTTCTCTTTATGTCTTAAGGGCAGGAGATGTTTTGCAGAGAATTCTTTGTCTAGGAAATTCTCCGCTGCCCCAGAGTCAATCATAGCCTCACATTGAACAGTAGTGTTCTCGAAAGATAAGGTTACTTTGATAAGGAAACGGTTCTTAGTCAATTTAGGGGACATATACATCACACCTAAGGTCGGTCCCCGTACGTGCCTTAGGTGTGCAAGTTTTCCGGCCGAACCGGGCATGACGATCTTAGATGTCCCTTCTTGCCACAATACATACATAACCCCTCGTTACGTCTGTGTTGTCTCTCTGCCTCAGTGAGTTTAGCACTACCCAATTGCATGGGTTCAGGTTCTGGAAGAGGCATTTGGCTACTCACCACTGGGTTAGAGAAACGAGGAGCTATGGACAAATTAGAGCGTCTGTTACGTTGTTTGTTTTTCTCTCTCTCTCTGAGCCGGTTGTCAATGTCTATCATGTAGGTAATAAACTCGTTAAGATTAACCGGAAGGTCTCTAGCTGCAGTCTCATCGTGTATATTCTCAGCTAAACCTTCAGAGAAAGCAGCCACCAGACCGCTATTGGTCCAATCAACCTCAGACGCTAATGTCCTGAACTCTATAGCATAATCGGCTACAGAACGACTGCCTTGCTTGATTCGCATAAGGGCTTTGGCAGCGTTCTTCTCCCTGCCTTTAGGTTCAAATGTAGCTTTAAAGGCCGTAAGAAAAGTATTGTAATCACGGGCTACTGCGTCACCACTTTCTCATAAGGGGTTAGCCCAGGTCAAAGCTTTTCCAGTTAATTGGTTCATCAGATAGCCTATTTTAGATCTATCTGTTGGGAATGAACCTGGGGAGGCCTCAAAGTGGTATTCAATTTGGTTTAAAAAACCTCTGAATTCCTTAGAATCACCTCCATAGCGAGGGGGCGGTGACAAGGTTATGGACGGTGGTTTATGTGGTACGGGAACCACTACAGGTGGCGGAACCACAGGTGGTACCGGAGGGACCTCTAAATAGGCAGTCCTCTGGAGCAAGGTCTGAAATGCCTGGGCAAATTGGTCTAACCTGTGGTCCATATCCTCCACCCTACTCTCACATGCAATCATATGCTTGCATAGTTCTGCAGGATCCATGGCCATGTCGTAATGTCACGACTAGTAATGTGGTCCAGCACGCAGAAACTATGTAAACATATACATAAGTAAGAAAAGGAAAATAATAGGAAAGAGCGTAAACCGGTCCTTAGAATGGCCGGACTAATACGCTAGAGACAGAGAATGGTCAAAGGGAAAGCCGAGGTCAAGGAAGCCAGAAAATACTCAATACCGATAAACAAGCCAAGTCAGGGAAACCAGAGATCAGAATAACCAGGGAAACGCCAAGGATCAGGATACCAGGAAATCAGAAACACGAGAATAGCACTTTCAGGAAACCAGGAAACTGAAACCACGACATGGCAAAGTAATGGGGAAAGCTAGGGGTTTAAATACCCCTCTCTAGGCTATGATTGGTCAGAGGGCGACCTCTGACCCCAAAACGTGCGTGTGCGTTGACGTCGTGACGTCACGCACACGTTGGTATAATTCTCGGGGGCGGGGCTAGCAATAGACGCGACCACGCGGTCGGCGCCATCTTGGATCTGGGCGCGATGCCCGGAAGAACTACGTGCGCGGTTCCCGGCTCGCCGACGAGCAGGTAAGCTCGTGTAGTCGGAGCGGTCGTGCCGGTCGGGCACGACCGTGAGGCTCGGCGGGCCGGTGACCGCAACATCTACTCACCATAACAAATTCAATAAGCTGTAGTTGTTCTGGTGACTATAGTGTCCCTTTAACCCCTTAAGGACCAAACTTCTGGAATAAAAGGGAATCATGACATGTCACACATGTCATGTGTCCTTAAGGGGTTAAGGAACATTGTTTACACAAATAATCAATACAGGAGAGTTTGTGTTTTTTGTTCTGGTCACTAAATAATATTTTACGGTGTTGGTTATTGGTTAGAAAAATCTTGTACGTGTTGAATTTGCTAAATTTTCAATGGTTCTAAAGTGTTGATAACTCCTCTTTAGAAAGATTGTGATTGCTGAAATTTGAGAATATACTAAAGGTGGTAAAAGTAATCTTGAACACTGGAATGGTGGGTTTGTGATTTCTTTGATGTCATTAACAACTTATTGGCAACATGTCAACACGTTCCTAGTAGTTGGTTTTCAGGAAATCCTCTAAGCACCATAACAACTAGAGTGTGCTGTCCCACTGTAGATTGTCAGAATGTTTCTTACGTACTTAGGTGTCTGCAGTCCTTCTGGTTTAGAAGTTCATACATTAAATAGACACTCCAGCACAAAGACATCTCAAATTCATTTGATATGTCTTGGCTCCATTACAGGATTATGCCAATGTTTAGTTGGATGCTGTGGTTAAAAGGGTTTTTGAATGTAACATATCCTATTGGGCATAAGTACTTTGTTCGCCTTCCCCTTAGAAACCCGTAAAAGAAACAATACATTTACCTGGAATCCAGAGCCGAGCTGATGTCCAATGTAACTTTCTCCATCATGAGGTCCAATCAAATGCTACTGCATGAGAAGCATTTGATTGGACTGTTCTCACCAGCTCGAGGCGCATGTGCATGCTCTGAGTCATTGAAGGGAGGGTAGAGGAGAGGAGAGGAGGTGATGGGAGGGTAGGAGAGGGGAGGGGAGAAGAGTGAAGAGTGACTGTGAAGGTGGACAAGGGAGGGAGAGGATTTAGAAAAAAAAAAAAGTAAGCTCATTGAGCAGGGCCCTCCACCCCCTCTGTTCTTGTACGTCCAGTTGTCTGGTTACATTTACATGTCTGTTAGTCCACCCATTGTACAACGGTACATAATCTAAAGGCGCAATATAAATAATAAAATAATAATAAAATAATAAAAGAAAATAACTGTATGGTGGGAGGTGGACAGGATTTTAAATTAGTACGGTTTACAAGATTTCTGATTGTATAATTTTTTCTGAAGAAGAGTTTGTACAGGCAAAGTAGAACAAATCTACTGACATTTCTAGTAGATCCAATAAATAACGATTTCCAATTGTAGCCAGTTCCCCCGAGGCTGTGTTCTGAATTTCAAGTCACACTCTGTGAAGATTTCATTCTATTACTCTGATTTCCTTGCTGTAGAATTTAAATCAGAATGCCTATGATGGTCCAAGCGCTGTCCATAATATAATTAGCTGTTTTTATCTGAATGGGCAGCAAAAGGGTGGAATGGAATGTTCCTGTGTGAAAAGCACAAACCTAATCACTTTTTAATTAATAATTGTTCTTAACTATATGGTATTATTTGTGCTTGTTAAATTAAATATAACTATTGAACCAACATGAGTGCTTTAATTAGTAACAATGCTGTGATTATCTGAAAACCATGAAAACTAATTACTATTCTAACGTTCCTTCCCTTTAGAAATCATTTTACTAGGATTCACTTTAAACAGGCAGAACTAGAAATAGATATATTGAGGACATAAGCACAGTATATGTTAGCACTCAGATACCTAGATTGTTATTGATCAATATTGCACAATTAGGTTGCGTATTGAACTGTGGTTCAGTAGCTGAAGTCATCTATTATTTCAGATTATGATAACGAGACCTTTAAATTCCATGCAGGTAGGTGGACTTAAAGTAAAAAATAAATACACAAACAAGCAGGTCTGCTTTTTAAAAAAAAATATTTCTTAAATAGATATAAACACTTAAATACAGTGTAAAAAGGAAAACAAATAGTATTCAATTTAACCCCTTAAGGACACATGACATGTGTGACATGTCATGATTCCCTTTTATTCTGGAAGTTTGGTCCTTAAGGGGTTAAAGTGAGACCGTCATGGTTAAACACAGAATTAGATAGATCAAAAGTATGATCTATAGAGCAAATGCATAGATTGGAACAAAGCAAATTCAAAGTAGATCCATCAAACAATTATTTGGCATACGGTTGGCATTCACTTTTTGCTGGAAATTGAGTGACAGGTGTTCTGCTGTCTGTCACACCAATAAAAATGATTTCTTTAAAATCAAGATACATTAATAGGCTCTTGTGAAGGAATGCAATATATTTTGTTTACTCCTGCTTCAAATATTTATGTTACTTTTCTTCTGATTTTATAAGAACATAATAATTTCACTTTTTGTTTTTTCAATTCTTTATTTTTGACTGGCAGGGTGATACAAAAATCACAGGTAGCAGAGGTTCAGCATTACAACAACAAGGCAGTGATAGTACATTATAGTCAACAATCAACAGTATATCAAGTAGTGCACAACTGTAGGTAAAGCGATCCTTAGGATATTTATAAGGATCTGAACCTCTTAAGGCTTTTCAGTATCTTCCCAATCAAGTTTTTATTATATTAAATATAGAAAGTAGAGACGTTTTAAGATATAGTGAAAGAAAGTTCCCTACACCTTCTACCATAGACTACACCTTGTTAGAATAGTAGAATAGCCTTTGCGGTCCATTATATAGGGGTTAGAGATAAATCCTGGTAATGGGAACCTAATAAATATCAAATGCCCTAGCTTTGTATTTCTATGAAGATAGCATTGGATAATAGACCTCATAAGGGAGTCTATAAAGAGGAAAAGCGACAGAAAGAACCGGACAAAGAGAACGTGAATAGAAGAATAGAGAAGAGAAGAAATGCCCACTGTTAAGGTTAATCGTTCTGAGAGGTCGTACCCAGCCAATAGGAAAGAATGGGGGGGGGGGCCCAATCCTCGAGAGCTCCCGACAGTTAACAGTCCAGTCAGTCAACAAACTCACTCCCATTCCAGGGTTCCCAAATCTTTTCAAACTTATGGAGAGTGTTCCCTGCCTGTAGAATTTCACATTTTTAAAACATCCATTTTCTTTGCACACTAATAGTATGAGACTATACCTTCTTTTTCAGCCTTGAATACATTCCTCCCAACCGTTCTGATTCTGGCCGGACAGTCCTGTTTTTCCAGTCCTACCCCAGTGGCCCGACTTAGTCCTGCCTAACTCACCCAAACATGCAACAATATTGGGAGGTATGCAAAGTTACTTCTATAAACTGGGTTTCAGGATGGTCCCCAAAAGTCTACACATTATGGTGTTGATGGGTCAGTGGTCTGTAAAAGGGCCCCCATGAGCTCAGTGACTAACGGCAGAAGGGTTCTACTCTGTCAACTTTTTTGTCCTTTTAAATAATTGATGCAGTAGTTTACCTAGATGAGATTACCACTGAAAAAGAAATTAAATAACAAAATTTAAACACAGAAACAGACTTGTATTAGTATAACAAATATTATTTTTCACATCCACATATTACACATGTAACGGAGTGCTCCGATGCTGTTGATCAGGCTTGTTTTATCATAAAATGCAGTAGGTCTTCCATTTTTATTGTAACTGGAAGAGCATCATCAACTGTCTTTGCATGAATGCAACTGGTTTCCACGCTGAATAAAACATTAATTTACTGTCCTAGGCAAGTATGCTAAGCAAATACATTATGCATATCTTCTATTTCAATCTTTCCGTATTAGTTTAAAATCTGTACGAAACTAGTTTTTTTCAAACTGCTGCTATGGAAACAAAATCTATCAACCAATCGGTACTCTCTCCCTGTGTCAAATGATTGCTTGTGTGGTATGAGTATGAAAAAAGTCTGATTCCAACTCCTAGATAACCTCCTAGAGAACTTTAACTGAGAAAACTACTGTATACTGCTGACAAAGGTTAACAGACGTTTAAGTCTGTTTGATATATAGCCTGCCAGAGACTATTCTACCTGAAGAATTTAGACACAAAACAAAAATACACTTGTCTTCTTTAATCCTATTTAAGTATCTTTAGCCATACGTATTGGGACATTCTAAATTAAACAGAACCTGCAAATAAAGAAAAAGGAAGTGTAAACATTAGATGACTATTTGCAGGAAGTTTTTAGGAAGGCTGTGTAAGTCTAAAGGGACACTCCAGGCACCCAGACTACTTCTGCCCACTGGAGTGGTCTGGGTGCAAACTCCCATCACCCTTAATCCTGCAAGTGTAATTATTGCAGTTGTTTAGTTTTTGCAGGGTTAAGTCCTCCTCTAGAGGAACTTCCGTGTTTCAAACTATGCTGGACGTCCTCACGCTATGCATGAGGACCTCCAGCGTTGCCAGAATCCCCATAGGAAAGCATTGAATAATGCTTTCCTATGGGGAGGTCTAATGCAATGCGCAGCCATTGCCATGCATGTGCATTGGCTCTCCCCCGCCGGCTGACGTTAAGCATGTTCCCTTACTTGACCTCTTCCGCACAAATATCGTGTTCACTCTTTAGGTAAATCAGATGATCCTCTCCAATCCTATTGTATTTCAGAGTATTGATCATGAGAAGTATAAAAAAAGTGAAGTAGGGGGGCGGAGCCTAGCTTCCAGGCTGAGCAGACGTGCAGAAACCAAGCTCCTGACCAAAATTACTATTTTGGGGGGAAAAACCCCAGAAATCTGGCACGTCCGCCCTCTGGAGGGCTATGAGCGAGAAGGGGACACCCGGGTGAATCCTTTGATACCCGAATCTTGCATAACTCTAGCCGGGAACCCGAGAAATCTACTGAGGTCTACCAGGGATCGAGCCGGGGAGAAGCAGTCGCTCTCCTCGATTGAGAACTCGCGCACGGACTCATCAAACCTAACACCTACCCCACCTTTGGGCCGAAGAGGGATAACCCGGTCTGCACTAGGCGTCTGGAACATACACCACAAGCTTTAACCACCTACCATGAGAGAAACGGTGCATCTCCTGTGCAGCACGCGCTGTCTACTTTTATGAGCCAGGATGGCAAACACAGTACTTGCAGAAACCACTGGAGGCCCACAGGAATCACTTCAAAACCAGCGAGACAAGCTCTTTTGTGCCTTATGGCTGAAGCTTGAACACAGACAGGCTTGGATAGCAGAGGAGAGTAGAGAAGAAGGAGCACAGAGGCACCAGCCTAATGAACCTCACCACTTCACAGCCTGTTCAGCGTGGAGACCATCCCTGACACTCTGCCATGAGGAGCCTCTTAGGAGGAAAGCCCGCCAATCCATGGCCTGTCCACGTCCTGAGAAGCACAGCACACGCTTCTGCATGCCTAAGCTCAGAACCAAATGGAAGACACCCCGGATGCTTATTACATGCCGCTGGCGGGAACAACTTCGCTTTCAAGCCATGCATACTGCCATCCGGGACATCACTCGCAGAGCCAAGTGGGACCGGAGTATTGGGACCAGCAAGTGTACTCTCGCAGAGGCCTGGGGCCAGTGGTGTGGCCTGTTCTGGACTGCTGGGACTCAAACTCTGTATGAAACTCTGGTAGTCAACATGGGTATTGGGTGAGGGCAGGGAACTTTAGCGGGGTGGTGGGCGCTGTAGACCGGGCTCCCCTTAGCTATAACCCACCCCGCCAGACTTATACAGCCATGTAAGACACTACATAGGGGGTCCCTGTCATTTGCAAGCTACTGCCTAGCGGAAGCAGCCTACTGCTGAATAATGCATGCCCTCCTTTCTTTTCGTCCCTGTGCACAACAGATTTGACTAGCCTGGTACCCGTAGCATGCAACACCCAAATACCCACCTAGTCTAGTGTTCCTTTAAGTTAGACCATCCTGCTGGCACCTCAAATCTAGACAGGTTAGCTTGATTCTCTTCTGTTAAGCACGTTCCTATATTAACTCATTTATGTCTCCCTATACTAAAAAGTGCAGTGTTCTTCTATAACAATTAATGCAACTCCTATGCATATTAATCTTGCATATATTAATGCCACAATGTCATTCTCTTCTTGTATGAATCACAATGCACACAAAAATAAAGAATTTAAAAAAAAGTTAAGTACACCTGACATATCTTGTCTCTCCCTGTTACTTTTATGTATTTAACTATGCTGATCTGACTTTTTCAGACAATCTTGTTTACGATGCTACAAAAATAATGAATGGGAGAAAAATGGTTACTGCTGCTAGTAAATATTTGGACTATGACACTCACCTGTAACTGGAAATAAACACTAAATAGGATGCAAAACAGAGTTTTCCTACAGCTTTGTATTCCTAACACTATAGTGTTTTAAATCACTTTATTTGTGCAGTCCTGGCCACACCTTCCCTGGCTGAGACTCACACAGCCTCTGTGGAAAAAAGGCTTATTTTTATAACACAGTGTATTTAGTTTAGTAGTTCTTATACAATGCTCTGTTAGTTGGTTTTTAATAGCACACATGGAGGTTACTGTAGACTCTTGAAGGAAATTAACATAGCTGAAGATAAGAAATTCTAAGTTAAACACACTGTGCAATGCAAAAGTCTAAAAAAATATATTATTTTTCAGGAATGTGTAGGGAGGTTGTGTGAGTCTTGGCCAGAGAAGGTGTGGCTAGAGATGCATACATAAAGTAATTTAACTGCTAAATGGCAGAGAATTGAGCAGTGAAACTGCATGGGCATGATCTGTACACCAAAAATGAAGCTAGCATTGGTTTTAGTTCTTAGAGTGTCTCTTTAAATTATTACCAAACATTTTAGCCCCTGATGGTAAGACGGTGTCGGCCCCCATAATTACTTAAATAGCTGAAGGGTGATGAGAGAGTAGCATAAATATGTTTATAAAAGTATTGCACCAGAAAAAAACTGAGATTGCCCTTATATCGAGTAAATGCTGAAGGACCTATACAATAATGAAATCAAGGAATTGCAATGTTTAGGTTTAATATGCTGAAAATAGCATTAGCTGAGTTGGGGAATGTACTTTAGGCTGACATTTTTTATTCCCTTGGCATTTCTCCACAATTCTCTATTTAGTAGAGTAACCCACATGAGGGTTAGATAAAAATGAATTGAGCAAACTGCACAGGCAGCATGCACGCTTCGCAAAGGTGGTTATAAATTAGGAAAGAAAGGCAAAAGATCAGATTTAGACAGTTTAAATCTTTCACCATGATACAATAATGGATACTGCAAGTTATGCTGAACAACAATGTGACTCGAGTTACAGAGTTTTAAGCTTACCGAGATATGTTAAAGATGTAATTACTGCATTCAAAAACATGCTTGGGGAACAAAAATCTCATCTAAGTCGATTCAGCTGCAAGAAGAGAAGTGTCCCTGAAACCATTTCACTGCAAATAAATACCGTGTTTTGGTGTCCCTATCACAGAACCCCTTCGTCATCAAACTTCTCCAATGGCCATTGCATGTACAATTACAATTAATCATATAGAATCAACATATTATGCAGCACTGTATAGTAGGTAAAACAAATCATTCTAACAAAATATGTTTGACATATGGGGATAGTCTGGCCCATGTGAGGATGAGACAAAAACATAGGGAAGTGAGGGGACCAAATGCAGTCCCTATAATCATTAAAATAAAATAACTTTGTGCTGCCGTCACCTCTAACCTCTGTTTTGCTACCTTTGAGGGCAGGTAAATATCGGAAAATGCAAAGAAAAACGAGGGCTGCACACCTTGGATGCAACAGTGCACAATGTACCACCAACAATTAAAGGACATTGTTATTACAAATGTTTGGGGTACACCCCTAGGCACTTTTCCAGCCACTGAGCAGAGCAAGGAAACAATAAGAGCATGGACAAGCATTTTGTTTGTGATAAGATGGCAAACACGAGAAATTTTTTAAGGTAAAAGCAACAAGATTTGGTGATAGATTTTATGTGCTGAAGGAAAGGTCAGATTTAAAGAACACATCAAGACAATATAACTGCTCTGTTGTCCTGAAGGGAAACATGGGCAGACTTTGCCTCAGAGGGAGGAAAGACAAGGAGTTCGGTCTTAGTGAGGTTGAGTTTTAGGAATTGTGAAGTCATCTAGTTAGACAATTAATTAGTAACAGGCAGGCACCCTAGTCAGATGACATGAGAATTTATTAACAAAAGCAAGCTGGCTAAAGTAGGGCGCTCACTCAAAAAGTCTTGTTTCTGTCATGCCTTAACTCTTACTTCCTGGTTCCACGGAGGCTAGCCACACCCCTTTATGACACGGTCTCCTTATTTAATCCGACCGAACCAGCTGATCGACGCTGGATTATTGAACTACGTTCCGTACTCACGAACCGGCTACAACATCGTTGTGAAAGCCCTCTGTTACCGGACCGGACTGGAAGACTTCAAGTTCCCTTCACCTCTCCTCATCCACGCCTAAAGCTGAACTCTTTCCATTCAGGATAACCGCCTCTGAGGAGATCTCGGGAACCAGTGTTCTATGTGCCGGAAGCTAAGTAAAACCTCTGTGATAAGCGTTGCATCACAAAGCTGTTATTTCCTGTCTCCAAAGTCCTTCGATAAAACAAACCAATTACAGCTAACTTCAACTCATACTTTATATCAGTTAGCTGCATCTGTCTTGCTTCAGTTAAAGCCTATGGAACAGCTATTGTAACTTCTTATCACCTAATTCATTAACACTACTAAGAGACTCTTTCTGATTCAGTGTCTGCTAATTACTACCGTTTACTACTTAAAGCTACAGTGCCTGTAATTGTGGACTTCAGTTATCGTTTACTAATTAAAGCTACAGTGCCTGTAATTGTGGACTTCAGTTATCGTTTACTACTTAAAGCTACAGTGCCTGTAATTGTGGACTTCAGTTATCGTTTACAAAGTAAAGCTACAGTACCTGTAAATTGGAATTAAAGTCAATACCTTTTACTTTCTATAATAAATATTCGAACTATAAGAAATCTGCAGTTGTGTTCCTTCATAACAAATGTTTAGACGTGACAGAATAATCCAGCCCTTGTAATGGATCCAGCAGATTTCGATTCTACGATAACTACGCTGAATCAAAGAGTTGATACACTAGCCCAAGGTGTGCAAGACCTGCAAGTTACTAACGAAAGAATTCTCACTTATGTCAGAGATCTACAAACTCATACTCCTCATACTATTCTGCACTCGGCTAGCGATCCTGCTGTATGTAACCCTGAAAAATTCTATGGTGATCGTTCCAAATATAAGGAGTTTTTTTATTCCTGCAAATTATTGATTGCTTTAAAACCTAGATCTTATCCCACAGAAAGATCTAAGGTTTATTCAGCTATCTCATTTCTGAGAGGTGAACCTATGTCCTGGGCCCATTCCTTTTTGGACAATGATGACCCTATCTTAGATTCACTGGAGGAAATCCTTAAAGCCATGTCTCTTCTCTATGAAGATCCATACAAACAAAATACTGCTGAATTAACAATTAGAACCTTGCTACAAAACCATAGACCCGTTGAAGATTATATTGCTGAATTTAAAAGATGGGCAGCAGAAACGCAATGGAATGACATCGCATTGCGCAACCAGTTTCGAATCGGCTTATCTGAAGCTGTTAAAGATGAACTATCCAGAATAGAACTCCCTTCTACTTTGAATGCTCTGATTCATCTATCGATCAGCATTGACAGAAGGCTTAGAGAAAGAAAGACCGAAAAGGCTCTCTCAACTTCAACTGGGAAAAAATCATTTCATCCTCCAAAGCCTCCTGACAACCCATCTGAACCAATCGAACCTATGGAAATAGGGATAATAAGAAGTCCCCTCACTCCTGAAGAGAAAAATCGAAGACGTATATTAAACCTCTGCATGTATTGTGCCTCTCAAGTTCATTTAGTCTCTGATTGTCCTTTATTGAAACGGATAAAAGGCAGTAGGCAGTCTCATGCCTCTTCCATCATAAGTGTACTTCCCTCTACAGCAAATAGTCAAATGTCCCCTATCGTTCTTGTATTACAGTGGGACAATAAAAGAATTCTAACCAAGGCTGTTATCGATTCCGGTGCAAATGGAGTATTCATCGACTCAGCCTTTGTAACAAAGAATAAAATTCCTTGTGTTCGTAAAATAACTTCTGTGCCTGTTAAAGTGATTGACGGGTCCCTCATTTCATCGGGATCAATACTTCATGAATCCATCCCTCTAAAAGTAACCATCAATCATACTCATACTGAAAGTCTTATATTTGATGTTATCTCATCACCATTTTTTCCTATTATATTAGGGATCAACTGGTTAAGGAACCACAACCCTCAAATCTCATGGTTTCCCTTCTCTCTTGCCTTTAATTCCGATTATTGCAAGAAAACATGCTTGCAACGTATTCCAATTCTTCAGTCTACTAAAGAACCAGCTAAAACCTCATGTTGTTCTGACACCGAACTGGAGTTTCCTCCTCCTACAGTCATTGGAATCTTATCTTCTCTTATTGACGACATTAAAGATCTCAGTGAAGATGCTCTTGAACTTCCTAAATCAATGAAATTATCCAAGAAAAACGGTCTCTACTATTTTAAAGACCGGATTTATGTACCTCCCTCTTTCAGAATTAAAGTACTTGAATTTATTCATGATTCTCCTCTGGCAGGTCATCCAGGTATGAAAAAGACCCTTGAATTGTCTAAGAGATACTATTGGTGGCCTCGTCAAGACCGAACTATTGAATCTTATGTCAAATCTTGTTCTATATGCCAAAGATCCAAACATGTCCATCGACCATTCGGTCAATTATTGAATTTACCGATTCCTGAACGGCCTTGGCAATCCATTTCTATGGACTTCTTGGTGGAACAACCTCCTCCCTCTTATGAAATCGGTGATCTTGTCTGGCTTTCCTCAAAGAACATCTCTACAAACCGTCCATCAAAGAAGTTAAGTTCCCTTTTTCTTGGTTATTTTCCAATAATATCGGTTATCAACCGTAATGTTGTTAAATTGAAACTTCCACCTACTTTGAAGCAACATCCTGTTTTTCATGTGTCCTTACTAAAGCCTCATCATCCTGACCCTTTCCAAAGAAATGTCACTACTTCTCCTGATCCCATATTGGTCCAGGGTGAAGAAGAATACGAAATTCAAAGTATACTAGATTCAAGGATCCATCGTGGCTCTTTACAATACCTCATCAGATGGAAAGGATATGGAATTGATGAAGATACATGGGAAAACTCCTCTGTCGTTCATGCTGACAAATTGATTTCCAAATTTCACAAGCGTTACCCTTCTAAACCAAGTCAATAGCACCCAGAGGTTGCTCATTAAGGAGAGGGTACTGTCATGCCTTAACTATGGTATCCTCTTACTTCCTGGTTCCACGGAGCCTAGCCACACCCCTTTATGACACGGTCTCCTTATTTAATCCGACCGAACCAGCTGAGCGACGCTGGATTATTGAACTACGTTCCGTACTCACGAACCGGCTACAACATCGTTGTGAAAGCCCTCTGTTACCGGACCGGACTGGAAGACTTCAAGTTCCCTTCACCTCTCCTCATCCACGACTAAAGCTGAACTCTCTCCATTCAGGATAACCGCCTCTGAGGAGATCTCGGGAACCAGTGTTCTATGTGCCGGAAGCTAAGTAAAACCTCTGTGATAAGCGTTGCATCTCAAAGCTGTTATTTCCTGTCTCCAAAGTCCTTCGATAAAACAAACCAATTACAGCTAACTTCAACTCATACTTTATATCAGTTAGCTGCATCTGTCTTGCTTCAGTTAAAGCCTATGGAACAGCTATTGTAACTTCTTATCACCTAATTCATTAACACTACTAAGAGACTCTTTCTGATTCAGTGTCTGCTAATTACTACCGTTTACTACTTAAAGCTACAGTACTATATAGTTGATGGGATATTTTGGGATATTGCTAGTGTACCTATAATAGAGGACAAAACATAGTGCAAATATTGCTACTAAAATATAGTGAAAGATTGCCAGTGATCAGAATGCACTCACATATTCCAGAATAATAAAGCGTATTATAGGTGCCTCCCCTTGGTGGAAATGGGGGGTGTGTTCCTTTAAAATTCCCTCCTCAAGTGATAGCCGATAGGGTATCCAGGTCAGCATAGAATCTCACAGACAGCAACCAAAGGAATACTTAAAGGCGATTTATTCACTTGAAAAAAGGTTAAATTGAATAAAATAATAAAAACAAATAAGAGAGAGATGCTGGTCCTACGCGTTTCGTCCTTCTACAGCAAGGACTTCCTCAGGGACCTCTTTCAGTAAATCAAATTTTACAGGTACAAAAAACAGCATCCTAAAACGCTAACAATAAAAAGCTATTATATAGGGCTAAGCCCTCCAAGTCATTGGTGGAATAGTGGGTGTCTTCTCCATGCCTGCTTCCGATTCGCCGAAAACTTCTTCTCAGGTGTAGCTGTTTAACCGCAATGAAAAAGCCGGGTCCGTTCGAAACTCCAGCCACTTCCGCATTCGTCATGCGCCACGTCGTACGTCATACGTCACGTGTATAATTGCCGATCACGTGATCTTTATGCGTTCCATGCTCGGGAAGCAAAGATGGCTGTGCGTTCCACAGCATTTATAACGGCTTAAAGAGACATCTAATGTATAACTCAGGCACTAGGAGTAAAAAACTGTTAGAATGTTTTCTTTGATCACATTAAAAAAATATCTTAATCTAAATAATGCGTCCTCTAAATGAAATGATAACTTTAACCAGTTAAAATGAATGAAAAAACTTCCCATCCAAGTCAATCATTCATTATATCAATTGTAATATTACTTAGTCATTAGTGATACTAATAGTGGATTTATGCAATACCAATAATATTAATTTTAATTATAATTATAATTTTACTTAATAACTAATGGTACTGAAAATGAATTCATACATTAGCAACAACTTTTTTTTATCATATTAACCGTCAACCATAATTAATTTGTCAATAATAATAGTGGATTCATATGTTAGTGACAATATTGTTTATCATAATATCTATTAAAGTGACATTGTAGAATGAATTCACATTCTCAATTGTGAATTCATTTGAAAAAAGTGACATAAAATGTCCATTTTCCTATATTCAATTGCACATCCATATTGTATAGAATAATTAAACAAATGATTAAACAATCAAAATTAAAATGACTATATCACCATTAATGTGAAGTGACATGAATATTTATTTATATATTCGATTACATATCCATATTGTATAGAATCGTATAAAAGGATGAACCCTTAATGTTCATTACAAAAAAAGGGGGACATAAGAGATATACATTTTACTACTAAAATAGTGTTGTATTTTACTGGGTGTTCAAATTATATTATATTATATTTAACTGTGTATTTGATTAAAGATATATACACTCAATTAATTCAAAAAACAAACAATATCCATGTCCACATTTAAACCCCTAGGGGTGAGAGTGCGCAACCTGTGAATCCAAAAAGATTCTCTTCGTGCCAATCTTTTCTCTTTGTTACCCCCTCTCCAGTGGGATTGAATTTGTTCTATCCCTATACAGCGCAGTCCCTTCAGACAAAAAGATGGGCAACTGTTACAATGGAGGGGGACTGAGTGGGTCTCCAATCGTTTCTTTATGTTATTTATATGTTCTAGAAGTCTTACTTTTAGACATCTTTTTGTGCGGCCAACATATTGTCTGCCACATGGGCACTGGAGGAGATATACCACACAGGTAGTGCGGCAGCCAATTTCTGATTTAATAGGAAAGGATTTCCCTGTCACAAAACTGCTATATGAAGTAACTTTATCCGTGTTAACTTGTGAACATGCTTTACAGCTTTTGCAACCCTTAAAACCTTTTAGCTCTTTTTTATTTCTACTTGTGGATCCATTCTTTAGGGCATAACTGGGTGCTAGTATATTTTTGAGGTTTTGTTGTTTCCTATAAATAATTTTTGGTCTATTAGATAGGTGTTCCCCCAAAATGGGATCCTCCAATAATATAGGCCAAAATTTATACAAACTCCTCTGTATTTTTGAATGGTCCACACTGTATTGTGTGAAAAAAGCCTGTTTGAAATTCTCCCCTGTTTTTTTCTTCTTATTAATAGGGCCATCCGCTAGAAGCTCATTCCTATTTCTCTTGGACATCATATGGATGTCTCTATTAATCTGTTTTTGATTGTAACCTTTTTTGACCAGCTTACCGGCTATATGTTGGGCCTGTACCTGAAAATCCTCCGTGTGTGAGCAGTTCCTCCTTATTCTGGTTAATTGTCCTTTGGCAATGCCCTTCAGCCAAGGCTGGTGGTGGCAACTATGTTTATGGACGTAGCTATTCCCGTCAGTTGGTTTAAAAAAGCATTTGGATTTTATCTTGTTATTATCACAGAATAAGGTGAGATCTAAGAAATTTATTTCTCTGCGGTTCCACACTGGGGAAAATTTTAAATTATATTCATTCTGGTTTAGATGATCAACAAAAGTCATAAATTCAGAGTCTGACCCTTTCCAAATGACAATCACGTCATCAATATATCTCCGCCATAGGACCAGGTTCACCACCCAGTCATGCCCCAGACGCACGCAGAGGTCTTCCCATCTGCGCATGTATATGTTGGCATAACTGGGGGCGAACCTGGTACCCATGGCGGTTCCCACCAGCTGGAGATAAAATGATTGGTCAAAAAGGAAAAAATTGTGTTCCAATATAAACTGGATGCCCCACAAAATAAAAGATCTAAGGCCGAGGGAAATATCTTCATCCTGATGTAAATAAAAAGCCACTGCTTTAAGCCCAAGGTTGTGACTGATGACTGTATACAATGAGGTTACATCTAGTGTAGCCCAACTGTAATCTTCCTGCCATTCCAAACTTTCAATTTCCTGCAAAAAGGATTTAGTGTCCTTAGTGTATGACCATGCCCTTTGTGCATATTTTTGTAAATAGGAGTCTAAAAAGGCTGACAAGTTGGCCGTAATAGATTCAATCCCGCTTATAATTGGGCGCCCTGGGGGACTTGTAAGGTTTTTATGAATCTTGGGAATAAAATAAAAAATAGGGATGACTGGATAGGGGTTCCAAAGATAATCAAAATTTCTTTTTGTAATGATGTTTTCATTTCTAGCCTCTTCTAAAAGGGTTTTTAGTTCCATATTAAACACCTGGGAGGGGTCATTTTTAAGTTTTTTGTACGTGTTCCCATCCGCCAAGATATTAGAAGCCTCTTGGCGGTAATACTGTTCTGACATAATGACTATTGCCCCCCCTTTGTCCGCTTCCTTTATGACAATGTCCTCTCTAGAGGTTAGATCTTTTAATGCTGCTTGCTCCCCCTTTGTTAGATTGTGTACTTGGTTCCCTCCTCTTTTTCTCTTACCTACCCATTTTTCAAAATCCTTTTCAACTAGGTCTTCAAAGGTTTCCAAATGTGACCCTTTACTGTGTGCAGGGAAGAATTTGGACCTGGGCTTAAATTTTCCCTGTATGTCATTAGACTCATACTCATCTTTGTTCTCAATTGGATTTGGGAATTTCAAAAAATGTCTAGTGACTGTCATTGATCTAATGAATTTTTTAAAATCAATATATAATTGAAAATCATCCGCCTCTTGGTTAGGGGCGAATTTCATTCCCTTCTCCAAGAGCTGCATTTCCTGTTCTGTCAAATTGATTTTGAAAAATGGGTAGGTAAGAGAAAAAGAGGAGGGAACCAAGTACACAATCTAACAAAGGGGGAGCAAGCAGCATTAAAAGATCTAACCTCTAGAGAGGACATTGTCATAAAGGAAGCGGACAAAGGGGGGGCAATAGTCATTATGTCAGAACAGTATTACCGCCAAGAGGCTTCTAATATCTTGGCGGATGGGAACACGTACAAAAAACTTAAAAATGACCCCTCCCAGGTGTTTAATATGGAACTAAAAACCCTTTTAGAAGAGGCTAGAAATGAAAACATCATTACAAAAAGAAATGTTGATTATCTTTGGAACCCCTATCCAGTCATCCCTATTTTTTATTTTATTCCCAAGATTCATAAAAAACCTTACAAGTCCCCCAGGGCGCCCAATTATAAGCGGGATTGAATCTATTACGGCCAACTTGTCAGCCTTTTTAGACTCCTATTTACAAAAATATGCACAAAGGGCATGGTCATACACTAAGGACACTAAATCCTTTTTGCAGGAAATTGAAAGTTTGGAATGGCAGGAAGATTACAGTTGGGCTACACTAGATGTAACCTCATTGTATACAGTCATCAGTCACAACCTTGGGCTTAAAGCAGTGGCTTTTTATTTACATCAGGATGAAGATATTTCCCTCGGCCTTAGATCTTTTATTTTGTGGGGCATCCAGTTTATATTGGAACACAATTTTTTCCTTTTTGACCAATCATTTTATCTCCAGCTGGTGGGAACCGCCATGGGTACCAGGTTCGCCCCCAGTTATGCCAACATATACATGCGCAGATGGGAAGACCTCTGCGTGCGTCTGGGGCATGACTGGGTGGTGAACCTGGTCCTATGGCGGAGATATATTGATGACGTGATTGTCATTTGGAAAGGGTCAGACTCTGAATTTATGACTTTTGTTGATCATCTAAACCAGAATGAATATAATTTAAAATTTTCCCCAGTGTGGAACCGCAGAGAAATAAATTTCTTAGATCTCACCTTATTCTGTGATAATAACAAGATAAAATCCAAATGCTTTTTTAAACCAACTGACGGGAATAGCTACGTCCATAAACATAGTTGCCACCACCAGCCTTGGCTGAAGGGCATTGCCAAAGGACAATTAACCAGAGTAAGGAGGAACTGCTCACACACGGAGGATTTTCAGGTACAGGCCCAACATATAGCCGGTAAGCTGGTCAAAAAAGGTTACAATCAAAAACAGATTAATAGAGACATCCATATGATGTCCAAGAGAAATAGGAATGAGCTTCTAGCGGATGGCCCTATTAATAAGAAGAAAAAAACAGGGGAGAATTTCAAACAGGCTTTTTTCACACAATACAGTGTGGACCATTCAAAAATACAGAGGAGTTTGTATAAATTTTGGCCTATATTATTGGAGGATCCCATTTTGGGGGAACACCTATCTAATAGACCAAAAATTATTTATAGGAAACAACAAAACCTCAAAAATATACTAGCACCCAGTTATGCCCTAAAGAATGGATCCACAAGTAGAAATAAAAAAGAGCTAAAAGGTTTTAAGGGTTGCAAAAGCTGTAAAGCATGTTCACAAGTTAACACGGATAAAGTTACTTCATATAGCAGTTTTGTGACAGGGAAATCCTTTCCTATTAAATCAGAAATTGGCTGCCGCACTACCTGTGTGGTATATCTCCTCCAGTGCCCATGTGGCAGACAATATGTTGGCCGCACAAAAAGATGTCTAAAAGTAAGACTTCTAGAACATATAAATAACATAAAGAAACGATTGGAGACCCACTCAGTCCCCCTCCATTGTAACAGTTGCCCATCTTTTTGTCTGAAGGGACTGCGCTGTATAGGGATAGAACAAATTCAATCCCACTGGAGAGGGGGTAACAAAGAGAAAAGATTGGCACGAAGAGAATCTTTTTGGATTCACAGGTTGCGCACTCTCACCCCTAGGGGTTTAAATGTGGACATGGATATTGTTTGTTTTTTGAATTAATTGAGTGTATATATCTTTAATCAAATACACAGTTAAATATAATATAATATAATTTGAACACCCAGTAAAATACAACACTATTTTAGTAGTAAAATGTATATCTCTTATGTCCCCCTTTTTTTGTAATGAACATTAAGGGTTCATCCTTTTATACGATTCTATACAATATGGATATGTAATCGAATATATAAATAAATATTCATGTCACTTCACATTAATGGTGATATAGTCATTTTAATTTTGATTGTTTAATCATTTGTTTAATTATTCTATACAATATGGATGTGCAATTGAATATAGGAAAATGGACATTTTATGTCACTTTTTTCAAATGAATTCACAATTGAGAATGTGAATTCATTCTACAATGTCACTTTAATAGATATTATGATAAACAATATTGTCACTAACATATGAATCCACTATTATTATTGACAAATTAATTATGGTTGACGGTTAATATGATAAAAAAATGTTGTTGCTAATGTATGAATTCATTTTCAGTACCATTAGTTATTAAGTAAAATTATAATTATAATTAAAATTAATATTATTGGTATTGCATAAATCCACTATTAGTATCACTAATGACTAAGTAATATTACAATTGATATAATGAATGATTGACTTGGATGGGAAGTTTTTTCATTAATTTTAACTGGTTAAAGTTATCATTTCATTTAGAGGACGCATTATTTAGATTAAGATATTTTTTTAATGTGATCAAAGAAAACATTCTAACAGTTTTTTACTCCTAGTGCCTGAGTTATACATTAGATGTCTCTTTAAGCCGTTATAAATGCTGTGGAATGCACAGCCATCTTTGCTTCCCGAGCATGGAACGCATAAAGATCACGTGATCGGCAATTATACACGTGACGTATGACGTACGACGTGGCGCATGACGAATGCGGAAGTGGCTGGAGTTTCGAACGGACCCGGCTTTTTCATTGCGGTTAAACAGCTACACCTGAGAAGAAGTTTTCGGCGAATCGGAAGCAGGCATGGAGAAGACACCCACTATTCCACCAATGACTTGGAGGGCTTAGCCCTATATAATAGCTTTTTATTGTTAGCGTTTTTAGGATGCTGTTTTTTGGACCTGTAAAATTTGATTTACTGAAAGAGGTCCCTGAGGAAGTCCTTGCTGTAGAAGGACGAAACGCGTAGGACCAGCATCTCTCTCTTATTTGTTTTTATTATTTTATTCAATTTAACCTTTTTTCAAGTGAATAAATCGCCTTTAAGTATTCCTTTGGTTGCTGTCTGTGAGATTCTATGCTGACCTGGATACCCTATCGGCTATCACTTGAGGAGGGAATTTTAAAGGAACACACCCCCCATTTCCACCAAGGGGAGGCACCTATAATACGCTTTATTATTCTGGAATATGTGAGTGCATTCTGATCACTGGCAATCTTTCACTATATTTTAGTAGCAATATTTGCACTATGTTTTGTCCTCTATTATAGGTACACTAGCAATATCCCAAAATATCCCATCAACTATATAGTCCTGCAATTTGGTTATCAGCTGGAAGATAACCCTGGGAGGCCGTGTACCTATCAGTTAAGTTAAAGTTTTTTTGGTTTTTATCACTTTTCCACGGGTGTCCGTGTTGTTTTGTTATTTAAAGCTACAGTGCCTGTAATTGTGGACTTCAGTTATCGTTTACTAATTAAAGCTACAGTGCCTGTAATTATGGACTTCAGTTATCGTTTACTACTTAAAGCTACAGTGCCTGTAATTGTGGACTTCAGTTATCGTTTACTAAGTAAAGCTACAGTACCTGTAAATTGGAATTAAAGTCAATACCTTTTACTTTCTATAATAAATATTCAAACTATAAGAAATCTGCAGTTGTGTTCCTTCATAACAAATGTTTAGACGTGACAGTTTCTCCAAGGACCTAAAGGATCTATAGAAAATACTGAATGAGGAGCACAGCCATACTGATAAAAAAAAAAAAAAAAACTTTATTAATTGGGTCCAATAGAATAGGTATTCCCAGGAAACACACAAAAAAAGAAAATGTCTCAGTAATAACGCCACATTACAAAGAATGTACAAAATGTATCACAGTTCTCTATACACAGTAAATAACTACACAAAGCAAAAATTATAATCTAGATACAAATTTGATAAGATAGCCAGAAAGAGCAACCCAACAAATCATACATACCATAAAAAGAAAAATACTAGAAGTAGTGAGAAGAAGGAGAAAATCAAGAAGATGCCCCCAACGTTTTGGCAAGATTACCTTTATCAATGGAGACTGATGTAAAAGGAAAAAAGTTCCTATATATACCCACTAATAAACCAAGATAAGAAACACCAGAGTATGATGTTTGGCCACCCACTATGATTGAGATCCTCCCAACCATAATCACACGATCATGGTCACCAAGGATACCAATATACAGGAACTATGTGTACAATTGTGCTTAATAAAAACACATCAAGGATAAGAAAATTCATAAACATAAATACTTGAAACAATAAAAAGAATATGACAAAAAGAAATAAACTGAAATGCAACCCAAAAAGTATCTGTCCATCTCTCTTGGAATAAATTAGTGTGTGTATTGTGGAATGCACATGTGTTTTCAAAAATGTCCCCAAATCAGGTTTGTTAGAACAATACCCCCACCCCAGATTGCAGGTAGGATGGTGCTGCCAAACAAATATTCTTTGATAAGTATAGGCACGAACAGCCTGTGGGAGGCATCATGCGTTCCATACTCGAGAAAAAATGGTGCCGTACCTGTATGGTGCATGCGTAAGTTTAAAGCTGGGCAGATACCTATTTTGCCTAAACGCGGAACAATCCCGTTCCAGAAAACCAGAGTGCGGACGCAATACGCTCTCCCCAAATGCAGCCAAGCGAGTAATTCGTTGAACAGCGTATGCACGGACGTTACTTGGAATGCCGCATGTGTTCCATTACAAAAACCAAAAAAACAAGAAGAAGTTGACAGCGCCACACAGACTATAATAACTGTACTACAAAAACGGACCACATGATAAGTCACAGGGAAAAAAATATGAAATGAAATGTAAGAGTAAAGCTGAAAAACAGAATGAATGGTATAGCAAAAAGAACAAGGAAAAGGGAAAAACAAAACCCAAATCAAAATATACACAACAAGAGGCTATAGACCCAATATGCCTACAATCATATAGAACCCATTTTATTTTGTATAGAATTCCAACAGAAGCATCGATATCATGTCATAATCAAATTTCCATAACTTATGAGAGCATGCAAAACAAGTCAATGATCCTCATGAAGTAAAAACAAGAAGACATGACACGTAAAGAGTGCCTAAAAGGCTTAAATCCAACACTGATATCCATTATATATACATTATGGAAAGCAAAAACTACAAAATAACCACGTCAAAGATATCACTAAGATGTCCAAAGTCGTAGAGCAATCAAAGCATATTCATGATGATCCAATATTCCAGCGTCCATCCAAAGATGAAATTCAGGAAGAAACAAAAAACTGCGGGGCTATACCCAGTGAGAAGTTCCCCCAAAAACCTGCTGTAAAGCACAACAAGAAAACACAGACTAAATAAAACCACAGGAATATAAAAATAAGCAGAGGTGAGAAACAAAAGATGTAAGTGTGTAACAACAATCCTAATATAAATTAAGTAATTCTTGGCATTACCAGGGGACATCATATATAAGCAAAACACATTTACCTCAAAGGATTATAATCACACTCCTCATTCAGCCCATGAGGAAACAATGTATCCAACAGGTAAATCCAACAAAGTTCTGCCTGTTTAAGAGAATCTGCAAGGTAACATCCAGAATAGGATTTTTTAATGCGTTTTATAGCCTGAAATCTAAACTGGGCCACAGAGTGGCCTGAGTTAACAAAGTGTTTGGCCAAGGGGATGTGTTGTTTCTTTGTCCAAATGGTACTTTTGTGTTCACCAATGCGTATGGTTAATGAGCTCGAAGTTTGACACACGTAACCAAGTCTACACAGGCACTTGAATAGGTAGATGACACGATCAGATTGACAATTCAAGAAATCTTTAATGGAAAACAGTTGGCCTGTTCTGGGATGGATGATTCCAGAGCCCGTTGTGGTGTTGTTGCAATTAGCACAGTGACCACAACGATGCATCCCACTAATCTGGGTCAACCAAGTGGTAGGAAGCTTAGTAGAGGGTACGGATCTGTAGGGTGAAACAAGGGCCTTAATGTTTCTGGATCTTCTATATGCCATGATTGGTTTTTCACTGAAAAGATCTCGAAGATGGATCACTCTGTGAAACATGCCAATTCGTATAGATGACATGTTTCACAAAACAAGACTTTGTTGAATATGTAGTAATACAAGGAATGCGATTTGATGCCTTTTTCTTACACCAAGGTTATAATAAAGAAATCTTCTCCACACCTTTGACTTTATCCAATGTCTCCTGTAATGAGTTTTTACTGTAATCTTGCGTGCTCGAATGTCAAAATTTTCCTCCTGAGACACAATCTGCTGGACACGTAGTAGTTGACTAAAAGAAGGAAGAATACGAATCATGCTGACAGGGAGGAAGGAGTTCGCCTGTAAAAATGCAACCCTGTCAGTTGGTTTTTGAAACTAATCAAAACATAATCCATCCAAATGTACGCTGGTTGTGTCATATTCCAAGGTGAATTTGATACGCGGAATATAGTGATCCAAATCCAATTTTAAATGTACTAAATTGCCCTCCGAACCGTTCCAAAGAAAGGCATACAAGGGAGCAATATTGGCTCCCATCGCAGTACCCTGTATCTGAAAGAAGAAATCACCAAATGTGAAATAATTGTATTTCAAAACCAATTCAAGTAAAGATTGAACAAAATCACTTAAATTAGGATCTCATTCCAGCATCCCCAGTCATGTGCCGCAGCTTCAAAACCACCCGCATGAGGGATGGATTTATACAAACTGCATACATCCAGAGTAGACAAGAAGGTATCAGTAAGCGGAGGTCATAATCCATCTAATTTCTCCAATAAATCAACTGTATCACATATGTAAGATCTCATCCGTACCACCAATACCTGGAGAAAAGCATCAACATATTGTGCTAGTGGTTGCAGCCGAGAATCACACCCTGACACAATGGGCCTGCCAGGAGGATTCAGAAGATTCTTGTGAAGATTCTGGTAAAGAAAATGTACCCGAGGTGTGGAGATGTTCAAGAACTCAAAAATCTTATTAATCAGACCCTTACCTAGGGCCTCCAGGATGATGGCACTAATCCTCCCCTGGAATCTATCAGTAGTATCACCTGGTAGCTTCTCATAATGAGTCTGATCATACAATTAGGCAAATGCCTCATCTTTGTATTTAACAGTATCCAAAACTAAATGGCCCCACCTTTGTCCACAGCACGGACAATCATGGAGTCATCTCTTTCGAAGTATTCAAAACATTCCATTCATCCTTGGTCAAACTGGAGCAACCAGTTCGTGACCACCGAATTTTAGAAAGTTCCAATTGGCAAAGCTTAATGAAAGTTTCAACCGTGAGATGAGTGGCCGGTGGAGAGAACATACTTTTAGTTTTAATTTTAGATAGATAAACCAAGCTCAATTCCATTCAAGATTCACCTGTCTGGACATCCCCTTGTATGTTGTCACCTGAAAAGAAAACCTTTAAGCGCAAAGTCCAAAAAAATTCATACAGTTCAATGTCCAAATCCAGCTTGTCCCCATAAAAAGCTAGAACTGTCAGGGCACCGCGGTCTCCCCTTCCCCTACCTGTCAGCGAGCGGCGTCCTCTCAGCTCCAGGCGCCGCTCGCATCCTCCTCCTCGCCTCCCAGCGGCAGCATGTATAACACTGCACGCTGGAGCCCGCACGTTTTTCCGAACGCCAGGGTCGGTCACGTGACCCAGGGTTAAAGTCACAGTACTATAATCACAGTGGGAGGTGTAAATATCTCCCACGTGTGATTGTTAATTCTGATTGGAAGTTATCCAATCAGAATTAACCATAGGATTTATATACTTACCTTTCCTGCCTCTCAGTGCCCTGTTGTGGTCTTGTGATACCTGTATTGCAGTCTGTTTGTGCGTCTCTCTGGTTACCGATTATTTGGCCTGTTATTCCGATTTTCCTGTATTCTCCATTCCTTTGACCTCGGCTTGTTTCTCGTTCTCCTGTTTTCTGGCTCCCTTTACTTGGCTTGTCTCCTGGCTATTCTTAGTGTGCTTAACCCGGCCATTCTAAGGACCGGTATTGCACCCTTTACTTTCTGTGACCTGTTAGCGTGTTAGGTTCCCGAATCGTGACATTACAACAGGGCCACCATGGAACCTGCTGACATTCCACAGCTGTTAGTAAATCAGGAGGCTAGAATGGATGGTTTAGACCACCATATGGATCAGTTTTCCCAGGCTTTACAAACCATACTGGCTCGTACCGCCCACTTGCAACCTGCCGTTCAAGAAGCTGTTGCTGCTGTGCCAGAACCCATTCCCGATCCAGTACCTGTCCCGGCTCACGTGGTTCACATGAAGCCACCACAGCCCTATAGCGTTGATCCAGCATTATGTCGTGGCTTCCTCAACCAAATTGATATTCATTTGGTGATGAATCCTCGTTCCTACCCCACTGATAGAACCAAAATTGCTTTTTTGATTAACCACTTGTCCGGGAGAGCTTTAGCATGGGCTAATCCCATGTGGGAAAATGCTTCCCCAATGTCCTTTGCAGACTTTTTGACCGCTTTCAAACGCACATTTGATCAACCCGGTAGGGTTGCTTCTGCTGGCAAAGCTCTGCTTAGGCTCCGACAGGGTAATAGATCAGTAGCGGATTATACTATTGAATTCCGCACTCTAGCAGCTGAAGTGGTTTGGAATAACGACGCCCTCATAACAGCCTTTCAGGAGGGTTTGGCCGCTTACATATTGGATGAGATAGCATCCAGGGAATTGCCTGTTCTTCTGGATGATGTAATAGATTATGTCATTCTTATCAACAACCGACAAGCCTTGACTCTGATCCAAAAGGCCACACCCTTGAGAGAGGCGTAGTCAAAGACGGATGAATACACCGGTTCTACCTGCTTTACCCAGTACCGCATTACTAGCATTACCTCCTCCTAGACAACCATCTCCCGAACCCATGCAATTGGGTGCTATAGGGTTAACTGAAGCTGAAAGGGCATATCGCAGAAGGGAGTGGTTATGCCTTTATTGTGGGAAGAGGGGGCTTCTCTGAAGAACCTGCCCTAATCTGCAGGGAAACTTCAGCACCTAAGGCCTAGAGAGGGGTCGGCCTCGGGTGTTATGACCTTTTCCCCTCATGTGTCCATCTCTAGACCGTTACTTTTTTGGTCAATCAAACCACTATAACAACCAAAGCCTTGATCGATTCAGGTGCTGCAGACAACCTTATGGATGAGAATTTTGCTATAACCGCAGCCTTGGCTCTGATCCAAAAGGCCACACTCTTGGCCGTTGAGGCCATAGATGGTAGACCACTTAAAAAAAAACTGGTGACCCAGGAAACCCAAGAAATTGTTATGACCGTGGGTGCCTTGCACAGGGAAAGGTTAACCTTCCAAATAATTGACTCCCCTACAGCTCCCATCGTTCTGGGTTTTCCCTGGTTAGTTAAACACAACCCAGTACTTGATTGGGGTTGTTTAGATATACTCTCCTGGGGGGAATCTTGTCAACGAGACTGTATGGCCCGTGTGCATTCTGTATGTCTACTTAATGTGCCCACTGCTAAACCGCTTTCTGTTTTTGTCCCTTCTGTGTATGCAGACATCGCATTGGTTTTTGAAAAAAGGGAGGCTGATAAGCTACCTCCACACCGTGATTGTGATTATGCCATAAACCTGTTACCAGGTACTATGCCCCCTAGGGGTAAGGTCTACCCGCTTTCTGAGAAAGAAAATCAGGTTATGGAGGAGTACATACGGGAATCCTTAAGTAAAGGTTTTATCAGAAGGTCCTCCTCTCCTGCTGGTGCTGGTTTCTTTTTCGTTGCCAAGAAGGAGGGTGATTTGAGGCCTTGCATAGACTACAGGAGTCTGAACAATATAACAGTTAAAAACGCTTATCCTATCCCTCTCATCACTGAGTTGTTTGATCGTGTTAAAGGTTCTAGATATTACACTAAACTAGACCTTAGGGGGGCTTATAACCTGGTTCGTATAAAAGAGAATGATGAATGGAAAACAGCATTCAATACACACAGTGGACATTACGAGTATTTAGTCATGCCTTTTGGGCTGTGTAATGCTCCTGCTGTGTTTCAAGACCTCATAAATGATGTCCTTAGAGATCTACTGCATATCTGTGCCGTAGTCTATCTTGATGACATACTCGTATATTCCCCTGATTTGGAGTCACACCATGAGCATGTGAGGATGGTGCTTAAGAGATTGTTGCAGAATGGTCTTTATTGCAAGTTAGAAAAATGTTTATTCAACCAAAAATCTGTACAATTCCTAGGGTATGTCATTTCTGAACAGGGATTTAGCATGGATCCTTCTAAGTTAGAAGCCATACTGTCTAGGCCTCTTCCCCAAGGACTTAAGGCAATCCAATGGTTTATAAGGTTTGCCAATTACTATCGGAGGTTTATTAAAAAAAATTCGTCAGTTATTTCTCCAATCACGAAGCTGACTAAAAAAGGTTTGCACCCCAGGGTTTGGACTCCTGAAGCCCTTTATGCCCCTGTGCAACACCATCCTGATCCTTCCCTTCCCTTTGTTATGGAAGTTGACGCTTCTGAATCTGGTGTAGGAGCGGTGTTATCACAAAGACGATCGCATACCGAACCCCTCCATCCCTGTTGTTACTTTTCTAAAAGGCTGTCTGATTCTGAAAAGAATTACGACGTCGGGAACAGAGAACTATTGGCTATTGTGAGGGCTTTTAAGGAATGGAGGTACTTATTAGAGGGAGCCAGACACAAAATCCTAGTTATAACTGATCATAAGAATCTCTCCTATATAGCTGATGCTAAAAGGTTGTCCTCTCATCAGGCCAGATGGTCTTTATTTATTTCACGCTTTCAGTACATTATCACAGGCCGGGATACCGTAATGTCAAAGCTGATGCTATCTCCCGACAATACGAACCTTTGGAGTCGATTGCCCCCGCTCCTGAGCCTATTGTGCCTACAACTAAGATAATAGCTGCTACCTGTTTGGTTGTTTCGTCTCTTTTCCTTGATGGTATCAAGGCATACCAATCCCAAGCACCCTCTGAGACACCTGTAGGTAGATTATACGTGAAAGTGAATGACAGAAAGAAGCTGTTAGCTTTATTTCACACCGCCAAAACTGCTGGTCATCCAGGGGTTACCAAAACAGTTTTGGTGGCCCTCACTTAAACAAGACGTGGTGGATTATGTGCAGACTTGTCATGTTTGCACACAGTGTAAGTCCCCTAATGTTAAAACCCCAGGACTCCTAATGCCCCTATCTGTACCCAAGAAACCATGGACCCACTTATTCATGGACTTTATTGTGGATCTTCCTTCATCTGATGGACAGACAGTAATTTTGACTGTAACTGATAGGTTCTCTAAAATGGCGCACTTTATTCCACTTAAAAAACTACCTTCTGCGGTTCAGCTGGCTCAGGTGTTTGCCAAAGAGGTGTTCCGCTTGCATGGTATACCACAAAAGATATTGTATCCAACAGGGGTCCTCAATTTGTCTCTTGGTTTTGGAGGGGCTTTTGTGCTGAGATGGGGGTCTCCTTGTCGTTCACTTCCTCCTATCATCCACAATCTAATGGGGCTGCCGAACGGGCAAATCAGTCTGTGGAGTTATATTTACGCTGCTTCACGAATGCACACCAGGACAACTGGTGTCATCTCCTTCCCTGGGCTGAATTCGCCAGGAATACCGTGACTCATTCGTCCACTGGCTTAAGTCCTTTTATGGTTGCTTACGGGTTCCGACCCTCTGTCCTTCCCGGTGTGTTCTCCGACAAGGGAATGCCCGCTTTGGACGAGCACCTCACCTTCTTACAGAGGATGTGGGATCAGGTCCATGCTGCTCTCTCTCGTGCGGCTGCTGCTCAGAAGAGGTTTGCTGATCGTCGTAGGTGTGCGGCTCCTTCTTAGGCTCCGGGTGATAGGGTTTGGTTGTCCTCTAAGAATCTCCGCCTCAGGGTTCCCTCGATGAAGTTCGCGCCCAGGTTCCTTGGCCCCTATAAGGTATTGCGCAGGGTGAATCCCGTGTCCTACTCCCTGGCCTTGCCTCCTTCCATGCGTATACCTAACACCTTTCACACCTCCCTTTTGAAGCCCTTGCTCTGTAATCGGTTCTCTGGTCCTCTCAGGCGTCCCACTTCCCTCCGCGCGGTCTCCAGTGACGTGTACGAAGTAGCTGCTCTCCTTGATTCTCGTTTCTCTCGAGGTCGGTTGCAGTATCTGGTGGATTGGAAGGGTTACGGCCCTGAGGAGCGGTCTTGGGTTTCTGTCTCTGATTTGAACGTGCCCTCTTTGATCCGCTCCTTTCAAGCCTTCGGCTTCCCGCCCTCCGGGCGATCCTCGAGGGGGGGGGTTATGTCAGGGCACCGCGGGCGGCTGTAAGGGGAGGCTGCAATCCTCTTGCAGCACTCACCCTCAGTCCCTCACCGCGGTCTCCCCTTCCCCTACCTGTCAGCGAGCGGCGTCCTCTCAGCTCCAGACACCGCTCGCGTCCTCCTCCTCGCCTCCCAGCGGCAGCATGTATAACGCTGCACGCTGGGAGCCCGCATGTTTTTACGAACGCCAGGGTCGGTCACGTGACCCAGGGTTAAAGTCACAGTACTATAATCACAGTGGGAGGTGTAAATATCTCCCACGTGTGATTGTTAATTCTGATTGGAAGTTATCCAATCAGAATTAACCATAGGATTTATATACTTACCTTTCCTGTCTCTCAGTGCCCTGTTGTGGTCTTGTGATACCTGTATTGCAGTCTGTTTGTGCGTCTCTCTGGTTACCGATTATTTGGCTTGTTATTCCGATTTTCCTGTATTCTCCATTCCTTTGACCTCGGCTTGTTTCTCGTTCTCCTGTTTTCTGGCTCCTTTTACTTGGCTTGTCTCCTGACTATTCTTAGTGTGCTTAACCCGGCCATTCTAAGGACCGGTATTGCACCCTTTACTTTCTGTGACCTGTTAGCGTGTTAGGTTCCCGAATCATGACAAGAACAAAGCCCAAACTCTTATTAAGAACCTTGATCTCACTTACCAAGAGTGACCTCCTGGAGATATTCACAACTAACGTCTTTATGTTCCTACTCTTAGAGACAGAAGATAAGAAGTCGATAAGAAGTCGATTACATGATTCAGTCGATGGGGAGAAAGATCAGGCGAGGAGAGGTAGATCAGACTACAACTGATATCGAAAGGCATAAGAGGATATCAGGTCACCAAAAGAGCCAGTATGAATTGAGAAGAGAGGTCCCAGTACAGAGCCTCGAAGAACCCCAACTGAGAGAGGTCCAGAAGGAGAGGAAGAACCAGAGAAGAAGACACTAAAGGAGCAGTTAGAAAGGTAGGAAGAGAAACCACACTGAAAATGATTAATGTTTAGCATTTTCTTTTTGGTTAGCATTTTTCAATATTTGTTGTTGTTTTTGCAAACTAACGTTTATTTAACCCCTTAAGGACACATGACATGTGTGACATGTCATGATTCCCTTTTATTCCAGAAATTCGGTCCTTAAGGGGTTAAAGTACAAGATATGCGGAAAACAAAACATATATAGTTTAAGGCAGTCCACAAGAAAAAGCATCAATACTGGCATTTAAAAGCATAGAAGGCAAAAGCCTTTTAAAAATGCTTCCACACGTGTGCATAGCTGCTACGGAGTTTAAGATAAATATACAGAATATATAATTTAATATTTGCATATTCATCTTTGCAATGATTAGAATGTATATCTGGTAAATATCTTTCTATACTATGGAATGCTATGTTTGACATTTAGTTTTATATGTATCATGCAATAGTAATGTGAATTTACTACAATATGACAATTTTAAAAAGGTCAAACATCTGTATTGAATGACAATATGTTGGCATTATATAAATTCTAGTTATAAATAATTCTGATAATGTTTGTATGTTGCATTCTGGGCCTTGATTTAATATTGTTGGATAATCTTTCCAAATGATTTAATATTTTTGGGTAGACTTTTTAAATTTTTTCATGTTATGAAACATTCTATTTTTTTTTACATTTTAAAATATGGATATATATTTGTATTCATTATATTTGTTTTAATAATGTAATATGCTGAAAAGAAATCATCATGTTAAACATTTATTAAGAAATTTAAAATCATTTGGAAATCTTATCCAACTATGTTAATTTGACGCCTATATTATTTAAAATTCTTGCTTCTGTTTGCATTCCCAGAAAATGTTAAGATTTGCTTTTTTTTATTAGGTCTTTAAAGGGTTACTCCAACCACCACGACCATTTCTGCTTTTAGAAGTGTTCATTGTGGTAGGAGACTCTATGTTTAGCATTTCAGCTTGGGAAATATTAGTCATACCACACGTGGTTTAAGGAAGCTACTATCACCCCTCTCTCCTACACTTAAGCCCTCCCTACCGCTCTATACAGTCTACTAGATTTAATTTGTCAAAAACATTTTTTTTTTAGATATTCCCTCCCCTTCTTTCACTCTGTTCCACCTCCCCTTTCTCCCTTTTATCAGCTCAGTGCTCACGCATGTGCTGAGTCAGTTAAACTGTCCAATCAAATGCTTCTCTATGACAAGTATTTGAGTGGACCTGCCAAGAGCTCCATCGACTTCAGACAGGAAGTGAACAGGTGCTTTACCCAGCACTCGATTTCACATAAGTTATAGCTTCCTTTTATTATTATTATTTTTTTAAGTTTATGCGGGGAAATCTTTTTGAATTAAACAAAAAAAATACAAAGGCAGAAAAGGGCTTTAGAAACCATTTAATTAAATGACCTCTGAATTGTAGTCACATGAATACAAAAACTGCACTGTAGACAAAAATTGCTAAAATGGGACTACAGGGGAGTTGGCTCGGCTATTTTTGCCTTAATTTTGCAAATTGGATTACATTCTAATATTTAATTAATATACCCAAAGGTGTTTTGAGACCATATGATCATTATTCCCTTGTGATGGTACTACTGTTAACTTACTCATTTGAAATATCTCAATGTAAAACTCCAAGCAGAATTCCACCAATTCCTTATTTAAAAGTGTATTTTATAGGAAGCACATTAAAAATATGGAAAACAAATGACAAATAATACCTAATCAAGGCACTTAACTTTCTACAACACAGCTGAGATTATCCCATAAGGAGAGATTTAGCGACATGGTATGGGTTTTGACACAGAACTGCTTACAAGTGTTTGGTATTTCCACTGCCTGCCAAGACTGGGACATGCACATTGCACCTTGTCCTGGTGTGGAAGGTCATCTTGGGTCACAGAATTCCATGAGTGACACAGTGGTACCTGCAAATGCTTGGTGTCTTAGATCTTGACATATCTTCTCAGCCAATGAGCTCAGCCCTGCAACTATGGACCTAGTGTTGGCAAAGTGTTACAGGGGAGGCAGAGATCACTGTAGTAGTTATGGTACTTTGAGTGTTTCTTTAACACCTGCACCTACAGATATGCTTCATGTACGAGGACATACAGATGTCATGTAATGTAAGAGTGCCGGTCACCAGCTCTTTTTTTTTTAAAAAAAAAACCTTAAAGGGAAAATGGTTTTAACACTTAAAGGCAAAAGGGTCTGGGGAATTCTGTGAATCATAATCACTTCATTGATAGGAAGAGTCTTGATGTTCAGAGTGTTCCTCTAAGAACCAAAATCATTTTATCATAGGACCACAATCATTTTTGCAAAGTTTTTTCAACTATAATTTACAAATGACATTTGGGGATTATAGTTGAATAAACACCTTTGCAAACATGTCCAGGTTTTTGGAATACCCACTTAGTTTTGCATGTTCATATAAAATTTAGCAGGTACAGGCCACATATTACAATGTAATTTTTCTCTGCAAAATTTGGTATACTTGGTCTCTTCTTTCAATAGCAGTAACAAAATCTGAACTCACAACAAAATGTATTTATTATATCATATTTACCATGGGCATTTTGATACTTTCCATGTTGCCATTTTATCAGTCCAGTCACTACTAAAGATTCTAGTAAATGTAAATGTTGTGGGATTTGTTCCCCCACAGACACATTAAAACACAACATTGCTTGTTACAAATTGTTGCCCTTCATTAAACATGTTTAGATACAACTGCAATTAAAGTGGGATTATTCAAACATAAAATCAGTCAAACCTGCCCTCTAAGGCTCCACACCCAAGGAACACACTTCAGGCCTAATTGGTTCCTATCTAGCCCTGCACCATTATTTTATTCAATTTAAAAAGGTGTGCCAATTCGCATTTTTGTTTTTCTTTCTTGCAATGGCATTTTAATTTCTCTCAAAATAATACAATATATATCTCAATTGGACATTCTGATGGGAAGAACAAGTTACCTCAGAATTATGTAATTTTCTGCAAGGCTGAATATTGAATGAATGAAACATAGAATTAGACGGAAGATAAGAACCATTCGGCCCATCTAGTCTGCCCAATTTTCTAAATACTTTCATTAGTCTCTGGCATTAACTGGCCGCACATGCTTAAACTCCTTTACTGTGTTAACATCTACCACTTCAGCTGGAAGGCTATTCCATGCATCCACTACCCTCTCAGTAAAGTAATACTTCCTGATATTATTTTTAAACCTTTGTCCCTCTAATTTAAGACTATGTCCTCTTGTTGTGGTAGTTTTTCTTCTTTTAAATATAGTCTCCTCCTTTACTGTGTTGATTCCCTTTATGTATTTAAATGTTTCTATCATATCCCCCGTCTCATCTTTCCTCCAAGCTATACATTTTAAGATCCTTTAACCTTTCCTGGTAAGTTTTATCCTGCAATCCATGAACCAGTTTAGTAGCCCTTCTCTGAACTCTCTCTAAGGTATCAATATCCTTCTGAAGATATGGTCTCCAGTACTGCGTGCAATATTCCAAGTGAGGTCTCACCAGTGTTCTGTACAATGGCATGAGCACTTCCCTCTTTCTACTGCTAATACCTCTCCCTATACAACCAAACATTCTGCTAGCATTTCCTGCTGCTCTATTACATTGTCTGCCTACCTTTAAGTCATCAGAAATAATCAACCCTAAATCCCTCTCCTCAAATGTTGAGGTTAGGACTCTATCAAATATTCTGTACTCTGCCCTTGGGTTTTTACGTCCAAGATGCATTATCTTGCACTTATCCACATTAAATGTCAGTTGCCACAACTCTGACCATTTTTCTAGTTTACCTAAATCATTTTCCATTTGGCTTATCCCTCCTGGAACATCAACCCTGTTACATATCTTAGTATCATCCGCAAAAAGACACACCTTACCATCAAGACCTTCTGCAATATCACTAATAAAAATATTAAAGCAAATGGGTCCAAGTACAGATCCCTGAGGTACCCCACTGGTGGCAAGCCCAAGCTTCGAATATACTCCATATATATGGAGTAATGCATGCGCATTAGATTAGGTTCCCCTTGGTGCCGACGTCGGAGGAGATGGAGATGGATCCAGCGCTGAGAAACTTTTGGCGCTGGATCGGGTAAGTGCTTAAAGAGTTTAAAAATCTTTATTTGTGGGGGTGGGGGTAGGGACGTTGTGTGGGGGGGCACAGGGACACAGCTTTGTATTTCTAACACTATAGTGTTCCTTTAACTATTGGGATAGCACTGACAGTAACTATGGGATTTGATTCATGTAGGAATATGAATTTATTTTATGGCAGGCAGGAAGGATTCAAATTAAATCAAGCCAATCGAAATCACTAGTCAAAGACTACATTAAAATCATGACCATTCTTGCTGGTTGTTAATAATCTTTACTATTTACAACCATATTTAGAATAATAGCTTTTCAGATTAGTATAATAGTTATATCAGAACTAATTTTGTTATATACCATTATAAATCCATAGATGATGACATTATTTCAAGGTGAACCATCTCCAGTTTAATAGGTTAATCAAGGAATGATTTCACCTTGCATGCAGAATTAATGCACGTCTTGCGCAAATAGATCAGACTACTCGAACACATTGAGTTTTATTCTGGGAAATGTAGAGAATTGAAAAGCGAATTGCTAATATTGGGACAAACAATTTTTTGCAGTTATTTTGGCCTGAAAATTAAAATTCTCTACATTCTGAAGTTGTGTGAACAAAACCTGCAGGAGGGAAAAATAAAATAAATAAAATACATGAACAAATACAAAATTATTTATCTGTGCATGTCATTTTGTACTTATTTTTGTAACTGAAAAGACAACTAAAGAGGATCACTAAAGGCCCCCAGACCACTTCATCTCAAGTATGTGCAATGGCCCTTTAGTTTTAGCACTGCAGTGTCAAACATTGTCATTTAGAAGATGCAGCAACGTTTCCATTGCAGGGCTAAACGCACCTCTAGTGGCAGTCTTCCTAAGCACTAAAGGCACTTCTGCTGCAACGACCGATTTTGATTTGGTCATGAGACCTTCGGCGGCAATAAGGACGTTGAACATAATGCTGCTTATAGGGAAGCATTGGATTCATTGCTACCCTGTGAGAAGCATTTGATTGGACAAATGCCGTGCATGCTCTTCTCGTTCCAAATGCTCCTCTAGGAAAAGCATTGGATTGGACAAGAAGACAAAGAAGCAACTAGGAGGAGAGGGTGGCTATGCTAAGTGAGTGTCAGCACTGGGAAAGTAAGTTAAAAGCTTTTTCCACACTTAAAAATAAAAAAACATGATTTAGGGGGTCCAGTGAATCTAAACAGTCAGGAGACACTATAGCATTAGAAATACATCTCTGTATTCCTAACGCAATAGATTTCCACAAACAACCGACTATGCACAAAATAGTTATGTTCTAATTTCACATGCTAGTTATGCATCTTATGAGGCATGGATTAGCAGAAAAGTTTTCAAACAGTAAAGCAACATTAAAGGCAAAGACTCTCGATGGTGACATCACCGCTGGTGGTCTGGTAGGGCAAGCAAGGTGAGTTTAACTTACGTGAACCTGTCCCTTGCCGACGCCACTATCTTCTTCCGGCGGATCCTCTTCTGCTCCTGGTACTTCAGGAGCGCTTGCGCGAGAGTACTGCATTGAGGTCTATAAAGGATCCTGCAAGACCGCGGGATCCTTCAAAGATAGAACCAATTTCCATGCAGCTAGATGGCAGTAGCTCCACAAAGTGTCCAGAAGGTCAGGTGTAGAAAAAAATACTGATTAAAAGGTAGTCCCTAATTTGTCTCTGTATATCTTTGGAGTGTGTTGGAATTTTAGTGAAATTCCAACACAGTCATTATGAGTATTTCATTAAGTTTATATGTTTATAAAATACTAATTTAGCAGTGGAAGGTGGGAGTATGACAGTGCTGCTCAGAACATTTTAGAAACTTTCAGTGAATCTACTCTGTTTAAGTACTTCCACTTTTCTAAATTCTAAAAAAAAATATGAAAAATTCCGAATATTAGACAACGTAGGGGCTGTATGGTAGTACTGGTCGACCATCCTCCTCTTTCTCAGAGTGCAACCAAGATCAATTCCAATTCAAGACTTACATATTGCTTTCCTTTGCTGACAGATTTTCAGCGGAGGTCTTGGATTGATTCTTATCATTAAGAAAGAGCTGACTTCAAGCGCTTGGGAAGAGAATGTGCATTTGTACAGCAAATGGCATTTACTCCCTCAAGAGTACCTTTGCCTTTACTGAATACTGAAATTGCAAAGGCACATTGCATCTATTATTAGATCCCACACCAGCTATTTAAAAAGGTGAACTTTATGACTTCCTAACACCGTGAGCTGGTCTACACTGAATATGCTACAGCAGAATGTACTGTGCATTCCCACAAGATGATAATTCTTCGTATGAACAATACACGTCACGGGGCAGTAGTTGGCCATTACAGAGAGTTTACGGAATATGTGATGAAGTTTAGCAGACATAGATAATTTCTTCATATTGTTTAGTACTAAAACCATGTGTGGCACAGGCTTAATTTATCGATGGAAGAAAAAAAAAATCAACTAACTTACCTTTGCGTTTCTCTATATAGCCTGTCATTAAGGTAAAGGGACACTGTACTCACTATAACAACTTCATCTTATTGAAGTTGTTATAGTGCCTACAGTAGTTGAATTTGGCCCAAAATGTTTTTTTTAGTATAATTACAAGGTTGGAAGGGAATCTACAAGCCATGAATCCAAGTCTTTGGGTAGGATAGCAGGAACTATTACTTTTCATCTCTCGTGCCATGACATCGCACGCACACGCACATGCGCAGAACAGTCATTGCTTGCCATAGACAATCACTACATTCAATGATTTTCTATGACCAAGCACGTGTCTAAGTTCCAAAATACTCCTCTGTGAGGCGTATTAGATTGAACCGGCATCCTGAAGACACGCCTCCAGGGTGACATCAATCAAGGAGGAGCCGGCAGCCGAGGGACTCTTCCTCAGTCCTGTTAAAAAGTAAAATAAAACATTTTTGTACTTCAGCGAACACTGCGGAGGGGAGAGGGCTGCAATTAGCTACAGATAGCGAGACTAATGCTATAGTGTCCCTTTAAATATTTTCACATCACAAAAACTCCTATGTTGCTCTTTAACCTGTCCACAGACAAATCTGTCTGACGATGCAATATTTCCATTTGCGTTATGCTGCTTTGGGCATCATCTCTCTTCAGCAATATTAAAATAGAACCCCCCTCCCCCCCCAAAAAAAATACACAAGTCCTGTAAACTCTCACTACTGTTGGGCGGCAGCAACGACTATAGTACATATCAGCCCCAATACATATAGTAAAAAAAAAAGAAAAGAAAAAAGTTACCTGCGCTCTCTCCCAAATCCCTATGTATATTTAAACAAATGGAAATGATTTAGTTAATCCAATGCTCACCTGCCACGTCAAGGCAGACCTCTTAGGTGGGGCCTACACTAACCATTTGCCTTGCTTCCTTGAGCTTCTGGCAAAGATATCTCTAATGAGACAGAGAGGGGTATTTTTTATATCCACCCTACATACCTATTAACCCTTAATAGGGAACACATGGGATGAGCAGCAGCATTGTAACATGGCTGTGTAATACAAAAGTGAATACAAATTATAAAAAAACAAGTCCTGCGCTCAAACTCCCCCTCCTGTTGGGCGGCAGCAACGACCATAGTACACATCAGCCCTAATACATACAGTAAAAACCAAAGAAAAAAAATACCTAATAAGTATGTAGGGATACAAAAATACCCCTCTCTGTTTCATTAGGGATATATTTGCCAGAAGCTCAAGTAAGCAAGGTGAAAGGTTAGTGTAGGACCCACCTGAGAGGTCTTCCGTGACGTGCCGGCGAGCATTCCCTCCTATGGCCATTGAAGTAACTAAATAACCTCCATTTGTTTAAATATACATATGGGTTTGGGAGAGAGCGCAGGTAACTTATTTTTTGGTTTTTGGTTTTTGCAATATTAAAATACAGTTATGCTGGTCTGTCTGGTCAATTCAGACAGCAGGGTGTGGGCAAATAATGAACAGTACCAGATATAATGCATAATGAATGCAGGAGAGTGGAGATTGTACTTGGAATAATTATATAGTTATTATTCCCCTGTTATTATTGTTATTAATTAATTCTTTTTTATTTTTTTATTATTGTGTTATTATTGAAAATGCATTGATAAAAAACATTTGAAAAGGAATAATGATATAGGATGAAGTTATGCTGAGGGTGGTGGGGGATGGTGAGGCTGAGGGTGGTGGGGGTGGTGGAGGGTGATGCTGAGGGTGGTGGGGGTGGTGATGCTAAGGGTGGTGTGGGGGGTAGTGAGGCTGAGGGTGGTGGGGGTGGTGATGCTGAGGGTGGTGGGGAGTGGTGAGGCTGAGGGTGGTGGGGGGTGAGGCTGAGTGTGGTGTGGGGGGTAGTGAGGCTGAGGGTGGTTGGGGGTAGTGAGGCTGTGTGTGGTGTGGGGGTAGTGAGGCTGAGGGTGGTGTGGGGGTAGTGAGACTGAGGGTGGTGGGGTGTGAGGCTGTGGGTGGTGTGGGGGGTAGTGAGGCTGAGGGTGGTGTGGGGTAGTGAGACTGAGGGTGGTGTGGGGGTAGTGAGACTGAGGGTGGTGGGGTGTGAGGCTGAGGGTGGTGTGGGGGGTAGTGAGGCTGAGGGTGGTGTGGGGGGTAGTGAGACTGAGGGTGGTGTGGGGGTAATGAGACTCCGGGTGGTGGGGGGTGTATTAAAATACAGTTATGCTGGTCTGTCTGGTCAATTCAGACAGCAGGGTGTGGGCAAATAATGAACAGTACCAGATATAATGCATAATGAATGCAGGAGAGTGGAGATTGTACTTGGAATAATTATATAGTTATTATTCCCCTGTTATTATTGTTATTAATTAATTCTTTTTTATTTTTTTATTATTGTGTTATTATTGAAAATGCATTGATAAAAAACATTTGAAAAGGAATAATGATATAGGATGAAGTTATGCTGAGGGTGGTGGGGGATGGTGAGGCTGAAGTGGTGGGGGTGGTGGAGGGTGATGCTGAGGGTGGTGGGGGTGGTGATGCTAAGGGTGGTGTGGGGGGTAGTGAGGCTGAGGGTGGTGGGGGTGGTGATGCTGAGGGTGGTGGGGAGTGGTGAGGCTGAGGGTGGTGGGGGGTGAGGCTGAGTGTGGTGTGGGGGGTAGTGAGGCTGAGGGTGGTTGGGGGTAGTGAGGCTGTGTGTGGTGTGGGGGTAGTGAGGCTGAGGGTGGTGTGGGGGTAGTGAGACTGAGGGTGGTGGGGTGTGAGGCTGTGGGTGGTGTGGGGGGTAGTGAGGCTGAGGGTGGTGTGGGGTAGTGAGACTGAGGGTGGTGTGGGGGTAGTGAGACTGAGGGTGGTGGGGTGTGAGGCTGAGGGTGGTGTGGGGGGTAGTGAGGCTGAGGGTGGTGTGGGGGGTAGTGAGACTGAGGGTGGTGTGGGGGTAATGAGACTCCGGGTGGTGGGGGGTGAGCCTGAGGGTGGTGTGGGGGGTAGTGAGGCTGAGGGTGGTGTGGGAGGGTAGTGAGACTGAGGGCGGTGTGGGGGGTGGTGAGGCTGAGGGTGGTGTGGGGGGTTAGTGAGGCTAAGGGTGGTGGGAGGGTGAGGCTGAGGGGGGTGAGAGAGAGCCTACCTTAATTTCCCTGGTGGTCCAGTGGGCTGCCTGGTGGTCCGGTGGCCATTGCTTCCGGTCTGCAGTTCCGCTGAGCTGCAGACCATGTAATCTCGCGAGATGTCAGAGCGTTGCCGTGGTAACTCGCGGCAACGCTCTGATTGGCCGGTTTTCGCGAGACACATTGTCCGCAGCTATGCTCACTGCGGAGCTGCAGACCGGTGTCTGCGGTGGCTGGCCGGGCAGCCAGGAGGGGCCTCGCACCCGGCAGCATACCGGGCAAGCCGCCGGGCCCCCGCCTGGTGTCAGTGACTGAGGACCTGACACAGTCTTCCCACAGGCGGTTTAGGCGGCCGCGCGGCCCCAGCCAGAGCGAGGCCTTAGGCGGCCGCCTAAACTGCCTAATTATAGAGCAGTCTCTAAGGCCACATGTAAGCACTGCAGTCTGCTTCTAAAGCCTAGGAATTAGACTACAAGCCCCATTATTGATATGAGGACAACAAGTAGTATTCATGGGTAGAAGTCAGAAGGAGATGAAAAAGATCTGTGCTAGCTGTGTAGTATAGTGCTGGATGTCCAGCAGTATAAAAGCGTTTTACATTGCGTATCTCAATAAAAACATTCCTAAACACTCAAATAAGACCTACTGACAAACAAGATTATAATGTAAGGGGTTATTACTAAACCATGAAATATGGTAAATTAAAAATGGTTTTTAAAAAAGGAAATAACACACAAAAGCTTAAGAAGGCGTTGTTTGACAGGGAGTTGATAAGAAATAGTGGAGAACCTGAATCCCCAAATTAAAATAAAATGTAACTTTTATTTTATTATGTAAAATGACCAATTAGGAAAGGATAGTTGAACATAGAAACATAGAATGTGACAACAGATAAGAACCATTAGGCCCATCTAGTCTGCCCAATTTTCTAAATACTTTCATTAGTCTCTGGCCTTATCGTATAGCTAGGATAGCCTTATGCCTATCCCACGCATGCTTAAACTCCCTCACTGTGTTAACCTCTACCACTCCAGCTGGGACGCTATTCCATGCATCCAATACCCTCTCAGTAAATTCATACTTCCTGATATTTGCATTTTTTTAAATAAATTCTTTATTTTTGTAGTGCGGGTGGGTACAGAGTTACTTCGAACGCCACAACAGCGTTTATCAACGTATAACAGCATATAAAAGAGCTTGACAGTGGCATGCATTATCGCACAGGTTTTTTTTTTTTTAAATACATTCGTTAGATTTATCCACTATTACCCTCAGGTTATTCAACATTTAGCATTTAGCAGTAGTTGCTTGACGTAGCAGGGCATAACATATTTTCTACTTCACGGAGTACTTGTGTGGAACTAAAGCATGTGTACAGACAGGGCCGGCCTTAGGGGTGTGCGAGCTGTGCGGCCGCACAGGGCGCCATGGTGCAGGGGGCGCCCTGCGGCCGCATAGCTCACACGGCATGTCTGTTAGCCGCAATGCTAACAAGACATTTGCCTTGGGCGGCATTTTCCAGGGGGCGGCAAAAAAAGCGTCATATTGACGTCATATTCCGGCTCCCAGCCTCACTCTGCGGCGCGCGAGGGAGCTGAGCATACAGCTCAGAGGAAGTGCTCCCTCGCCAGCCGCCCGCCAGCGCCGCCCGACCGCCCAGCAGCCACTGGACCACCAGGGAGGAAGAGACCCCCCCCAGCATTCCCATAGGTAAGGAGGCTGAGGGGGGGGGGGTCTAAATAAATGTTAAAAAATGTGTTAATGTGGGTGAGTGTGTGTGTGTTAGTGTGTGTGTATGTTAGTGTGTGTGTCTGTTAGTGTGTGTGTGTGTATGTTAGTGTGTGTCTGTGTCTGTTAGTGTGTATGTTAGTGTGTGTCTGTGTCTGTTAGTGTGTGTGTATGTTAGTGTGTGTCTGTGTGTATGTTAGTGTGTGTCTGTTAGTGTGTGTGTGTGTGTATGTTAGTGTGTGTGTATGTTAGTGTGTGTCTGTTAGTGTGTGTCTGTGTATGTTAGTGTGTGTCTGTTAGTGTGTCTGTGTCTGTTAGTGTGTGTCTGTGTATGTTAGTGTGTGTCTGTGTCTGTTAGTGTGTGTCTGTGAGTGTGTTTGTCTGTTAGTGAGTGTGTGTGTCTGACTGTGTGTGTGGCTGTCTGCCTGTGTGTGTCTGTTTGCCTGTGTGCGTGTGTGTGTGTGTGAGACTGTCTGCGCGGTTGTGTGTGACTGTCTGCGTGTGTGTGTGTGTGTGTGACAGGGTGTGTGGGAAGGGGTAAGGAGTGGGGGAGGGGGGGCGGGAAGGGGGGGCGCTGTGAAGATTTTTTGCACAGGGCGCCCAAATGCCTAAGGCCGGCCCTGTGTACAGATGCTTTTATAAAACGAATTGCTTAGCTAGGGCGCTTATACAAATAGGGTGAAATAATAGGAGGATGTCGCCACGTTACCAACAGTTAGTAAGGCATTGTCACAAGATGGCATTGTCATAGGCTACAACACTACCTGTTCTAGGTTACTTGGAGAGCTGGCGCATATTTCCCTCATACTCCCCATTAAGATAAGTGCTATACAGTGCTTATATTATGCTTTAACAGAGAGTGAGATGAGAAAACGAGATGAAATGCAATGAGCATGGTAAGCTTAACTGGTCATGCGCCACTTCGGTTGTGGTCGGCTAAGTGAGCAGATCAAGTGCTCATAATAAAGTGTTGGGACAAGCTTAGCATAAACGATTCAGTACATTTGAGCGTTTCATTATGTGTGTATGGCAAGAGTGCGTTTCAAGGTTGTCATAAAATAAAGCTGTAGCTGTGGAGAGCACGAGTTGCAGTCTCTGGGTTCCCAGTCTGTAGTGTCATCCCACTCCAGTGCAAGGTAGGCGCCTCTTGTGCCCCGGTGCTGCTGTGGTGTCCTCCTGCACTGTTTCGTGGGCTGTGGCGGTAGTTGTGGTATCTTAGGTCCGGGCTGGTGGGGTGGGTTATTTCTGGCTGGGTACAGGGTGGGTGACTTGGTATTTCGGTCCTTCTGGCCTGTCTTATCTGGGCTGGCAGTTCTAGGGTCTGGTGGCCCCTCTGGGTCTGCTTTATAGGGTTTGTTCAGTGGGGTCCCGGTCTTTGTACACCCCATGTCTCCCTGGTAGATGCCCGTGGCCTGTACCTTGATTTGCCCAGTGTAGTCCACCGACATAGCCCTGGGACAGACTGTTATGGTGGTCTGATGGTGCTGGGTACGTGCCTCCTTGATCAGCTTGATCATACTGGCTTTTCGCGCACATGGCTGGCATGCGGTGGCCATCTTGTGGAATGTTGCCCAGTGAATATTTCATGCCAGTGTGGTAGTTTAGTGCCAGATTGGTGTGATGTTTGGCGCCCTTGCAGACCGGGATAACCCCCGGGTCCAGAGGGGAGGGGGAGCGAGACGCCGGCCGGAGACCCGGGAGAGCAGCCGTCACGGCCCGGCTCAAGCCCCAGCGAGCTCCGGGCCCTTGTTGGGACACTGTCAGTGCCGGGCAGGGTCTTGGGCAGTATCCCCGAGTACACCAGTGTGGTCACCGGTGTGGGTTGCTGGTTGCGGTTGACCTCGGGCCCTGAAGCGAGAGCTCAGACAGAGCACGTCTGATCCCATCGGCGGTCAGGCCCCGCCCCCCTGATATTATTTTTAAACCTTTGCCCCTCTAATTTAATACTATGTCCTCTTGTTGTGGTGTTTTTTTCTTCTTTTAAATATAGTCTCCTCCTTTACTGTGTTGATTCCCTTTATGTATTTAAATGTTTCTATCTTATCCCCATATCTCGTCTTTCCTCCAAGCTATACATGTTAAGGTCTAGTTTAGCGATATTTCCACGTGTATTTCTTACCAACTCCCTGTCAAATAACATCTTCTTGAGCTTTTGTGTTTTATTTCATAGTAACTTAGAGATTACCCCCCATTTTTTTGTTGGTGTTTGTTAGAATTGCTCCAGTTGTTCTTTTTCGTTCCGTATTAAAATAAAAATGACACCATCCAAGTTGGAAAAATCCTGAACTCGATAAATTGTCCTACACTGCACTGCTTTTTTGGCCTACATTTTGTAATTTCCCTTTCAACTCTTGAGGAATGCTCTTGTGTATGCCAATCTGCAGTAAGGGGTTAACATCGCCTGTGCTCCACGCTCTCTTTGCCGAGAGGGGAATGTTTACTGGAAGGAAATGCTGTTTAGAAAGAAAGGAAAAAAAAAGAAAAGAAAAAAAAAATCCATGACCTAAGGGCATGTAAAAGTGCAGCACATTCCTTGCATAACTACGCTGAAATTTAGCAGAAAAGTCCTTCATACAAACAGCAAACAGTAAAATGAGGAAACATCTCGGGCCTGCTCCAGATACACTCTTACCAAGCTGTAAGTAGACAGTAATTGGTTCATACTAGCTATAAAATCACATAAAATTACATTTTAGTTTCAAACTAAGCGATATGCACAAAAATTATTTAGTAAATTACAAGTTTGAGACTGTGTACTTTACGTCTTGCAGGACATTTTTTGTTTAAAAGAAGAAGAAAAATAAAAGCCAATACACCAAATTATAGCATTAAAACCGAAACTAAACTACGCCTGCTTTCTTTTCTGTTTTCTGGGTATTTGAGCACAAAGGTAATTCAACCTCAGGAGAAGTAGCTTGAGGTGTCTTGTTTTGGGAAGTTGGCATTATAGAGCTATGGGGGATTGGCCCACTGCAACTCTGGTCAAGTACTAGTCTGTAAATTCAAAAGTGGTTTTAGTTTCGGATTAGGTAACTATCGAATGTGTTAATACATGGTTGCCAGGTAAGGAAGAATGTTTTTTGTTAATGTATTTTAAGTAGGTTTCAAGTAATGATTGGGGGGAGGGGGTTGTGCAGCGGCTAAGATCATATGAGCTTATTTTTAGACATAGCTAGAGTTTCCCATTGTCATCCCCAATGTTGCCAATGATGGGGAAATACAAAAAGCTCTCCCTGATTATTGTGTCATGTAGTTTTCAACTTGTGCTTTAATTCCTGCACATCCACAAAAGCAATGGTATAGGTGTGCTCTGTCTATCCCACATTTCAAACTTCTGATCGAGAAGAAAATAGTTCTTGAGGAGAGAAATATGTGTGATCTATAAATGCATTTCCTGATAGGAAGCTGTTGGGAGTAGTTTAAGCAGCTTGACAGTTGTTGTTACACGTTTCATGTTTTAATGTTGGAAAGTGTGTTGTCCACCTTGATAGACCCGGTTGTGTGGTCGTGTAATCCAAGATAGGTCTAATTTGTGAATAGAGTAAGCAAATTGAGTAGGATGACATGGCTAGTTGTGTGAGTGGGTAATCTATGGAATGATCCCAGTTTTCTGAACTAAGGTGTGGAAGAACTGTATTTATCAAGCTGCGTTTTTGTAGCATGCAAACAAAGGAACTTTGAGGTCAAGAGATGTGTGTTTAATTTGTTGGAATGCAAGAATCAATATTTTTCATTTTTTTTGCTTTTGTCTAGAACGTTATGTATGTTGGTTTTGCCTGCAATTACCCAAGAGCGTTGGGAGCTGTCTAACCAATTTTCACATTTTAATGGTGAATGGTAATAAAGTGTTTTCTTCTGCGTGGGTGTGTAGCAGTAGGGAAACGTTACGCTAGGGCAGAGTTATGTTTCTATTTTATCCAGTCGAGAGCATGTCGATGATGTGCAGCTAAGGTATACAGTTTTAGATTAGGAATATTTAAAACTGGATTAAATCTGGTTTGTGCATTGCTATTCTTTTTTTGTTTCCAAAGAAATTTGGAGAAGATCTGATTTAGGAGTTTTCCCATCTGATCTTGAGAGTAATACTGGTAAGGCTTTTAGTGGCTCTGGAGAAAGCGAGACAAAGAGAGTATCTTTCATCTCAGCCAAAAGTGGGGTCATGTTGATTCTATATATAGTGGATTTTTTGGGGGTATTAACACCCCTAGATACTTAAAGTTTGAGCGTGTCCATGTTAGGGTCATAGGTATTTGTTAACTTATTGGTGGACCTGGGCCCAATTTCAGGGCTGTTGACTTGCACCAGTTAATTTTAAAGCCTGTTTTCAGACGTTTATTTAAAAAAAGGGAGGTTGTGGGGGGCGTGGCTTGGACACGGGAGTGAATGGTTGCACGAAAGCCGAGCTCCGCTCAGGACTGTCCAAATCCGTAGGAATCCCGGCAGCTACTAAGACATGGCATCGAAAAAATCAAGGACACAAGTGAGCAACACACCCTCCATACACTTACCGCTCCAAAAACTTCGCTGTGGCGATATTTTGCCAAGAAATCGGAGACAGATCCGCTATCCAAAATAGCGGCGACAGCGGGAAAATCCCACAACTACAGCACCCCAGCCAGCCCTGCGCCCTCAGGTTACTCCACGGACGGAGCAGACATCAAAACACTCCTCTCACAACTGCCATCCAAATCAGACCTCAAAGAAATGTTTTCCAAAACGGAGAAGACCTTTGGGGACAAATTAACAACGCTCCATGAGGAGGTAAGCCACATAGGCAACAGGGTACAAACGCTGGAGGAGGAGGGAGAAACCACAGCCCTGCACATTAATAACATAAAATCCCTACAACAAACCCACAATGAGGCTATACTATTCCTGCAAAGGAAAATAGAAGATTTGGACAATAGGGGCAGACGCAATAACCTTAGGGTAAGAGGCCTTCCTGAGGCCCCAGACGGGGAAAGTGAAAATATAATACTCACAAACCTCTTCAATAAGCTACAAGACAGGCCACATGACACATCCATCATTTTTGATCGAGCACACAGAGCGGTCCGACCTAAAGCACTGCCTCACGAGAAGCCTAGGGACGTCATATGCAGACTACATCACTATCTGCAAAAGGCCAAACAACTCAGAGAAATTACACACAACGACCATAAAATATTGATCTTTCAGGACCTGGCACAATCGACACTTATTGCCAGACGAGCACTGAGACCGGTCACATCGGTCCTCATAGAGCACAACATACGATTCCGGTGGTCATTCCCCTTCGCACTGGTGGTAAACAGACAGGGGACTACTCATACAATCTCGCCGCCCGCAGACGTGCCGATATTTAAACAAGCCCTGGGACTCACAACGGAACCTGTAGAGGACTGGACGGGCCTGCCATCAGCTACTGACAGACAACTCCCTCAACGGGCCAAATGGCCACAAACGTTTCTACACAAAAGGAAACAACTCATACTTTGGCTATTGTTAGGTGAGGCAAACAATCTTATACCAGTATACTGGAAATCAGCCACAACCCCCACAGTATCACAATGGATAACAAGAGTAGAGAATACAAAGGAAATGGAGAGCCTCCACTGGTCCTCACTGGGCAAACGCGATAGGTACCTGACCACCTAGGAACCTTGGCTCCATTGGGAGCAGACACTGAAGCAATCATAGCCACACTAATTACAATGTATATAAATTAACATAATATAAAATAACAATGTGAATAAAACAACGATGTAGATAAACTAAATACAAATTGTACTCTGTACCCCTGCACCCCTCTCCCTTTACATCGCCTGTTCACTCATTACCCAGATCCATCTTTGAACCCATGTATCACCTGTATTAACTCTATTAACATTATCGCCTATATCAAAGCAAAATGGGAACTGTATGTGATTTTTTGTTATGGTATGACATATCTGCTGTAATCACGAATACCCTCTTACTTTACCGACTGTAAATGTTGCACAATTGAAACTTGTTATACAGGTTCGAAACTTCCCCCATCCTTCTTCCTTTCTTTTGTACCCATTTTTTGTCTTTGAAATACCAATAAAATTGGAATTAAACAAAAAAAAACAAAAAAAAAAGGGAGGTTGCAGGTTCTGAGAGGTAAAGTAGAAGATCATCTGCAAAACATGTAAGTTTAATCATGTATGGGCCCATTTGTATTACCTTCATATCTGCTGAAGAATAAATACATTTAATAGGTGGGTCTAAAGCTGATTTAAAATGAATAGATGATAATGAAAAGCCATGCTTTATCTCGTAATCATGAGATCTTTTGAGTCTATGCCATTAGTGTTTATTTTTATAGATCGCTGAGTGTATGAGGCCTTCATGACATTATAGAATGTGATTTCAAAAAAGCGGTATCTTAATATTCTAAAACGGTGAGGCCAGGATACTTGGTAAAAGGCTCTCTGAGCATCTAGGCAAAGTAAAACTGCTTGTTTTTTGTTTGCTTGTCATATATGGAAGATATCAAGACTAGTCATATATGGAGGCTATCAAGACTAGTCATATATGGAGGCTGTTGCTATTGCTGTTCTGATTCCTTGGATAGATAGTGAATTGCTGGGGTTGTAAAATAGAGGACAGAAACTGCTGGGGTCTGTTGGCCAGTATTTTAGTAAGGAGTTTAAAGACATTATTTAGTAGTGTGATTTGTCAGTACGAAGCTTAGAATACCTGGTCTTTGTCTGGTTTTAGAATTAAGATTGTTCCAGAGGCTGTAAGGGGTTCAACTGGCACTTTATCTATGTATATGGCATTCAACATAGGTGTTAGAGTGCTGGTTATCTGGCCTTTTCGAATCTTATAGTAATCAATTGTACCCGTACCTTTCCTGTCTTTCCCATTTATATTGCCCATGCTATCGCCTCCCTAATAGGGTCATTAAAAATGTCTCTATGGTCATCGGTTAATCTAGGTGGATTTGCTGCCTTCATAAATTCCTTTCCTATCATTGGGTCTGGTTGTGAGGCAAAAATGTTCCAGAAGTGGTTATAAAAAAAACTTTATATCCATCGGGTCTGTAGTATAGGTCCAGTCATTTTTAACAGTAATTCAGTGGCAACCTAGTTTGTTTTGGGCTAGGTGCATAATAAACTTTAATTTATCCTCATTTTGAGAATTCTAATTGTTGTTTTCTTTTTCCAGCAAGGAGTTGTTTTCCTTGTTTTTTTATTACATCAGTATGTGTGGCTACATATGCTAGATGAGCGTCCGCCAATTCAGTATTAGTTTGTTATATTTTTGGTTCCATTGTTTTTTATTATTGGAAACAAATGCTATTATTTGGACTCTTATTACTGGCTTTGAAGTGTGCCAGAAAAGCAATGTGTTATCTATATGGTCCAAGTTGTAGTGTGTGAAATTGGCTAAGGCTCCCACCAGCATGTTTTTAAATGAGTTGTTAAATAATGTGGGAATCTAGTTGTGGTGTGTACGGGAGGAGTGGACCTGTATGTAGATTCTGAGCGTGTTCTGAGATTGTGTAAGGAGACAAAAAAAATGATCCTGGGGTGTTCTGGGCCCTAGATGAGTGTAATATTGACCTTGACCTCAATGTTTTCCTGATCCTCCAGGGAGTGAGATGATGGAATAGAGCAGGCTTCCCCAAACTCCGGCCCTCCAGATGTTGCTGAACTACAACTCCCATAACTGAAATAGATAGGCTGAGAATCATGGGAGTTGTAGTTCAGCAACATCTGGAGGGCCGGAGTTTGGGGAAGCCTGGAGCAGAGCCAGACTTGTCCCACCAATCATCTAACACCTTGGTGAAGTCCCCTCTTATAATTAGTTTGTAGTCTACAAAAGGAATCAATTGGTTAAGCAATTTCATAATTTGAAATTTTTTCTTCTCAACTAGCATTTTACATATTGGAGAAAATTTACAGTGTTTGGCTGCTACTTGCATTGAACAATCTTGGAAGATGAGTATTTGTTGATCTTGATAATGAATTTCCGTTTCCGTTGTGTATACTTGGAGCATAGTTTTCTTGTCCCAGAAATTTAGCAGGCGGATGATTACTCGTCTTGGTCTAGTTATTGTTTGAGTCAAGGTTCTTTCAGAACCCAAGTTGTGCGCTCTTTCTATCAGGAGTGGTTTATCGGCATCATAGGTGAAATTAAGTACCTCTGGTTTCCAATTTTGAAGTACTATGAGTAGGGCTTGTGGATTGATGCACTCATCTAGGAGCCCTATGAAGAGTATGTTATTTCTTCTGCTTGTATGTTTACCACCTTTGTTTGCAGTTGTAGGATTACAGCAGACTGTTGTTGAAGATGTGTTTGTAGTTTAGAAGAGGAATATTTTAGATCACTGTTTCTTTTTTCAAAGCTATCAAGACTAGAGGCCAGAGGGGTATTTTCTAAACACCTACACAGCCATCTTACAATGCTGCTGCCCACCCCATGTGTTCTCTATTAATGATTAATACATGTGCAGGGGTTTAGAAAAATGCTCCTTTCTGTCTCATTAGAGATTTTTCCTTTTAGCTCAAAGCAGCAAGGTGACTTGTTAGTGTTGGACTCACCTAAGAGGTTTGCCTTGACTGGGCATGTGAGCTTTAATGGTCATTGAAGTCCTGCTTTGCGTTAGGCCCAGCCACTTGAAGGTCCGGTGATATGCATAACGATCTCACTTTATTTTGTCTTGGTTAGATCGTTGTTACAACACTAATAATTCATTGTGTTTCTTTGAGCTAAAATGAGATCTCTCTCTCTATATACATACATACATACATATCCAAGTCTGTTTTACCCTGCTCAGGCGGTAATGCACAAGCATTCACCTCCACTAAAAAAAACAAACAATTCTAAAGTTTTGCTATACTTTAAAAATTAAAGCACCTTTGAATGATTCAAATGTCAAATATCCAAGTCACCTATGCAGACAACTAAACTGTGCCCTTCCAGTTTTTAGAACTAAATCAGGCTTGGCACTGTGGGAAATGTACCACATCACCCATGCCGCCCAAATGGTTAGCCATGACTGCATTGTATACTACATCTTTCCGAAGTTTGGTATCTACTTATATCCAACTCTTCCAGTAAGCTATTGATTTCAAGCTAGGACATTTAAAAATAATTAGTATCAATTTGTAAATGAGTTGCCGTGTGTGATATCTTTTAGAAAACCAATCCATCAAATCAATGCTAATAGCAGTTAGCGTTACATTTTTAATCTCCTTGAACATGTTCCGACAGCATTTCGTTATTGCATTCCTGATGGTATCAGAAAAATGCAGAACACTCCAATATAAACTCAAGAACGATAAAGTTGAGAACACGATCTTTTTTCCTATGGATCTTTTATTTTATCACAGGTGGTACTAACAGGCAACAAACACTTGTTTAGGGTGATGTTGATCCAAGGCAGTGTATAAATAGCCATGGATGATTACCATTTTATGTTATAGTTATATTTTGTATTATAATTTTAAACAAATTAAACACTCTCTCTGAATATTACACAAAAACACACAGCTGGATGTTTCCTATGAACTTGGGTGAAAAATGTTCTTATTTAACCCCTTAAGGACACATGACATGTGTGACATGTCATGATTCCCTTTTATTCCAGAAGTTTGGTCCTTAAGGGTTAAAGGGACACTACAGTCACTATAACCACTTTATTGTAATTGGCATTCTGCAGGGATGTCAATTTTTACATTGCAGGGTTTAAAATGCCTTTAGTGGCTGTCACACTGAGAGCCACAAGAGGTGCTTCCGCAGAAATACATGCATAAAACTCTGTGACTCAAACACCTACTAGTCCGAGGCAGCAGCAATGGCTAGAAGATTCTTCAGCCCAAATACATAGAAAAAAAAAAAAAAAACGGAGCTGCACACTATCCAGAATCCCTATGCACATTTAAATGTGGCTAATAAAGTCTAGGCTCAACTGGTGTGTTATGGCAAACCTTTTGATTTGTGAGTCCTACACTAACAACTGACCTTGCTGCATCCAGCTAAAAGACATAATCTCTTGAAAGACAGAAAGTGGTAATCCTATGAACCCTTCTACACATATAAACCCTTAACAGGGCACACATGGATGGGAGCACTGGGACATTGCTGTGTGATACAAAAACAAACACACACGAATAAGCCCTGCCTGAGGTGACTTGCTTTGCTTTTTTTCTCTATGTTTGAACTAATGAATACCATAGTCATTGCCGCCATCCAAGAGTATTGGAAGTTTGAGCACAGGGCTTATTTCTGTGTGTTTGTCTATGTATTATACAGCCATATTACAGTGATGCTGCCCATCCTGTGTGTGCCCTATTAAGGGGCAAGTAAGGGACACTACAGGCATTCAATGAAGTGGTCTGGTTGTCCTTTCTGTTTATCCCTGCAATAATGTAAAACGTAGCCACTTTGTAGGAACGTCAATGTTTTCATTGCAGGGTTACACTCCAGCCTCTAGTGGCTGTCATTAAGACAACCACTAGGGGCGCTTCCACAGCTATAACAGAGCTGAACTCTGTTATAGCTCAAATGACTCTCCTCAAGAACATTTGATTGGTGCAGCACAGTGATTTGCTGTGAATACTTGCTGATCTTCCAATGCTACACTATGGGGATTGGCTGTAATAATCGAAAATGATGAACTCAGCCAGCATGGAGACAAGCATGCTGCAGGATGTACGGTAAGTAAAACTTACCTTTTTAAATCCCTGCAATGGGGGAAGGAATGAACGCCAATACCCAGTGGCCAGAGTCCATCATTTTATTTGCAATGTCTCACAAGTTCTGTGCTGCATAAGTACATTACACACTGAATGAACAAGCTGTACACTGAGAGGCTCTGGGATATAGGATTATTTGGCCGTGACATATCACTGCTACTATGTCACAGCAACCAAACCAGTGCTCTGAACAGCTTAATCTCCTGCTATACATGATCTACATATCACAAGCAAAACTATATTCTATATCCACAAACATATACCTTACATAACACAACTATACTACACATGTCTTTATTTACATAATAATACTGATTGGTTTCCAAACAAATCATGGTGCAAATGTTTGGTTTGTTTACTCCTGTATTGTTAGTTGCATTAAATAGCTGTTATATAGATTCCTCTACCCTTTATCTCACTTTCTCAAATTAATACCACTTCACGCATCTACCAATTCTGCTACTTTCCTACCCTGTCACTCAGTTCCATTCCCCACGCAGTCTCTCCTCTTGTGTTTTATACTCCACCTTCTTTAGATTGTAAGCTCATCTGAGCAGGGTCCCCATCAACCTATTATTTTTGTAAAAAAATTTAATTATTAGTCTCATGTTTTATTAAATTCCCCCTTAATAATATTGTACTGTGCTGCGGAACAGGTTTGCGCTATTTAAATGCCAATAATAATAATAATAAAAATACATATCTTTATTTCTGTGTATATACACACATAAATATTATGTATACACACACACACACACACACCTCTTTCTTTGTATTACTGTTCCAATATATTTGCCTTAAATATAGCCTTAAATATTTTTCCTACCATCTGAACCCAGATGCACATTCCTCCCCAAGGTGGTGTCTGCGTGCAGCCCTAATGAGGTACACCTTGGCAAGGGGGTCCAGCAAAACTTTTCCATATGGTGCGGCAATACTGTGCCAATAAGTCGTTTTTTAAATATACGACGCCTAAGCAGTTTCTGCACTTCAGTGGGAAATGCGCCAACTTAAAGTCTCAAGAGCTGGAACAAGTCTAAGAGATCCCATACAAATTTACAGCAATGACTTTCTACAGGCTTCTCTTCTTTCCATGAAAGCCCTGAGATCCAGCGATGGCCAACACTTTAAAGCAGCTTGCTAAAACCTGTCCAGTTCAGAATAAATTCTGCCCTGGTTTTTAAAAAGGACAAAAAAAATTCCTGCTATATATATATATTCCATTCATTTATCCATTTTCTCATAATTCTGTCACAGATCCCATGCCTTGGAGCTCCAGACTGTGGCAGTCTCACACCTCCTTTACCAGAGGGAGGGAATTCTCTCCCCTGCCCCCTTCTCTTATTTGCATAAGAGAGCAAAGTCAGCCAATGGGAGCAATTCCTGAGAAGAGGGTCTGGGCTGAGACATTGATGGGATAATGTTACCTCTCCCCTGGAATCTCCTCCTCTTTCCTCCTTTGCTCAGTCTATGTATGAGAGAAGGGACAGAGGCTGCCAGAGAGACAGTCCGGAATACCAGGAGAGACTTCCTGTGTGACAGAGATTCAGGAATTCTAGGATACTGTCAGTTACAGCGAGACAGCCTGGAAATATAAAGAGACAGAATAGGAATAGTAAAGGACATCTACATTTACATAGATTGGAATACAGGCTGCCTGGAGTGCAGCCAGGAACACGGTGTAGCCAGTCTTGGATTTATACAGAGACTGGCAGGAATTCCGGGAGACAACCAGGGACCCATAGGCTGCTACTAATTCTGGACAGACAGCCTGCGAGAGAGCGGCACACAGATATAATTATTAACTCACAGCAAGCCAAAGGCATCAAGACAAAACAGGGACACCAAAAGGAATAATGACAAATTCTAGTGTTTGGATACACTGATTGATTGTCAGACAAAGACACCGGCAGCCCGAGGAGGACTGTCACATCAAGCAAGGGTACACAGGACTGCCAGTCGTTTAGAGGAAAAAATAAAAAATAAACAGTGGGAAAAGGGGAGACCGGTACTGGAAATGCCGGGTGTAAAGTAGAAGCAAACAGGACGTGTCTGTTGTGTCCTGCTCAGGTACTGATAACTGTCTAAGGATTGGATTAGGAGCAAATCGGTACTAAAGGATTGGATTGAAAGCAGATCCCACTAAACGGAAACAATGAACTATTTGGTGAGTGTTGGAATGTTACCTATGAATGCCTTCTTTGGGATGAAAACAGTGGATAGGTAATAAAAGCAAAATTCTGAGGTTTTGGGGATGAGAGGACAGAGGGGTGCCAAAGAGGGATATACTGTAGGGTAGTCGGGAGGGGGGGGGGGGGGGGGGGGGTGACATGAGAGAAAGGCAGCGAATATGGTAAAGATGAAAGAAAACCAGAGAGGGACGAGAGCTGGATTAGAGCCAGCTAAAAAAGTGAGAGAGCAGCAAGATCGAAAAAGAGACTGCCAACGTAGGGAGGAGGAGGGGGTTGTAATACAGAATGAAAGCAGAGACATGAGACACTCAAAAACTAAGGGGTGTAAGAAATAGAATGAAAAACAGGACTAACATTTCCAAATGCAGAGACGTACTTGAAAACGAGAGAAATCTCAATGTATCCTTCCTGGTAAAATATTTTATAAAATATATTTCCCGAGTGTTAGAAATAAAAAAAAAAGCAAAAACCGGACAGGTTGATACAGAGAAAAGTGCTGTCAGGAAAGATCCAAAGTACAGAGGGAAGAGTGTGTCAGAAACTTTAGAGAACAACAGGACATTGATTGGTAAATGAATATCAAAAAAATAAAACAGTATGAATAGGATAGACCAGCATACAGATTAAGAGCATTACTTAATAATATGTATATAGTTTGTCAGTCTGTGAACAACTTTTTCAGATATTATACTTTGCTTTTCAGAAATGTGATATAAATGTCGTTTTGAGAGTATTAAAAGTGAATTATGAACTTTAGATGTCTCCCACTAATAGCTCTACCACAGCTTGCGTAGCTGTAGAGAGATAATCGGTGCCTTGCATTGCTCAGATTCCTATAATAAATATTAGAACCCCAGAAAAGTGTTTTCTACAATGAAACAATGGTTACAAAATGGTTAATCAGGGCCATTGCCACAAGGTGATATTGTTAACTCTAGTTTGACATTGCAAAGCTCTTAGACAGAGTCTTTTTGGCCATCTGGCTTGCCGTAGAAGTAATCAACATACTTCCATGGTTCAGTTCCACTGCTAAATTAGTTTTCCATTTCACCAAAACCAGTAACCTGCATGAGATCTGCATGGCTGATCGTTTGAGAGAGACTTCCCCTGAATGAAGACAATAATAAATAATTAAAATGTAATTAGTTAGGCAGCAATCACAGCATCCTACTGTATATACAACTGATACTTTGGAAATAAATAATAGAAGGGTAAAGTGTTATCGATGTAAAGTGGTAAGCAGAACAAAAACAGAGGCCAAACGAAAATACCGAATTAATTACACTACTCCGTGGGTCTCCTATCTGTCTGCAAGGACCCTAAAAAGTCCAGGGGTTTTCAGGAGTCGCTCCTGGAACAGAACTGGGAAATCCCTAAACTCAGGATCAGTGTGGGTCATCGAGGACTTGGAAGGGGAACCATTGCTCTGTCTAAAGAGTTATATCCATTAGCTGAGAAGTATAATCCCATTTACCCAGATCTACTACATATCATTGAGACTGAAACATTGTTCTGTATATGGTTTCTTGTTAAATAGTGGTCAGAAAATTCTGTTTTCAGTTACAGAACTGATGCTACAAGTTTTCTGAGGAAAAACATTTTTTTGTGTACATGTTGAATACTTAAAATGTATAGAAAATATACCAATACAATGTTCAAATAAGGCATTATAAAAACAACAAAAGCTATATATATTGTATGTGTGCATGCACAAGTACACGGTGTTTACTAGTGGGCATGAAAAATTAAAGGTAAAGTGGGACTTTTAAAATCTAAATAATTGATCAGAGGGACTATTGAAATCTAAATAATTGATCAGTGATTAATAGTTACTGCGGTAGCTCTCTGATAACAGTAGCAGATACATGGTCTTTTATTTATTTCTGGTGCTTAAAACTGCATTGAGCAATTGTGGTTCATACAAACATACTTCTCAATATAAAGCAGAATGACTGGGGGAGGTGACGGGTAAAAGGAATTGGGCCAGTGACGCGTAACGCATCACATCACTAGCAGGACCTAAATGGGTGCAAACGAAAAGGCAGGTCAGCCTGGAGGGAATGCACACTAGGCTACCTGCCAATCACCCACTGGGGCAAACCGTACAGTTTCAGCGCACTCTACATGAGTCAAGTGCCCAGATTATCACATGAGCGCATGATATTCAGGGACAGTTGCCAGGTATCCATGAAAGAGGGAAACCAGATAAAGTCGACATAGAAAGGGGACTGTCGAAATTCAGCCAGTTTGGAGGACTGTAAAAGTAACATTCTTTATTATGCGATATAGTCAATGTTTTAAGAGATATTAGACACGATGTCCACAAGATAAGCTGTTGTTTCTATAACCAATGAAAGCTGGATATGGATGCAATGCTATATAACTAAAACAAATTATCATGGAAGATACATTGCTAACAGGCCTTTGTTAGTTTGTTACTTCTGTCTGTACCACCTGATCATTACAGTATGAGAAGTGCATGGACATGGGAGCCAGTGACTGCTGGTCAATCGTAGTACTGGGGCTGTTTTTGGTGCCATGAACATAAGTTGGATTGGATAGGAGGGGAGAGCTCCGATATATTTGAATTCTTGACCTTTGTGGCACTGGACTAGTAAATAGGATCTCTGTAAATGGACGAATGCAGCACTTGGACAAAACCATCACTAAGTTATGTTTTGATTGGTGCAAAAAGGAGATCAATAGTGCATGCATATTCCACGTGGGTGGTCCGGTGTCATTCTCCATGAGTACATATGGTCCTTTGTATTAAACGAGCCTGACTATATTTCCACTAGTTAGCCACATGCGGTGTGTTTGATGGTCTCTAGGGAGATTCTAGTGGTAGTTCAATAATTAAAGATTTCAAGTGCCATGACTGTCGTCAGAGGCAATGGGTACACTTGTAACACCCTTCTTTTACTGTAGGCATACTGACGTGGAACTAAATTATATACGACAAGTGGGAGTTTTAACATCCTGTGGATTTCCTATTTGTTAGCCTATAGTAAAACCTTTAAATTGACCTTTATAGTTTTGACACTAGACGTTCTCTGAAAGGTACTTTCCTGATACCAGTTGAAAATTCCATGAAGTGACTGGTTTTTAGAATGAGACTGGAATTTGTGGACAGTGAGGAAACAGGAAGCCACGGACTGCTGTCCTACATGAATTTTCACTGAATAAAGTTCTGACACAACTCAGACTTCTCTTCTCTTTTTTATCGTTACATCTCACAGAGCGTTCGTACTGCTGAGATGTAACGATAAAAGGGGGCAATAAACATCAAATTTTAAGAGAATAGTGATGCGTTTAATTGCCCAATAATTTTAAACTTTATGGAGAATTTCTTATAGAATTTGTTTAATGATCCACATTTCATGCCACAATGTCCATGCATAAATCTAGACTCAGGCAGGAAGAGTGTGATTGCACATGCTCTCCTAAGCAGTAAACTAAACCCACATGGAATTACATCAATATGGACAGCATGGAAGCCTGCCAGACTAGCTAAGCTTAGCCTATCAATGGCATCCAAATATATATGAACTCAATAATGCTAATGTAGAAGTGATCTGCCACAACAATAAGTGAGTGGGGGCCAGGTCACAGGTCAGTGAATAAATCCCTGTCTCTGGCTTTAAGGCACACTTATAAGGCGTTATACATTTCTCATACACTGCTGTTCAGAGGTTTATAAGACATTTACAGCACTCCCATAGAAACCTATTGGGAAAAAAAAACAGTATTGTCCAAGAACTATAAACTTGCTGGAAATGGCATCACAGCAGAAGGATCCGAGCCCATGGATTTGCTGCAGAACAGTTAGACATTAAATTCATTCTGGGTGTACCTTTAAAAAAAAAATTAAAAAAAAATATTCCACATATTTAAAAATAAAATAAAAAAAGTATTCTACATCTATACCAGGGGTGCCCAAAAGGTAGATCTCCAGATGTTGTAGAACTACAACTCCCATGATGCTTTGCATGCCTTTAGAATGGAAGCTGTAGTTTTAAAACATCTGGGGATCTACCTTTTGGGCACCCCTGGTATAGATGTAGAATACTTTTTTTATTTTATTTTTAAATATGTGGAATATTTTTTTTTTAATTTTTTTTTTAAAGGTACACCCAGAATGAATTTAATGTCTAACTGTTCTGCAGCAAATCCATGGGCTCGGATCCTTCTGCTGTGATGCCATTTCCAGCAAGTTTATGCACCCCTGGTCTATACGATAAAAAACTTAGCCGTCCCAGAAAAATATAATGATGAGCAGTCATACTGTATCCTTGTTTATTTACAAACCACTGATTTGTAGCAATTTGAAAACCAAACTGTTAAATTTTGACTAAAATTGCTGAGCTGTGACTATCGCTGGGTTGAAGAAAAATAATAAAAAACAAAACCAATATCCACTCTTTGGCTATGGAAGTAATTTTACATAGATACACACATTCCCTGCTGCAAATCTATGTTGCAGAGCTGGACTGAGGCTTGAAATTAAATTTCTTTTGACTTCAACTCAAAAGCGCTGTAAATAATTGGCCAAGATCTTAGCGTTACGGAAGAGCCGGCATAGTTTAACCTCTGAGTGAGTGGGCCCCAGCACTGTATAGAAACTGAATAAAGTTAATCAATGACAGGCAGATAAGCTATTCAGCAAACAGGATCAGTGGGTAGATGGGAGGTTTATATACTTATAGAAAACCTAGCAGTGTGCATTTCAGCATTATAAAAATGAAACTACTTCTATGGCACAGCAATTACGCACGTACCTTGCACAATAATTACCTTAAGTAAATAACTAATTTATGATGCCCGTAAGTGCAATAGCAAAAGCTTTGGATTTCCTCTGCCCACGGAAATGAGTGTCACAAAAAGTTCCCTGTTTTGTCACAGTTGGGCAATAGCTTTTTATGGAATATGTTCATATGCTGTGCAGTCAAATGATCTCTTAAAGGGAAAGCATCACATTAAAGATATGTTGCAGCTACTTAACATTGAATGAGGCTCATTTCATTTCATATGATTTGCTTCTTCTGTTCCAACTTATAAAAAACAAATAATTCTGCTCTTAGAAATGAAAGGTAGCTGAGTAATTACAGTCATGTGTCTCCTATATGATATATTTAAGTGTACAATCTTTCTGTAGAAACAGTGTGGTAATATATGCCCTGACACAGGGGCATCCAACATTAACTCATCAGCTACCACTGGGGTGTATTTCCCAGAATTCACTAGGTAAAATGTAGTCCATAGGCAGAACAAGGGTTTCTATCATTGGCCCTTTTGCTAAATGGGTTTATAATTTATACCTCCCGATATTTTAAATGGACAAAGAGGTGACAGTGGTGGTATAGCCAGGGTTGGGGCTGCTTTGAGAAATATTAGGTGACTTACTAATAAGTTATGGAAATAAAATGTAATTTAGAACAAGAACGATGTATCTTATTTACACAGACTGATTTCTAAACACATTTATTGTAGTTTAAAAACACATTACGGTGATTATAATTACTGTGGAGCTCTGGTATTACTCTCAGAAACATAAACAATGGGAGGCTTCTAGAAAGGATGAATACTAGGATAGAAAGTGGGACATTGGGATTTGGGACAAAAATAGGGACTGTCTCTCTTAAATAGGGACACTTGGTAGGTATGACACAGTAACACAGCCATCATATTCTACAAGATGATATCCCAGTTAATACAAAACTCACATGTAAATCAAATACATGACGCATGTCTGCAGAAAAACACACACAATCCCGAGCTAATATTATCAACATATTGTGCTTTAGCAGGGTTTTGGATACTGTATAAGCCCAAGACAGTAGTATACGATAATCCAATAATTCCGGATCTATAAATGGCTCTGGTTCCATATCTAGAGATTTTGCTAAGAATGTGACGGTTCATTTGGGAGCCAGAGAAAAGGAATGGCGTGTTGTTACAGTATTCCAGTTTACATAGGGACAATGTGCTGTTGAGCTCTCTCTATATCCTTGGGGTAAATCGCAGGCATGTACATGCAGGTGTCAAGTGGTTAACAAGTCCTGACCGAGGACTCTGAAAAGGCTTATGGGAGCTCAGGCACAGTTTGTACATTCGATTCGTGCTTGGCAGTTTGTTTTCTTTTTGCCAAAATGCTGCTTGAGTCGCATGCAGCTTATAATTACAAGGAAGGAAGGTTGGACAGAAGCGGCTTAAAATTTGACCAACGGAAGTACAGACGCAAAAGAAACACAAAGCTAACTGAAAACCAGTATTTAAACAATGAAGGAGTCACAGAAAATAAAAATAATTATAAAAAATGTGTTGATGGCTCAGGGGCACAAAGAGATTAAAAGCAACAAATTACATTCTTTCTAGTAGAGTGTAGTCTTTGCTGCATGCATTCTAGTGAGTCAGAGAGACAGGCATGCATTACTCATATATTTATGAAAGACCAGTCTCTAACAAGATCACTTGGAGTGGTGACTCACACAGATAGGCCCGGATAAAAGCTAGTTAATAAATTAAAGGCTGCCGTATTTATGACAGCTTCAAGGATAAAGTTCTATTCATAGGAGGATATGCTTAGTCATAAGAAGTCAGTCACACCACTCAAACTGTCTATGCAAAATCTCTCAATCACAGTGACTAGCTCCCGGTATCAAAGCACACAGCGACGCGGTCTATGTTAGCAGATCACAGCAGCGTCTCGCTGGAAAGTGGCCTCTGGCCGAGCGTTCGCTCATGTTATTCTGTCAAGAGATAACCACAATCTAATAGCGTTTGAGTTTAGCTCGTGGGTGAATGGAATGTACTCTCATTAAAAAGATTATTAAAAAATATTAGAACAGGCTCGAAAATGAAAACCAGACCTGTTAACTCATTATTTAATGCGGCATTTTGGTATTTTGGATTGAGGGTGCTCGATTTTGTGAATTTACATTTTCTTTTGACTTGCCTTGAGGAAAGCATCAGTGAGCTAGGCTGAAAAGTTAAAAGCAGTCTACAACAGTGATCATTTATTATTGTTATCACTGAAATTCATCTGCTTCTTAGACCAGGTGCCTGATTTAATGCGAAGCATCACCAAAAACAACAGACAATAAATATCCTGTGATTAACACTATGGCCATCGTTAAAGGAACACCCTACAAAATAATTAAATAGTGAATATACCGTCAATGAAAATATGCATACAATTTGTTTTGCACGTTTTCTTTGGTGGTATATGAAATCTTTAGTTGCAATAGCTGCAGATATAGTATCTGCAGCTAATGCAAGCCCTCCCCTTCCCCACTCCCTATCAACAACTTTCAGTTACAGTCCATTCACAGACCACTCAGTGAGCTGTATTACAGTTCATTGAGAAGTTTTTGCAAGGCATCTGCTTTGTGTATGTACCTGCCTCTTGAATTAAGCTCCACTGAACTAAACAACCAGGAAGTAACATGGCCTGCTGTCTGATTGACAGCTGGTGAGGTGTAACAATGTTTAGTTATAAAAGTGCTAATTTCTATTGAAATCAAAACTTTTATAAACGGAAAAAATGAGGACAAACTCTTCACACAAAAGACATGTCAGCAAGATCTATGTGCTTTGAGTGTTCTTTTAATGTAGTAGGACTTTAGCGCTCGATAGTGCAAGCCCAATGCACAGGCCTCATAGAGGGGATCATGTTCAGATAGTCTTGTGATTACATGTAAAGCAGTGATACATTCCACAGTACCATACAATGGAAAGCCTTTAGGAAGATAAGCACCTTAACTGAAAAAAAAAAAAAAAAGAAAGAATTTTAGTGAAATGAGGGAAAATAAATAACTAAAGATCAAAAAGTAGGCTAAGATAGTAACATTTATCCTAAATGTTACAATTCTGTTTTCACTCTGTAGTTCAATCTTTATTAAAACTTCATTTGTGCCTAAAAGCATTGTACGTAAGAAAAAAAAAAGAAAGAATGAGAGAAAAACTGAAAACCAATGATTTTGAGGGAAATTTTTAATTCAACAAATTTCTCAAATATGCTTATATTTCCAGCTCAACTATTCTATCCTTAAATCTGCAATTCCCAATTTAGTGCACAGAGACTTAGATAAAAATAATAATCTGTTGCTTTTCAAACGTGACCATATCTGTAACATTTATATCAATATCAATGTGCAGTGCTTGGTTTGTAGTAAGACAGCGTAAAATTGTTGACGGGTTTTAGAGTGTGACTTTATACAAAAACATACATATAAAATACCTTTATTATTACAAGGTAACTCATTCAGCCATCTTTGAAAATGATAACAGGGTGAGCCATTTTGGGCCTCAACAGCAGGATTGAAATTCTCCTAATAGCAAAAGAAAGCACTGTTATTTTAAGCAAAAGCCATAATAAACATGATTACAATGGGTATTGCATTCCACATGCTGTGTGTGGGGTGAAATAGAGCGCTTTAGAAGTTTAAGAATCGGGCTTTTAATTGGCTTTCTCTACACAAACCAGAGTATATTTGCTTATTAGCAACAACCGTTTGAGTAGAAAAAGCAGAATCGAGGATTAGGGATAGTTAGAAATGTTGCTCTGCCTAAAAGTTTGCTTGTTTCACTGCTGCAGAGGAATCTGAGGCACCTAGACCACTTCAGCTTAATAAAGTGGTCTGGGTGCCAGGTCCATCTAGGATTAACCCTTTCTGCTGTAAACATAGCAGTTTCAGAGAAACTGCTATGTTTACATTAGGGTTAATCCAGCCTCTAGTGGCTGTCTCATTGACAGCCACTAGAGGCGCTTCCGCGCTTCTCACTGTGATTTTCACAGTGAGAAGATGCCAACGTCCATAGAAAAGGATTGGGAATGCTTTCCTATGAGACTGGCTGTATGCGCGCGCGGCTCTTGCCGTGCATGCGCATTCAGCCGATGACAGGAAAGGAGGAGGAGAGAAAAAAGGTAAGGGAGGGGGGCCCTGAGGGTGAGGGGGACCCAAGGACCATATAAGTATGTTTTCCTGGCACTATAGTGGTCCTTTAAGACTGCCTCTAATAGCATTCTACCAGACAGCGACTAGAGTTACTTCCGGCTGTTTTAACGACACTGGACATCCTCACACTGTGCATGAGTTCATCCAGCGTCTTCAAATCCCCCAGAGGAAAGCATTGGCTCAATGCTTTCCTATAAGAAGGCCTACTGTGCGTAAGGTGCTCGACGTGCATGCGCACTAGTATCCCACCCTGGGGCTGATGTCAAAGGAGGTGGAGAAGGAGCAAGCAGTGAGGACCTTTGGCACTGGAACTGAATAAGCGTTTAACGCATTTTTAACCCTTTAATTGCCATGTGGGTGGGTAGGGGGTGAAGGTGGTGGCAGTGCTTAGAATACAGCTTTGTATTACTAACACTATAGTGTTACTTCAAACATAGGTACAGGGTTATTCTAAAATTCTACAAGAAGGGATTATACACACCTACCCCCCACCTGGTGTAATCTCTGGACCAATTTACCATAAAGCAAATTTAAACTAAATATATATATATATTACATTAAAATTAAACAAATAGTTAAAAGAATGTGTTTAGATTTCTGCATTCATTTGTCAATGTTTCTTTGGAGAGGTTCATTAGACAAGAATATTTAAAATCCTTAGCAAATCTCTGGGACATTTTTTATTTACTTTTTTTTTTTTCCCACTATAGGGTATCTACTTCTGCCACGGTTAGGGAGAGAGAACTAATGGCAGAGAGAAGGAGTGCAGGAAGGCAATGTGTTAACAAGGTGGTTTATTTAAGGTGACCTTTTATATAAAGCTGTTTCCTTTTCCTGCTGCTAGTCTCCCAAATCTGTCAACTTTATGTATCAATCTGCCCCTCACTTCCAGCCCCCTCCTAACTCCTATCCTGCTCTTACCACTGCCAAGGCTCTCCTGGATACCAACCTGGATACAAACACAAATACTTGAGTGTAGTGGGGGAGGAGTGGGCAGGGCTCTTTTTTTTACTAACCCCTGCCTATAGAGCACAGTATATCTGGTAATGATTAGGGTTTCTGCATCATGGGAATCATGGGAACAGCCCAGCATTTTAATGAGAGACATTAATCAATGATTCATCTTGCAGCAATACATTGAATGCAGTGCAGCCCTGCAATATGTACCACCTCGTTTAATGAATGTCTGGTTAGCAGCTAATGAAGGAATATAAACTCCTGTAAATATAAAGATATACAATTAAGGTTTACGAAATACTACATGTTTTTGTTATAGTGAGTTTTTCCTTGTATGGATTTTTAAAAAATAAAATAAAAATGCTATACTGCAGTCATGATCAAAAGGTAGATAAGTCATGTGCTTTTGAACTACAACTCCCATTAAGCTCTGCTAGCCTTTAGACTAGCAAAGCATCATGGGAGTTTTTAATGTTATAACCACTTACCTTAAGTCATTAGGTAAGATCCCCATGTGTTTTAAAACTACAGCCTGATGTTTTGTCATTCGAAAGGCATTCTAAAGTAATGTGAAGCTTCTACAACTTCTGGTGATCTACCTGCTGAGCATCTCTGCTGTACAACATGCTTATACCTTTTCCTGAGTCATGCTAAAATAGCATCCATACTCTGAAAAGTTTTTTTTTTTTTTTTATCCCTTCTCTTTTGTCATGTAAATTTAAATACATAAAGGGAATCAACACAGTAAAGGAGGAGACTATATTTAAAAGAAGAAAAAGTACCACAACAAGAGGACATAGTCTTAAATTAGAGGGACAAAGCTTTAAAAATAATATCAGGAAGTATTACTTTACTGAGAGGGTAGTGGATGCATGGAATAGCCTTCCAGCTAAGGTGGTAGAGGTTAACACAGTGAAGAAGTTTAAGCATGCGTGGGATAGGCATACGGCTATCCTAACTATAAGATAAGGCCAGGGACAAATGAAAGTATTTAGAAAACTGGGCAGACTAGATGGGCTGAATGTTTCACTTTCTATGTTTCTAATTTGTTGTGAAGTGGACATGATCTTAGACTGCTACAAAGTGTTTATTCACTTAACAGTAATTTGAAAACTCAGATGTTCCCAGGATTTGTAATGTTTACTCATCCCCTATATTTAAAAGGAGACAAGGCACCAAGGCCACTTAAGCTAATTGAAGTGGCCTGGATGCAGTATCCTTTTTGCCCTTAGTGCTGCAATGTAAAATATGGTAGTTCCAGAGAGTTTATTTTGCAGCATTAAGTCTACCAGACAACCACTAGAGAGTTTCCTGATTAGAAACAAACCTTTGGTCCGGTAACTGATGCTGGACGTTCTCACGCTCTGCATCAGGACATCCAGCATCAGATTTTTCCCCATAGTGAAGCATTGATTCAATGCTTTCCTATGGGGAGGTCTAATGCGTGCGCGCAGCATTTGCCAAGCATACGCATTAGCACCCACTCTTCACAGGGTGTCGTAGGGGGCGGAGTGTCGGCCCAGAGCCAAGAAACATAGTCGCTTGGAAAAGGTAAGTAAATAAAGGGTTTTTAACCCTTTCATTACCTGGCGGGTGAGAGGGGGCGCAATGGAGGGGAGAGGCAGAGGGAGCTATAATGCCAGGAATACAGCTTTGTATTCCTGTCACTTATAGTATCCCTTTAACACATATGTATTTGTGAGGTGTGAACAATTATATTAATTGTAGAAGAACCTCAATGCTTTATCCTGCAACTGGGCACTTCTATCTTAGCTCCATGTAAAAAATGCAGCAACAGGGCCATCTTTAACACTGGGCAAACAAGGCAGCTGTCCGGACAAAAACAACATTTTAGCTACCCCTTTGGCCCGCAGTGTGACTGCACCAGGGCTGCACTGTAAGAGGGCCCACCGCGTGACCCATGCCACATGGTAGGTATGTTTCAGCAGGGGCCCCTTGCTTATCGGCAGCTGGGAGGAAGTGTCTGTGTGTCAGTATGTCTGTGTATGTGTGTCAGTATGTCTGTCTGTGTGTGTCAGTATGTTTGTGTATATGTGTCTGTATATCTACATGTGTGTATATCTGTGTATCTGCATGTGTTTCTGTGTGTATCTGTGTGTGTATGTTTATCATAGTGTGTGTGGCAGTGTTCATTTATATGTGCATACATCTCGGCATTCAAATGTCAACACTACACACAAATACACCCCTGTATTCAAACTTAAACACTACATACAAACACATAGGTCTTCATCACCAAAATTCTATATAAATGCACACCTCTCCATTCAAAAACCAACACTACACATAAATGCATGCTTGCATTCAAATGCCAACACCACATACAAACACACCCTACATTCACACAAATATACTCAATACAAAAACATGCTTTCATTCAAACACACAAACACTGCTCAGTGCTAAATGCAACCCTGCAAGCATGGGAAAATGGTAGGGCACCAACTGTGAACGCATTGTTGCACGACAGATGGGGATCTACCTTTTGGCCACCCTTGCAATGGGGGGGGGGGGGGTCAAAACAATTCTTGCACCAGGGCCATCTCTACTTTACTTCCACCACTTATTTTTTGTGGAGGGTGTGAATGCATGCTGGGGAATGGGAGGGGATATTAGTGGGGGGCAGGGTCTATTACTCCAAAACATCAGGTGTGCCTTGTCTGAACTGGATTATGATGTTATATGCTAAATCTTTAATATAAATTAACCTTTATATAACATGAATAAATGTTTACAGAAGTTATATGTGACTCTCAATGGTTTTTCCCAATGGTGTAAATTCCAGAGAAGTGACTGTTACCGTTTAACCACCTTCCCTGGATGTATATAGCATTCTTGTAAATCACCACAACCGGCAACCCAACGGAACTGATAGGTTAATTAATTTTACAGTGGGAACATGGGAATTCCTCAAATAGCAGGCAGCATCTACATGCCCTGCACAACAGACTGCAGAATTCATAAGTGCCTCAGGCAAGCAATATAAATTGATAAAATAAAAGGTTTTGGCATTAAAAATAAAAATAGAACAACCTACAGCTAACCTTTAGTAAGCTATTAGGGTGTACATCAATCTCAAATGTGACAGTTCTGCTGTTATAGCTGGAAGGAATTCTCTTCCCATAGGAATATGATTTAAATGAACTTTATCAAGTGATGATTAACACATCAAGCTCCTGAGATCACATACGTGTATGACAACTAAAAATATTTATTTGGAAACGCTGAACGAGACTTAGAAAGAACCCTTGAAAATATTTTAATTGCATTACATGTTAAAGTTAAAAAGAAAACATAGGACACATGATAACGCATTTAAACTGGAAGAAAAGAGATTTTGTCTAAGGTGAAGGAAAGGTTTTTTTTTTTTATGGTAAAAACAATAAGGATGTGTAGTTTTCTGACTGAATATGTAGTTTTATCAGAGTTTGTAGAGATGTTTAAACAGCAACTGGTTGAATACTTGCAAAAACACAATATGCTGGGATATCATTTTCAATTTGCAGGGTAATAGCTTCTTGATCCAAGGAGAGATCTGACTCTCATTCTGGAGTCAATAAATTATTTTTTTCCCCTAGTTTGTTGCAAAATTGGAAAGCATTTCAAACTGGACTTTTTTTTTGCCTTCTTTTGGATCAACAGCAAATCTGATGTTACAGTCTGAACCGAATGGACACATATCTTATCAGCCTATGTAAGACATTAAAAATTATAGAGAAATTGAATTAAAATTAAAGAAAATAATATACATTATTTGCTGCAGTTTTTCTTTTCTTTTTTTAAATGAGATCACAGTGCATGTCTCATAAAGCCTTGCGCCCTGGAAATTTATGGGACATGGTGTTAGGGTGTCACAAGTAGTACTATTGCTACTACCAATACTAGCCAATCTGTGGGACTTTAGGTTGAGTTGCGTAATTCATTGTTTTTTTTACAAAGGAAACTACCGACATTTATATAAAGGGCAGTAGAGCCTATGGTTCTCAGACTGTCCCTTTAAGTGATAGGCACAATGTGCAAAAGGCTTCATCGGAACTGCTCAAAAACAGTATTCAACTGAAAAACGCACTGTCGGGGAAACATCTGTAAATTTATTAAAGTGTTGATTCCTGCACATTTCCCAGCATTTTAGATTGGCAAAACGGAAGGTTTTTTTTTTTTTTTTTTTCTTTACAAGGTTGTGAATAGAGTATAGGCCAAGCAGTAGAACAATTGCGGGAATTTTTACCCACTGATAGTGAACATTTGAGTACTTGTACTTGAGTAAACCACTTAGAACACTATAGTGATCTAATCACTACACAAGTTCCAAGAACATTTATTGTATGTTAAACACACATTGCTAAATTTGATTGTTGACGCATTCTTAAGGTGACCATATCCACCATGTTTTCTAGGACACATATCACATATACATATTGATGGGCAGAACAGGAAAATGGCCCTGTAGTTTGTAGAATTCAGAAGAAGGTGTATTAGATTAAGCCATTAGGCAATCTAGAACCTGAAATTAAGCAATAGACAATTATACAGAATATGCATTATACAGGCTGCAGGCTAACCCTTTTAATGCGTTTTCATAAATATGAGAAACGTATATGTGTCCCTGTAAACATGGCTGATCTGGTCACCCTGCTCATTTTGTGATACCTTCGTACTGAGTTTCTCTATACTGATAGGTTATTCACTTTAGAGAGAATTGTTTGGAATGTCAAATTTAAGGACATTTCTCTACTAGACTGGCAATAGGGAAGCATGCAGTTGCATTTTATTATAGTAAGGAGTGAAGCGGAGGAATGTTTTTCAAACCACATTCTCGGTACATTTTTACCAACAACCCTTGGTTTGGGAGGGGCTGCATTGTGTAAATAACTCTATCTATATAGGTTTGCCTTAACAGTTTGCACTAAGCTGACTGAGATCAGGTCCTTACAGTAGCACTGTAAACACGACCTGACTTCTGGAATAGTTCTTGTCAGCATGTGGGACCCTCACCCCAGTGCCCAGCCCACACTCAGCTGTTGTTTGAAAGGTCCCCTGCTGCTATGTGCTAATTTGATGCACTGAACCTGTACTGCTCTTTCTTAAGCATAAAGGACATGTCTCTATTTAATACAGTTCATGAAAAGGGGGGAAGAAAAGAGTTTGTGAGTGCTTATACATGTAAACCATGTTCATTTAATTCCTTGTTTAATACCAATCAAAAACTCCATTCTCAGCAGGTTCTTGTTGTTCTCGAAGATAGAAAAAAAACCTGTAACGTGCATTCAATAAATTTAAAATTTTAGCAAATGAAATCCAAATGGCAACATTTAGGCAAAAGTAGCTGTTGTGGAAAAATACACAAACTCAGTTTGTTACAGCTTGGCTATTTTAGTCTTAATTTTAGTATTCGGATTTCAGTAGACTTGGAGAGTCTTGGAGACTTTTTAGCCTAATTTGGGCAGATCTGGCGATTGCCCGAATACCCAAACTCCAAGCTGAAGTGTAGCAGAATGATGAACCAAACAAAAAGGGGAATGGAAGAGCATGTTCATGTGATTCAGATTTCCACACCCGGTGGAGCCAAAAAGAGCAGATGATTGATGTGAAAAAAGATGATTGGTGGCTAGGAGACAGCCACTATATGTTGATTGTCCTCACACAGATCAAGTGAGAAGCGACCAAGTATTGGTGACTTTTTCTGATTTGATCTGTGAACCAAAATGGCAGGAAAATGCGCCTATAGGTATACTACAAAATATATACATATTTATTTTAAGTATATATTTTGCAGTACACTAATTTGCTCATGTTTGCGCCCTCTTGTTTAGTCTTATTCGTTTTCCAAAATTAATTTTTCACGAACGAAATTCAGATGAGCTGAACCGCTATAATTCGGCCATAATTCGGCTGCACTGGACATGTGTTTTTATTTTCAGACAAAGTAGTTTGGTCGAAATATATATATTTTTTTATGCTGTGCACAAGTCTAGATTTCAATTTGGTACAGTTTGGAATTTAGAATGCCCTCTATAAATATACAGAGAGTGCATCCCATACAAAATATTATATACATCTTAACTACTTGTGTACATTGTAAAGCTCAGCGTGCTGGCACTGGCTTATTTACATCATTTTTTACAAGATTTCCCTTGCCGTTTCAGCAGCAGTGTGACCTGGCATACAGTGGGATAGAGACCATGGCACTGATCCCATAAATCTTATATAAAGCATTTGGGAAGATCAGAGCCACACAGAGCTGTTTGTGTGCTAGCCTCAACCTCTTCCAGACTCTTCTGCTGCAGACAATGCGTGATTGTTCCAGTACTTGCATTAACAGACAGCAGACCTAATTAGTTTCTCTGTAGTTACTTTTGTGGCCAGCTATTGTTCAAGACTGTGGTCTGGCTCAGTTCGTCTAATTTTGCAGTCCCATGAAAGGATCTGCACTTATTAATGTAAGATCAAGATCATAGAAAGATCACGATTTTATAGTCCGCAGTAAGACGTCCAGCAAGTCTGCTGCCGGTCTTTAATATGACACCTTGGAATAGATACTGTTTTCCTTAACAGTTCTCCATTTTTAGGGACGTGCTTTGAGTGTGCCAAGTCTATCTGGTACACCGAGTCACTTGATGGCAGCCTTAAAGGGACACCGCAGAATGTAGACTGGGTTAATCACATTTTTTTTTAAATAAATTCGAAATGAGGAATAAATGCTATAAAATCCAAACTGCATCTTAAAAGTATCAGTAGTTCTAGATACTGCCTCATTATGTTAAGCTTTAACAGCTCTAATTTATCCTGTGACGTTGTAGAGGAACAAAAATGACAAAGATAAAACATATCTTCCAAAAATTAGGGAAAATAGAAAAAGATTCACTTTACAGTATAAACATGCAATTAATGCAAACAAGCAAAATAAAATAGCCAATAGCTTCTGTCTTCTGTGATATTGGTGGCAAGGGGGTGGGAATAAGGGGGTATGCCTGTTAGCAATTGTAAAAGGATGTGGGTCTGCATGATCAAAGAGCATGTCAGTTTGACTTAAATGTATGTAAGACTGACTGGCCATATATCTAGCCCACTCAATGGAGGGCAGTACAGGCATAGATTGCTGTTAAAAACATCTGCCAATGGGTGTAATGGCACATTCATTCTTATGAGGGGATATATCCAGGAGCGTAGGACGGGACCTTTGTCCATTGTTTTGCCGAAGTCGAGTCGGTATGGATAATATCCTACATGCCTCGCGGAGTAGCATTTGTAATATTACCCATCGAAACAGGTGTTATGTTTAATACCTGCAATACATAAGTTTAAACACTAAATTACCCAGACTGCTCCGACAGTCTAAGGCCTGAATCTGAAGAGCTAAGGTTACCATCATTGGTTAAAAATACATGAGCGGTAAAATGCGCAAGTCATTAATTTGATTCATTAATTAGGAACATGAAAGGAGCGTTCCAGCAGACACAATAAACTGACCTGCATCCTGAAGTCGTAAAAAGTGATGCAACTCGCTAGTTAATTACGGAGTTCATATAAACATTATTTGCTTTTAATCGTACATCATTTATCTGTTTAAAAACTGAACTATCCATCTGCAAATCCAGCGCTTTTCTGCAAATGCAATAAAAAAAACAGCAAGGCTGTATCCAAGCCTAATACACATAGACACTTTGACTCTGTATATTGTATAAATTAATCCCAGTGGAAGGCTTCCAGGGGAACAGGAAAAAAAAAATCACATGGAACCAGAACCGCGGGGCTGAGTCGCATTTCATAAAAATGGCACTTGCCCCTGGCTTGTATAAACAGGCTCCCAGTTTCTACTCAAAATAAATATCTTAATATGATTTTCTCAGCTCTGTCCTGTGCGGGCTAGTTTTAATGCATATTAATAATATGAACATGACATTAAAAGACTGCAAATACGCTAAATCTTAATGTGTTATCCTTCATATCCCTTATTTACATTAACCTAATCTGATCAGAGCAAAGAAAAAATTGGGTCCATCATGTTTTATATTACAGTTGCCATAGTACACAGCCAGTCATGCATGTCTGAGGATAGCAAGAGTAGCAGTCCAGCTGTTCAGGACTTTGTTTGGCTGACTATGGATAACATAGTCCTCAGCATCTGCTATACCGAAGGTCGGGCATATGGTCTGGGCTCTCCTTCTTCCCATACAAACACAGCAAAAGGTGCCTTTTGATGGATGAGCTACACACCTTTTGCCCTAATTGTCAGGAAAGGGAATTTCAAAATTAAGGCCAACATAGCTGCAATGTAAAAATTATCCAAGTCAGCTACGCATCCAGTTTGGCTACTTTGGCCTTTATTACAAATTCACTGTGAATTCCCGACAAGTTTCACTTTAGCGTATAACGTGGCTCATTTTTCAGGTAAAAATATTTTCTTGGATCCAACTTGAAAGGGTTAAAAATGAAGTATGTTACACTGTAACTGGACAAGAATATATTGGAAATAGCAATTGCTAAATAGCAGTTTAAAAGTCAATCGTGTTGCAAACCATCAGGATCGCTTTGCCAAGCAGTATGACTTGACTCCAACACAACGTATTAGTTATATGTTATAGAGAGAGTAGTTTTCAATTTTTTATAATTTATTTAGGACTGCTAGAATTTGGCTCCTGGTTTACAGATAGAATGCTCTGCATTGCCCAGTGTATTGCAAGGCTTAGATTAGATTGAGAGTTTCAGGCTCTCCATTGACAGTAGCGGAGGCACAGATCAGCGCTCCCCAGATAAGAAGTCAAACTGTTCTAAAATTGTTTGAATACTTACATTGGAGGGTGCCAGGCCACTCTTGTCACCATAACCACTACAACGATCAGTATTGGCTATGGTGCTTAGAGTGTTCCTTTAATTAATACTAAACTCTGACATCACAACTATCTTTTGAAAATGAACAGGAACAGGGAATAACAATATTCACGACGGGTTCAAAATGTTATAACTGTGTAGTAGTGCCAATGTGTGCCGCGTGGTTTGTTAATTCAGGGGAATAGATAAATGCGCAGAAAGAATATTTAATGAGCCCCTTTCTTTCCAGTGCCGATTATAAATAGTCAGAAGGTAGATAAATTAAGGGTACTGCTCAGTTGTAAGATTTATGTATTTAAAAGAAAAACAGCTGACGCTATAAATCTTTCATAATAGCTTAGTATACACATTCTTACCACACATATTAACATATCCTGAATGTCCTGAACCATTAGGCTACCTCAGCATCATGGGGAATTAGGTTAATTCATTCAAAACTGTAGTGTCCTGATAACTAAAGAGTTTATTTATTAAACTGGGGATTGCAAAACAAATGAAAACATTTTTATTACTAATTAGAAATGCTAATGTAGGCCCAAAAGCTGAAATTGAAGAAAAAAAAAATTGTGGAGAAAAATTTTGTGTTTTTTTTTTTCTTCAGAATATGTCATCTTTTCCCTGCAACTCACATTTTAGTGAATAAATACCTCTTTTGCAAAATTTGGGCAAAACTAACATCGTTCGGAAAAAAATATATGCATCCAGTTAAACTGTTTAGTGAATAAGCTTCTGGGAACAGCGTAATAAATATTGTACGTCAACATAAATAATAAATAATAAAATAAGTCTCAAACATTATTTTGTTTTTTTTTGTTTGTTTTTTACATAAAACATATGTGTAAAAACACATATGTTTTATGTAAAAAAAAATTTAAAAAAATCCATAGTTGTACTGCCATGTTTTAGTCGGTAATTTTTAGTTATCTAGATTAGAAATATCAGTGTGGAAAGAAGTGAATTAATCTGTTTAAAATCCAGAATTTCTTTGGAACACATTGTGTAGCTCACCGTGATTTTGTGAATGAAGGTGACTTTGAAGTTTGGAATGCCTGTAAACAAACATGGTGACTATATTTCATGGCTACGCTTCTGTTCAGTAAGGCGCACAGTTTTTAGGGATACACCATTTTGAGACAAAGTCTTAGTCCTCCAATATTTTACTGCTACAGCTATACATATCCATGTACTATTGCAAAGCTAAGATGTTGCTGTTTTCATCTGCTACTAGCTGTTTAGTGAATACATCTGAAAAGTAATGTACGCTACAGTCCTAACCCGTTAAACAGGTTTGCTAAAAACACCATAGCCACTACATTTTTTTTGTAATTGATATGAGAACTTTTTCCCGACACCCAGAGCTTGTCGTAGGCTCTCAGCTCCTCCTCTACTTTTGCTAAGATAACCAGAAACATTTTACTTCCTCATTATCCATCCAAATTTGGACTGTAACTCCTTGTTGCGAATACAGGGCTAAGCCTCAACCAGTACTCACAGCCTGTCCAAATAATTTGGATGGCTAATGAGGAAGTGATGTGATGGACAGTTATGCCTTATACACATTTATTGAAAGGTTAAAACTTTATTAGTATGATATCTTAAAAGGATTGCACAGAAAATGTACCATAGATGTTACTTGCACACTCAAGTTATGCATTTCAAATCCTGTTACATGCTATTTATGCATCATTCCAAAACACTGTAAGAGTACTTTTTTTCTGTCAAATTATACTTTTCAATTTTTCTCCACTTTTTATTCATTCTACCCTGCAGTCATCCACTGATGCTGTGTGCCCTCTTAACAGAAGTAACATTTATAATTTTTTTATACAAATGTTTTGATATTTTGAAGGAGTTCATTGTCCTACACCAAATCAGCCAAGTGATCAGCATACTTAATTCCGTGGAGCCGTTGGTATTCAATAAAATTAAAACCTTGCCAGAGGATAGTCATTGAATGGCACATAGAATTAAATGCCTTTACATTAACCCCTTAAACACCAATGATGGTATAATTCCATCTTAGCCTTTCACATAACTCATCCAACTTTGGACATCTAGGATAGGGCGTGACTGATAAGGACACACTGGGACAGCTAATGCAGACGTTCATTTACTTATTAGCAGATTCACAGCAAAGGGTTGCTTTAGGCAATAGGAGAAGCCATATTTGTGTTAGAACATTTTTGTGTTGACATTATCCGTGGTGACAGAACCTGTGGACTCTTTGCACCATAACCACTGCATTGGGCTGTTGTGGTTATGGTGCTCAGATTACTCCTTTATTTTTGTATATCAAAATGAAATGAACAACTTTTACAGCAAAGGCTGATTTAGATATAGGACAGAGGGTCTTTAAAGATTGGATTGGGAAATGTAATTGATCTTTAATGGGTTAATGCACATGCCCTTTATTCTTACTAATTATCAAGTGAGCACTGAGAAGGGTGAGCCTTGAAAGAGTGAGACTATTTTAGTAATTAAATACTACGAATGTGTATTAATGCCATACAGCACCTGGCACAATGCTGTCTTATGGTATATTGACTTCTAAATAAATGCTTGTTATCTTCACAATGGTTTTTCTTTAAAGACTCTTTTGAAGTCGCCTCATGTTCCCCTCTCAAGGGTAATTTTAGTCATAGACGGTAAACTGTACAATTATAATGCATGATTCTTTATTTTCGGCACAGAACAATAAAGCAATGTGATCTGAAAGTAGACGAGGCCTCTAAAATACTTTATGAGGGAGTTGCGTCTGGTAAAGGGACTTATAATGTTTAATAGAGCAGAACAAGAGAGATAGGAACATACGCTGTGGATTGCAAAGCTGTCCTGTTCTACAGTGTTCTAAACAATGCAGTCCTGTTCATCCAAACGCATATAAAATATTTATACGACTGTCCCTCTAAGGTTCTCTATGGTATCCGCATGTGTGTAATTCATGGTTTCCCATAACTTGGATGTTGCTCTATGGAGTAAATTATTTAAACTTTTTTTTAAAAGAAACTTATAGAAAGTTAACAGGCTTTAAAAATGTATTTTTATTTTTTTTTAAATACATGATTTGGTAAAAAAAGATCTTGATCGAGTTTGAGATTTTTTCCAAGTCTATAATTTTGGCCTCAATTCTGCAAGTTTGTTTTCGACAAACTGCAGTGTTTAATGAACATACTCTGAAACATTATAACTGAGCAATATTTTATATTATGTTTTAGCCAAAAATGTTATTTAAACACTGTAAAAAATTAAGCATATGTGCTGTCCACTAGTAAAATTGTGAATGCTGTTGACGTTTGTCATCTTTCCTGTATTACTCTTACACTTCAACTTCTGGTCATTTTTTAAAATGGTTTTCTATACCCATTAATATTTGATTTGTATAAAGTCTCTCCAACAAAGTTTTCGTTACGTTTACCCACACCTACATATCTTAGGCATCCTAACGTACGAGATAGGAATGCTCGATGGAGGGCTTGCAAGTTGTACTTTAATGGTGATGTGAAAATGGGCTTGTACCTCCAAAAAATGATTGTGTCAGGCTGCTGTGGAGTCACACCTTGGCAGTCTACTGTGCTGGTCACCAACCATTCAAGGTTGACTATGCACAGGGTGTTTCTAAAGAAATGGGCAGAATATCCTTCTTTTAGAGCTGAAAAAGCACTTCCTTTGCTCTAATTGTGGACCTTATAGAACCAGAAAGTCCATAAATTCAGAGTGCTTAACACTTGAAGAGAGGTGAGTTGGACTTTTTCTGCTTTGTATTATGTTTGTTTGGCAAGATCATATAATTTACACCACAAACTGACTTTGGGTTTTCTATAGGTGGCACTTAAGAGTAAACCTAGTACAGCAGGACAGGAACCCTACTGTCCCGCCAAATCTGGGACTATTGTATTGGCTAGCAGGTACAACAAATTTGCTTCTCTATTCTTAGGGCAAGTCCATCATCATCCTTTTTCAATGCCTTGCCTTTGTTTGCAATACTTCTCAAAATCTCAAAGGGTCTTCTACTACTGGTGTATTTATTAGGAAGGGAGTAGAGGTGAGTTTCAAATTGCTGGCCAATATAGCTTGCAGAAAGAAATCTCACCTATTTTCCCGACTCTGCTAGTGCGTACTTCATTTTGCCGCTGTCTGTTCCAGCTGTAAATAGTGAGACACAATTTACTGCTAGGCAATTGACTCCCGTGGTTCTGTGTTCTCCTACTGGTTGTGAGATCATTAAAGGTTTGCTGCATCTATCTTCTATGTGACGGCATCCTTTCGGTTTAGATTTTCTGTACTGCTTGGCAATTAATATATTTTCTAGGAACGCTCAGAACTTCCTCATATTTTTCATGATAATTCTAATATATAAGGCTTCCTTTTGCGAATCCCTTTCTCTCTATGCAAAGCACATATTTTATTTACTGCGCATCAGACAAGTCACTGTCGCATAAAGGAGACATTAAAGAGGTAATTAAATCTCTAAATGTAAACACATATTAACCAAATTATGTTACTTTCAATTAGCTTTCGGCACCAGACCCATGATTACGGTTATGTGAGCCAAATAACCAGAATGTATTTTAGCTATTTTATGTGTCTTGTACGGAAATCTTTTCCAGAGAATATTATGATTAAGATTAGCAATTATGAACAGTTAAAAGGTTACAAAACTGTACAATAGAAAATGTTACATATTAACACAAAAGCTACAAGAACACTGTTTGTGACTGTGTTTAGCATCTGGCTCTCATTTACAAAATAAAATAGGATGCGACAAACTAGCAGAAGATACTTTGTTAGAGAATGTAATCCCTTAAGGACCAAGCTTCTGGAATAAAAGGGAATCATGACATGTCACAGATGTCATGTGTTCTTAAGGGGTTAAAGGAATACTAAAGTGTTAGGAACACAAATTCCGCCGGTGTGGTCCAATCCAATGCATTTCATAGAGCACCATACGGGACACGATGCGCATTCGCAGCTAGCGCCGCACAGGCATCCAATCGTTCCTATTTGAATCAATGCTTTCCTATGGGGACTGTAATGTTACATGAAGCTCCTCAAGTAGGTGACATTATAACGACCACTGGAGGTGTGTTTAAACTTTCAAGGTAAACATTGCCGTTTGTGAAAAACGGCAATGTTTTACATTTATAGGTTAAAATTACAAGAACACTCCACCAAGGCCACTTCATTGTATTGTATTCTAAAGAGCTAGAAACAGAGCATACATGCATGTAAAATCAGTTGTGAATTGTTGATCTGAACTATACTCCACTGACCTTAAATTATCCACAAAGCAGGGTTTTCTGTTAACCTTTTACTTTCTATAACTGATGTTCACTTATAATAAATTGGACATTTCAAACTTTGCATTGGTCAAATTCTGGAAGACAGGCATGGTACAAACCGTAGTTGTTTAGGAAAATGTAAACTTTGGAATTCTGAACTCAATGAATATTATTGAGAGACTGAGCCTTAACACACTGTGCCCCCGCCTCCCTTTGTCTTCGCACTTACTCCCCCAAGTTATGTATACATTCACACAGTAGCTGGCCTTGGCATTTCAAGCCATAAGTTTTCCAAATAAGGTTGTTATGTCTACACTTCTTCAGTGTAAAAATTACATCCAAAATTCCCTGCTGTGGGGGGACTGGGAGGACAGGGGAAGGAGGAGGCAGACCCACATGGGGTAAGCAACTTCAAGCTCCTGCTTGCATACTATTGATCCAAGGTACATCGTAACACCACTCTGTTAGATCAACTTCCACGCTACTTAAATATTATCTAGATCCACGCTAACACGTAGTGACTGCCAGCAGGTGAGAGCTGCTTACGCAACAAGGCTAATCCTCGTGCCTCAGGCTGTCTTTTTCCAATCAGCTGTAAAAAAAAAAACAGGCTACATACCATTTCTAAATCTTGTTTTACATGCACAGGATTTAAACCAATGTCAATGCCATAGATTCTGAAGTAACCGTGCACTAAACAGTGACTAGGAAATGTAGACTACAAGAACTTGAGTGGTAAAGGTTACCCAGAAAGCATCACTGCTATCATTTTCTATTGGTTTAATTGTTGTGTTTGTGTCCACAATGAACATCTCAATATATTTGTTAACTTGTTGGGGGCATTGTTGACTGGCAAATATGTGCCTTTAAAATCAAATGGCTTGTTCCTACTGCTTTTGCAATATGAGAAGAAGACATAACTTTTTATCTCTGAAAATGCTTTTACTTATGTACTGATAGGGAATTTGCCATAGGCCCAAAGCTTACTTGTAAAATAAGCCTTAAATAATCAAATTATTTTGACATTTGTTTCTGTTTAGGCTACCAAGGACACTAACGGGCAAGTAGAAAGCGTTCTTATTGGGTCACAATTATGCTGACTTCAAGGATCCAAACTTCTATGTGTTATCTACATTTAAAAGCCCCAAGAAGCACTCTCTTAGTTTTGGACTTAACTGAGCAAATCATATTCATTTTTTTTATAAAGCAGAAATACATTCTACAGTGCTATACAATGTTTACATACAAACAGAACATTAAGGAACAAGCTATACTAAAGCCTGCTTAAACAAATTTAAACCATAGTGGGAGTGGGGTAAAATTGCACAAAAGATAAAAGTGTAATATATATATATGAGGTAAGATATACGGCTATATGAAATCCACTATTTATGTAAACTATGAAGTGACTAAATCTGGTGCCTGATGGGTAACAAGTTGTGGTAGAGTTAGAGCAGGCAGTTGGGGGGTAAGATGTGGTAGATATGCCAGGACCAGACTACTACAAATTAAGTTATTATACAGTAAGTTAATGTTTTTCTAAAGTGATACTTTACAGGACTCACTTTGATGATGTTGTCATGAGGCCAAGGGACATCCTAAAGGCAGACATTACTCTTGGCTCCACAAACCCCAAAGAATTCAGTTTAAACCTGACATCAGTAGAAGAAATCTTAATGCGCATGTAAATTTTTATCTTGCATATCATGTTCCATCATCTAAAATGGCCCTTCAGGTGTATTTGTTTCAGTGGGAGTCCAACGACACCTTGTTGCTATTTAGATAAGAATGAACTACTCCCTGATATGTACAGGGGACCTACTGTATGTCAACTAGGCTTTTGTGGGTTAGGAAATAGATGCACCTACTAAGCGGTGCTACTTCTGAGGTGATACCCTACATTTATGCTTGGGGTATTCCTTTAACCATTGCATGCAATAGATGACATTTTATGCTATGCCCCCATGATTCTATCAGATTTTATTTTTAATACATATGCAGTCACTGGAGTAACCTAAGAATGTACATCAAAGGAACAAAGAAAACCACATCTCAGCTGTTCACTATATAGTGTATATTGGAAATGAAATGGATTAAGATAAGCTTTCAATTTGTCTCTTCGTATTAGGTGGCAGAAAACATTTCAAGACTGTCTTGATATAAAGGATTTACTTGAGTTTTTATCATAAAGGAATTGAAAAGAAACAATCTATATTGAAGAAATTCATTGTACTTGGCTTACATGTGGCACATACGTACTGTACTTCTAAGTCTAACATATTTAAAAAGACTCTGTAATCCACATTATCATAACATGTGATTGATGACGTTTCCCACAGGTGCACATCATGCCTGCCCCCTCCGAAATGGTACCAACAAATAGATGCAGCAGCTTGTTCCCCAAATGGCACACTTTACATCTTAAAATGCATGTCGCATGTACCATTTTAACGAGGACAACTGTGTGTGCAGTTGCTATAGCAACACTCTTTGAAGTTCTGGGAATTTACTACTAGAATTCTACAAATATATTTAACAGTGTGTGTGTGTATATATATATATATATATATATATATATATATATATATATATATATATATATAAAATTGGACATCTCATGGGCTAAGGGTCTGTGAATACAGCTCTTGCAACAATTAGTTTTTTTCAAGTACCTGTGAGTTAAATCAGCTTTACTACAGGAGCAAATGATATCCCTTTTCTAAGGTGTAATTCTGGTAGCAAGTCTAGAAAGCGATGAAAGGAAGTTCTCTATAAGTTTGGCATTCCAAGGACTTGTGTCAATTATGGAGAAGAAGTGGAGTCATAAGAGGTCTCTTATCATATACGCTGTAGATAAAGAACACACTTGATATAAGTGTTGCGTAAGGATTTAACAGGATGCAAAACATTTTGAAAGAGCCAACCTTTGAATAAACTACCCACAATATATGGATACAGTATTAAGTAGTAGTCTTATGGGGGATTTTATTAAGCCAGTTATGGTAAGAAAGACTCAATTCTGTCCTCTATCCTGATAAAGTCAGCATAGGTAAAAGTTAATATGCCCCAAAACATTTAGGAATAACATTTAACCTATGGTTTGCTTGTACATTGGCTCACCCAATGTATAGATTACAATTTATTGTTCATAATGTAAGGTGTTAGACTGTAGACATTAGTGATTCCACAAGACAGGTGCTGTTTAAACCGTGACACTTTGTTACCTGACTCATCTTGTCACTGAAGGGCATGGGGAGACAAAGCAAGAACAGGCATGATCCCTCGCCACATTCCAGAGTTGATCATCATCTTACTTTAAAAGAATTCCAACATTTCACAACAATGGGACTACGCACTCCAGGGAGACTGAATCACTAGCACTTAATGACGGACAAAATTTGTGATGCCCTAGGCTGCCACTGACCACAAACAAACATAGCCTTGCCAAAACTATTCGCTTAAAGCACAACCTCTTTCAACAAGATGTTTAGTGAGTCAATGCACTACTAGCACAGACATGTGTTGCATTTGTATATCTTGGTGGGAGTGGCTGTGAGTGATTGCTGAAAGTGCCATACACTAAAGTGTGACTTGTCAGGAGTGAATTTCAATTTTTTTAAGCCAAAATAGTCAATTTGGAAAAATCCCCAAGTCAGCTATTTTGGCTTAAATTTCGAATTTCAATTTAAAAAATGCACGTTTAATACCCAAGAATGAAAACACTAGTAATTAACCTCATGAGGATTGGTTAGGGGCCAGCACAGACAGAACTGTACTTTTTTTTCAGCAAAGATATATATATATATCTTCATTGGATTTATATATCCTGTCACGGACTGTCTCTTGACCAGTAAATCTTGATGGGTAGAGGAGGTCTTTTATGGCCAAAACTTTTTCCTAAATGCATAAGCTGTGGAAACCTTTAAATTAGCAAATAAACAAACAAATAAATAAACACACAAACAATTATTCAAATATTCAGGGGTCTGGCCAGGATAGGGCTGCACGTCCTCACACATGGAGTAAACGAAACATTGATTCTTACACAAAAAGCCAAAACTCTATTTTGTTGATATTTACAAATATATATATATATATATGAGGGATTTATGAAAGTATCATGTTCTGAAAAGTGGTGCAAAGATCAAAAATGGGAGTGGTGACCAATGGAATGTGCCTAATGTTTTCACTGGTTTCCATGGGGATGGCCCCACAGTTTGATAATGTAACTATACATGACTTATACAGATTGCTAGGATGTAAGTAGGGCAATATCCAATATGATATGCATAGCACTAGTTGTCAGGGTACCTGAGGCCTCTACCTCTAAGGGAGGTAGAGACTTGGTGGTGTATCCGTCCAGGCGAGCTGTTTCCTCCGTTCCTCGCGGTTCATCCAGTCACTTAAAAACCGGCCGCGAGGAATCCACGTCCTTTTCTAGCAGGACGCTCAATACGTGACGTCATGACGCTAGCACGAGCAATCTGTCACTCAAGTGTCCGATATCCAATCGGTACTTGTCAGAGGCGTGATTTCCATCCAGAGCCAGGGTATTTAAGCTTACTCCTTACTTCAGCTCATTGCCCTGTCGTGGTTCTAGCTTGTCTAGTCACTCAGTGCTCTGGTATTCTAGTTTGCTCTATTGGTTTTGACTCGGCTCGTTGTACTACCCTGTTTCTCTGTTATCCCTTGACCCGGCTTGTCTCTCGCTTATCTGTCTTCTCGTTCCCTCGACCTCGGCTTGCCTCTGACTATTCTTTACTCTCGGTACGTTAGTCCGGCCATTCTAAGGCCCGGTATACGTACCTTTCCACTCTTTGTACTCTGCGTGTTGGATCCCTGTCCCGATCCTGACATTACGACAGGGCCAATGGATCCTGCAGGTACAAACAGTCAGCTTGGTTCTTCGGATCCCAGGTTTGACGCCATGGAACATAGGATGGATCAGATAGCTTTGGCACTACAGGCACTTTTGTCTCGTGCTAGTAATCCACCTGAGGAGACACGTACTCCTTCTATCTCTCCTGCAGTCTCAGGTCTAGAGGTAGCCACTGTAGGTGCTTCTTCCCGTATTACCCCACCAGTACGTTATGGCGGGTCACCGGAGAAGTGTCGTGGCTTTCTAAACCAGATTAGCATCCATTTCGAATTACAACCCCGCTCTTATCCTACAGATAGAGCAAAGGTTGGATTTATTATTACTCTGCTCATTGAAAAAGCTTTGAGATGGGCCAATCCTTTATGGGAGAATGATAACCCACTCGTCTATAATTATAATGCCTTTGTAGCTGCGTTTAGAAGAACTTTTGACCCTCCTGGCAGAAAGGTCAATGCAGCTAGATTAATGTTGCGCCTTAAACAGGACAATCGAACACTTGTGGATTATGCACTAGAGTTCAGATCCTTGGCGGCAGAAGTTAAGTGGAACGAACAGGCTTATATAGATGTGTTTCTGAATGGGTTATCAGATGTAATTCTTGACGAGGTCGCTACTAGAGAACTCCCTGAAAATTTGGAGGATTTAATTTCTTTTATATCTCGTATTGATGAACGCTTAAGAGAGAGGCAGAACACTCGAGATAGGACCCGTAGACCCTCCTTTAAACTAGCGCCTACCTTTCAAATCTCTGAGTTCGAAGACTTACGTATTCCTGAACCTATGCAGATAGGCAGTACTCATCTCACTGAAAGGGAGAGACAGTACAGGAGAAGGGAGGGTTTATGTATGTATTGTGGAGTCAGGGGTCATTTACGCCTAAATTGTCCCAATCGTTCGGGAAACGCTCGCACCTAAGTTCCTCTAGAGGACAGGCCTTGGGTGTTTCTACTTTGTCCTCTATTCACAACTACAAGGAGCTCAGGCTTGTGTTACCCGTTTCTTTAAAGTGGGAGAAGGGAGTAGTTAAGACTATGGCACTAATCGATTCTGGAGCTGCTGAGAGCTTTATAGATCAGGGTTTTGCTGCCAAGCATGCTATTCCATCCCAGTTAAAAGAGACACCTCTGGCTGTCGAGGCCATCGATGGTAGACCGTTACTTGAGCCTGTTATTTTCCATGAGACCATACCGATTAACTTGACTGTTGGCATCCTGCATAAAGAGGATATATCCTTGATGCTCATTTCTTCTCCGTCTATTCCCATAGTTCTGGGGTACTCCTGGCTGAGGAGACACAACCCTATTATTAATTGGGAATCAGGGGAGATAGTTTCGTGGGGAGAGAATTGTCAAGAAAAATGCTTGCGGAAGGTCTTACCTCTTGGATTAACTAATACATCGAATACCTCTGACAATCCTACAGAGACACAAATTCCGCCTCAGTATCTAGATTTAAAGGCAGTATTTGACAAAAAGAAAGCCGATACCTTACCCCCACACAGGTCCTTTGATTGCAAAATTAACCTACTCCCTGGTACCATGCCTCCCAGAGGTCATGTATACCCATTATCTATAAAGGAGAACTCAGTCCTAGAGGAATATATTCACGAGAATTTAGACAAGGGATTCATCAGGAGGTCCTCCTCCCCTGCCGGGGCTGGATTTTTTTTTGTTAAAAAGAAAGATGGTTCTTTGAGACCTTGTATTGATTATCGAGGCTTGAATAAGATAACCATTAAAAATGCCTACCCGATTCCCTTGATCACCGAACTCTTCGATCGTTTGAAGGGCTCTACAATTTTCACCAAGTTAGACCTCAGAGGGGCATATAACTTGGTGAGAATCCAGCAGGGACATGAGTGGATGACGGCATTCAATACTCGATATGGTCACTATGAATATACTGTCATGCCTTTTGGGTTATGCAATGCGCCAGCAGTATTCCAAGATCTGATTAATGAGGTTCTTAGGGAATTTCAGCAAGAGTGCGTCATTGTATACCTAGATGATATACTCATTCATTCTAGTGACATTGAGATTCATCACAAGCAAGTCAGGAGGGTTTTGCACAAGCTTCTCCAGCATGGCTTGTACTGCAAGTTGGAGAAATGTAGCTTTGATCAAACCCAGGTAACCTTTCTCGGCTATGTGATCTCTGGGGAGGGATTTAAGATGGATCCGGATAAGCTCCAATCCATTCTAGAGTGGCCTTTACCCACAGGTCTTAAAGCCATACAGAGATTTATTGGTTTTTCCAATTATTATAGGCGCTTTATTAAGGGCTATTCTTCCATTATTGCACCTATCACTAACATGACCAAACAGGGGGCTGACACTAAGAATTGGACTACTGAAGCTCTCCTTGCGTTCAAGACTCTCAAGGAGCTTTTCGCTTCCGCTCCAATTTTAGTTCACCCTGACACTTCTCTGCCTTTTTTGCTCGAGGTAGACGCATCAGAGACTGGTTTAGGTGCTGTTCTATCTCAAAGGTTGGGTGTTGATAAACCATTACATCCATGTGGATTTTTCTCTAAAAAATTGACCGGTACTGAAAGCAGGTATGACATTGGTGACAGAGAATTACTAGCGGTTATCAAGGCGTTGAAAGAATGGAGACATTTATTGGAAGGTACATTACATCCTGTTACCATCCTGACAGACCACAAAAACTTGTCCTATATCGGAGAGGCCAAGCGTCTGTCCTCCAGGCAGGCTCGTTGGTCGTTGTTTCTTACCCATTTCAATTACGTTCTGACTTACAGACCTGGGTCAAAGAATTCTAAAGCCGATGCGCTATCTCGCCAATATGAACCCTCTGCTTCAGTTGAACCACTTTTGTCTTCCATTGTACCCAAATGCAATATTATTGCTAATACCAGTCTCAAAATTCATTCTCCGCTACTTGACCAGATCTTGAAGTCACAACATCTAGCTCCCGGAAACACTCCTGAGGGAAGAAACTTTGTTCCTCCTGAACTTCAACTGGAGCTCTTACAATGTTTTCATGAAAGTAAAATAGCTGGTCATCCTGGTATTCGCAAGACATACTCTCTGATATCCAAGGATTTCTGGTGGCCTTCACTTCGAAAGGATATTGAGGAGTTCGTCGCAGCTTGTGAGACTTGTGCCAAGACTAAACTACCTCATGCATCCCCATGTGGCCTGTTACACCCCTTGGACATTCCTGAGAAACCTTGGTCCTGTTTGTCCATAGACTTTATCGTTGATTTGCCTGCTTCCAAAAGACAGACTGTTATTCTCACGGTGGTGGATAGATTTACTAAGATGGCCCATTTCGTGCCATTACCTAAACTTCCGACTTCTCCTGAATTGGCGGAGATTTTTGCGAGAGAAGTTTTTCGCCTACATGGGATTCCTTCAGAGATTGTTTCTGATAGAGGTTCTCAATTTGTCTCACGTTTCTGGAGATCCTTTTGTTCTCAAATGGGCATCAAATTGAACTTTTCCTCTGCCTATCACCCTCAGTCTAACGGAGCTGCTGAACGTACTAATCAAAAGATCGAACAGTATCTGCGTTGCTTTGTTTCCGAACACCAGGACGATTGGGTCGGTCTGATTCCTTGGGCGGAGTTCGCACACAATAACCTTGTTTGCGATTCAACTCGCTCTAGCCCTTTCTTCATGAACTATGGCTTTCATCCTTCGATTTTTCCTTCGGTTTCCTCTTCTCAGGGAATACCGTCGGTTGATGATCATGTCGCCAACCTGAAGAAATTATGGGATCAGACTCGACAAATTCTATTACATAGTTCCTCGCTGTTCAAGAAACACGCTGACAAACATAGAAGAGCGGCTCCTGTTTTTGTTCCTGGGGATAGGGTATGGTTGAGTACTAAGAATATTCGCCTAAAAGTTCCGTCCATGAAATTTGCTCCTCGCTACATAGGCCCTTACAGGGTTCTCACTCGTATCAATCCGGTTGCGTATCGCCTTGCTCTGCCACCTGCCTTACGCATTCCTAACTCTTTTCATGTCTCCTTGTTGAAACCCCTCATTTGCAACAAATTCTCCTCTAAGGTCCCCTCGCCTCGTCCTGTTCAGTTGGAGGGTCGGGAGGAGTACGAGGTCAGCTCCATCATTGACTCCAGAATTTCAAGGGGAAAATTGCAATATCTGGTCAACTGGAGGGGATATGGTCCTGAGGAGAGGAGTTGGGTACCTCAGGAGGACGTCCATGCTTCTCGCCTTCGCAGAGCATTTCACCTTCGCTTCCCATCTCGCCCCGGTTCATTCCGCCCGGTGGGCGTATCTGAGAGGGGGGGTACTGTCAGGGTACCTGAGGCCTCTACCTCTAAGGGAGGTAGAGACTTGGTGGTGTATCCGTCCAGGCGAGCTGTTTCCTCCGTTCCTCGCGGTTCATCCAGTCACTTAAAAACCGGCCGCGAGGAATCCACGTCCTTTTCTAGCAGGACGCTCAATACGTGACGTCATGACGCTAGCACGAGCAATCTGTCACTCAAGTGTCCGATATCCAATCGGTACTTGTCAGAGGCGTGATTTCCATCCAGAGCCAGGGTATTTAAGCTTACTCCTTACTTCAGCTCATTGCCCTGTCGTGGTTCTAGCTTGTCTAGTCACTCAGTGCTCTGGTATTCTAGTTTGCTCTATTGGTTTTGACTCGGCTCGTTGTACTACCCTGTTTCTCTGTTATCCCTTGACCCGGCTTGTCTCTCGCTTATCTGTCTTCTCGTTCCCTCGACCTCGGCTTGCCTCTGACTATTCTTTACTCTCGGTACGTTAGTCCGGCCATTCTAAGGCCCGGTATACGTACCTTTCCACTCTTTGTACTCTGCGTGTTGGATCCCTGTCCCGATCCTGACACTAGTAACATCTGTGGTTTATATCTTCCCAGTGATCATAGAGAGGGATGTGGTATTTTTAAGAAGACAAAACAGATATATCTTCCTACAAATCAGAATTACAAATATTTGACATATACCATATAGAGAGACTGTGGGAATTTGATATTTACCAAGCACCACGCTGTGTTTCCTGAGGCTCACTTCACTTCCACCACGTCCTACGCTATGTTCTCAGGAACACAAGCAGAGACAAGGGTTCATCAACAATGTACGTGCAAAACAGTCTAGTAAACTGATACCAGTGATAAAAGTAATTGCTCATAAAAATGCAGTTGTAAAAACTGGGTATGTAGATCTATGTTTATATTACATAATTCAAACCAAACTCTTGTTGTAACAAATTTTGTCAACTAGGCACACAGGGCTTCAACTTTTTGTAGACATTTAACCTCATAGCAGTTTCCTATTAAATATCATCACCTTCTGATGTTAAACTAGTATCAAATTACTCCTTTGTCCCATTGAAGGCCCTGCGAGGTAAGGTGACCAGATGTTCCTTTTAAGTGGAGACATGTATGGATAAAGTCTACATACTGCAGGGTTGGATTAATTACAATCCCTACTGCTCTGCATATTACATCTTGTATATGGTCTCCAGTTAAAGGAGATATCTAGAACCCAGGTAGAACATATACTGAAGAATGAGTACTAATAGAGTGTCCAGTGGTTCAGTAGTGTCCATTGAGTCTCAATCAGACCACATTTGTTTATATATTGTTTATATTCCTATTGTAATAGAATTAAGAAAATCATTATGGACCTTTGAGGGTCCTTGAGGCCTGAGTTGTGAAGTAAGATATTAAATCAAACTTCGCTATTCAAGCTGCCATAAGCTACAACTATGATGACAATTAGCAAGGCTATTCGAAGCCATTGTCCACAGAGCAGCATTGTTGAAGTTGCCTCTCTCTGCGTCACAGAATTTCATCAATGTCAGCTAGTCTTTAGTTAACGCATATTGTCCTGGCAATGGTTTATGATTTCCAGGGACCCTGTTGGCCTCTCTTTACTTCCCTGGTCTGTGATGCTGTGAAATGAATACATTTGGCATGCTCACAGCACCATTGCCACGGGCTAAACCGATGTAAGAAGCGTCCTGATCCTTTCTACTCTAGATCCCTGAACTGATCTTCAGCTGTTATCTGAAGACTGAAAGAAGAAGAAATTGCAAGGCCAGTATTGAATAAATGAGTTGCAAATAAAAGGAGTAACATAAAAATTATGTGGCATGCATGTTAGAAGGTTTGTAGGATTATTAGTAATTAGCAAAAGGCTTCAAATCTCATAATGCATGATAATGTCCTAGAGATCAGCTGGAAAAGTAACATATGTAAAGTGTAGACCTGTGCCAGAAGTGAAGACGGAATGTCAGAACAGACTGTCCAGTTGCCCGCTGCGCTGGAGATCCAAAATGTAGTGTGATAAATAGGGGAGATTTTCAAATCGAACTGACCCCCAATCGAATTGACTAGCATTACAGGGCCCTATGTGGGCGCTGCTATTCGACCTGCTCCCTAAATGGGAATGGCTGCAGCCATTTGATGGAGGTGTACCTCCATGGTGGCGGCCCTGGCTGCTGCCATTAATTAAGTATTTTTGAAACTGATTTGCCAGGAGAGAAAAATCTTTCCAGATATGCAGAGAGAGGGGCTTTGTAAACAGAGACAGGGTGTTCAATCTCTCCCCAGCCCCTCTTCCTGCATATGAGTAACGAAATAATATCTAAATTAATGGGGCAACTGGAAATAGTGGCTACCTAGAAATATGACTCCTCTCCTGTTACTGATATGCTGGGAGAGGAGCTGCAGAAAGACAGCAAATAGCAGTTGCTGCATGGGAGTCCAACTCCCACCAATCTCAGACAGGCACACCCATTCCTCTGACTGACCCATAGCCCCTTTATTTTTTACATATTTCATTTTAGGTAAACTTGCAAAAGTAAAGTGAATATAACTCTTTAAAACTGTTTTAAAAGTGCATTATCAGTCATGAGAACTCAGACTTTCTAGCAATTGATTTTCTCTTGGCTGACTATTTAAAATATATTTAGATAAAACCACTTGCTTCCATTGGTTGATTTGGGCTGCAGAAGGAACACATCAGATAAAACTGTTTTGAGAATATTCATCCTTTTTGCTGCAGGCAACACATGACTCTGCATTAACACTACAGACAAAGGAGCCTGATTGTATCTAATTTATATGCATAATAAATGCTTTTTCAGGTGAGAGCTCTGGGAAATGTACATTTTTAGATTGGGTAGAAAACTGAAACTTGGAACGTGGTTGTTGTGCATAATATTTCCAAAACCATTGTAGATTTGTTTACTCACTGAATAAAATGGTTAATGTATTCCTTGCCATTTCAAACAACAGTAACTGAACAATGTATTCGTAAAAATATTATATCGGAATTTTGATATTTTTTTTGTTATTTTCAATGTTTTGTATAGAGAAAGATATTGACCTTTAATGCTACTGAGTTTGCTGCTAACATGATGTTAGCAGTGATGATGATGCTCTTGCAGTGAGTTGCAGTGAGTTGTTTTCAACCCAGAAATTGGCTGAATCTCTCAGCAAGTCCTGGTCCTTCCTTCCCGACCCTTGAGAAAACCTGTGCTGCCGGGCATTTTAGAAATGTTGTTACAGAGTTACATAGTTACATAGTGTGAAACAAGACATGTGTCCGTCAAGTTCAGCCTTCCTCACGTTTGTTTTTTGCTGTTGATCCAAAAGTAGGCAAAAAAAAAAAAAAAGCATACTTTAACAGTTTTACTCTAAAAAAAGACATAAATGAAACTGTTACAGAAGCCAATAGAAGACACACTGCAGTTTCTAACAGCATGGTGATTAGCGAATGGATGCTTTTATCTCACTAATGGAGCTAAACACAGCTGTGGGGCTCTCTGTGGCATTGCCACTTTAATGGAAGGTGTGAGAAAGTGTGTCAGAGGTAAAGAGGACTCGTACGTCTTGTTAGAAAAAAAAAAAATCCACCAACTATTTAGTGGATCAACCACAACAATCTAAAAGTATAAAAATTTGCTGCACCGGTTTATAAGGGAAGATCAGGTGCCTGCTGGGAAATATGTCCTAACAGCGAGAAATAAGAAATATACAGGTAAACGTGTTATTAAAGGGACACTGTAGTCAACTGGCGCCGTCTTTCCATTCAGTGTTAAACCGAGGAAGCATTAGCCTGAACAGCAATGGGCAGCTGTAATTGGATGAGAGTGTCAGCTGACTGCTTTCAGCCAATCACAATGCCCATTGCAGGTATGAATAGGTATTGCTAGAAGGAAGTGTGTAATGCCTACCTTAGCTATGGGAAGCCAGGGACCCTGCTCGAAAATGGTTTAACACTGAATGGAGGGACTCCAGGCTCTCTAATCAATTCAGTGATATAAATAGATTATAGTGCCCACAGTGTCCCTTTAAACATATCTTTAAAACTGCTGCTATGAATTGTTAAAATGTAACTGTTATATTGACAAAATTGCTTGTTATACAAGCAGTTAATCTTTTAAAACAGGAAATATTACTTCATGCATTTTCTCTACAATATAAAGCGTGGCTATATTGTAAATAGGGCACACAGTGCCCTTAGCACTAGACCTCAATCTGGCACTCACAACTCGCTACTTATGGCAATGAAGAGACTACAAGCCCTTCATTTTAAACACAATCTATTTTTGGCGGAAATGCAGCTTTAAATACTAAGTCTTCCATTCATATTCTAAGTTCCGGACTCTACAGCATAAGGAAGCCGATGTTCGTAGACGTCAATTGTTTAATTCTTCAGACACATGGACTAGCAGCTGAGCCCATATGTGTGGTAGTGGCAGCCATTGATGAGACTGAGTTATGCATAGATCCAGCTGTGAGTTTTTCTGACCTCCCCCAACATGCACAGGAAAAGCAATGAACACAACAATGGGCAAAATAAACTGGGAGCTCTAACAGTTCACATCCTTTGGTTTAACCCTTGCCGTAGTCTATCACATAAAACACAGAGACACACACATTCCTTAAACACGTATGTCTGTATGCCCATGATTGTTCCTATGATTAAATACGTCCACGGAAAAAAAAAAAAGGATTTGTCTGAGAAAAAAATGATTGGTCAGAGCATTTTCAAAACTGTGCATGCATGAATTAATGATAGACAATTACAAAAAAATAAAACAATAGATAATTTTTTTGTATTTTTTCCTATATGTAGATAGGCTCTAATCCTATCAGAAGAAGAGCAGGAATAGGAACATTAGATCAATAGAATTGGAGGTCTACCACACCAGGCAGGACAAAGTGCAGATGCCTCCGAGACAATTCAGCATCTAGTAGCCGAGTGCAAGATGTTAGCAGGGACAGTAAACAAGTTGCTGGTATTGTGTACTGAAATATCGGCATTTAGAATAGGGGCTGGATCTGCTGAAGATACTGTGGGAGTTTCAGATACAGACAGACATGAAAGTACTGTCCAACCATTGCAACATTGTGTCGGTAAACAAGGATGTGGTGGTGGTGGATGTGGCAAAACCCAGTGACCATAACATTAAGAATCTGGAACATGAGAAGGTGGACAAATACCAAGGACTGAAAGAGGAGATATGATATAGAAAGTGAAGGCAGTAGTAGTCCAAATATTATAGGAGCAGTAAAGGCTGTAAAACCCAAGTTGGGAGAGTGGCTTCAGCAGATTCGAGGTGTGATATCTGAGATCTATGTTCTGACGACTGCAGTTCTATGTACAGTTAAATACAGTGCAGAACCCTCAGAGTCTCAAGCTTCTGGCAGAGGAACCAAAAACTGGAACCAGAGGGGTGAGAAAGTCAATATATAAACTCTAATTTCAAAAGGCAGATCGTGTATTGCACGGTGTATGATATCAGACCGTGGATTAAAAAGGCAAGCTAAGCACCATAACCACTGCAGCTTGTTGTAACAATTATGGCATTCTGGCTATAGACCCTGTCCCCATGCGGTTTGTCAAACAGTTTTCAACGAGCTTGCCTAAAACCCGGAGACTGCTTTGTTTCCTCTAACACTGGTTTGTGGAATGTACACATCTGCATTAGCAATATTAATTGTATCCATATTTGGAAGTCAGTGATAGTCTTAGCACACCAGCTAATGGTGTCAGCCAATCAAGGCCATGCAAATATGGTCATAATTTATATTTTTAATGTGGAAGTGTTAATACAGCCAGGGCAAGGCATGTAAACCAAATTAACACCCAGTACACTACTGGACAAATGCCTGAGCATATATTCGTAAAATCTCTGTGGATGCAGATGTCTAATGGAGCAGCATTATTTCTGTGTACTCAGAAAAGCAGCAGAGTAAAGTACGATTTTCACTTACCTCTGTTGCAATATTTACCTTCAGGTAAGTGATTTAATAGTAGGAAAAATTACTCTTTACAGAAGATCTTTTATCGACAGGGTAATTTACTAAAGTGAGACTTTAAAGTGAATTTTAAATTTAAGGTCAAAGTAGCGGAAATGTGAAAATTCCGCTGTCAGCTCTACTTTCAGTTCGGCTACTCTGGCCTTGAGTTTGAAATTCCCTGTGAATTCCCACTTTGGTAAATAACCCAGCAAAATGGACATTTCTTATTCCCTCACCCCCAGCAAACATTGTCAAAGCATTTGTTGGTAAAAGGATTGCAGCAGATGTAAGTAAAAAAACACTTCTCTGGCACTTTCAGGTTCAGGGTGCTCCTGCAGAGGCATCTGGTTAGAAAATGGCATATGAGCATATGCATGCCCAATCTCTAACCTACCATATGCACACAAAATGACAGCACTTGTGCACATGGCAAAATGAGTTGCAAATTAATTTACATTGTATGTTCTGCCTGTGGAAAGACAATGTAAATAAATAATTAACTTGTAAAAATGTAAATATATATGTGTGTGTGTGTGTATGTGTGTGCGTCTGTGTGTATATATGATAAGATATGACAGATGCTCTATAATATGGGCTTTTAAATGATCATAATGTGCTTTGCTTATCCATATAAAAAAATATTTGGGGTTATTGAAACAGATTCTAAGCGAATATTGCATTGGAATAACTCATTAATATAGAAAGATATACTGGCCCTCATTGACATGCTATTCACAAGCTGCAAATGTTAAACTTCATTAAAAAGCCTTGTAATAGTGGACTTTCTATGCTAAAACGTGCAAAGTTGCTACGTTTTAGACTGGTGTTTATTACACACGTTCATGCATAATAGTCTATAGTTTCACCTTGACGACTTTCCTCTCTGGCCTTGAAAATCAGATGGCAGAAATGTTACAAAGGACAAGGAATGAGCAATGACCAGAAATCTCACTGAAAGCGGTTAATGTTTAACAGCAACGCACACAGGTGTGTTAGCTGATGCCATTAATTTAAAGTGCCACTAACATGCTTGTTATACTTAAAGAACAAAGCGTATAATCTTATAAACAGTTTAAAAGTCATGTGTCTGTATACATTGACAGCTACTTGTAATGATTGTGTACGTGGAGGCTAAAAGCTATGCTGTGTTAAATTTCCTCTTGTGTTCGCTGAAAGGTTTTTTGAAATCCAGATTAAAGATCTCCCTCAATGGCCCATTACACACCCACACAGGCAGCATCAGATCTCCCCTCAGGCTCGGGGCCACTACAGCACATATACACACAGTGCAATCTAAAGAAACACTACACCCAATAGACAAACTGACACACATGCACTCTTTCCAAAACCCATAGACAGTCAAACACACAGTCTCTACAGCCCCTTACAAACACACAATCTACAGCCACTGTAACCACATATACACTACAGTCTCTAACCACATATATTACACCAAAACAAACAGCTTTACACAAACAACACCACAAACAATCGTCTCTGCATACACGTGTAGTCACCAGCATGTATGTGATTCATTTTGCTTGTGCTGTTTAAAACACGGGGCATTGTTTCCTTCAGCAGGGCTTTGTGCATAAGATGCCCTAGAGGGTCGGTCAGCAAACAAACATATTCACTTTGAGGTAACATGCGCGTCATTGTTGATGGCTTGACACGCCCCCTTTCTGTCCCCACATCTCCTATTGGGCTGCTCTGCCTTTAAATGCCCAGCTCAAATAGTTTACCAGTCTGACTCTGCATATGATCACTCTGGTGTTGTAGTACTGCAGCTTCAATACATTTCTATAAGTCAAAAACATCACAAGGGACTGGCACAGGTTACTGGGAGTTAAAATCCAGTAATCTGTGGGTGTACATATTTGATATTTGCCTTCAAGTTCTGCTCCCTTAGCTGACTGCTTTGTGCCTCAGTCCTAGTTTTTCTCCCCAGTTTGCATTTTGCCTTGAAATAGTTCCCTACAGACAGTGTGCTGTTTGCTGTTAACATGGTGGAATGTGCTGTCTGGTCAGTTGGTGCCTCATTGAGCTGCGGAAAAATGTCCCCTACGCCCTCTGTAACCCAGAGCTTAGCAAGAATGGCTTTGAACTTGAGCACTAAGCACTGTGACCCCTTAGTCCTGGCTTCAGGATAATTCAAATTCCTTGGCCAGTCTGTCTAATGAGGCAAACAACTATATTATAAAATGCTTTCAAGCCACACAGTTGATATCAGAACCTATATTCCATGATATGTGTAAAATTGAGTGTGAATATTCCAGGGATAGTGGCTAAATGATGTGTAGAATTTAACCTTCAGGACAATTAGCAAGACCAGGATCAGTGGTATTTTTGGCCCGGATTCCAAATTATGTTCATGATGTAAGCCTGTCAAAACTTTCTTCAGTTACAGAATTAGTTACATGACACATTCTTCAATCGTGATATATTGTATACTAACAATAACATATAAAATGCTTGCATTAAACGTCTCCCAGTATTAGATGGGTTTCCACTGCTTCTAGTGGAATATCTATAGTGGGCATTTGCTTGCAGGTGGTTGAATATGATTGGCCTATTCTTATTTGTGAGGACCAATCCCAGAACTACATTGATCTAGGCAGGTGAAGGCCAAGGCTTATGTTGTAATTGATGTAGACATTTGTCCAACTCGGAGAAGAAGAGCTACAGGCCAGTGTAACAACTATTGGAGGGAACGAGAAAACAAAAGGAGGAAGCATCAAGGTCACATATGTTAGACAGGTGATGAAGAGGTTGTGAGTTATATTAAACATTGAAGGCCTGCATATGAATTGGTGCCTTATCAGTTTATGAAATATTGTGGAGGTGGTGATCAACTACAGTTGATGAAATCAATTTGCAATGGTTGTGGAACAAGTAGAATGATACGCAGCACATATGGAGTAGCAGATGTAATGTTTGTGTTTTCCACACAGAGGTAGTTGTGTAGAAATATAATTTTGTTAACATTTACATACCAATTTATATATATATAAACCGTTACCCCATCCTTCACACATTGCACCGTTTTTCCTCCTTTTCTGGAGCACTCAAAAATAATCTTTCAGACAAATGTTATTGCCCTTTCACAATGTTTGCAAATTGTTGACTCTTTTTATGATTTTACTATTGCTTGCATTCACAAAAAGAGGCAAATAAGTAATAATAGTAGAAAAACTAGCGCATTCGTGACAAAAAGTATTTTTTTTTTATTTTAAACAAGATGTAATACATCATGACATTTTTTTTAATCATTGGGAGTCACAAATTAATAAAAAAAAGAAAATGGCACGGTAAAATAAAATAAATGAAAAGACGCAGTGAGGAAAAATGTGGTGATATAAAGGACATAGATAAGGATATCGATAGAAAAGTCGCAATTGGATCAAACAAAAAACCTTTAATACACAGCCCCAAATGCATTATTATATCTAAATTAATGTCACAGTTTAAAATGTCTAAAATGTTTAAAATAACCGTGACATTTATCTCTAATACTATATCCAGATCATACTGTGGCTGTGTGTGTCAAAATGATTTATACTAAAGCACGAAATGTCTTTCTATGTCATTCCCATGTAAGCGGGATTGACCTGTGAGCTTCTCAGAGGGAACATTTGATTTGCGTTTCCATGGCACCATTGGGGGAGAGAGTTGATAACACAAAAATTACAGTGGACTGAGGGATAATTACAATTAAGATTAGTACTCACAGATATTTCATATCTTGGTTTCCACACAGGCTTAGTGAAAAGAAGTCTGAATAGCAATCAACATTAAAATTCCCCTCGATGCGGTGAAGGGAAACGCTTACCTGTAATAAATACATTTTAAAAATCCCATGGTTTAGGCAAGCTTTAATGAAGTATAAACCTAAAGGAACACTACAGTGTTATCCAATATAAACCCATTTATTTGTGACGGTGGAGTGTTGTAAAGTGTATTTACATTACGGTTCTCCCCTTTCCACTATGGGTTACTGACCTTTCATCCTGTGGCGAGACGGCCTCCTCAAAGGAACTCTGCTCTGTCCTTGGGAGATCATCCCCCAGTAATGATCCCCTGGCCAATCCAAAGCTACTCATAGAGAAGCATTGGGAGGTAGGGCACATGTGCGGCATTTGCTGCATTGCACCTGCAATAATTCTTACAGAGAAGCATTTAATTCAATATATGTAATGAAGCGCACCCTCCTGGGTGTGGATTTGATGCAGGACCTTTATGAAAGTAAGCAGGAGTTTTTTAACCCCTTAACCCCTTAAGGACCAAACTTCTGGAATAAAAGGGAATCATGACATGCCACACATGTCGTGTGTCCTTAAGGGGTTAAGGACACATGACATGTGTGACATGTCATGATTCCCTTTTATTCCAGAAGTTTGGTCTTTAAGGGGTTAAGGGGGTTGGAGTGTTCTTTTAGGAATCATAAGATATTAATGTATTGTTATGTTTCTAATTATGTTTGTGTAAAAATCACTAAAATCCAAAATTATTTGTATCACACCGTCACATACTACCTGTAATGTAGTTCTAGAAGGTTTTTTACTTAGCCCTAGTACTATATTTTTCACTTGTACTGTAAAAATAAAGACTCAAATAAATTGAAATAGAACAGCCACACATGAAAATGTATCCACTCTTTAAGATCACATTGTCATTTTAGCTTTTGCACTTTTGATAGTAACTTTTGTTGTCATTGTTCAACACAACAGATCCATAGTTTTACAGATACTCACTAAATAGAGAATATTGGTGAACTACACACAAAAACAAGAAAAACAGAAACTAAAATAGCCAAGCTGTTACTATTGTTGAATTTGGGGAGTTTTTCCAAATCAGCTATTTTAATCTAATTTTCTACCGCTATCTCACAACTGATCACACTTGGAGACCCTTGTTTTTACATGAAATAGCATAGTCGATCTGGTTAGGATTCACTCTTAATTAATTTAATCTAAAAACCAAAGTTACCTGTAGTACTTTGCATGGCATAACTGTTGTTGACACTGACAGCTTCATGCTAAAGAATGGAGTCACATGCTTTGGATAAAATCAGGGTTGGTACTGCTAAGAGGTGAATTAGAAGTTTACTTGGTTTGTTGGTACAATAATGGAGCTCTATATATCTATGGCCCAGTGGGGGACCCAAAACATCTCCCGTCTGAGTCAGGGCTAATTGCTCTTGTAAGGGAGTGTGTGTTATCCACCCCAGCAGTTACAGATTACTGTCAGCTTTTAATCTAGCACTTTCTATATAATCAACTATTGTCATAGCTGGATTTGCCAGGGGGTGATCATGGGACCACACACACATTTTTTTTTAATACTTTTTTAATTTTTTTAATACTTTTTCATCAATACACAGCAATTTTTATATTTTATTTATGGAGGGAGAAATGTTCTTCTTGGCTGTTTTATGCCAGATTGCAGAGCAAGCAGCAGAGAACTTTTGGGGGGTGTTGTGGCAGAAGTACGTAAAAGGTCTGTGCCTGCCTGTGTCACCTGAGATGGGTAAATCTCACCCTGGTTACAGGTCTAGGTTACCTGCCCATCCAAGCGATTCATATAGGTGAAATGACTGTATGGAGCAGAAAAACTAAACCAGGGTCCACCTGTCCAATACTCCCTTCAAGAAATAAGGGGCAAGTGGTAATACATTACAATTTTTTACTATTAAATAAATACAGGGAACACCCCTTCATCCCCCCTACTCATAACACTATAAGCAGTTTCCACATACAACCAACTGCAAAAGGTCTCAGAAAACACACAACCTACTCACACACCACTCAAAAAAATACACAACACCCACTTTTTTGTACACATGTAACTCTTATGATGCACACATCCCCAACACTCAAATCTTCAATCATACACATGCACATACACAGCTAAAGCTCCCATCAAATACATATAGCCACCACACACCCAAACACACAAATCATGTTACATGCATACAGGAATACTCTTACAATTGCACACAAGCAGTGGAAAATACTAGTAGATGGTGATTAAAATCGAAATTGGTGAACAGAAGGGGGGCTGGTGCAGTTTGGACAAAAAAGACCGTAAAGTGGAAAGAGAGACTGGCAAAGATATAAATGGAAAGGGACTAAGAGACGGAGAGCTGATGAGGATGGCAGATGTATAAAAAAAAGGATGGAGAATGGAGGAAAGTTAATTGTAAAACAAAGACAGAAAAACACTAAAAAGAAGACTTGGATAAAGAAGAAAGATAAAGATTGGCAGAAGGGGAAACTAGCATTGGGGGAAGAGATGAGATGTGGAATATACTCCGAGCTGCAAGCTAAGAGTTTGCTTGGGGCAACTAAAAATTCTTCTACCATGCCTGGATAAAATGGCGTGTATCTGGCATGGTATTTATCCTTATCCTCCATTTATTCTTACTGTAAGACTTATTGTAAAACGCTAAAAGTAAAAAAAAAAAAGAAAGCTTCACATACCGGAAATCGCTCCCATTGAATACACCGTAAATCACAAAGATACATAATTTATTTAATGTAAAATATAGAGATATACCCACCTCCCATCTATGCAAGCATTTTTCAACACATAACTCCTGACCGTCCTCCGCTCCACCTCCGAACCACCTGCTATCTTCTTTGATCTTTTGACCTACACATCCCCAAGCAGGGAAAAACACCTCAGTGACCTTGGCATGCTGGCTTCATTGCCAGAGTTCCCGGCGTCACCACAGAGTGACGCTCACATCACTCCGTTCCTATACTCCCAAGCCAGTCCTTGAAGTGCTGGCGAGGGAGTTTCCATAGCACCCACAGCGCATGCTTAGGAGAGCAAAAGGTCCTCCTGTGGGAGGTCTTTTCTGCTCTTCCTTGTCAGTCAATGCCTCAGCAACCTGAGGCATTGACTATGTTCTGAGAGAAAAGCTTATTTTAAAATAGGTGTTTCTCCTAATCTATACATTTTCTTACAAAACTGCTAGCACAATGTAGAGAGATAATTTTATACTCAATCTAAAGGTTGTTTTGAGTGTGACAGGTCCCCTTTAAGAACTATTGTTTTAGAATAATGGGCCACATGTGCAAATAACATTTATGGGACAAAGTGCTATCACAGTGGAAACTAATGGAATGTTCGGCCTGATGAGTGTACTTTAGAACTTTGTGCCAGAACTCCACTGTATACATATGGCTGAAATATGTGCAATAAATGGAAACAACCATTTCGCATTACGCATATCTTTAGACATGATAGTTGTCTATCTTTAGACATGATACTAATAAAGTTCTGATAGAAGATTGTGAGTTATTACAATGATGTGCTTAGATTAGCTAAAGTTTGGAATCTCATTTATATTAATATACTTTAACTAGTGCCTTATGTCAAAGTCGGCTGTAATAACTGAAAGGGTTATATGTAATCAATAGCAGCCAGCTCATTGCTGCTATAGTCACATAGTCATACCAGTTAAAAAAAATACCATCAAGTTCAATCATACACAGATTTATTTTTCTACAATGGAAAACAAGGCAAAAACTCAGTTTGAATCCATATTTAAAGGAAAACTATAGTGCTTGGAAAATCAAATCGTTTTCCTGTCACTATAGCTCCCTATAGTGCCCCCATCCCTCGTGGCTCCCCCATGGATTATAAGGGGTTAAAAAACACTTCTGTCACTTACCTGATTCTCCCGATGTCAGCCGGCGGGGGGACCTCGTGCGCATGCGCAGCGGGATCCACACATTCTTTTTGGACTTACCCTATAGGAAAGCAATATATAATACTTTCCTATGGTGATTTAAGTGACACTGGATGTTCTCATGCAAAGTGTAAGGATGTGTGGCGTCAGTTAGGCGGCCAAAAGTCACCTAACCACCCGGAAGTGCCTCAAGTGGCAGTCTGGTAGACAGCCACTAGAGGTGGAGTTAACCCTGGCAGGTAATTATTGCAGTTTATCAAAACTGCAATAATTACCAATGCAGGGTTAAGGGATCTGGGACAATTAACTGAAGTGGTCTGGGTTCCCATAGTGTCGCCTTAATGGTGTCAGAAAAAGGTAAAACATATTATTTTCTCTACAGTAGTCATATTTTCTTGGATAAACAAAATGTCAATATATAATCTATTATATTATGAATATCCTTGTGACAAACGCTGCTTTCCACAGACATTTGCCACCAGCTCCTGGAGGAGTGTGGAAGCTGGCCTCCGGCCCACCGACTATGGGCCAGGTCAGCGACTGTAAAGACCCATATTTTATTCCCCCTGGTTCCCCTGGTTCGGCACTTTCCATTCGTGCACATAGAACCAAACGCTAGCTCCCTGGCAGCCATTCGCATGGACCAAAACCACTTAGCTGTGAATGCCCTGGAACTATTTTCGGCATAGGACCATGCGTGTGGTCAGTCAAATTATGACTTCCAGGAAATTCCTGAATCTCTGAACCTATCTGGGTGATTTCTGGATATGTTGGGCGGGGCTGTCAGGGGATGTAACTTTTGTGGGGATTTTGTATGTTTAAAGGTATTTTGGGGGATTTTGTAAAATTTTATGTTTTCTGTGTCTGGAGATAAGTGAGTTTAATACACTGCTTGACTCAATTATCTCCCAGGCACAAGTGATGGACTTTGTTTTATGTGGGAGTGTCCTGGACCTGAGAGCCAATGTAGTTGTGTGAATGTTTTTACTGTAGTCTACTCTCAGGCCCAGAGGGAGGGCCCCTTGCATGGGGATTGACATAAAAGGTCAGTTGTGGCTATTAATAAACCAGTCCCTGCTTACCCTCAACACAAAGTCTCGTCTCGTGATTGAGGGAACCGCTATAAATGTTTTGATTACCGCTTGGGATTACTACTTGGGAAAAACTTCAGCATTGCTCAGACTAGGGGAAATGACATCTCTGGTGGTGGAAAACTCTCTTCTCTCGGGGTGGCCACCACAATCCTGCTTTATAAAAAAAAAATACACCATAAATACATGCAAACGTTTCTAAAGACTGAGGCTTTGATTTAATATTTTTGGATAAGCTTTTAAAAAAAAAAAAAAAACTCTCATATATAAATACATTATACATACAAATAAAACATCCTCTCTTCTGTACCACATTTTCATTGTCCATTAACCATTATCACAAATTTCCTAACATTTTACATATTGATTATTTGATTTAATTAATGTTCACAGCCAATATCTTTACTTCTCTCTTGCAGAATGTTTTGGCAAAAGCTCTGTACGACAATGTGGCTGAGTCGCCAGATGAGTTGTCTTTTCGGAAGGGGGATATCATGACTGTCCTGGAGAGGAACACTCAAGGTCTAGATGGTTGGTGGCTATGCTCTCTGCATGGAAGGCAAGGTATTGTGCCAGGGAACAGGCTTAAAATTCTTGTGGGAATGTATGACAAGAAGCAGGGTGGTGGTGACCAAGGGCAACAGAAATCTCAGCAGCCTCAACAGCAGCAGTCGCCTCAGACACCACTGCCTTTTCCTCACCAGAGTGTCTACAACGTGATGTCTTCATCAAACCAATATACACCTATGCAGTCTGCTTACCAGAGTCAAAGTGGAGATAATGTTTATTTGATCCCTGCACCACCTAAAGGGCCACGGACACTTTATCAGACTCCTCAGGGGTCACAGCACCCAGGTCAAGTTACTCCATCCAAACAATCTACCTTGTACCAAACCCCACCTTCTCAGCATCAGTTTGCAAGCCAAGCCCAGGATATTTATCAGGTTCCTCCTTCTATGAACCAGCCACCAGAGCTATACCAAGTCCCAGTGGCAACTTCCAACGCTTCTCAACCTCAGGATGTTTATCAAGTTCCACCATCCATTGGAACAGGACAAGACATCTATCAAGTCCCACCTTCCATGAACCAGCCACAGGACATTTACCAAGTACCCCCATCCATGGATATGCGAAACACTGAAGCAAGAAAAGTTCCCGGAAAGGTAAAACTATCAATCTTATTACTGATAAAGCAGTCTTATAAATATACATCAAGTATTTTGTTTAGGATTTAAACATTTGCATATACCAATCAGTTCTAAAACCAGGGCTTTGAGAAATTCTAACAAAGTGCTAGTTGGTTGACTTAAATGATCATTATAGGGTCAGGAACACAAACATGTATACCTGACCTTATAGTGTTAAACCCACCATCTAGCCCCCCTGGGCCCCTCATGCCTCCATAAATATAGTAAAAAATCTTATTGTAACTCTGCATGCTGTTAGACTCAGAAAACAAGCAGTCTGCTGACATCATCAGAAGTGTTAGCCTGATCCAATCACAGTGCTTCCCCATAGGATTGGCTGAGACTGACAAGGAGGCAGATCAGGGGCAGGGCCAGCATGATTCAAACACAGCCCTGGCCAATCAGCATTTTCTCATAGAGATGAATTTAATCAATGCATCTCTATGAGGAAAGTTCAGTGTCTGCATGCAGAGGGAGGAGATACTGAATGTTTGGATGCATTTTAGGCAGCCATGACCCAGGAAGGATCTCTAACAGCTATCTAAGAAGTGGCCAGTGAAGTTATCACTAGGCTGTAATGTAAACACTGCATTTTCTCAGAAAAGACAGTGTTTACAGCAAATAGCCTGAAGGGAATGTTTCTACTTAACAGAACAAATTCAATAAGCTGTAGTTGTTCTTGTGACTATAGTGTCTCTTTAAATTAGTGGACAGGAAAACAATTTTAGGATTAAGAAATGCAAACAGGTTTTTCACTAAACAACAAGATGATTATGTTACCTACCAAGTTGTAAAACAGACCAAAAATAGCCAAACTGTGAAAAGAAAAATATTTTTTTTCAACTTTGACAAATTTTGGTCTAGATTTAAAAATTTGGCTGCCATCTTACTAGATTTTTCTGTTACGTAAATAAACTCCTGAGAGTCAGGCCTCTTAACACAAAAGTGTGTTCTGAACTTTGAGATCTAATATTGAATAGCTAATATTCCTGTTAAAGTGAATTTGTCACATAATTGCCACCAAACACACTGAATATATCAAGTACTCAATGTAAATTTACCAAAATACTCACCTCCACCATTTTCTTGTCTTTTTGAGTGTTACTTGTAACACCTACCTCCAGTCCACCCCTTGCTCTTCCTGCTCATGTCTTTGATTTACCCTACTTGGGAACTCGTCCTTAAGCAGGGCAAACCTCATATTTGATGTTGACATGGTGGCTTTGTTGCAAGCATGCCAGTGTCTAAATGAAGTGACATAAGTTACTCTGTCCCTATACTCTGTAGCAAGTGCTAGTAGCATTGGCTACGGCAAGGGTAGACAACCTTCGACACTCCAGATGTTGTGGACTACATCCCCCATAATGCTCTTACACCCATAATGCTGGCAAAGCATCATGGAAGGTGTAGTGCAAAACATCTGCAGTGCCGAAGTTTGCCTATGCCTGGGCTAGGGAGTTACTATGCTTGAAGAGCAGAAGGACCACATGTGGGACGTCTTTTCTGCTCTCCCTTGTTAGTCAATTCTTTGGCATAAAGTCTATGCCAAAAGTTTGGCTGACAGATGGGAGGAAGACCTATTTAAACATTTTTTATCTCCCAATGTATATATTTGGTAGCATATCTTCAAGCACAATGTTGAGATAAAATATGATCTTTCAAAAGAGCATAAGTCAAAATACTCTTTAAAATGTTATTAACCAGTTTTCCCTGTGAGGACTATTTTATTTTAACATAATAATATAATATATAAACATTTGCACAAAAGATTTAATGATTTTTTAAAAATCTGATTATTTTTGTAGTTCTGTCACCGCTCAATTGCAGCTAGCTGCAGATTTAAAACAAATTGAACATTCCATATAAATGTTTCATTTGACTAATGGAGCTGTACAGCTTTTATTGAGGCATACAATGTGACAGGATATATGTTATTGTTAGATCTTTGTTATGAAATGAGTCCATACTGCACTGATTATTATTATGATCATTTATATAGAGCCATCATATTGCTCTTCACTTTTCAATTTTACAAGGAGGTATAAAATTGCTAATAAATAATACATCATTTAATATGGATAGGAGCAAGAAGTGGAGAGAATCCTGCACATAATGACCTTACAATCTAGATCAGGGATAGGCAACATTCGGCACTCCAGATGTTGTGGACCACATCCCCCATAATGCTTTTCCACCCATTATACTGACAAAGCATCATGGGAGGTGTAGTCCAAAACATCTGGAGTACCGAAGGTTGTCTATGCCTGATCTAGATCATGGATAGGCAACCTTTGACATTCCAGATGTTGTAGACTACAACTCCCCCGATGCTTTGCCAGAATTATGACATTGTAGTCCACAACATCTGGAGCGCCGAAGGTTGCCTACCCCTGAACTAGGTGATAACTTGCAGTCTAATGGGACATATTCATAGCGTAGGATCCTGGGATGTGTCGTTTATCAACAAATGAAGACTTGCAGGTTGTGCACCACAACTATCATAAATTTAATCTGATATGTCTCTTTCATGTCTAATTTTCAGACAAGTGACCGTTCTCCTTTAAGATTTTGGTTTACACAACCGAACAACAGCTGGAAGGCAGCAATTGCTTAAAACCATATTGGTCCTAGCAATTGATGCCATTTTAAACAAATGAACAACCACATTATTAAATTCTTTCAAAGGAAAAACAAATGAGCATTGAAATCCAGCTGGTCAGATCACAAGGTGGCAATTTACTGTATAATTACAGAGCGAGAAGCACACACAAATAAGCTGTTTTGAAATGGTTCATGGAAACTGGCGTTAGCCGTGATTTGGTGTGTCTTCTTTGGGTTTTCTGTTATGTCCAGATTACATAATAATTAGTGTTGAATTCTGCCAAGAGAATGTACAAAATGGAAACAGTTTTTGGTGGAGACAGAGGGATTAGGAGTGCCCTCACACCTCAATGTCTATGTCTGCTGTCCTTCAGCTTATGCCATTACTTAATTTTCCCCCAATTTGCTAGTGTGATGGCAGACTGAATGTAACTTTTCAAATTGCTTTATGTAACATGCAAAGCATGTACTTACCTCCTAACATTTAACACATGGACAGAGGAATACTTCAATTTTAGTTGTGTGAGTGGGGTTGTGGCCAGCGTTGGCGCTGTTCTGAGAAATTTTAGGCGACTTGCTAATAACAATGTATGCAACTAAAATGTAATTTAGGACAAGAACAATGTATCTCATTTACGCAGATTGATTTCTGAACATATTTATTGTAGTTTAAAGACATTACTGAGTTTATTATTGCTGTGGAGCTCTGTAATACTTTCAGACACATGGAGCTCTTAGAAAAGAGGGACATTGGGATAAAAAAAGAGGGACAAGCCTGGAACATCATACTTCCTGACACCTCCTAAGTAGTGATGTCCCGAACAGTTCGCCAGGAACCGTTCGCCGGCGATGTTCGGTCCGCCCCTATTCGTCATGGAGGTGGGAGGGAGGGTCTGCTGCTGATTGGCTGGAATGTGTATGCTGACTGTGAGGTACAGGGTCAAAGTTTACTCAATGATGATGAATAGGGGGCGGACCGATCATCGCGCGTGTTCGCGGCCGCTATGTTCGCTGGCGAACGGTTCCCGGCGAACTGTTCGGGACATCACTACTCCTAAGCTTAAGCTAATAAGCACAATGTAGACAATGTACACATGTTCACTCCATGACAGAGACCTGCGCGTCTTACACAATTCTTATCTTTGTTACTTCTTTCTGATGTAAAACTCTCAATAAAAACAGATTTTCAACAAAAAAAAAGAGAGACGGAGGGACTTAGCTTAAAAAAAATTGACTTCTCCACTTCAACACTTGAGAGGTACAACATGTACTAAAATGTACAGTTTCTGAGGTGTGGCTGGCCGTGAGACACAACGGCTGCCTAAAACCTTTTTCTGTCATCCAATTTAGCTGTAATTAGTGATTCACACTACTTTAATTTTCATGAGGCAACCTAAATGAGCAGAAACTTACCCTCAGGCTGTCAGGCCGTATCTAAAGAACCATCTCCATCAATGGAAGAGTTATAACGGACTTCTGCCAATATACAGCACAGTTCATTCTACTGTGAGTGATGTGTGATAAAAAAGCAGAAGACGTTTTTTGTTGTTTGCCATTCTTTTTGCCACTGCTAAAGACTTTTTTTGCATGCAATAAATATTTATCAAATGCTATTTAACATGCTATGCTAGAAACCTATGGGACTAATGATAAAATCTGCTGTCTAGTTAGTGCTTATAAGGATTCGTACATGGAAGAAAGATAACTACCCACTGAATATTTTTCTGGTAGATGGATTTGCTGCAAAGCAGACTTAAAGGAACACTATAGGGGTTAGGAATAAAAATATGTATTCCTAACGCTATAGAGCCCTAGTCATCCTTTAGGCGACTATGGCCCTGTTCTGCGGCGAATAAATGATTAACCATTTATTTGCTTACCTTAATCCAGCGCCGGGCTCCCTTGGCACTGGTGACCTCTCCTCCTCCAGCGATGTTAGCTAGCTTGCAAGTGGAGCCGAATGCGCATGCGCAGCCAGAGGCGCGTGCGCATTCAAACCCGCCCATAGAAAAGCATTACGCCTCTTGTTGTGGTAGTTTTCCTTCTTTTAAAAACAGTCTCCTCCTTTACTGTGTTGATTCCCTTTATGTATTTAAATGTTTCTATCATATCGCCCCTGTCTCGTCTTTCTTCCAAGCTATACATGTTAAGATCCTTTAACATTTTACCCTGCAATCCATTAACCACTTCCATCCATTGTTCTAAGACGGCATCCACATTAATATGCCAGAATGGATCCAGCTCTGATTTTTAAGTCAGAATTGTCATATTTTAGGACTGTTTTGGTCATCGTGGGTTATACAGAATTTAGCTCTAGAGACATAATATAGGCCCTGCAATGAACCAGCCATGTAAATAAAAAATTAACTAACATTAAAGTAAATCCTGTATTTATAAACAATGTATATCGAAAATAAGAAATGCATCTGGTATGCATTATTTTTGTTTGTCTTGAATACTATTACACAAAAGGAAGAAAGGAAAACCTGCATTTTTGGAAGAAATAAGATAAGGATGGTTTGTGAGTTTTAGCAGACAGCATGCAGCTGGCAGGCTGCTAATTAGAAATTAACTTTAATTATTGCTCATTTAACATGCATTTCATGCAGATGGGCCACTGAAGGTCTGGAAGCAATTATATCTGTGTGTGTAGCAGTCCTGCAAAAGGTGACTTTATCTTTGTGCAGGTCAGACCCAAGTAAAAATGTTTTAAAAATATGCAAAAATTATCAGTTTTCTCAGATCCCGGTGAGGGGGCTTCGCTAAGTCAAACTGAGTAAATGATACAATTTTTGTGAATGCAGAACTATGTAAGAACATTAACTTATTTATGTTTGTAAAATGTACAGATTTCATGTGAGCCCTTAAAAAGAATGTCACTGCAGTTGAGGTGTGGAATGGCTGTCTACCTTCCGTGTTCAATGGCTGACTATATCGCACTGGACAATAGACTTAGGCTGTTAGGATGCTGATAGACATAGATTAAGGTATGGAATAAATTGTATGACCTCGGGGTGAGTGATGTCCATGAAATCCATTTATTTTCCATTCTAAAAGCGTCCATCTCCCTGAGATTGCACTGGTATTGATGTTTTGTCAAACATGTTCACAATAGATTCTGTTAGAAGTAACAGATGTAGCTCTGGGCATGAAGTGTACAGATTACCAGAAATTTGCATTGAAATACACATAGACTGAACTGTGTTAATGTCTCTGTCATTGCCTTCATGATATCCATCCAACCCCTGTTTAATGTCCATATGTTTCTTCCGAGTTTGTGTCTCCAGTTTTTCCCAGCTTAGTGAGTCCTTCCACTCTCTTTCTTCTTTCAACACTCTCCACTCTCAATCCAGCTAGTATGTGTCTCTTTTAATTTTCTTGTTACTCCAATATTGTTTCCCACTTGTCTTGTTATGGTCTACCATCTCTTTATAACTCTCTATACCTTCTAAAGCAGATAGATAACATCTGGAACTCCAGAAGTTGTGGACTAAATCTCCCCTGATGCTTTTTCAGCAAGCTGGCAGTAAGAGCACTGTGGGAGATGTAGTCCACAACATCTGAAGTGCCAATGGTTGCCCACCACACTTCTACAGCTTTTCTCCTTTCTCCAGCTTCAGGGGGCTCGTTTATCAGAGTGTTCTGTTCTAAAACGTGGTCTATAGTAGTAAAAGTTGGACAATCAATATGGAAACCAGCAGAACCAACATGCACATTCCGTTGGTGACTCCTCCTCTTCTACATTTTACACCACTTTTTAGAGCAGACAATATGTCTGCGTTAAATTCCTCTTCATGTTCCACCTCTTGTGTCCAGTGATGTATTCAGATATTTGGAAGCCCTAAGTCTTTGTGCTCCATTATATTTTATATATACACACATTTACAAGCATTCACCTAACATATCTCATACATACATATACACCCACAGTCACATACATAAATAGAAAAACACTCATTAGACTAGACACACACACGCATAAGGAAGAAGTTTTCCTTTTATATCCTTGTGGGATCTAAGGTTGAGGAGAAGATGTTGAAGCTGTAATGTCCCTGGTGCTTAGTTGCAGAGAGAAAGGAGAGCTTTTCAACAGCTGAGACTCTTTCCTGTGCCTTCTTGGTAGGCTGTAGAATAACAGAGGGAGCTGGTTTATAACTTTGCATCCTGGCACTCTCTGAAGTAGACCCATGTGCTGAATTAAATGCTGATGAGTGGTGGAGATAGGTAAGGGAGAACATTGGGCAATGGATGACAGCAAATGCTGACTATAATCTTGGTAGCAGTTTTAATGTTATATAATTTAAAATCAATATTCTACTAGCCTCTCCATTGAGCCGCCCTAGTCCAGGCCGAGTCAACCTAAATATGTCTATATGTATTCATCTTTTGCCACTGTCTCTCTTCTCATTCAGCATCTCCTCTGTGTTTATCCCTTCCCAATTTTGCTATTCCCTTTTCTTTCTCGTGCTTTGCTCTTCAAGTGACTTTTGCTCTTGTCTGTCTTCTATCTCACTCCCTTTCTTTTTATCCTCAATCTAACTCTTCTCTTACATCAGTGTCACATGTTTTTAATTAGTTTCTTCCACTTCGTCGTTTCTCTTTTCCTCCTTCTCTAGATATTTTTCTTGTGGTACTCCTAGTAACTGTTACTGTGTATCTTTAATGTCTTAAATAGTATTTAAATAGGACACGAAAAAAAAAGATATTTAGTCTTCGAACATGTGGGGGCTGCCATCAGAACTCCTGTAGCTGCCTGTAAGATGCCTGTACTGTTGTTTGTACGTAATGCAGTTCAATGTAGGGAGACATTTATTTCATATCTCCCTTATGTAACACATAGTATGACAGAGCACCAGTTCTATTCCTAGTGACAGAGTACTGGATGCCCCTTTCTGGATGGTGCCATTACCATTGTCAGTACAAAGAGAATGTGCATGTGGTTTTGAGGACACTACAAATATTTTGGATACGTGGCTGTATTGATAACGTTCATACCAGTCCAGTGCAGAGCTTATACACTATGTAGATGACATGTCTTTGCTTGTCTCTCAGACGTCAACATTGGGAGGAATGTTATTACTAATATTTATGTACACAGCAGCATTTTCTGTAGCTTCTAATACTGAATCGGTATTATTAATGACATTTGGATTACTAAAACGTGTATTTTTCAACACGTCCTGCCTGCTTCTTCAATGTTTCTAAGTTCTTTTCACTACAACAAATTTTCCAACCCCCTCTCATCTCTTCTCTGTCTCTCTGATACCCCCTTAATTTCCATCTTCCATCTGATGCATTAGCTACTGTGTTTCTTGCATCTATCGGCACAGTTTGTGCATCCTCGTCTAACAAATACTAGGAATACCTGATTGGTTCGCAACTCCTGAGGGGAGTTCAGTGTCAGAAACAGTGTTATATCCATGTCTACACTTTCCTCTTTATAGATTAGGTTCAATCTAAGACAGAGAGAAATGACTGTCCAAGGTTAAAGGAAACAGACGGTGACATAGAACTGAGCTGGATGCAATTACATTAACTCTCTACAAAACACATCCCTCATCCAGTGAAAACCTAATTTTTTATCGCATGTTCACTCAGATAGTCTTTGATATAGCCTCTGGCTTCAATCACGTCATATCGTCGGATAGTTTTGCCAAAAAGTAGCCATATTGATCACAAGGACTAATCAACTAATTGCATTAGTCCTTTACTTTACAACTGACTGCAATGGAAAATTAATGGAGAAATATGATTGCCTGTAACAACTCAGCGAATCACAATGGCCTTCTAGTGATAAAGATCTGTATTTAAAAAAAAAAGAAAAAGTTTACATTCTTTTTTTTGTCGGCTGGGGTACACAATATCAATAACATCACAGCGACATATCACTTTGCTTAAGAGTAAAACACGTCATGCAATCGGCACCATTTTTTAAGAAAACAATAAGTAACCAACAAGAACCCGAGTCATAAGTCAGTGACGAGCTGCTATTACCTAGGTTTGTGTAAGGCTCGGGAAAGATAATTTACAAGAGGTATATAAACGCAAGTTGATTCCTCAGATGAAGAATAAAATTCTAGAGGGTAATATATAAAACCAACTTAAAGGGCCATAATGGCTATCAGAGAGCGCTATAGCATAATAAAACAGGAGAGCTCTAGCCTTAACAACATTGGAAAAGATCAGTATTTTTATTGTTTTTTTTTTAATTATTATTATTATTTTAAAGCTACGTTGGTCTAAGAAGAGGTTTACAGTTTAAAGGTTGCCTCTTTCACTGAGCAAATGACACAGATATATGACCATCAGTTCACTAATTTTAATGACCCTTCATGTCAACATCGTTAATTATGATTTATTTTTATGTGGCACGTTGCCAGATCAGTTTGTCACCCCCTGGTATACTCTCTGCTCATGGACGATGTAGCATAATTTGTTCCTGAGAAGCTGAGCATGTCTTTAGCTCTATATTTTAAGAGGGTTTCGGCATAATTACTGCCAAGGGTCATAGCACTCTGTTCGTAGGGAAGGGATAAAACACGTTGCCCTTTTTGGAAAATTTGGCATAAATGTATATTTGGAAGTTCAGTTTATTACCTTTGAGGTGTAATCCAAAAATCTTCCTCTGAATATACAAATATGGCGGTAGACTGTTTACAGCATGGCAATACAATTCTCTGAGCAATTCTGATTATTTTTAGCAGACCATAATTACTGCAAAATATATACACTATTTACAGAAAAATTGGATTCAATTTGCCTATCTTAGTTGCCCAAGCCTAACAAATTGCCCATATCTGCCCCCTCCATGTTATTTTCTGATTTGCAGACCAGTGGGACATTTTAAAAACTTACGGACGTGGGCCCCTTGCTCACGGTGCCTAGAGGGACATTGGCTATATCTCACTGATGATACCTTACAAGCAGAGGCGGCTCTAGACTTTATGAGGCCTTAGGCGAAACGTAAACATGAGGCCCCACTAACAAAAAAGTGTCACATATACACATTGATGCACTGTCTACCTGTGTATGTGCCTGAGAGTGTGTCTGACAGAGAGTATCATTGTGTGTGTGAATGTATGTCTCTGTGAGCATGTTTGCGTTTTTGTCTGAGACCCTGTGTATGGGGTAGCTGCTTGAAGTGTGTGTGTGGGTATGAAGTTGTGTGTATGGGGGGGGTGATGGTGAGAGGCGGGTGATGGTGAAAGGGGGGTAATGTGAGAGGCGGGTGATGGTGAAAGGGGGGTGATGGTGAGAGGGAGCGGGGGGATGATGGTGAGAGGGAGCGGGGGGTGTGATGGTGAGAGGGAGCGGGGGGTGTGATGGTGAGAGGGAGCGGGGGGTGTGATGGTGAGAGGGAGCGGGGGGTTGATGGTGAGAGGGAGCGGGGGGTTGATGGTGAGAGGGAGCGGGGGGTTGATGGTGAGAGGGAGCGGGGGGTTGATGGTGAGAGGGAGCGGGGGGTGATGGTAATGTGACAGGGAGCGGGGGGTGATGGTAATGTGAGAGTAAGGGGGGGTAATGTAAAAGTGAGGGGGTAATGTGAGAGTGAAGGGGGGTAATGTGAGAGTGAGGGGGGTAATGTGAGAGTGAGGGGGGTAATGTGAGAGTGAGAGGGGGGTAATGTGAGAGTGAGAGGGGGGTAATGTGAGAGTGAGGGTAATGTGAGAGTGAGGGGGCATAATGTGTGAGTGAGGGGGCATAATGTGTGAGTGAGGGGGCATAATGTGTGAGTGAGGGGGCATAATGTGAGAGTGAGGGGGCATAATGTGAGAGTGAGGGGGCATAATGTGAGAGTGGGTGGGTAATGTGAGAGTGGGTGGGTAATGTGAGAGTGGGGGGGCTAATGTGAGAGTGGGGGGGGTAATGTGAGAGTGGGGGGGCTAATGAGAGAGTGAGGGGGGTAATGTGAGAGTGAGGGGGGTAATGTGAGAGTGAGGGGGTAATGTGAGAGTGAGGGGGGTAATGTGAGAGTGAGGGGGGTAATGTGAGAGTGAGGGGGTAATGTGAGAGTGAGAGGGGGTAATGTGAGAGTGAGAGGGGGTAATGTGAGAGTGAGAGGGGGTAATGTGAGAGTGAGAGGGGGTAATGTGAGAAGGAGGGGGTGATGGTGAGTGGGGTGAGGCTGAGGGTGGTGACGGAGGGTTATGCTGAGGGTGGTGGGGGTGAGGCTGAGGGTGGTGAGGGGGGTGATGCTGAGGGTGGTGGGGGGAGTGATGCTGAGGGTGGTGGTGATGATGAGGGTGGTGGGGGATGGTGGTGATGATGAGGGTGGTGGGGGATGGTGGTGATGATGAGGGTGGTGGGGGGTGGTGAGGCTGAGGGTGGTGGGGGATGAAGCCGAGGGTGGTAGGGGGTGAGGCTGAGGGTGGTGGGGGGTAAAGCTGAGGGTGGTGGGGGGTAAAGCTGAGGGTGGTGGGGGGGTGATGGTGGTAGGGGGTGAGGCTGAGGGTGGTGATGGTTGTGGGGGGTGAGGCTGAGGGTGGTGGGGGGTGATGGTGAGGGTGGGGAGGGGTGATGCTGAGGGTGCTGGGGGGTGATGGTGAGAGTGGTGGGGGGTGATGGTGAGGGTGGGGAGGGGTGATGGTGGGGGGTGAGGCTGAGGGTGGTGGGGGGTGATGGTGGTGGGGGGTGAGGGTGGTGTGTGATGGTGGTGGGGGTGAGGCTGAGGGTGGTGGGGGGTGAGGCTGAGGGTGGTGGGGGGTGATGGTGAGAGTGGTGGGGGGTGATGCTGAGGGTGGGGGGGGTGAGGCTGAGGGTGGTGGGGGTGAGGCTGAGGGTGTGGGGGTGAGGCTGAGGGTGGTGGGGGGTGATGGTGGTGGGGGGTGAGGCTGAGGGTGGGGGTGAGGCTGAGGGTGGTGGGGGTGATGGTGGTGGGGGGTGAGGCTGAGGGTGGGGGTGAGGCTGAGGGTGGTGGGGGGTGATGGTGGGGGGGGGTGAGGCTGAGGGTGGGGGTGAGGCTGAGGGTGGTGGGGGTGATGGTGGTGGGGGGTGAGGCTGAGGGTGGTGGGGGGTGATGGTGAGGGTGGGGGGGGGTGATGGTGGTGGGTGAGGCTGAGGATGGTGGGGGTGAGGCTGAGGGTGAGGGTGGTGGGGGGTGATGGTGAGAGTGGTGGGGGGTGATGGTGAGAGTGGTGGGGGGTGATGGTGAGGGTGGGGAGGGGTGATGGTGGGGTGTGAGGCTGAGGATGGTGGGGGTGAGGCTGAGGGTGAGGGTGGTGGGGGTGAGGCTGAGGGTGGTGGGGGGTGATGGTGAGAGTGGTGGGGGGTGATGGTGGGGGGGTGAGGCTGAGGGTGGGTGAAGCTGAGGATGGTGGGGGTGAGGCTGAGGGTGGTGGGGGGTGAGGCTGAGGGTGGTGATGGTGGTGGGGGGTGATGGTGGTGGGGGGTGAGGCTGAGGGTGGTGGGGGGTGATGCTGTGGGTGAGGCTGAGTGTGGTGGGGGTGGTGGGGAGGGAGAGCCTACCTTTCCCTGGTGGTCTAGTGGGTTCCCTGGTGGTCCGGTGGCCACTGCTTCCGGTCTGCAGCTCCGCATAGCTGCAGACCATGTAATCTCGCGAGATTTCAGAGCGTTGCCGCGGTAACCCGCGGCAACGCTCTGATTGGCCAATTCTCGCGAGTCACATGGTCTGCAGCTCTGCACACTGCGGAGCTGCAGACCAGTGTCTGCGATGGTGGCCGGGCAGCCAGGAGGGGCCTCGCACCCAGCGGCATACCGGGCAAGCCGCCGGGCCCCCTCCTGGTGTCAGGTCCTCGGTCAGTGACACAGGTGGTTTAGGCGGCCGCGAGGCCCCAGCCAGCGCGAGGCCTTAGGCGGCCGCCTAAACCGCCTAATTAGAGAGCCGCCTCTGCTTACAAGGTTGAAATGGTCATCTCGGGTTGCCGTATCTCTCGTGCAGAGGGAACTTGCTGGCATTTTCTATCTGGACTGCCCATATGGGTGGGACCAGTCTGATATACTTCAGATATGTTCTCTCTGTAATGGCACAAGTTGAGCTAAAACCAGCTTGAGATCTGAGCAGGGGCCCACCGAAGGGCAGGCTAATTGAGCTGTTCTCCGTTCCTCATCTCTTTTGCTACTGTTTTTCTCTCCTTACGTTTAAAGGGCAATCTAGACGTGGACTCCTTGCTCATGGTGCCTTGAGGGATATTGGCTATACCTCACTTATGATACCTTACAAGGTTGAAACAATCGTCTGGGGTTGCCTTATCTCTTATGCAGAGGGAACTTGCTGGCATTTTGGATCTGGACTGCCAGTAAGGCTTCAGATATGTTCTCTCTGAAATGGCACAAGATGAGCTAAAACCAGCTTGAGATCTGAGCAGGGACCCACCGAAGGGCAGGCCAATTGAGTTGTTGTCCGTTTTCACCTCTCTTGTTACTTGTTTTTCTCTCTTTAAATGTTAGTTAATTAAAAAAAATGCTGGAAACTAAACCCCTAAATGGTAAATTGGAAAGAATATAATATGAATATATGACTTGCTACATTTATCCAAAACAGATGAGCAGGAATATATTCTCCAACTGTATTTTATTCCCATTTTTGAAAAAAAAATTTTACAAAAATTAGGCCACATTTAAGTTTTATTTATTGTATTTAAATTATTTTTTTATTTTAAAAAGGGTAAGCATTACATCTGT